>NC_141693.1:1730978500-1731597562 GCF_964263255.1 Lissotriton vulgaris
TTGTGTTTATATCGATACACAGCAGCGTGTGTAGTTTCTGTACTGATGCTCTTCAGCTCCTCTTGTGTTTGTACCGATATACAGCAGCGTGTAAAGTTTCTGTACTGATGCACTGCAGTTCATGTTGTATTTGTACCGATATATAGCAGCGGGTGTATTTTCTGTACTGATGTACCGCAGCTCCTGTTGTGTTTGTACCGATATATAGCAGCGTGTGTAGTTTCTGTATTGATGCACCACCGCTCCTGCTGTGTTTGTACCGTTGCATAGCAGCATGTGTAGTTTCTGTACTGATGCTCTTCAGCTCCTGTTGTGTTTGTACTGATACACAGCAGCATTGATGGGGCAAACAAGCTCGACTTATGGATAAACAAGGCAGTAAACGAACTAGCCCCTGAAGAAATTAAGAAACATAGGAGACAATCAGCCACCTCACCTTGTTATACTCCAGAGGTTAAACTCTTTAAAATCAAATGCCCGTGCCTGGAACAGATCTGGAAATCCGATTACAGCCTATGTCATAGGAGGGACTACACGAAAGCCTTGGAAGACTATAAAATAAAGATTCAACAAGCTAAATCGACCAACTTTACACAAAAAATTCAAGAGGCCACCAATTCCTCCAAGGAACTATTTAAAACAGTATCAAGCTTACTTAAATGTCCTAGAGACATAATGTTTGTCCCAGACCAAAACTTTGTAGACAAGCTGGCCTTGTTTTTTCAACAAAAAGTCAAAGCTGTCTACAAGGAACTACACGATCTATCTGACACAGGGGGAAACGACAATAGGGAACAAACAGAACCCTCCCTATATTGTATGTCCCAATTCTCCTTTCTGGACGAAGACCACGTCACCAAGCTGATAACTCAAACCAAATCAGGATCACCTCTAGACCGTTGTCCTCCCTATATATCTCATCTGGCCCCCGAAGCTATTAGCGCATTCTTAACCCCTCTTCTCAATGAGATAATAAAATCCAGAATCTTTCCTCAAAGGTGGAAAAAGGCCAGCATAAGACCTATCCTGAAGAAGGACTCCCTAGATCCACTGGAAACAAAAATTACCGGCCCATATCCTGTCTCCCCCTACCTACCAAAATATTAGAAAAAGCCCTAAACCAGGAATTAATGGAGTTCATAGACCTCAATAATATTCTCGATAACACCCAACATGGCTTCAGATCTTGTCACTACACCGAAACTGCTCTAATAATGGCTACAGAGGAAGCCTGCAGGACCATGGACAAGGGAGGCAGAGCTGTCCTAATACTACTGGATTTGATGGCAGCGTTTGATACCGTCAACCATGGGGTCCTATTAGACAGGCTAAAATCAGTAGTTGTCAGACACATTGCCCTAACCCTACTTAAATCCTTTTTAGATGCCAGAATCCAGCAAATCTACTGGGATAGTTTTCAGTCAGGAGAGTTTTCTCTCCAGTGTGGAGTCCCACAGGGCTCGGCGCTTTTCCCCACCCTATTTAACTTATATGTGACTCTGCTACCCAAACTAATAAAAGAGCACGGCCTGCAATTGGTGTCTTACGCAGACGACAGACAGTTAATGGTGTCACTCACTCAGACTGTAGAAGTCACAGCGGAACGGTTCCTAAACTGCCTCCTAAGTATATAGAGCTGGATGAACAAGAACTTTCTAAAGCTAAATACTGAAGAAACTGAGGTGATTGAATTTGGACATAAAGCCTCCATCTGGAGTCAACTGTAGTGGCCTCCAGAAGCTGGCATCTGTCCCGTACCGGCACAAAAAGTTAGGAATTTAGGGTTTTGGATCGATAAGGATCTTATACTCACCTCGCAAGTCAACCAAGTTACATCAGCTTGCTTCTTTACTATCAAAGTCCTTAGAAAAATACTGCCTTTTATACCATCCACACTAAGGAAAACAGTTGTCGGAGCTCTAATTCTTTCACGTAATCGACTACTGTAACGCTATGTACCTAGGAATGGGCGAAAGGCAGCTTTCCAAACTCCAAACATTGCAAAATGCTGCGGCGAGAGTACTGCTGGATCTTCCTAAGCGCCACCCAACATCTAAGGGCATACGCCAACTCCACTGGCTCCCAGTCCGTCAAAGAGTACAGTTCAAGGCCCTCTGTCTAGTTCATAAAACCACAATTGGAGGAGGGGCAGAGGACATGACAACTTTCTTTCCTCGCTATGTTCAAACCCGCACACTAATATCTGACGGGTTCGGCCTGATCAGCCTCGCGAGAATAAAGAAAGCTTGCTGGGGTGGTAAGTCGTTCTCACACCAGGCAGCAAATCTATGGAATACCATAACCACCGAGCTTCGCCTAGAAACAAACAAGATTTGGTTCAGAAAGGCACTAAAGACCTGACTCTTCACCATGGCCTAGTCGTTTGCAGCAGCAAAATCATCCATGCAGCGCCAAGACGCCTCGGCATAAGTGAGCTTAATAAATAATTCAGTCAGTCATGTGTAGTTTCTGTACTGATGCTCTACAGCTCCTGTTGTGTTTCTACTGATATATAGCAGCGTGTGTAGTTTCTGTACTGATGCACCACGGCTCCTGTTGAGTTTATACCGATACACAGCAGCTTGTGTAGTTTCTGTACTGATGCTCTTCAGCTTCTCTTGTGTTTGTACCGATATACAGCAGCGTGTGTAGTTTCTGTACTGATGTACTGCAGTTCCTGTTGTGTTTGTACCGATATAAAGCAGCGTGTGTCGTTTCTGTACTGATGCACTGCAGTTCCTGTTGTGTTTGTGCTGATATATAGCAGCGTGTGTAATTTCTGTACTGATGCACTGCAGTTCCTGTTGTGTTTGTACCGATATACAGCAGCATGTGTAGTTTCTGTACTGATGCTCTTCAGCTCCTCTTGTGTTTGTACCGATATACAGCAGCGTGTGTAGTTTCTGTACTGATGCACTGCAGTTCCTGTTGTATTTGTACCGATATGAAGTAGCGTGTGTCATTTCTGTACTGATGCACTGCAGTTCCTGTTGTGTTTGTACCGATATATAGCAGCGTGTGTAGTTTCTGTACTGATGCACTGCAGTTCCTTTTGTGTTCGTACCGATGTATAGCAGCGTGTGGAGTTTCTGTACTGATGCGCTGCAGTTCCTGTTGTGTTTATACCGATATACAGCAGCATGTGTAGTTTCTGTACTGATGCACTGCAGTTCCTGTTGTGTTTGTACCGATATATAGCAGCGTGTGGAGTTTCTGTATGGATGCGCTGCAGTTCCTGTTGTGTTTATACCGATATACAGCAGCATGTGTAGTTTCTGTACTGATGCACTGCAGTTCCTTTTGTGTTCGTACCAATATATAGCAGCGGGTGTAATTTCGGTATTGATGCACTGCAGTTCCTGTGAAGAACCGGGTTTTTAGAACCCAGCGGCGCCAGGGAAACGCCCAAAGTCTTCGGGTTCTCCTGTCTTGGCAAACAGAGACACGGAATACTTCTAGGTGGCGTCAGAGATCAAATTTATTAGCTGCAGCTAGTAACGGTAATCCCAGCAATACAACACGGTGTACAACTCAAGAAACTGTTCGATTTTCATAGAGCAAGACATCAGTATTTATCCACCTTTTGCTCATTATGAATACACACCTACTGCGACAAATTCTAACGAATCAAATACATTTTCCCATGCTTCGTCATATCATAAAAAACTCAATTTATATTGTACCAACCCACAAGTTAATTATTAGGAATGTCCCAAATTCATTTTCCACGAGCCGGACAAACCCATAATTGAAAGCACTACCCATGTAACGAGAAGACATAAAGGAAGAAGTAATTCAGATATTGAGTAGGATAAGATCTGTGCAAGCGAACTAAAAGTTAACAATATCCTGAACAGTGATTGCCAATTTCAGACAACGATCAGCTTGGGAAATTGGCCTCGCAAAGGGTCAGTTTCAGGTGATGAGGTCAGTTTCTTTGCAGTCCACTCGCAAGTCAGAAAAGGCCTAGTTAATATGTACATGAACAACGAAGCCCATTCAACTTTGTCCGTTCGTTTACCTCCATGGCCTACGTGAGGGCAACACAAAATGGCATCTTTGGACAACGTAAACAAAATGGAGTCGGGTTCGGAAATCACGGAACCTCAGACCCTCCTTTTCCCATTACGTAGGCAATGACCTAAACTCACGTTAATCTGAATCCAAGTCTATGTCTATTCTCATCAGATCATCAAGGTGTTGCTGTAACATCATCCTATTCTCCTTAACTTCTCTCGAAACAGGTCTCACACAGATTGGAGCACAAAGACTACAAATGGCGGGACCACACTGGATGCAGAAGCAACACGAGAAAAGGATAGCTAACGCCATACCAAGGAACATCAGAACCTTCCATCCCCACTTGGACAACAATTCCCAAATCCATCCTGTCAATGACCAGTCCCCTTTGTCTACATGTATAGACTCAGCGGACTTACGTAACCTAAAGGTGGCTCGGTACACTGTCGGGGCATTATCTGGTATGAAAACGCAGCAACTAGATCCAATCAATTTATAATCCTACCTCTATCTGCAAGTATGATGTCTAAAACCATACGATTTTGTAATGTCATAAGACGATCCGCCTGAAGCTCGCTGTAATATTGCTTAGGGCACCAGCAGTCTCATTAATAGTGGCCTCGACCACTCTCGTAAGCTGATGAATATTCCTACTATTGGCCATAGGACCCCAAAAGGGCACGAAACCCTTAAAGAAATCTCCAGCTTCTTGTGCGACAGTATCTTCCGCCTTGATGACACCTCTACCATATCTTGTCTTGTGGTAATCGAAAACAGCAGTGTATGTAGGGGGAAGCAAAAATGCCACATAACATGTGCCTGAAAAATCAGATGGCAACCACGTGTATGCTCTGTCGTGACAAACAAAATTTGTGCCTTTAGCTGGCACGAACGGTGGAGAATTCTGGGACGTATAGACATAGGTGTGGACACACACACTCTTACCAAGCTGAGCTCTCGGATTCTGACCATTACCTTGCAGACAGAAATGACCTCAGTGGGGTACAAGCCAAATAGGGGGAGACCTTTTTCGTCTCTCCTTCTCTGTCAGACTAATGCTATAGTCTGTCTTGTTCCAACCAACATATGCTCGTACTTCATCCTTGGGGATAGCATTGTATGCATCGATATCTCAGATCATATCGACTATTCCCCGTATCAAAGCATTGTTACTCGCATTATCTTTGACGGAACGTACAGGTGATGCTTCATTCGCATAAATAAACATCGACAGGAGCGCCCAAACTGACCCATTAGGCGAAAAGGGCAAAACCAAATAAGGCATTCCTTTATCTGTCGTATGTGGCATAAGACCACATACCCAGCAGTTCGTAGTATTTACTACTAGCTGGTGCTGATGTAATAACTGTATAAACGAATTGTTAACAAATTCTGATCTTCGTGTCTGTTCATGTTCAGTCAAAGTATGAAACTCAAGTGGAGAATCAGTAAAGGAAGAAAGAGTAGGCTGGGACGTAAACGTAGGCGCATGTTGTATGGCATAGAAAATCCAACCCACACAACCCAGCATAATATTCAGAAGCATTAAGAAACACAATATTAAAAAACATTTGCTACAGACCAATATATACATTTTCATTTTGAAACCATTTTCCTCAACACTCTTATCAGACCTAAAAGACTCCATCCTCTAACGTGCTGCTCACGGCTATTACCTTCTTCACTTAAGTGTGCGTCAAGATCGTACTAACGACCATGAACCACAGACCTTTCATCAATTCGCGGCTCACCCCTTAAGAACTTCCTACCGTGACCCTGCAGCTGAGTCCGGATGGGGACTCGAAAAAGGAAAAAAAGTTTTTAAAAAAGTCTTTTGATCTGAAAAGGTGTAACTCATATAAAAAATGTTTTTGCTTTATTGCCAATGTTCTATTCTTAGGCGTCAATAAAGCAGAGATGGCACGGCTGCAACGGGTACAAAACTCAGCAACTAGGGCTGTGGTGGGCCTTCCCCGCAGGTGCTCTGCTAGAACTACCATCCAGAAGCTACACTGGCTGCGTATTGAGTCCCGAGTTCGATTCAAGACTCTCACCACTGCTTTTAAAATTCTCAGATCAGATTGTCCTGGACTCCTACGCCCACTCCTGGTACCCTACACCCCCCAGCGCGCCCTACGCTCTTAGGACAACACCTTGTGGTTGTCCCTCGAACAAGGCTTAGCAGAATGGGTGGCCGTTCTTTCAAGGTTCTGGGGGCGAAGCTTTGGAACTCCTTGCCACCTCACATTCGCTCCATGACAAACCTGATGGCCTTCCGCAAGGCAATCAAAATATATCTGTTTTCCCTGACATAATCTTCCTGCTGCTTCACTCCCTCCCCTCCCTCCCCTCAGGTATCTGATATGGTTCAGCGCCGGGACGCCTCGTTGCTGGGGCAGCTGTTTTGCGCTTAATAAAATATTAACATAACATTAACATTAGTCCTTTTGCTTATCCTTTCTTGGTCTCAAATTGTAACATTCTTTGCCAGGCACAGTCTGGTCTTGAAACAGGGTTTCTGGATCTGTCGTATCAAGTCTTAATTCAGGAGGCACAGCAGCTTGTAAGATGTTGTCATCTGCACGTTCTGATTGAGTCCATTCCAAATGTGCATGCATCACTAAAAGGCACGAATCTATGAGTTTGTTCGCATTCAGAATCGCCAATACTTCCCCTCACCCACTTATCATATGGTAAGGGCAGCGGGACTAGCTTACAGTGGGTGGCATGCACCCAATTCTTTTTACCAGCTACTCTAACAGCAGTCCGAGTTACTAACAAAACTAAATGAGGTCCAGTCCACCTCGGCTCCAAATTTTTCGATCGCTGGAAATTCTTTAGCAGAACATAGTGGCGGGGTTGGGTCTTGTGACCTGGATCCGCAGACGCTGCCGGCAAACTGTCATAGACCTGTTGGTGGAGAACACGTAATTTAGCAGTCAAGTCATGTAAATAATCCACCAACATAGGGTACTCGATGTCACTGTACTTCTTGGGCCGGGGGACACCCCAAACATTGGCCGGACGACCAAACACAATTTCATAGGGACTTAGTCCCACACGAGAATGTACTGTTGTCCTTGTTGACAAAAGAGCCAATGGCAAGGCATCTGGCCATGTAAGACCAGTGCTCGCTTGTATCTTAGCCAGTTTCAGCTTCAACGTGCCATTATAACACTCGACAAGTCCATCTGACTGGGGTGATTCGCAGCGTGGAACTTCTGATCGATACCCAATCCCGCACACACTTTCTTCATGATCTGGCCCACAAGTTCACTCCCATTGTCACTCCATACAATTCTCGGCAATCCACACCTAGGGAAGTACTCTTTGAGCAAGACCTTGGCTGTAGACAAGGCAGTATTATCCTTTAGGGGGTAGGCCTCTATCCATCTGGAAAAGGCACAAACAACCACAAGGACATACTTCAAATTGTTACATCTCTCCATGTGAATGTAATCTAACTGTATCACCTCAAATGGATACGTTGGAGGAGCAAAATGACCAGCTGGAGTTGCAGTTCCCTTTCCAGGATTGTACATCAGACAAATCATACAATGCTTCACCACATTCTCAGCACATTTAGGAATTCCAGCATTCTGCCATACTGGAGCCAACAACTTGCATATTCCTTTCAAGCTTATGTGAGCCATTCCATGAGCCATTGTAACCAATGGGAGCACATACGCATCAGGCAACAACCATCGCTGGTGCTCCGACAACTCAACCCAACAACCTGTTGAATCCAACATACCCGTACTTTCTCTACACCTACTCACTTCCTTCTCAGTAGCTTCAGCCTGAATCAACTTCACACTTTCTATTGTGTCTTCACACATTCCACTTTCCACAACCCATCTTGCGGGCCCTGCAACATACATTCGACTCGTCATATTCCTCGCTGTCTCTTTCGCAACTTCATCTGCAAACGCATTTCCTTGACCCACGTCGTCCACAACCGTTTTATGCGCACTGCACTTCACAATTGCAATCTGCTTTGGCAACGTAAGTGACTCAAGAAGTTCATTCACCAGTTGCCCATGCTGTATTTTCGTACCATGAGAGGTCAAAAATCCTCTCTCTCTTCACAAGCGTCCAAAACTATGGGCAACACCAAACGCATACTGGCTATCGGTGTAAACATTCACTCGTTTTCCTTCTGACAACACACACGCTCTCGTCAATGCTATTAGCTCTGCTGCTTGAGCTGAATTCTGTGCAATACGTGCTGTTTCATCAACTGTATGTAAACTTGTGACAGCATATGCTGCAGTCGTTTCTCCATTAGGAAGCTTAAAGCATGAACCATCTACCCATAGGGTACCATCAACCACCGAAAGAGGAGTATCCTTTAAGTCAACTCTAGCCTTTGTTTCTTCCTCTGTCCGAAGAAAACAATCATGCTGTTCCTGAACATCTGTCTCTACAGAAATCGGCAACAACGTAGCTGGATTCAACACATTGCATCTTTTGATGTGTACATGGCTAGCCAAAAGCATCAACTCGTAACCTGACAAACGAGCGCTAGTAAGGTGGTGTGTCTTGGTCCTATTCAATAAGGTATCCACTGCATGTGGGACCATCACAATCAATGTATTATCCAATACCAAACCGGCAGACTGTCGGATAGAAACAGCAGCGGCCGCTGTAGCTCTCAAACAACTCAGCAACGCTCTAGCTACCGGATCTAACGTCGATGAAAAATACGCACATGGACGCTGCTTATCGCCAAATTGCTGTGTCAAAACTGACAACGCACAACCTTCTCTCTCATGGACATACAATGTAAAAGGTTTACTGTAGTCCGGAGTACCCAACACCGGAGCAGAACACAATGCGTCACGCAATTCAGAAATACTTTTCTGACATTCATCAGACCAAGGGAGAGGATGCGGAGTATCTTTAAGAGTCAATGCCAACAAAGGTTTTGCTAGCAAAGAAAAATTGGGGATCCATTGCCTACAATATGAAGTGATACCTAAAAATGCACGCACTTCTCTCTGCGTGGATGGCACACTCATTTGCGCAATCGCTTGAATTGGTTCTGGGGTCAATCGCCGTCCCTCCTTCAACAAGAGATGACCTAAGTAGGTCACTTCTTGGTGGCAATACTGTAACTTAGAAGGAGACACTTTATGATGAAGGTCAGACAAATGTTGTAACAAAGAAAGCGTAGCTTCTTTACAAATCTTTTCATCATCAGCAGCAATCAGTAAATCATCAACATACTGGATAAGAGTTGCACCAGAAGGTAACACAAAATTATCAAGCTGAGTTTTTAACGCCTGACTATAGATTGAGGGACTTTCACAATAACCTTGAGGAGCTCTCTTGAACCGAAAGCTTTGGCCTCCTAAAGAGAAGCCAAAAATATCTCTGCTTTCCTCAGCAATGGGAATACTGAAGAAAGCATTCTTTAAATCAATAACCGAAAACCAGGCAGCTGAAGCAGGAATCAGAGTCAACAAAGCAGTGATATCCAGAACAACATGAAACTGTGGTACGACAATCTTGTTAACCTCTCGAAGGTCGATCACAAACCTGTACACAGGTGGCTGAGAAGCATCAGTACGCTTAAGGACAGGCAAAACAGGACTGTTACACACGTTACCTCTCGTTTCTTCAACCACACCCTTCTCAACCAAATCATAGATGATCGCTAAAAGAGCTCTCTCGCCATCACTCAAGATCTTATACTGCGGAATACGAGGTAGCCTAGCATTCGACTTGAGAGTAACAACATAGGGTGGAATCTGCAAGAGACCAACATCATTGGGACCTGTAGCCCAAAGTGTATCAGGAAGTGAACGCAATTCCAGTGGAAGACAATCTTTAGACAAATACATTGGAGAAATCACTTTCTTACCCACCATAAGATGTACTCCTTCAGGAGAGCAATGCAATGTCGCATGCAATCTTTTCAGCAAGTCCAAACCCAACAGATTCTCACCACAACCAGTCGCTAAAATAAGAGGAGCTTCCAATTCACAAGGACCGATAGAAAGAGGCAAAGGACTAGAAACCGTATTACGAACTGAGGCGCCAGAAAATCCTACAGAAATATTGGTCAAGCCAGACAAAGGTGCGCCAGGAAGTTTAGAGTGCATAATAGAACTCTTTGTTGCACCAGTATCCAAAAGAAAAGGTTCTGCCACACCTAATGTAACCACTTTAACATAGGGTCCACTCTGGTCTACTGGAACTGACACTACTCCCTCTCTTTGCCCATGGCTGTCCTAGCAATCATTATAACCAACACTCTCGCTCTCAACACAGTAATCCTCAGCATAGTACTGAGCAGACTGAACATTCGAAGCATTCTGTCTGTCAAAACAATTTGCAGAATTCTGAAGGGGAAAGGAACGCTCATTCCAAGGAAACACACCACGTCCCCTACCCCTAGGAGCTTGTTGGAAACCAACACGACCTCTCTGATCAGATACACCATTCGCATGCTGTAGCAGAACCGGACAACTATGCTTAAAGTGACCTTCTTCTCTGCAATAAGCACACTGATTAAGGCCTGGCAAAAATCGTGGAGCAAAATACTCGGGCTTCTGTAACAATTTCTGAAACTGTGGGGATTGCTGATACTGAGGCTGATTCATACGAGGCGGATAAGCTTGCTGCAAAATAACTTTCGTCTTTAATTCTTTAGTCTTCCTCTCTACTTTATCCTTCTCATCGTTATCCCTATTCTCGTAATATTGTGCAGTAGCCAGGATCTGGGCCGACGAAGAAACAGCCCATGAACTCTCAGAATCTTTCAACTTATTAGAAAGTTCGGGAAGCAAATTAAAGACAAATGTGTCCACGAACAACCTTTGACCACCCTCGGTGCTCATATCCTGACCACTATGATCGATAAACGTTTCCTCAAACCTAGTAAAGAAATCAGACACACTTTCATCTTTATTTTGTTTGCATGCTGCTAACTTATCCCAATTCACTCGTAAAGCAGGCATCATAGTTTTCATCAAATTAATAATTCCACCAGATAATTCTGCAACTAAAGGTTCTGGTTTGGCACCTCCTACCTGCCGACCATCTGCAGCAACAATATTAGCCCACGTATCTCCTAATTCTTGCGCATGATTCTCATGATGAATCTTTGCCCACAAAGGTTGAGGGACTACATTACCCATCAACATATCTGTATCAGCTAAATTCATAATACACGCTTCAACTGTCTGAGACAATTCTTTGTAATAACCAGCAGGATTTTTACGAGGGTCTGGTAAAGTCTGCTTAAGTGCCAAGACTTCTGCTCTTTTCCAAGGGACATGTACCCATACTCGCTGAAAATGAGCTGGCTCAGCTTGAATACCCAAATTTACATTAGCCTGAACTGCCTCTCTCCATACAGGGGGAACCTCTCTCATGGGATACTGCTTCACTTTTCTCCTAACAAAGGAATCAGGTTTGTACAATGTCTGAGGCGGTAGCCTAGACCTGAAGACAAGTATCGTCTCTACAGCATCTGTAACATCGGACTCCACTATCATCCCTTGAGCAAATTCTGACTGAACATCAAGCACTTCCTGCGGAATCGGACCCAACTCATTATTTTCCCATTCCTGACGGAGAAAAGTACACATCATATCAAACACATACCTTTGCTTCGGTGGTTCCCACTGAAAGAAAACATCCATAATCGCTTGTAAATTATACCTCGAAGCTTTTAAAACCCATCTTCGAGTCAAAAGATCCAACACTGTCCGCTCTTCGGGACTAGGAAACTGACTACGACTCTGTCTACGTTCTAAAACAGGGGTCATATTCAATGACCCAAAGAGTGGAGACAAGAGATTAACAACAGTCTCAGTCATTCGTTTTCGAGCAGAAGGAGAAGAAGTAGCCATAAGAACAGGAGAAAGAGTATTTTGAGGCAAAAGAGGCGTAGGAACAAGAGGATCAGGAGTCGAAGATACAGAAGTAGAAGGCAAAGGAGTTTGAGGCAAAGCTGGTAGCAAAGTCGGCGACCCTAGAGGGGGTTGCGCCGTAGGAGGGAGAACCATCTGTGGAGCAACGGGTGGCTGAACAACAGCAGGAAGCTGAACAGCAAGAGGTGCAACAACCGGGGGTAATGGAGGCGCAGTAGCACCCTGCACATAAGGAGGTGGTAATCTCAGTAAATGAGAAATCAAAGGATCTTTTTCAGGATCTTCATTCACTTTTGAAAGGGAAGGTGGCAAGGCCGGATAACATTTATCGATAGCCATGCAACGCTGTCTATCTAAGACTTCACTCGCACGCTCTTCTCCATCTTCCTTAAACTGCCTAGCAGCTTGTAGCACTGACATATTCTTATCTTTCCTATCTCTCTTTGCTTGCTTAATTTCTCGCTGTTTGGCTTCCTTACACCAAAGGCGGAAAGAATCAAACATTGCCGGCCGGGCTTTCTTCTTAAATAGGGCAACTTCCAGATTATCTAAAATATTTATTTTCAAAATTACCATGTTGGGGCTATTGTAAAACACCATCTTTTCTAGTATAGCGGACCCATATTTCATTATACGTAATGGGACCCACTCCGTGTTTTGAATAGAGCTCATAAGTTGGAGATCCAACTGGAGGTATCGGACATAAATCCTCCAATCGGGAATCCCTGTTGCAACCACAACCAAACCATTTCCCAAATTTGCTAAGACCAGGCATCTTATAGCTCACTAATCTAGCTTCAAACTTCAAGGGGTTATCAACTATCTATACACTCGTAAATATACGAGCCCCTCGGCTTCAGCTATTGCAATATCTGAATCAAAACCAAGGACCAAAACAAAGATCGTGGGAGCGACCCACTTATACTTAACCAAATTATCCGTCACGCCACCAGAAGACCGTCTATCGACTCGTTCTACAAAGGATCAATCAAGGGTCCAAGACAGGGCGACAGTCAGGGCAGCAGTCCTTCGCAGCCGTCGGAAAAGCGGGAAGCCTCGCAGCAAAAACCTTCGGACCACGACGACATTGAAGTGGTTGGCCTTCCTCCAGAATTTTCTCACGTGGCTCCTCACGATCCTCGGGCTTGGACCGGTACCGCTGAAGTCGCCACACCGCCGGGAGCCAACTGAAGAACTGGGTTTTTAGAACCCAGCGGCGCCAGGGAAACACCCAAAGTCTTGGGGTTCTCCTGTCTTGGCAAACCGAGACACGGAATACTTCTAGGTGGCGTCAGAGATCAAATTTATTAGCTGCAGCTAGTAACAGTAATTCCAGCAATACAACACGGTGTACAACTCAAGAAACTGTTCAATTTTCATAGAGCAATACATCAGTATTTATCCACCTTTTGCTCATTATGAATGCACACCTACTGCGACAAATTCTAACGAATCAAATACATTTTCCCATGCTTCGTCATATCATAAAAAACTCACTTTACATTGTACCAACCCACAAGTTAATTATTAGGAATGTCCCAAATTCAATTTCCACGAGCCGGACAAACATATAATTGAAAGCACTACCCGTGTAACGAGAAGACATAAAGGAAGAAGTAATTCAGATATTGAGTACGATAAGATCTGTGCAAGCGAACTAAAAGTTAACAATATCCTGAACTGTTCAGGATATTGTGGAGGTAAGCGAACGGACAAAGTTGCATGGGCTTCGTTGTTCATGTACATATTAACTAGGCCTTTTCTGACTTGCAAGTGGACTGCAAAGAAACTGACCTCGTCACCTGAAACTGACCCTTTGCGAGGCCAATTTCCCTGGCTGATCGTTGTCTGAAATTGGCAATCACTGTGATTCATGATGTTTGACAGGGGATACCATTCCTGTGTATGGTTAGAGAACTGGGTGGAATACACAAAAGATGATGGAATTTTGGCATTTCCATTAGAAGGCACCTTTAATGGAAGAATTTTGTTTAATTTAAGGACCCGAATGAATGACTTACATCCCAGACCTAGGTTAACGCAATATGAGGCATTAGAAGAATGGGAGATTGAGGCTTTTGAGAGAGACAGACCTAGGATTGACAAAGGACTGAGTACATTTTACCCAAAGGTTCCCCGAGATTCTAAAGAAAAACAAATGAAACAATGGAGACAGAATATGTTAGTGGAAGGGCTTTACCCAGTACTAACGATAGAGGAGCCTGTGGGAGGTAAAAGAACTGAGAAAACTAGACATTTAATGACTGGTGGTGATTCCGATGATGATTACATGGAGGATTTATTATTGAAAAATCCACCACCCTATAACAAAGAAACGAGAATAATAAATCCAAACAACCCGTTCTTTAGACCGCCTTATAATGAGGGGTCAAGCATATCAAACCCGACTGCCCCGTCTTTAAAGCCACCTTTAATTCCGCAAGTGATACATGAGACCTCCATCGAAAGGGTTTTACAGGAAAGAGTAAGAGAAGCTTTAAATAAACAGAGAAGTGAGTTAATTCAGAAAATTTCCCAATTAAATACAAGTCCTGAAGCTTTGACAATTCCAGTAACTATTGGCCCAGTGGTTCCTTTGTACGGAGATAAACAAGGTAGTCCAAAGGCTCCCGTTATAACTGCATCAGTAGTACAGCCAAGAAAAGAACCACTGATAGTTGATGATCAGGCAAGTGAATGCGAATCAGTGATATTCTTAATGGATTTACCAATAAGGGAACCTGAAAGTGGTTCAATAAAAAAAACTACACCTTTAACTTCAAGGGAAGTACAGATAGAGACTTCCATGCATTGGAGGCCCGGGTCCATCTGTCTATCTCTTCAGGAGTTACTACAGTGGCACTTCTCATGAATGAAGCAGGAGTATTCGGTGGTGGAATAATGACTCCTTCTCTAGTTTTAATAGGCTTGTCTTTTTTAAAGTAATTCTTAACTTTGTCTACAAGTGACAGTTTTCTCTTACTTCCGTACATTTTGTTAGGTCTGCCTCTTAACATCTGATCCCTTGCAAACCCCAAGTATCTCGGATCAGGTCGAATTTCTGGATGACTTGGATACCACATATATTTCACAAAAATTCAAATTGTGCAAAAATTACTTCTTTCTGTTTACTAAAATGCTTCCAATGCTAGCGCGTCTTTTATTTCTCGACAACCAATCAACACTGGAGTTGCAAATAATTTCAACCAATGAGTGTGCGGCCTTTCTCGTGAGACGAGTTCCCACGCTCCTACGCTCACCCCTCCTTTACAAAGCTATCTCAGCTACACTCCCGATGTCTTGACCAATACCAGCGCGGTACTGAGTGACGTCAGCGCAGCTCCGCGACTGACTCCCTCCATCACAAGGTATTTCAAAACTCAGTTATTTTGAATTTTAAAGTGCAAATTCTTATTATTTAACAACGGAAACACATTTGCCACTGTACCCGAGTGACTAGATAGGAAAGAAATATTTCAATGCAAGTAAATCCCTTCCGTTTACTTTTCATACACTACGAGTAGAACCCTTCCGCCTACCCTTCACACAAGCATTAGAGAACCTGCTACTCCTTTAGACTCATCCACTCTAGGATATATACTGAAGCCAAAGTTTCAGCAGCGAACCCTTTTGCTATCAATCGAGCTTAGACGAACCTGCTACTTCTTCTGTGTGATCCTTACTAGGTTATATCACAACAAAAGTTTTGCTAGCGAACTCCTTGCTATCATTTATTCACACAATTATACAGAAAACCCTAAATAGTGCTTGCGGTTCTGCCCAACAATGCACTAACTTCCTCTGATAAGTGACCTCAACGCGAGGTGGCTTCTATCAGCCTCCCGCTATTCTGCCCCCGGGGATTCCAGACAACACATATAACAGATACGAACAACTTTGGTTAATACATTCAATATAGCAGCATCAAATAAACATTTCAATAATACCACATTTGATCGATCAATAAAATATTAACTTAACCTACTAACTAATTAACTACCTAACTTTAACTAATCCCTAACCATAGCTCTGCTACCAGAAAAGTATACTGATAGAGCGCGCGGGTCACCCTACTAAATATTTTTTTACCAATACTCACCTGGGCCCATAATTCCAAATCATATACCTTAACTTTATTTCGGTAACTCACGCTCTACTACCAGTATCTTGTGGTTTTTCTTTTTATCTCTAATTCCTATACCAGAAACCTGCTAATCTTTGACACTAGGTACCTAAAACACAATGGATCAGGGAGTTGAGTTAAAGATAAAGGCACATCAAAAAATCATAACATTTGTAATTATTTAATAACCACAGACTCAGGGTAGGTTCAAACTCTTTATCTAATCATCATCCTCATCATATGTCATGAGCCACAAGATAAATGCGATAAAACTATCAATAACTAAAATCAGAAACAGCGTATAGCTATGAATAAGATAGAGTATGCTAATCATTTAGAAACTTAGAAAAGTAAAAGGAAGGTAAAAACAAGAAACATCCTAATTTAGAAAAACAATCTTTCGCAACTTGATTAAAGGAGGGTAAAGAAAGGGAACACACTAAACCCAAAGCCTTTTGCAATTCACTGACAGTTTAAAAGGAGAAACACAATTTATACTATTCGATTATTCAGATTTTAGCTTACTAACTATAGAGAAGGTAAGATTTGGAACATACTATTAATTCAGCTTATCTCCTTAAAGGGAGAGTGAGAAAAGAAACATATACTCTCATAGAAACATATCACATTGGCTAAAGGTGGGTGGAAAATTGGAACACGCTAATAGTCAATAATACATGAAAGTTCTCATTTACCAAGGGACGGGAAAAGTAAAGAACATGTGCAATCAAGCTTTGCAAATTTGGGAAGGTGAGAAAAGGAATGCAAGTTAATTTACAATCACCCACACAGACTTATATTTACCTAGGATAGAAGTGAACACCAACCCTGGCCATGGGTCAGTTGGAAAAGACGGGAGGAACCCCATGGACTTCAGTGCCAGTAGGTGAGCAGGTGCAGCTCATGGACAATCAGGACAGGATAACCCCAGAATTTGGATCAGGACCGGCTCACCATAGGTTAAGACCAACACCTGCAGCTTCGGTTGCAACGCCTGCGCTACTCCCTCTCTGCAAGGAATCTGCCAAAACCCCCGATTGGGTTATAACTTTTATCAGCAAAGTGCTTCGCCAGCACTTTCACTTCCCAAAACCCCGATTGGGTTCTCAAACCTCCCAACAGAGTGCTCCGCAGCTCTTTGCTTTCAGTCACCTATTGAGGGCGTTGGATCAGTGACAGTTCAGCTATTCGGACAAGTCGGACAATCTCTCTAGCAAAACCTACGCTAGTTATACTGTTTTTCAGGTCAGTGTACCACCCCCCAATGTTGCAAGTGTAAGGATCCCCAATTTTGATTGGTCAAAGGAGGAGGACAGGTCATCACACCACCTAAATTTTAGACTTTCTCAGACTCCTTATTCAAATTCCGTTTCCGCCCCTTAAATTCCAGATTCTCATGACACATGCCTTTTGGTTAACAATGGTGAATATAACATTTAATACAATTCTAACAACTTTCAGTACATTTCATCTCCTTCTAGCTGGGTCGCAGGTCAGGTTCCCAGGCGCATCTTGGCTGTTGCTGCCATCTGGCTGGGTTCCAATGCTGCAGAGCCCAAATTTCCTCCGCAGGGGACATGCGTAGAAAGGAATTCCAAAATGGAGTAGTAAGCACCTCCCAGGCCCAAAGAATACGATACATGGAAAGTAAAAAGGAAATAATTTAGAACACAGTAATAAATGATTACACAGTATACCATGAATTCCTACTCTATACCCATTACTTTAATATAAACTATAGCATTATGATTAAGCAGAACGAACAGCTTAGCAAAAGCAGCAATGCAAGCTTCTCGCATGTGAGAACACAGATCAGCCCTTTTAGCACTAGTGCGCAGATGTGAAAGGGTTCCCTCCAAAGCTGCGAGTACGTCATGTCACGTGGGTATGACAGACGCATGCGCAGTAGAAATTCCTGCGTAGCAGCAGCCATTTTTAGATGCAAGCGTATTAGGATTAGAAAACACATAAGCAAGCTGCTCTCGGACACCCAAATGGTGAAAGAATAAGGAGCAAATTAGTAAGCCAACAGGTTGGTTACATAGTTAGGGTTATTTGAGGCTCATGATACAAGCAAGTCACTTTACGTGCAAATCCTTGCTCCATCACATGAATGGCACATTTGCGTGCTGTACAGCAATCCATGTAGTTTATCTAATTACATTTCCTGAACTGTGTTTCAGTATGAGAGTAAAAATATTGTTTAAAAAAAATAAAGCTTTTTTTAACAGATTATATTTTTAATCGATCTAATATTTATTACTGTATTTCCTTTCATGCTAACATTGTATTATCAAATGAATGATATACATTTCTCTGCATGTCGTATGTGTTTCATGCAGTTTAACACTCCAATCCATCTTTATGTTGTTTGTGCACACTTTTTATTGGTGTAGGAGACACATATGATTTACCTGTGATCAAGGCGTGAGTAACGCCAAAACGCATTGGGCTGTTTTGTACATGGTGGTCGCACTAAACTAAGCTTTGAAAATTCGAGTCTACTTGGATTGTTTGCACCAGAGTGCGTGTCTCCTGCTGGTTTGGAGTTTACATTTGAATTTTGCGGGCTCCTCACCCTGGTCATGACCCACTGCTGCTGGGTTCCAGACTGAGGGGAACTGTGGCATCCAATATATATATATTTCCAAAACTGCACGGAAGAATACTTGCAAAGGTGCACTCTCAGGACGCCGAGAAACTTGGTAGCAATAAAGATTTTTAATTAATCTTTCTCATCACGCGTTTCGGCTGCAACGCAACCATGATCACATGTGTTGCAGTCGAAACGCATAATGGGAAAGATGAATTAAACAAGTAACGGATTTAACTTGACGATTTTAAGGCATTGGCAGAACGTCCTTACTGGTTCGAGACCCATATGAGCAAATTCAAAACAAGCTCTCGGCATTGCTGTGACGGAAAGGGGGGGGGGGCGATAGGCATTCCTTTGAAGTCAGGCAAATGGTGGTGTGCGAGCGGAAAGCGGGGATTAAAGAAACAAGCATTGGCGCCGCGCGGCAATAAAAAACAAGTCGGATGGGGTGGGGGCGGGGAAGAAGGGGAGTGAGCGAGTGGGAGGGAAGCGCTGGCTCTCGGCATTGCGTGGGCGGAGGGGGGGCGCATTCCTTTGAAGTGTGAAGCAGGCAGGCGGCTCTGGGAGCAAATGGCAAGCGCGTGCATGAGCACATGCACTCAACGAAATCTGCGATGGTTTCAAAGCTTATTTGGCCTCCTATACTCTCGTCCTATTATCGCTTGCGCGATTAATAGGACAAGACCTAAAAACGTTATTTCTATCAGGTTTCTCGGCGTCCTGAGAGTGCGTCTTTGCAAGTATTCTTGCATGCAGTTTTGGAATCTTTATTACCGGCCTGAAAAGACAGACACGGACACTGAGAGGAAAGTTATTCGCACTTTTTTTAATTTCGCTGTAACGCGTTTTGGCAGGTCCTGCTGCCTTGATCACACACATTGCTCCCACTATATAAATAATAGTACACATAATTTTTTAACACAGTAAACATAGTAGAAAACATTTAGCACAAGATTGTTAGAGCATAGTCTTTTCTCTTTTTTACTTTTTCACTTTTTTTCCTTCGTTATTTCAGCTTATCATCTTTTTTTATCAATTTATTTTTTCATTATCTTTATATAAAGTGCTAAATACATAGATATACCTATATCTATATAGATATTTTTTTTTTAAATGAGGGTTTAAACCTCATACTCCCATACATATATATATAACGGATGAAAAACCTCGCCCAGAAAAATACTGCGCATCCTTACCTGTTTTCAGTTGCAGCCAGCCCCAACCATGAGGTAATGAAGGAAATTGGCTGTTTGGACCTCAAAACCACAGCACGCTTGTGTAAGCTAACTGCACTCTGGGAGTTGCAGTTCTACGTGTTGGGTACTGAAGCGGCTCCTCCCAAATGAAACACAGGTGTGCAAACAAATCTACTTTAGATGCCAGAAAACCTTTAACTTTGGGCCGCAGTAGCAGTGGCAACTAGCAAGGAAGTGCATCTGAGGAAAGCCTATGCTGAAACGCGTCATGCCGATCCTTGAAAAATAAAGAAATTCGCTTTGAATCCGGCGTGCCCCCTTTTTAATAAGGGAGACTGGCTGTGGAAATATATATATATATATATATATATATATATATATATTACCTACTGGCGGTCACCAGTAGGTAGTTATAGTTAGGATTATTTTCAATAGAAAATCTCAACATTCTATTGTGAATAACTTTGGTGCCGGTTAAGGAATCTGCCTGAAAATTTCCTCAAATTTGCCTCGCGGCGCTTCGGTCCTTCCCTGAAAGTTTGGGGGGGATTCGTCAAGCGGGGGCCGCGATAAAAGGGGGGTCCCAAAACGTGTTTTCCCCATGTTAATTTCCATAGGGCGGTCGACCTCACTTTTAGCCCGAACGGCTGAATGGATTTCCATCAAACTTGGCAAAATTGTAGGGACTGGTAGCCCGATGTGCCTTTGCTATGTCTCAAGATATGTGCTCCAGTGGATTTTGATTAATTTAGGTTCAAAAAAATATATATATCTATAAGCGCGCCGCGGTACGGGCACCGGGCGCGCTACGCTAGTTCGCGAGCGGAGAGCTGATTGGCTCTCGGGTGTCTGTAAACATTCCAAACAGTCCTGAGCGGCCGCCATCTTGTGTCTCGGTAGGATCGAGACACAAGAGGTGGCAAAAACAAAGGGGGAAATGAGCAAAAGGGGGCAGGGTAGACCCCCCTGACCCCCTAGGTTTGATGTTGTGGCCATAAAAGGGCCCCGCGGGGCAATTTTTTTTTTTTCGATTTTCGCGGGGGAGCGTACGGGAGAGCGTAGCATGGTGAAATCCCAGTTCATTCACTGCGTCATCTCTACGACCCTTTCTTGCGTCAATACGCCCCTTTTGCATACATTACACCTGACGTAGGTATAATGTGGCGCAGGGGTTTACAAAGTGACGCATCTACCTAGATGCGTCACTTTGTAAATATGACTCAGTAAGGTGCATGTTTTACGCTGCTGATTTGTCACAAAAGTGACGTACCGGTGGCGTAAAAGTGACGCATGGCCTCATAAATGAGGCCTTCAGGCTTCTACTCATACGTCATATTAAATATATGACGTATTGTATCGTAAGTACTTACAGATACGTCAGTATTTCAGACGTATCTGTAAGCGCAAAAGTGATGCATTGCTGGAGTGTGTCACAAAAATGATGCAACTCCAGCAATGCATCCTTTCACATGGGGCCAGGCCCATGTGAAAGAGCCTGCATCAGTCTTACGCCTGCTGTGAAACAGTCGCAAGATTTGGACGCAACAGCGTCATAAAAGTGACGCAGTGATATCTCATAGATTTCACTGCGTCACCTCTACGACCCTTTCTTGCGTCAATACGTCCCTTTTGCATACATTACACCTGACGTAGGTATAATGTGGCGCAGGGGTTTACAAAGTGACGCATCTACCTAGATGCGTCACTTGTAAATATGACTGAATAAGGTGCATTTTTTACAGCACTGGTGCGTCACAAAACGTGACTCACCGGTGGCGTAAAAGTGACGCATGGCCTCATAAATGAGGCCTTTAGTCTTCTAGTCATGCGTCATATTAAATATATGACGTATTATGTCGCAAGTACTTACAGATACGTCAGTATTTCAGACGTATCTGTAAGCGCAAAAGTGATGCATTGCTGGAGTGTCACAAAAATGATGCAACTCCAGCAATGCATCTTCTCTTACCCTTCCACACCCCGTTCCTTTTCTACATTTTCTTTGAATATCCACATTCCCCATGTTCACTCTCCTTCTCCTTACTTTTCTTCACAACACCAACCTTCTTTCAGTCCCCCTACTTCACTTCCTTTCTCCTCTCATACCTTTCTGTTCTTTCTTACTCATTTTCCTTTCCTTTATCAATGCACTCCACTTCACTTACTCTTTTTCATTTTTTAAGAATATAGCTCCTTGATGAGAATTGGAGGTAGTTCTGAAAATAACTTTTTTTTCTTCTTTTTTCTTTTTTTAGAACAAAAACAAAAACAGGGAATGGAAACTGCTCAACAGGAGCAAAAATAAAATAAAAAATTAGGGCTGGGGACGGCAGCGATGGTTCTCCAATGCTCGAACCTAGGCAGAACACTTTGCTCCCCATAGCAAAGTAGCTGATCACAGTCTCTGCATTTAAGGACACCTTTGTTAAATGCAGGCTGAATGTTCGGAACCAGCTCTTGTGATCTCCCCCTCACCGATGTTGTTGATCCTCCGGTTGATGTAGAGGCCCCATCACTAGGAACGTCCTGTGCCAGAGCCCTGACACTTTCCCGGGCAAAATTCTCGGGGTGCCTCCTCTCCACATGGCAAATCATTGTGGAGTTCCCAAAAGAATATTTTTTAGTGGGGTCACCCCATGACAGGACTGTGTGACAGATCCTGCACTCCACTTTTGGAGCATTTACCTTCTTCTGGTCATCAGGTATGGAAAAAAAATTCCAGATGAAATGTTCTTTGACTTTTGGCTGAGGAGGCTCTTCATCGATGAATTCATTGGAGTCATCTTCACTGCTGGATGGTCTGGCAGCCATGATAATCCAAGAAATCCAACAAAGAGCCGAGAGCAAAAAGGCAGGTCTTTCAGTCACAAAAGTGAAAGAAGAAGTGAAGGAAATGGGTGGGGATTTCATTCTTTGTAAAAAAAACTGTTAGCAGCCAATGAAAAGTGTTATTTTAAGGTCACATGACTTGATGCACTTACGCTGCGCGCACCGAAGCGCTTCCGGGGGCGCTTACGCGGCGCGAACGTAAGCGCTCCCGGGGGCGCATACGCGGCACGAACGAAGGCGCCTCCGGGGGTGCTTACGCGGCACGCCTAAGTGACGTTTTTATAGTTTCAAGGAAATGCAAAATCATTTTCATTTCCTTATTCAAAAATACTGCTTTTATATGTATGGTACTAAATGTCTTGCGTTATTATTTACTTTTCATTCATATTTTTTTACACGAACGCTCTGGGTGCGCTTTCCGGAGAGCTTACCGGTGCGCGCACCCAGAGCGCCCCAGGAAAAAATTATTTAAAAAAAACATAATAATTAATACTTAAACAAAACAGCTAATTAAAAAAAAATCGTAGGTTACAAATTCGATATAGAAAGGAATTAGCATTTAAAAAACCTTTGAAATTCAGTGAAAAATCCAGTGGTTTCACGCCAGTTATAGTTAGGAATTAGCATTTAAAAAACCTATTAAATTCACTGAAAAAACCATAGGTTTCACACCAGTTATTGTTAGCTGGAAATTTTACTGACATAAAACCATTGAAATTCCCACCTTATAGTTAGTTGGACTCACTATAACTTGCGTGCCTGCAATGCACTGCTGACGACGTCACATATTACATCACTCATGACATGGTCAGTGACATCACTCATGACATCACTGATGACACTATCCTTGTGACAGAGTGACAGACCTCCTTTCAGTGTAATGTAATCCTTGAAACACATATTCAAAAATAGAAACTAACATTTTCAAAAAAATGGAGATACCCATACCAGTTACAACAACCAATTCAGTAATTCAACCAACTATATAGACATCCACTCATTCACCAAAAGTTCTATATAGTCACTCATACATATACTCACTCATCATATGTAGTGATACACCTATACATCCTATTACACACCGACAGTCATCCAAAAGTTACTCACACACATACTCACACATGCAAATAAACTATTGAACATCCATTTATTTGCATATACAGCTATACACCCACTACCGCCTTACTTCTAAGGAAACTTACACATACTTACTCTCTAAAAACAATCACTTATAGAAAGACATACTTATTTAAACAGGAACTCTTACAATCTCTCACTCTCACATATACTCTCTTATATACATCAATACTCACATATACTAGATTAAAACAAATGTAGTTACTGATAAAGACACTAGTGAGACAGTCATTCACTCACTAACACACACATATACACACTCATCCCCCCATACAGTCCTGCAAAGATGCTGTCTTCAAAACACATACAGTGAGTCAGTCATTGATGCATCTATGTGCTAAGTAATACCCCCACCAAACCATACAGACACTCATACTGATACTAAAAAAAACATCTAATAACCCATATACACACACATGTAGCTAGCTACTCACCAACCTATGCAGCCACTTATACACAAAGTCAAACACTGATACATATATTTAAATGTTTAAACATTACTCGCTAATATATGTATTCACTAAGATACACTTAATAAGCCAGTTAACCAATCATTTAAAAAAACAAACATCCATTTAGACACTGACTTAAACATTTATTCTTCCATCGACCTTTTTCATATACATATAGAAAACATATTTATTTTTCAGAAAGACACACATTCACTGGATGGTGTCATCAGTGATGTCATGAGTGATGTCACTGACCATGTCATGAGTGATGTAATATATGACGTCATCAGCAGTGCATTGCAGGCGTGCAAGTTATAGTGAGTCCAACTAACTATAACGTGGGAATTTCAATGGTTTTATGTCAGTAAAATTTCCAGCTAACTATAACTGGTGTGAAACCTATGGTTTTTTCAGTGAATATATATATATATATATATATATATATATATATATATATATATATATATATATATATATATATATATATTCACCAAGTTGCCCTTGAGAGATGCTGCACACGTAGGGGTGAAAGCACACCACTTCACAGGCGATAGTAGGATTAGCAGCCTGCATCCATCTCAAATGCCATACGCGTTTCAAGCTGATTGAAGCTCTTGTTCACTGGCTACATGACGGCAGAAAACAGCAATGTAAGAACAAATAGTTCTTTAACCAAGTGGATGGTATTCCTGCCCCACATTAATAAATGTTCTTTGTAAGGTGAGCGGCATGCACGCAATGCCTTTCCTCTGTCAATGCCACTGTGAGCGAGGCCCCCTCCGTCCATTCCTTGCGCTCGTGATTACCAAGCGCACTGGGTCCGCCCTCAGGCGACGGAGCATCTTGCGGCCAGACCAGCCGCTATAAACACATTCACCAAGTTGCCCTTGAGAGATGCTGCACACGTAGGGGTGAAAGCACAGGATTAACAGCCTGCATCCATCTCAAATGCCATACGCGTTTCGAGCTGATTGAAGCTCTTGTTCACTGGCTACATGACGGCAGGAAACAGCAATGTAAGAACAAATTTGGGGCGGGACTTTTTAAATAAATAACGTGGATTTGAAAATGGCTACATTTGCATGTGTGTTTTTGCCACTGATGAAGAGCGGATAGACTGCTCGAAACGCGTTTGGCTAAGGAGGCACGTGGGCATTCTGTCAGCGCTGCTGCCGGCATTGGTGTGCTGTAACCTCTTCCCGAGAGACCTCCTCACAAGGGCACCCTCTTGACTTGATGTAATTGCGGCTCGTCCGGCCGCGAGGAGGTCCCGCTACTTCAGAGCGGATCCTACGTGCTTGCAACCGCGGCACTGTGTGGAGGGAAGGAGGCCTCGCTGTCCGGGACAATATTGGGAGCTTGGCAGTTTATCATCGTGTACCTTCACCCACTTGGGATTGTATGCAATATTTGGCACTCACTGGAGTTGATACAGGAATCCATAGTCCGTGGCACTCATTGGTTGGACTATCATTACCAGAATGCCTGGTGCCTATTTGGGGCGGGACTTTTTAAATAAATAAAGTGGATTTGAAAATGGCTACATTTGCATGTGTGTTTTTGCCACTGATGAAGAGCGGATAGACTGCTCGAAACGCGTTTGGCTAAGGAGGCACGTGGGCATTCTGTCAGCGCTGCTGCCGGCATTGGTGTGCTGTAACCTCTTCCCGAGAGACCTCCTCACAAGGGCACCCTCTTGACTTGATTATATATATATATATATATATATATATATATATATATATATATATATATATATATATATATATATATATATATATATATATAATATATATAATATATATCTGCAAATACCTCGCAGCAGCGCTCCTCACAAAGAGACACGAGGCAAGGACCAGCTTTTTCTCAGCATTCTTTTATTCAGCCATCAGATAGTGTGTCATATATATATATATACTACTATAATAAAGGAAGAACTTTGAGGCGGGTAAACTCGGGAACCACAGCGCCAATCCACACACCCGATACACCGTTGTAATCGTCAGGGTGTGCAGATGGTTATAGGCTATATTAATAAAAAAAAAAGAAACGTTATTTAAAAAATGTACATAAAAAAAAGTAGTCCCTCCGAAGTAGCACCGGCCGCGACGTGCGTGCTCACGTCAGGAGCGCGGGGAGGAGCGGCATCCAGGAGCGCGACGAGGAGCGGCGGAATGGCGCTGGGGAGGAGCGGTGATGTGAGGAGCAGCAGACAGGCCGGAGGAGCGGTGACCAGCGGCGGTGAGGTGACAAGCAGCGGACAGGCGGAAGGAGCGGTGAGGTGACGGGCAGTGGACAGGCGGAAGGAGCGGTGACCAGCGGCGGTGAGGAGCAAGGAGCGGCGGACCGGTAAACTGAGGAGCACGGGGGAGGAGCGGTGGCTGAGGTAAGGGGACCCACGGACAATGTCGGGGCAGGCGGGGGTCGGGGCAGGCGGGGGACGAGCCGGGCGGGGGCCCGGGCTTTTGGACAATGTCGAGGTGGGCGGGGGTCGGGGAAGCCTGATTGCTCCCGGACAAGGTCGGGACGGGCTGGTAGTATGTATATTTATATATATATATATATATATATATATATATATATATATATATATATATATTGTTCACCAGAATGCCAGAAGCGTTCGGGATTCAGAAAAGGGGGTGGTGATGGACAGAGTATTTGAATTAAGCAGAACACTCATACCCAGTCAACAGATCAGGGCTTGATCCATCACCGTTTTTTAGCTCACTGCACCATCCCAGCTCAGAACCTGGCTACATGCAAATTAGTCTGTCCCTGGCCCAGTGCATCATGGGAACAGGGCAGACCAAACTACCAAGCCAATTCTTTTACTGGAAAGGAAACAAGCTTCCGGGGACCAGTTTCTGGCATTACAGCCGTCTTCGGCCATGCTTGCTTGAATCCTGATGGTGCAGTGAGCAAGGGACTCATGTCTGAGCATACCCTTCCACGCTTATGGTGGACAAAACGATTCAGAAAAGGGGGTGGTGATGGACAGAGTATCTGAATTAAGCAGAACACTCATACCCAGTCAACAGATCAGGGCTTGATCCATCACCGTTTTTTAGCTCACTGCACCATCCCAGCTCAGAACCTGGCTACATGCAATTGGGAACAGGGCAGACCAAACTACCAAACCAATTCTTTTACTGGAAAGGAAACAAGCTTCCGGGGACCGGTTTCTGGCCTTGCAAATTGTTCTGCCTATAGTAGGCTGCATTCGTGGTTTGGTGCGCTGTACCTTTCCCAAAGGAGTCCTGTGCTACGCCTCCACAGGACTCCTTTGGGAAAGGTACAGCGCACCAAACCACGAATGCAGCCTACTATAGGCAGAACAATTTGCTTTCATTTTATTGAACTCTCGACTTTACTGAAAAATGGCAAACAATATAAAGCATCATATTGGACTACAAGTCCCAGCAACCATAGTATGACGAAGCACTGAGTCCACGCCTACTAAGGGATTTGTATAAATAAATGACCTAAAACCAATGATGCTTTGCACGAGTGTTCCTTAATGGCAGCCCCTGAAGATGGGACGAATTCCCTGAAACGCGTCGGGCAAAGATGTTTTCATGCTAAGTGGGGAAGTGTGCTGCGTGAGAAGCCCGGACGGCGGAGGACTGTCGTGTGCCTCCCGAATGCTTCTGGCCTTTTGGTGAACAATATATATATATATTTGTACATACAAGCCTTTTTGTGATGATCATTTATCTATCAGGCCACCATGTCATGTTAATGAACCTCATCTTGCACTTGCAATGGATTTTCTTTAGGGGTTCGTATTATTTGTCCTTCTGTTGTATGACGGATTGGACGGGCGGATTGCGCTGCCATTCTTTTTTCAGACACACAGAGAGAGTTTCTGTTATTAATTATGAACTCGTTTCTGTATTTTGAATTGTGTTACAATTGGCCTGTTTGAGCACTATGCTCTGATTCTTTCTTTGGCACATGTATTATGCATGCGTTATTTGTTTTGACGTCACATCTAATTTATTGCTTGTCTGTATTATTGTAACACCCATGCGGCCTGTTTCTTTAGGCGCTTGGGCTTTTATTCTCAATTTAACTCACTGCCTACTCCTGACGCGTCATGTGACCAAGCCAAACGCGTCAGGGAGGGTACTTGCTCTTGCACTTTTTGCACAATAAAATGCACTGCTGACACTGGACCATTGTGCTGGCTGGATGATTTACCATCGTATCTTGCTTTTTGAAGTTTAAGAGGTCTGCGCCCGTTTGAACCGCTACCAAGAGCGGTTGGGATCCTGCTTGTATATATATATATATATATATATATATATATATATATATATATATATATATATATTCCAAGGATAATCCGGCACGGCTCAGGTTACCTCCAGGCTGCAAATATATATATATATATATATATATATATCCACAATCCACACCTTTACCGAAGAAAAGATGAAGAGGCCACACCAGGGGAACAGTGAGGGAAACGGCTTTATTCCATCACATGGGTAAGTATCAGTCCACCAACACCCTCCACAGGCGAATGCATTTCGGCGTATTCACTGCCTTCCTCAGCGCCCGGGGTGTAAATAGTTCAGGAAGGCTCTCATTTCAGAGATATATTATCCAGTCCTTCCTGATAGGTGGCCCAGTGTCCCACTCCTTAAAGGTGTATGCCTAACGCTAACAGCTCTGGTAGTTCGTTAATGTCTCAGCGCCTACCAGTCCCAGGTTGCATTGTTCTTGTTCGTGTCTGGAGGCTGTTGCGTGGGGCAGGTGCACAGAGTTGCTGAGGGGAACCTTCCTTATCTCCATGCTAGCGGAACACGCCGTCTCCTCATCTCCCCAACCGCTTTACCCTGCCGTCACCGGGCGTACTTTAGACGGGGACTAGGCTGGAATCAAACCATCGTCCAGCGTGAGGCAGAATACCTCAACACCGCCGTATCGTGTCCCGAACTTGCAGGGTGGCTCTGGTAATTCCGGTAACCCGGATAGAATCCTCCACAGAAGCGGAACCCAGCTGTCCAGAGCCTGCTTGACAAAGCGGGGGCCTCTTAGCGCGTAACTGGAAACCGCGCTGAAATATCCACACTCCACACCTTTACCGAAGAAAAGATGAAGTGGCCACATCAGGGGAACAGTGAGGGAAACGGCTTTATTCCATCACATGGGTAAGTATCAGTCCACCAACACCCTCCACAGGCGAATGCATTTCGGCGTATTCACTGCCTTCCTCAGCACCAGGGGTGTAAATAGTTCAGGAAGGCTCTCATTTCACAGATATATTATCCAGTCCTTCGTGATAGGTGGCCCAGTGTCCCGCTCCTTAAAGGTGTATGCCTAACGCTAACAGCTCTGGTAGTTCGTTAATGTCTCAGCGCCTACCAGTCCCAGGTTGCATTGTTCTTGTTCGTGTCTGGAGGCTGTTGCGTGGGGCGGGTGCACAGAGTTGCTGAGGGGAACCTTCCTTCTCTCCATGCTAGCGGAATACGCCGTCTCTTCATCTCCCCAACCGCTTTACCCTGCCGTCACCGGGAGTACTTTAGACGGGGACTAGGCTGGAATCAAACCATCGTCCAGCGTGAGGCAGAATACCTCAACACCGCCGTATCGTGATATATATATACACATTTAAAACATGACTTACCTGCGTAGTAAAGTACCATGTTGTAAACATACAAAGACATTTTTGTGGTACTTACCTGTGGTGTAATGACTTGCATGGTTCTTATCTGTACTGTAACAGCTATGTTGGAAAGGCTACACATTTGATCAGCCTCAAGATTATTATGCAGGCTGAGCTACTAGTAATCTCCCTAGCTATTTTATACCAATTCATGCGATTATCTCTACATATACCTCAGAAAGCCGCCAGGCTGCAGTTGGATAATGGTGCTCTGACATATCCCCACTAGTCATCAGTCTTTATGCCTGTCCCTCCCAAACCTCTGGGTCTCTTATACCTTTCTTTTCAATGAATCTCTACGGAGAGGGGAGTAAGAAGCTTCATGCAGCCTCTTGTGTGTGCCACTGCCTCCTGGCAATTGTATTGTATTTTATTGTATATGGCATTTATAAAGTGCAACAAACACCCTACAGTTACCCTGCCGCTATAGGCCGTGACGCAAACCAAAATTAGACTAAACAAGTAGAATTCTCATAAACAGCACACAGAAGCAGGGGATCGAGTTCTGGAAAACATCACACAGGGTCAAGGATCAATTTCTGGGAAAATGCCATGTTTTGATCCTTTTCTTGAACAGAGACAGAGTGTTACATTGTCTGATGTCAAGTGGTAGTTTATTCCATAGTTTTGCAGCAGCAACACTGAAAGCTCTCCCTCCCATTCTGATCTTGTTGAACTTTGAAACCTTCGCTAGACAGGTGGAAGAGGAACAGAGTCTCCGGATGGGAGTATACCAGACCAGTTTCTTCTGTAAGGGTTTAGGGCCAAGTCCATGCAAGGTCCTAAATGCTATACATAAAGACTTGAAATGTATTCTTTGCCGCACTGGGAGCAAGTGTAGCTCATCTAAGCATAATGATGCAGAAGAGTCTCGTGGTCTGGACAGGACTAATTTGGCCACCATATCCTGGACACCCTGCCATCGCTGACTCAGATACTTCGGTGACTACAACAGTAGGGCGTTGCAATAGTCAACTCTGCTTAGAATAGCACCATGCACTGTTGGGGCTCTGGCCGAACTTGGAAGCAGCGGAAAATCTTTCTCAGTGCTCTAATCAGACCAACGCAGCACCCCACCGTTTTATTCACTTGTGTCTCCAGTGACAAATTTCCATAGAACATAACTCCTAAATTGTGTGCTGTTTTAGTCAGGACTAGAGGAGAGGAAGTAGTAGTGGGCCAGGAATTATGAGGGAGAGGCCGGTGAGCCTTCCCTACTGTACAGTGTAGAATTTCGGTTTTGTCTGTATTAAATTGAAAGGAGTTGTCAGGAAGCCACTGCGCAGTGTCACGCATACAGGCGTGAAAGTCCTCCAAGGCATTTGCTTGAGTTCCATCAAGGGAGAAAATAATCTGGGTGTCATCAGCATAGTTCACCAATTTTACATTGTGTGCCCAGATTATATTAATCAGTGGGCTCAGATAGACGTTGAACAAAATTGGGCCGACAGCAGACCCTTGAGGAGCACCATGCAAGATATTGGAGAAGGTAGATTGAAATGGAGGAAGAGTCACTGCTTGACACCTGCCAAAGAGGTAAGAGCGAAACCAGTCCAGAGTAGTGCCACTATTCCCACCTCCACTAGACGGGTCAGCAAAATATTATGGTTGACCGTGTCAAAAGCGGCAGACAGGTCGAGCAAAATAAGAATTGCCGATTGTCCCCTGTCTGCCAAATGACGAAGATCGTCCATCACGGTCACCAGGGCAGTCTCTGTCACATGTTCCGGGCAGAAGCTAAATTGTACATCCGCCAGCTTGTTGTTAGGGTCAAGGAACTGTGACATATTTGCTGACCAGTCATTCAAGAATCTTCACTGGGTAGGGTAGGAGAGAAATGGGCCGTTAACTGCCCGGGCTGGTCGGGTAAAGAGTGGCCTTCTTCAGGAGTGGCGTCACCACAGCCTGTTTCCAGCCCAATGGTACAATCCCACTGGATAGTGACGGATTGCAAATCAGTCGGAGTCTAGGAAAGAGTTCTAAAGCGGATTCCTTCCAGATTTTATGTGGGAGGGGATCCAGTGGGGAACCGGAAGAGATACTCAAGGCTGACAAAGAACATGTATGTGGGATACAGTGTATTCTGACACTAGTCAGGAGTACGTGACTTGGTGCACCAGTCCTTCCCTCTCCTGGCACTGGGTTAATGAAAAGTGAAACCATAAAAAGAGGACATACTCTCCAGGTGAGGGAGTCTGTACTCGAAGAGACAGATACGAAACTGGATAAATTGTGGGTGAAGCCAACTTTGTATTGTATTGTATTGTATGGCATTTTTGTAAAGCACATGGTTACCAGAAGGCATCCCAGCGCTAAGAAAGAGAAGAGTGATACTCAGAGGGGGGGGGGAAGGAAAGGGGGGAATCATTTGGGGAAGAGAAGAGTTTTCAGTGATTTCCGAAAGCGAAAAAGACCGGGTTCTGCGCGAAGTTGCAATGGGAGAGAGTTCCAATGTGAAGCCGCGTTGACCGAAAAGCGGCGGCCTCCGGTGCGAGCTTTCTTGGTTCTACCAACTTTAACCTAGTGCTTTAGGGGGCTTGTCAGAGTGTTGTGAACTAGCCCAGGAACTTGGAGCTGGGGTAGTGGGGTGTCTGCCTTTTGAAGTGGACCCTTATCATTACGCAAGGATTCGCACAGGGAGAGGAAGAGGAACACTACCTCTAACTTATCAAAATAAGAAGTAGAGTCTGCATTCCTTACAACAGTTTACAACTCACTTGCAGACTAAGCTTTTATTGGTCAGTTGAGCAGTCTCAAAAATGGAACTTCATTTATATTTTGACTGAAAAGGGATCTGAGAAGGGACAATAATTTTGGTGATGTGCTGTCCTTTACATTAAACACTGTACTCCATACCCTGTCCACTGACTCATTCACTATGTACAACAAGTATTTGCAATGCAATAGGTTGTAAATGACAATGCCTTTTATTTAGCTGTTTTGCTAATTAACACATAAATAAAAGGCATTGTCATTTACAATGCCAACAGCTCAAACTCTTGTAAATGCGAGACCTATGCAAAGAAGCGGCCACAATTGTCCCGGACTGCTCAGAAAGTTAAATCGCGCATGTCGGGCTGAATGTTGCTGGAAAGCATGTCGTGCCTCCAGTAGGAGAAACCCATTAAAGAAATTAGTGCTTACAGACTAAAAAAAATTACTGTGTAACAAGCGAAGTAAAAGGGCGAGTCCTCATGGGAGGTTAGAAATGAAGACAAGGCGGTACTAAGGAGGGACTAACAAGCCTAATAACGAATCAGACACCAGCATTTACAAAGGGCAATGACACAAGCCCTTGACAAATATGCGCGGAGAGAGAGCGTAGCTTTAACTCCATACTCCAATACAGCATGCCGCAGAGCAGCGCAAGCGCTGCCCAGGCTCGACCTAAAAATCTATACTACAATTACTATTCAGGTCTGTACTAAAGTGATTATTCTGAGTGACATTATGGTAGATTTCGTACGTCATGCTTGCTCATTTACTGAAACGTGTCAATTGGTGATAAAGCCACAAAACTTAAAGGTGAAATGTGTTTCTTTTACCCAGCAAATGGTGGATAATGAAACAACAGGGACACCCCTGATAATAGCGTTGCCGGATGTTATTCCTGATTGTTTCCTGTTAAACAGTAAATGCGGGGGTAACTTCAAGCGGTAGGACTAGTTCTACTGCTGGATAATAATTTCCTGAGTTGGAGTTCAATTCGCACTGCACCAGCCATTCAATTACTTTTTAACAATTGGATATGGTGAGATCAAAATGGAAGCTATTTGTCTACATGTATATTAATGGGATGATGACTCAGCTACATTGCTTCATTGCCCATGTTATTTAGAGGCAATGAAGAATGCTGTGGCCTGTGCTAGTAGATCTGTAATCAGTAAATAAAACTTTATTCGAAGAAAGCAGTGCCCTTCAGCTTTACGTAAAAATATCTATCTATCTAGCTATCTATGTATATATTAGATTAAGAGCACTCTATGCTACATACACAAGCAATTTATTGTGCTAAACATAGATGCCAATTCACCAAAATGCCAGAAGTAGTGTGAGTGACAACACAATACGAAGTTTTTTTCATGCCCTGTATTCATTCTGATGCAAAGAAAAAGATTACAATATAAGCATTTCCTGAATGTATGTAAATTGTTTGAAATAAACGAAAGAAACTTGGATAGTTTTTTAAGCAAAATGGCCTAGCCACCTTCGGTTAGCTTTGATACTACCATGGACTCTAAATGATTCCATCCAATCAGCTATATGTCTTTGGGTTCATTATCATCCTGCTATGTAAAACATTTTCATTTGCAACGCTCACAACTGCTTCAAATTTAACGTCAATGTAATCACTTCAACTTAATAATAGCATTGCTGTATGTAATTCCTGGTTGTTTCCTGTTAAACAGTAAACACGGGGGTAACTTCAAGCGGTAGTACTACTTCTGCTGCTGGATAATAACTTTCCTGAGTTAGAGTTCAATTCGCACTGCACCTGCCATTCAATTACTTATTAACGATTGGATATGGTGAGATTAAAATGGAAGCTATTTGTCTACATGTATCTTAATTGGCTGATGACTCAGCTACATTGCTTCATTGCCCATGTTATTTAGAGGCAAAGAAGAATGCCGTGGCCTGTGCTAGTAGAGCATCAGCTTGAATGCTGCACGACTATGCTGTAATCAGTAAATAAAACTCTCTTTTCGAAGAAAGCAGTGCCCTTCAGCTTTACGTAAAAATATCTATCTATCTATCTATCTATCTATCTATCTATCTATCTATCTATCTATCTATCTATCTATCTATCTATCTATCTATCTGTCTGTCTGTCTGTCTGTCTGTCTGTCTGTCTGTCTGTCTGTCTGTCTGTCTGTCTGTCTATCTATCTATCTATCTATCTATCTATCTATCTGATTAAGAGAACTGTATGCTACATACACAAGCAATTTATTGTGCTAAACATAAACGCCAAGTCACCAAAATGCCAGAAGTAGCGTGAGTGACAACACAAGACGAAGTTTTTTCATGTCCTGTATTCATTTTGACGCAAAGAAAAAGATTATAATATAAGCATTTCGTGAATGAATGTGTAAATTGTTTAAAAGAAACAAAAAAAACAGGATAGGTTTTTAAGCAAAGTGGCCGACCCACCTATTGTTAACTTTGATATTACAATGGCCTCTAAATGATTCCATCCAATTGAGGTTCTGTAATTCTCGAGTCTGACTCCATTTTGTTCTGTGCCACCATTTTGTGTTGCCCTCATGTAGGCCTGTGAAGGTAGCCTGGCGAATAAAGTGGCCTGGCTTTCTTTGTTCATGTATACATTAACTAAGGTTTCTTTTTGACTCTAAAATGAACTGTAAGAAACTGACCTCTTCACCTGAAACTGACCTCGCAAAGCCAATTTCCCTGATCGATCTTTGTCTGAGATTGCCAATCAATATTCAGGACATCGTTAACTTTTAGTTTCCTTGCACATGCCTTATCTTGTTCTTCATCTGCTACTGTTTCTTTTTATGTTTCTTCATTACATGGGTTATGCTTTCAATTCTAGGTTTGTCCGGCTTTTGGAGGTTGAATTTGGGACATTCTTAATGATTAACTTTTGGGTTGGGATACTGTACATGTAATCATGCCATGCCCTGCAGTGCCATCTAAATCAGATTAACCTTTGTGAACTATGTAATTATAATGTTTTGCCGATATCCTGCTAAAACCCCAAATGCTACTCACCTGCTGACCATCCAGATTTTCCATTGGTTTAGGACTGTAATTGGTACAACTCCCTTACATATCTGGGGCAGGATAAAGAGTATATAAGATGTGAAGTAAGACCATTCTATCAGACTGCCTCATTCAGTTGCTAAGGCTTCTGTGTGACGTAGTCTCACTCATTTGAATTTAATAAAGATGTTATTTTATATTCCAGCTTCTGTGTCAACTTCTTTGTATTAGTGAGACCCCTGAGAAGTGGATTTTTGATTTCTACAAATGGCCAACGCGGGCCTCATCAGAGAAGTGGCTATCTGAGGGAGTGATCTTGTCAGAAGACAGAAATCTACTGAGGAGGACAGGACAGGACTATACTAAGGAGGTACTCTGTGCACGGAGGTTCTGGGGATTCTTTGTCTCTGCAGCCCAGTATATTTCTGATCTTCCTGATTTTGATCCTCCACATGATGTCACTCTTGACTGAGAACCTTTTTGGCGTGAGTACTTGAAAAAAAAGACCGTTAGGTCATTTAGAACTTGGCAGTTAGAATTTGGACAACCATTTGTTTGGTATAGCTTTGGAATTTTGGAATTTGTGTTGGCCAACTTTGGATCTGTATAGGTTTGTATATGCGAATTGCAATTTGTGTAGGCAGGTAATGAGGAAATTTTTCTCTATCTGGTTTTGTTCAACGGTGCAACGTACGAAGAGTACCTTAAGCACTACTTTGATTATAATATTGCATATTCTGCAGTATTTTTGGCATGCCTGTTTTCAAACCTCACATTGAAGAATGTGTTCCTTTTTCATGGAGGTATCATAGTGAAATGTGAATTAAATAAGCCGGCTCCCTTGAGGGAATATCTAAATAGGTTTAGGTATAAAAACATATTCCTTCCTTGGTGATCCTGTATCCCCAGGGAATTAAAATATGGACATAATACATACAAGGATCCTCTGTTCTGTGCAAATTTATGAATGGAGATATGCAGAGCGATTTTTTTTTGGTGTTCTGCCAGCCAAAGCTAGTGAATTGAGTGTATCTTGGCTTCTTGGAAATAAAGGTCTGTGGGGCTGTTTTTGCAGTCTTTTGGAACACTATTGAGAAGCGTTTCTTGTAAATATGACTTACAACTAGTATTTACAAATGGTTTGGTTTCAGTACGGTCTGTGGGCTGTCCTTTGTTTCAATCCTAAGTGTTGATCTGTGGGTTAAATGTGTGTTTAAATGTCTATGTGGTTTGTGGTTTTCCCATTAGTGCAACTTTTGTAAGTAAATAGCGATGGCGCTATTTATGAAACAAATGGCTAAAGCGCTGTATTGTGTGTCCTGAGTGTTTGAACCCTTTCTGTTTATGTCTGAAATTAGCTCAATATGTGTTTGTGGTCTTTCTTGTTGTCTTCAGTCTGTTATGCAAAATGTTAGTTAATTAATATTAAATAGAAATTAAATAAAAATCCAGAAATGAACCATATGATATGCTAACATAGCTATATGTTGCTATTTAATTTATAGAGTAAGCAATTACACACATGCTATAAGCATATTCTTGGTTCTGTTGCTAAATACTAATTGTTCTTTAAAAAAAGAAAAAAGAAGTGGCGCAAACATTTGTCATGTTTCAAGTTAGGCTTCTGTGCTTAGGCTTATGAATGGATGCATCTTAATATGATAGGCAAGGGATGCAGCATGCTTTTATATGTGGAATTATCAAAAATGATTGGGTTTATTAAAAATAACTATTAATTATGAAAAATAATTATTAAAAATAAGTGCTTCTAAATTAGTTTTTTACTATTTATAAAGCTTAATACTCATACTGTGACCTCCTAGCATTATAATTTAATTTACGTTGTGTTGTACGGCATAATGAGGACATTTGTATGTGGAATTTCACTTGGCGCAGGCGTAAAAACTCATTTTTCTAAGGAATGACATGAGATTTGTCTAATGTCCAATCTCTGCAATCTGTAAAGATCATTCTGAGGATGATTAATATGTAGCACAATTATAGGATATTTATTTTTAAGTGCCCCAGGTGGCAAAGTTGAAATTGGGTGAGGGCACTATTTAGGCAGCATTTTTTTTTATTTAGAGTAGCTTTTAAGTGCCTTAGGCTTCAGTGAATGTATACATTTAGGTATAATATAAATTTGCAGGTTGTTCTCATTTGGGTTGCTTTTAATGGCTCAGTGAGCCTATGTGCCCGGTGCAGAGGTTTGAGTTTAATATCAGGGTTGAAGGTTTTAACTCTAGCTGGGCCTACTGAGACGTTCATCCATTTAAGGTTGAGGAAATGAGTACCATTGCATAGGGTGGTAACAAGCATTTGTTCTAAAGTTGGTATGTTGTGTTGTTGTGTTCTGTGAATTATTCACAGGAGATGTTTTTGAGTCTGGGAATAGGAGTGGATTGTGGCCCCTAAAGGGAGTAATATATATGGTATGTGGTTTTGGATAGGGTTGGTTATTGCAAGTTAGAAAGAGTTAGGAAGGCTTTTTGTCTTTGACAGCTTCAGGGTGAAGAGAGAGAGGGCTGAGGAGAGGCATATTTTGACCTTGAGGTCAGTAAGGTGGGGGTTAGCAGTATGTTGAAACAAGATGAGTTTTTGTATGACTTCTTTGAAGAAAAAATGTTCGTGTGTTTTTCACGTTTTTGCATTTTGTCCTTTTATGAATTGTTCCTGCTGGTCCTGTGTGTCAGAAGCGACACAGTAAGTTGTATTTGACAGCTGATCACCACTAACTGGTGACCAGTTGTCAAAAGGAGGGTGAGGAAAGTAAAAGAAAGTAATTTTGTTGTAATTTTGATTTTAAGCCTGACAAATTAAGCAGGCCAGAATTTTGGGTTTTGGGCTGCAGGTTCACAGTGCATTAAATGCATGCAATGGTGTTGTGTGTCACCGCGTATTTACATGTGCTATTTTAATTTGTCTATGCTTTTTGTGCTTGGTATACAGCACGTATATCTGATGGCTTGACGTGTGTTTTTTAAATTTAATGTATGTTTTTGTTTTATATTGTTGCTTCTGATACTATTACAAGTGTTCCTGTGTTGTGAGGGGATGTCATGACGATGTACATCTTTGAGCAACAGTTGGTTGAACTTGCTCTGATACTAAATTTCACAGATATGATATTTTCATACTGTGAACAACACAGACAACACTTCACCAGTGCATGTGTATTTGGCTATAATGGTATTAAAGAAAAATGAAAGAGATATACAGGATCAAAGTGTGTCACATACAGTTAGTCATGTTACTGCCCCTCCCCTCAAGGAACAGGCAGCCTTAGATGTATGTTTCCTTGATTGGACCTTAGGATGAAATTATAGATCTGTGACTCTTGTACAAGGTGACTTAATTTCTATATTGCATTAGTTAATCATGTTCTGCTTCCTAAGTAGTATATGGCTTTGTTCCTTAAAAGGAAAACAGGTTTCATTTTTCCCTGAAAAAGGAACTGGAACATTAGCTGAGATTACCGTATATGGTGTAGCGGCCAGCGGTAGAGTTAAAATTTGTGAACTATTTTGATTTTTGTGTATCACCCATGCTCTTGGTATTATGTCACAAACTTGACTATCACCCAAGTAATTTCTTGTTCTTCCTATAGATTTTTATTTGGCTGCTTCTCCCCTTGACTGATGTTGCATTGTGCCTAGTCATTGGGGATTTTAGCTGTGTCCTACTCCCATTTCCCTTTTCCGTATTCCTTTCACCAGTCAGCCCATTTATTATAATTGGTGTATTGTTCAGGTTCACACTTCCAGACTGCAGTGATGTACCAGGGACCCCCATATTATGTATAATTCCCTTTTGTATGACCAGATGGTATTTTTCATAGATTCACATGCCTGAATCATTCACCGTGATCGAGATCGGAGTCCCAGGTAACATTATCAAGCATTATTTAAATAATGCCATAGGCTATAATTGCCTTGAGCCATGTACATAGCCTATCTCCTTTTTAAAAAAGGACCAAATGTTGAATACAGCCAATCAGCTGCTAGCACCCTCTAGAACCTTCTCAGCAGATGCAGTTTCCCTCAGATTTTCCCAGCACGAGTGAGAAGTGAGTTTCTTTTTGAATAACAAAGTAACAGCCTCTACTTGGAGGAGGGTGGGTGCATGTGCATCTATGAAAGATACCAATACTTTATAACCGTAGTTACTGGTAAGTAACTCATTTACTTATCCAGTATTGGGGTATCTTTCATAGATTCTCATGCCTGAATCAGAGTAGCAAGCAGACACCTCCAATAATATCTTGACTGTTGAGGATGGTGGGTGACTCTCTTATTAATAAACATAGTGAACTCCAAAAGATTGAGATAATACCAGAAGCACCTAAAAGGTTATTGCTGTGCGAATTTTTTTTTTCAAAATGTATTTTGTATATATTATTAAAACGTATGTTATTGCTTATATACTCACAATTCCATATATACAGCATTAGAAAGAGGCAAGGGAAAAAAGACAGCATAACTTGTCATACACATTAATGAGTAATGTGTCACTCCATCAAGAACATGTAAGCATATGAAATCACCAAGAGAACAAAAGACTCCTTTTAAAAATGAGAAGAAGCTTACTTTAATGGAAAAGAAAGCAAAGCACCGCCTGGCCCACTACCGTAACTGCATCCTGTTTGGACTTCAAGCAACAGTGCTGCGTGAAGGTGTGAGTGGTCCTCCAGGCTGCATAACAATAGATTTTTTCCACAGCCACTCCTGTGAAGAGGGCAGCTGATGTAGCAACTGCTCTGGTGGTCTGAGCTTTTGCTGTCCTTTCCTAAGTTTTTTTAGCTTTGATATAACAGAACTGTATTGCAGCCGAAATCTATGTTGCAAAATTGGCCTTTGTTATTGCAGTCCCTTCTCTGCCTTGGCCATAGACCACTTCGTTTTCTGAAAGTGCTTCATTCTCTGAAGGTAGAATTTCAGGCAACGTTTGACTTTCAACGTTTGTAGTGTTTGTTCTGCAGACGCTGATGGTTGAGGAAAGAAAAACTGGAGTATGACCGGCTAATTGAGGTGGAATTGGGATGGCACTTTAGGAATAAATGTAGGATTAGTCCTTAGAACCACAGCGTCTTCTTTAAATATTAAAAAGGGTTTCCTAATGGTGAACGCTTGGATCTCGCTTACCCTTCTGGCTGAGGAAAGGGCCAGCAAAAGAGCGACATTCCATGTTAGGAATTTCAGTTCAGCTTTAAGAATGGGTTCGAATTATCTTTTCATGAGTTATGCAAGGGCCATGTTGAGGTTCCCTTCCGGCGGAGGTGCTCGCATTGGAGGAAAAGTACGGAATAAACCCTTCATAAATTGTTTGATATGGCTTGAAGCACAAAGAGAAGTGGCGCTGGAAGCTTTTCTATAACGAGCGATGGAAGCCAGATGCCAGATGCACCTTAACTGAAGCGAAAGTTAAAACAGATTTTACCAAAGAAAGGAGATTTGGTAAAATCTGCTGTGGGGATACTTCAAATGGATAAAGACCATTTCGATGGCACCAAAAACAGAATCTTCTCCATTTCATCTTGTACATTTTATTGGTACTTTCTGCTCTAGATTTAGACAGGATGTTTCTACATTCCTGCGGAATATTCATGCTCCTAAATTCCAGGAACTCAGGAGCCAGGCATGCAAGTGTACAGACTTCGGATTCGGATGGTACACCTGTCCGCTGTCCCTGGTCAGAAGTGAAGGGGATATCTGCAGACGTATGGGTCTGGCTCCTGAAAGATGAATAAGTTCCTGGAACCAATGTTGCCTGGGCCACCAGGGCACAATGAGAATTAGGCAACATCTCTCCAGCTTAATTTTGGTCAGCACTCTGGGAATCAATGGGATGGGAAAAAGGTGTGAGCATATATCCCTGACCATCGCATCGAAAGGGCATTGCCCTGAGATCCCGGGAAAGGGGAACCTACTGGCATAAGACTAGCATTTGGCATTGATGTCTGTTGCAAACAGGTCCAGCATTGGTTTTCCCCATAGTGCGAAAACTCAGTCCAGCTGGAATTGGTTGAGTTCCCCTTTGTGGAAATTATTTGTAGGCCTGCTCAGAGCATCTGCTAGTGTGTTGTGAAAGCCTGGAACATGTTCGGCCTTGAGAGAAATCCCATGCTGTGTTTCCCAACTCCATAGTTCTTGCGCTTCCATAGAAAGTGAGAGATTTGGTTCCTCCATAGTTGTTTATGTAGAACATAATGGCCGTATTGGCCTTACAGACCAGTACGGAGGCGCCTGCTATTCTTGGTACAAAGGCCTGTAAGGAGAGGGATAAAGCTTTCAGCTCCAGGCTGTTGATATGACATTGCTTTTGAGAATAGGACCATTTGCACTGGACTCGGAGATCCTGTAAATGGCCTCTCTAGCCTTCCATGAAAGCATCCGTTGTCAGTATGTAGTCCGGTATTTCTTGTAAGAAAGTGAGACCCTTGGAAAGATGTGGACTGTGATACCACCATCGCATTGCCTTTTTCATTTTCGGGGTTGTAAGAATGGTATCTTCGAAGGATACCTATGCTTGTAGCCAGTGTTTTTGAAGCTCTTCTTGCAGAGGTCTCATTTTGAGCCTGGCTAAAGGTACTTGGCCGATTGCTGAGGAACATATCCCTAGGAGCGATTTATACCCTCTCACGGAAATGAACTTTCTTCTTGAGATAGTCATAGCAACTACAGGAAGGCCTTACATTGGATCGTGTCTAACCTGGCTCCCAGAAATGGTGCTATTGACTTGGAAGAAAAGAGGACTTTTTGATGTTCACTTTCAGTCCTAGTCTGTTTAATGGCTGGAGACAAGCATCTCGAGTTCTGGCAGCTTGATCTGCTGTTGGTGCTTTCAGAAGCCAATCATCCAAGAAGGGGAATACTTGGTGACCTTGAGAATGTAGGGGCGCGGCCACTGGTGCTAGGTACTTAGTAAATATTCAGGGTGCTGGCTTGAGCCTGAAACGAAGAACCTTGAGTTGGCAGTGGGTATCAGCTACCGTAAACCTGAGTCATTTTCTGCGTTTCGATTGATGGTTATGTGGCAGTATGCGTCTTCTAGATCGAGTGAGGTCATAAAGTCCCCATTTTTGAGGCGACGCAGGATATCGACTCAAGTTGCCATCCTGAACGTTTGTTTTTCCAGGTACTTGTTAAGGCTCCTGAGATCCAGTATTGGTCTCTACTCCCCGATTTCTTCTTTATTAAGAAAACGGGAATAAAAACCCTGACCGCCTCTGCAGAGGGGGAACTTCCTCAATTGAGAGCATGGTCTTTACTTCTTTGTGCAATAATCGAAGACTATGGGGAGGGCCTCCCTTGGGTGGAGAAGTTGGAGGTTTGGTTGTGAACCCCAGTGTATGACCAAAGGCAATTAGATCCAACACCCATTGGTCTGACCGTATACTTTTCCATTGCTGGTAAAAGTTGCAAATCTTCGCACCTATGGAAAGGATGGCGGTGGGGGAAGCTGGTACCCTGCGTTCTCTAGTAAGCACCTTGATGGGAGAATCCAGCGGTCGCAGATTGGCAGTAGGTGGAGGTTGATAAGTCTGCCTATATTGAGCCTGAAAGGGCTGGTATTGCTGCTGCCTCTGAAAACCTCCTCTGTAGTCAGAAAACCTGTGTCCCCTGAAAGGCATTTTCCTGTATTGGAGGGTGGTTAACGATTTTGCTGTATCAGTGTCCTTTATGGAGAGCAGCCCATCATCAGTTTGCTTGCCAAATAACGACTCTCCATTGAATGCCATGTTCAAGATCTTTGTTTAAACTTCTGGCCTGAAAGTGGTGGTCTTCAATCACCCCTGGTGTCTCAACACTGCTGCGTTAGCCAGCTGCCAGAAGCCTGTGTTCGCTATGTCTAAAGCACAGTCAATGGTCTCAGAGGCTGCTCTTTCACCCTCTACCAGGATCTTCCTGGCCTCTTGTTTGCTGTCTTCAGGGATGAGGTCAATAAGGCTGTCATATCCGACCACATCTGTCGGTCGTATCGGCCAATAATAGCTAAAGTGTTAGCTACCTGAAAGGTAACATTAGCCATGGCTGAAAAACGCTTGCCCATGATGTCCAATTTGCTTCCCTCCTTGTCCGGAGGAGTCGAGATTGGGGTAACCGGATTTTACGGACTCCTCTGCCCCGCCTGCGAAATTACGGAATCCGGCTTAGTGTGATCCGTCAGGCAAGTAGGTGTATCTTCATGGGCCTTGTACTTCTGTCTATTTGAGTTAGCACTGGTGTTACTGTAGCCCGTATTCTCATTATCTTTACTCCCTCCTGCCAGATATAATCTGTTATTGGTATCGTGCAAATAGATTTCCTGGCTTCCTCCTTAGAATTATACAGGAAGCAATCTGTATGCTGTACAGCCATGGGGAGATGAAACCTGTTGAACGCTATCCTAATCAAGTTGTGGAACCCTTTGATGTCTTCTGGAGATGAGTCTGATGGATAATGTGCCGGAGGAGAGGGTGTATGATGATATAAAATAAATGCCAGCATTTGTAAAGTGCACAGCTACCACCAGAGAGGTGTCCCGGGACTGGGGGCCGTCAGGAAGATTAAGCAATCTATTGCCCAGAGTCACATGGTGCTGGGTTAAACTGCCGCTGGTGATCGAACCGTGAACATTGTGGTCCAGAGGCAGGCACCCTGGCCACTGAGCCACACCTCTTCCAATATATATAGTCATCCCAGAGATCCGCCGGTGGATGCGGTTCCGGGATCTTTGCTTCTTCTCTCTCATCCTTTGAAGAAGAGGGGTTGTCATCAGTGGGTGTAAGTGCTGGAGGTCTTGGTACCATAGGTTGTAGAAATTCAGGCAGCAGAGCACAGCACATTTAAAAATTCAAACTGACTGGCAAACAATAAGTAAACCGTTTATTTCCAAACAAAGAGAAGTAGGTATAGCACAATCTTGACCATAGGTGGATCACATAGCAAATTGTTGACACGTAGATGGAGCAAAATGAACAGTCGACACGTGTTTCGTCGTTATACAACTTTTTCAAGGCTCAAGCGCAAAATTCAGAAATATGCAAAATCAGCAAAACCAACGTCACCACAATCTGTGTAATGGATTCAAAGTGCTACTCCATTCCAATTAAAGTTATATGGCTAACAAGTGCCCAGGTAGTCTCTAGTACAGGCAAGTAAGCCAAAAACAATCTTGTTATTGAGATAATAGAAATTTTTAGGTAGTCAGTGTGACCCCCACTCGCACCCTATCCATGCTCCCGTGTCCCATGTATGTCATGTAATTCCCTTCCCGTGTTCGCCATGATAATGCAAATGTATTTCCGTCTAATGTTAGTATGTCAGTTAGTGAGCCCTTCATGTATAAAGTACCAATTCCGCATTAGGGCCCACGTTTCCAATGCATTTACATGGTGCATTTTTAAATAACGCGAAGCACACGTTTTCCACGTTTTTCTGGCTCAGTCGAGCCAGGCCCTTAATTGAGGCTCCGAGCCTCTTCTGTCTCTGAAAGCTGCAGTTTAGGTATGCATCCCTGACCTCTACCTTACTTCCTGCCCAGCGAGCGGTGCCCGGCTCGGCCTGGCCTGCCTGCCAAGACAGTATTTTGCCTACAGTTATCTGCTCAGCCTCCGCAAAAACACATTCCAGTCTAGTGAAATAGGTAAACATATTCCAGCCTGCAGAGCAAAGGGCCCGGTTTTCCTGTCTCCTTGCAAGTGATTTACCGAACCCGTTACCATGGTAGGCCCATGGCCCCCGCGCATTGCATCAAGACACGTATGCACCCACTAGCATTCAGTATTGAACAGCCTCTGCCCGAGAGACCTTTTACTTCAGACAACACATCCTCCAAACACAAGATACCAGATATGCTATAGGTGCAGGTCGTTCTGACATCCCAGACACCAAGATTCCTCTACTAGTGCTAAAAGTCAAGCCCCCCAGCTCTCCCCAGTTACACGTCTATACCACGTCATGCTCAGTTGCGCACGCACCCAGGGCAAAGGTTTCTGCTGACCCTGCAGAATCCCTCTATGCATCCACCCACCTATGACACTTCTGTGACGTTTCCAGTACACACCTCCGTGTACGCCCCTGTACACACCTACTTTTACGCCCATGTGTTCTTATCACTCTCTTTTTCACTTGTTACGCCTACTGTATTCATTTCAATTATACTGTTTTACTATATATAATGTGTGATGTTAATAAAATGTTGAATATCCCTTCCTGAACCTTAGTGGTGATGGAACCCGATGTCCAGTGTCTCGAGACACTTAATTAAAGCCCGTATGACTCAGATACCACGGACTCTGCCTCTCATTTATTGAGCTATCCTTATTGACATTTAATGTATAGAAAAATAGTTCCAGTAATTTTATTTACCACTTAATCTGGTGCCCGAATAGGGACCCCTCCCCTTCCCCACGCGCCGGGGATGTAACGCAGGCCCCTGACCCCTTCTACAGCCGTGACGGACCCCTTTCTGTGCACACCTGCGGGTTTTCCTGCTAACTCCCTCAGGCCCACGGAGGAGACGGAGACTGCGGTCTGGCATCCAGATGAGGCGGTGAGGAATGGGGAGAGTCCCGACCAGAGCCCAAGCCGAGAGAGCAAGGTCCGAGGTATCCGGAGGCCCACCTGTTCCGAAGCGCATGCGTAGTAGTAGCCAGACGCCGTAGCAGTCCAGTCCAGCCCAGTGTCGAGTTTCCGAGGCCTTCAGTTTTGCTTCCCGGTGAGTACCGTTGTTGGGAACGCATCTAGACGGGTTCATTAATCTGTGCACGGTCAAGACGGGTCTGGGTACACAGACCCGGTCCAGGCGTGTTCACTTAGGTGGATACGGTATGACGTGTCTCTTTATGGGACCGGTATGTCTGTACTGTTTTAGCAGTGCATCTAGTAATCCAGTATTCTAGTATTGTTTTCCGAGTTTTACAGAATTTATGTTTTTCTATGTACCAGGTAGTAAGAGTCTGAAATGTTTTAATGTGTTTAATGTTGTGGTATGAATGATTGTTTGCTATTCATTACTGTGTTTATTGTGTTCACGCCCAAGTAAGTTCAAATATGCCACTGTTTTCGAAATTACGTCAGATAGGAACCAGGAAAGGGATACTCGAAGAAGCAGTTCCCGTCCCGCCTAGGGACACTCCCGGACATTTTATGTACCATAAACATGGCTTAGATGCCATACTGTACTTAGACTTATGGGTGGACTATACCAAGGATCTGGAAGAGAAATATAGATGGCCTGTCTCAGGGACATGGGATGCTGAGTGCATCATGAGAGTAGAGGAAGCATTGTGGAAAAAGAAAGCCAGACAATCTCAGAAAGATGCCATAGAATTGTGGCGTAAAGAAGCGCATAGAAGAACAGAGAAAGAAATCAGGAAAGCAGAGAAAAGTAGAGAATCATCAGAAAAAGCCCAAGAAAAAGAACTACTAGAAGAAGGTGAACGTGTTAGAGCAGAACAGTTAGACCGACAAAGAAATGCCCTTATGAAAGACATGTATCCCCTTCTCGCCGAGGGCCTACCTAAGGCCACCCCGGAAGTACCCAGTAATTTACCGCCACCACTGGTTCCAATTAAACTCCGTCATAAACAGACCGCAGTGGATATTTTCCTTTCTTCTTACTTAGATGACACTGTCCCAGAATATGCTAACAGAACTCCTCCTCCAAATATTCATCCTCACAACCCTGTTCAAGACACGATTCCCCCCACTGTCTCTCCTGCCACTGCTCCTGCCACTGGTCCTGGCAATCCTTTTACTCCGCCTGTAACCCAGGGCCAACCTACATTACCTACACCTACTTTACCAGCTACATTATCACCAGCAACAGCTCAGCCAGTAATGGTTGACGATCACACTTCAGGAGGAGCAGTAGGAGGTCTCCCTATCACCCCGCCTCAAGTAAAACTAACCACATTAAGAGAAGCAGCATTACAACGCACACCAAAAGTAACTACATACACAGCCCTTAAACAGTACCTTACTGATTGCAGATATGATCCAGTACCAGGCGAAGACCAGATGATATTATATTCAATACGTGTACGACGTGTTACAAACTATTTGACTATTTTACCAGACATGAGGGAACATTTAGACAACATATATCACTTTATTAGAACGGGGGAGAGACCAGAAAGTATTCACGAGGCCATGGCATACAGGAAGGTGGAGACTCAAAATATGATCTTACAGTTTTTAATAAATTGTTTGATAAGGGAACAAGACCAGCCAGGTAAAGACAAAGAAGAGATGAAAGTCCTGATAAAATGGAGTGACAACATAGCTGATGGAAAACATAGTAAACAAGGTTGTATAGAATCCATGTATAGAAAGATTCGTAAAGAAATTCTAGACATACACGCAAGGGAAAAAGCTGCGAGAGAAGCCGAGAAAGCGGATGATGAAGTCTCAGAAGACGATGATATAGAAACTGGGAGTGCAGATAGAATAGCGTACGTAGGTAGGGCAGACCTTTTGACAAACCCATACGCCTAGAAAACAAGAAAAGTTTTCTTTCTCCCATACCAGAACAATGTTCTCTTGAACATCTATTCCAAGCCACTGATAAAGTACTGAAACAACGAATAGGTTACAGTGAACTTAGTACCATGCATGAACAGGAACTAGCCCGGTCAGCAGTCCAATGGGCTGGCAATACTAGCGTATATAAAGATGACATAGTAGCGCAAACATTTTTGAATCTTTCCCCAGACGAACAGCGACTAGCTGGTATGTACATGATTCAACATCTCCTTACATTGTATGAAAGTCAGCATTCTGATCCAGGTCCCTTATATAATATATTGGAAGAGTTACTCCTAGGCAGATGGAGAGGCCTAGGTACCGATTTAATTAATGTCATTCTAGAACAGCGACACAAATACAGAACTTTCCTGACTCCACATTTCGTTCCTGTTCCACCCCCAGTAAGAAAAACATTTTACATAGACAGACAGAATCCTTTACGAGAAGTTCATCCCGTCCGGACAGACGGGGGTGAGCTTAGACGAGTATTCGTATACACACCCTTGACCAAAATGGAATTATTGGAAATGAAAAAATTAGTGCCGTGTCATGATAAAGATCCAGCAGGGTTCCACCGTGAACTAAAAGACATGCTCCGCATGGGGGAGTATACGTATCCCGATATCCTTAAAATGTTAAAAGTACTGTTGCCAGCCGGCATTTACGAAAAACTTAAAGAAAAAGAATGGGAAGTGGGAGAGAAAAAGATTGATTGGGCAGAATTAGAGAACGAAGAAAATACGCGAATCCCTGGTACTGGTCTTGGGGAAAAAGCTAAAGGATTACCAGAATTATTAGTACAGGTCCTGCCGAGGTTATTGACAACTAAAAAGGAAGACTGGGATGCTATCTCAGCCTGTAAACAGAAACAAGACGAAGACACTAGTGATTTTTATTCCAGATTCGAGAAATGTTTCATTATTAATAGCGGCCTGAAAACAAGTAGTGAATCATATCCACATCTTTTTGTGACCAAATTAGTAGAGAATTCCTTACCACAGGTTAAAAATAGAGTACTGAAAGTAGAGAGTACATGGCAAGCTAATACCCCTTCCCAAATGTTACAAATGTTACAGTACCATCAAAACCGAATTAGAGAAGAACACGAACACGAACAGAGACGTATGAAAGACACGAAAATGAAAGTACTAGTTGCCCAGTCTGTCCCAGCTGATGGTCAGAAGAGGGGTACGACACCGACCAGTCATACTGCAGCTCCTGTTAAAGGGAACTGCAATTATTGTAAACAGCCAGGTCACTATATAAACGAATGTGCCGTTCTAAGACACAATATCGCTACAGGCAAAACAAAAGAAAGATCGCGTCCACCTAGACAAGAACATGTTCCACAAAATATTCCGCAGAACACGCAACCTCCTCAGAACACACAACAGACAGTAGCTGTACCCCAACCCATCGCTGCCACGCAACATGTCACACAGCAAATGTACCAGTATGCTCAGTCAGATTACCCTGATTATCAACAGTATTCATGAAACAGCCTGGAGAGGGTGGTTGGCTTGCCCCTTATCGAGGTTCCTGTAGATCAAGAGGGTCCCTATGTACATAGTCAGGTATTAGGGAAAGACAGAAAATTTTTGATTGACACAGGGGCGAGCAGAACTACCATCAGTCATGACGAGGTTCCAGGGGCACCCCTCTCAGGCTCACAGAATGTTTCCCTGGGATTTTCAGGAAAGCCTATTGTTAACGAAGTGTCAAAGCCAGTTTCCCTAGAAGTTGGTCCATTGTCTCATACTACAGACTTGTTACTTACGAAATCATGTCCAAAAAACTTGCTTGGTATAAAAACATTGAAAGCGCTAGGAGCAGTGATTTGTTGTTCTCCGGAAGGAGTGAGATTGTTTTTACGTGATTTTAAAGGACATTATGTGTTAAGAGATTTTGATCCAAGATTGCAGAATGTACCGCAGCATTTATGGGCACAAGGTCCAACTGATGTAGGTTGTATGCATATTACACCTTATCGTGTCACTCTCAAACAAGGAGTTGTACTGCCACGAATTCGACAATACAAGTTACCACCCGAAGCTGTAGCAGCCTTACTGAAAATTATTGACCAGCTCATTGCTCAAGGAGTGGTTGTAGAAACTGACTCCAATGGGTGTAATTCTCCAATCATCCCGATTCTTAAACGTACTGACCCGAATGCACCACCGGTCCACAGACTGGTGATTGACCTTCGGGAATTAAACAAATGCATAATACCCCAGTACCCAGTGGTCCCAGACATTTCTTCTCTATTGACTGCCATTGATTCCGAAGCAGCGTTCTTTACTGTAATCGATCTCAAGAACGCCTTCTTTAGTGTCCCCATTCATCCAGAAAGCCAGTATCTCTTCGGATTCTGTTTAAATGGCAGAAGCTTCAAATTTGCACGTGCTCCTCAAGGGTTCACAGAAAGCCCTAGTATTTACAGCCAAACACTCAAACGACAACTAGACTGTATTCACATGCCTACTGACACTGCCCTGCTCCAGTATGTTGATGATCTTTTGATCACAGCACGAACTGAACGAGATTGCGAACGTGCATCACTGACAGTCTTGTTTTTTCTGGCCGAAAAGGGGGATAAGGGGTCCCCTTCGAAGCTACAATTCTGTGCCCAGCAAGTGGTTTACCTTGGACACTTGCTGTCCAAGAGGGGTAGACAGTTGACATCTGACCGCATTCAGTTAATTGCACATCTTCCACAGCCCAAGACACAAAAGGAAGTACGGGCCTTCATTGGCCTCACTTCTTACTACAGACAATGGATTCCTCAGTATGCATATCTAGCCAAACCACTCATACAGTTGACAACACAGGAGGCAGCGACTTCGACTGTCCTCCCTTGGACTCAGGAACATACACAAGCTTTTGATGAATTGAAGAAAGCTTTATGTCAAGCACCTGTTTTAGCGACACCATGTTACAGCAAAGCTTTTACACTTTGTCACTGAACGCGATGGCACAGCATTATCTGTTCTCACACAAGATCAAGAAGGAAAACACAAGCCTTGTGCTTATTTTTCTAGTACATTAGATCCAGTAGCCCAGGCTCTGCCTGCGTGCCTGAAATCAGTTGCAGCAACAGCTCTAGCTATCAGACAAAGCGATTCCATAGTGTTAGGACATCCCCTGACAGTACAGGTTCCACACTCCATGGAAGTTCTCCTAAACAGGACACAGACTCAGCACTTGACCATAGCACGATTGACAGGATATGAACTGACATTGTTTCAACCACACATAGAGATCAGACGTTGCAACATACTAAACCCTGCTACACTGTTACCGTCAATCACAGCAGACCCTGCACCACATGACTGTGTGGAAGTCATTAACACCATCACAAAGCCAAGACAAGACTTGACAGACATTGCATTACCCGACCCAGACCTGACACTTTCTGTGGATGGTTCATGTATGAGAACAAGTACAGGAGAGTTAGTAGCCGCATATGCAGTGACTACTGAAACTGAAGTCTTAGAAACACATCGTATTGACACACTGTCTGCTCATTAGTGATGAGGGACTAACTAGCCCCTGAGTGAGATGCACAGCTTTGTGCCGCTTCTGAGCGTGCACTTTTAATTCCAAATTCAATACCTTTGATCCGTGTTAATCCACAAGTTTTAAACCATCATTTTTCTTCATTTTTGTTCACGTTATATTTTTCTTCAAAACTTTCACAATCCAACATTCAGACTTTTTGCCGATTTTCAGATTTCTAATATTCAGACAGGGCCCATTTGGTGCCTTTCAGAAAGAATATGAATGATGCAACAAGTCCATCGCAAGCAGTGTTTCTTTATTCCATAAAAAAGAACCCAATGCATTTCGGGCCATCGTGTGCCCTTCGTCGGGGGTCACTACAAGTAAATCAAAAATACATGCATAAATATCATTCATTTTGTTAACATGGACACTTTCACATTTTCAATGTGCTAAAATTGTCTCCCTTCGTAATTGCTTCATAAAAACAAATATGACTCCGGAGTACTTCATCCCACCCGGTATTCCTCTAAGTTAATTAGGTTTCTGTCCACAGTGTCATTGCTTCAAAAATATAAGCCCAGCGTTTCCTGCATTTAACCAATGGGAAAACTTTCCATTATTCTCCATTATCTCTCTAGTTCTACTCAAATAGATGTTATACGATTTTGGAAACAAATCCCTCTCGTTATCAGGTGCATAAATTATGTCAGTTGCTCAGTTTCAACTACGCTGCGCGTTTTTTTTAAAGAAAAAGAAGATTCAGTGCACGGACATTCTTAAGCTCCGAAACACATGTTTGCACGTTCCGCCCGTGTGTTAATCAAAACTTTCCCTCTCCTCCACGTACCTGCTTATTTAACAAAACGGCATCTCCCTCTCTCCTCATTCTCGCTCCGACCAGATTTACAGGGAATCCCTTTCCGACCGTTATTTTAAATAACATCTCCCTAGTATTCTCCCTTCTCATTGGCACTCGGTTTACAACTTCCTGTTCCTATTTACCTAATTCGAATGGGAAAACTACTGTACCCAGAATGCATGTCAACTGTTTATTATGTAGTCCGTTAAAATCATACACATGTCAGTGTCGTAATTAAATGTCCTTGCATGTTATTTTTATCCTTAGGGTTTGTTATGTTGAAACCAATGCGATGTGCTTGGGTTGTTAATCCGCATGTTGGTTATTTATGAGTCTCTATCTTCTTGTCTGATATCCATCTTCATCGTGGGTGCAGACCCTGGATAGGGCTTTAGTTACGAAGTTTTTTTGAAAAAATTAGGGAATGCACACCTTACTCTTTAATCTTCATTTGTTTATCTCCACATTTATATGATCCATCCTTAAACGGGTTGCGTGCAGGTCAACTGTTTGGCATGCCCTACTGCCACATAGTTACAAGAACATTAGTGATGAGGGACTAACTAGCCCCTGAGTGAGATGCACAGCTTTGTGCCGCTTCTGAGCGTGCACTTTTAATTCCAAATTCAATACCTTTGATCCGTGTTAATCCACAAGTTTTAAACCATCATTTTTCTTCATTTTTGTTCACGTTATATTTTTCTTCAAAACTTTCACAATCCAACATTCAGACTTTTTGCCGATTTTCAGATTTCTAATATTCAGACAGGGCCCATTTGGTGCCTTTCAGAAAGAGTATGAATGATGCAACAAGTCCATCGCAAGCAGTGTTTCTTTATTCCATAAAAAAGAACCCAATGCATTTCGGGCCATCGTGTGCCCTTCGTCGGGGGTCACTACAAGTAAATCAAAAATACATGCATAAATATCATTCATTTTGTTAACATGGACACTTTCACATTTTCAATGTGCTAAAATTGTCTCCCTTCGTAATTGCTTCATAAAAACAAATATGACTCCGGAGTACTTCATCCCACCCGGTATTCCTCTAAGTTAATTAGGTTTCTGTCCACAGTGTCATTGCTTCAAAAATATAAGCCCAGCGTTTCCTGCATTTAACCAATGGGAAAACTTTTTGCCGATTTTCAGATTTCTAATATTCAGACAGGGCCCATTTGGTGCCTTTCAGAAAGAATATGAATGATGCAACAAGTCCATCGCAAGCAGTGTTTCTTTATTCCATAAAAAAGAACCCAATGCATTTCGGGCCATCGTGTGCCCTTCGTCGGGGGTCACTACAAGTAAATCAAAAATACATGCATAAATATCATTCATTTTGTTAACATGGACACTTTCACATTTTCAATGTGCTAAAATTGTCTCCCTTCGTAATTGCTTCATAAAAACAAATATGACTCCGGAGTACTTCATCCCACCCGGTATTCCTCTAAGTTAATTAGGTTTCTGTCCACAGTGTCCACGATTTTGGAAACAAATCCCTCTCGTTATCAGGTACGTGGAGGAGAGGGAAAGTTTTGATTAACACACGGGCGGAACGTGCAAACATGTGTTTCGGAGCTTAAGAATGTCCGTGCACTGAATCTTCTTTTTCTTTAAAAAAAACGCGCAGCGTAGTTGAAACTGAGCAACTGACATAATTTATGCACCTGATAACGAGAGGGATTTGTTTCCAAAATCGTATAACATCTATTTGAGTAGAACTAGAGAGATAATGGAGAATAATGGAAAGTTTTCCCATTGGTTAAATGCAGGAAACGCTGGGCTTATATTTTTGAAGCAATGACACTGTGGACAGAAACCTAATTAACTTAGAGGAATACCGGGTGGGATGAAGTACTCCGGAGTCATATTTGTTTTTATGAAGCAATTACGAAGGGAGACAATTTTAGCACATTGAAAATGTGAAAGTGTCCATGTTAACAAAATGAATGATATTTATGCATGTATTTTTGATTTACTTGTAGTGACCCCCGACGAAGGGCACACGATGGCCCGAAATGCATTGGGTTCTTTTTTATGGAATAAAGAAACACTGCTTGCGATGGACTTGTTGCATCATTCATATTCTTTCTGAAAGGCACCAAATGGGCCCTGTCTGAATATTAGAAATCTGAAAATCGGCAAAAAGTCTGAATGTTGGATTGTGAAAGTTTTGAAGAAAAATATAACGTGAACAAAAATGAAGAAAAATGATGGTTTAAAACTTGTGGATTAACACGGATCAAAGGTATTGAATTTGGAATTAAAAGTGCACGCTCAGAAGCGGCACAAAGCTGTGCATCTCACTCAGGGGCTAGTTAGTCCCTCATCACTAATGTTCTTGTAACTATGTGGCAGTAGGGCATGCCAAACAGTTGACCTGCACGCAACCCGTTTAAGGATGGATCATATAAATGTGGAGATAAACAAATGAAGATTAAAGAGTAAGGTGTGCATTCCCTAATTTTTTCAAAAACACTGTCTGCTCAAGCAGCAGAGCTCATCGCTCTGACCCAAGCCTGCATACGAGCCAAGAACATGAAAGTAAACATATACACAGATTCACAGTACGCATTCGGAGTCGTTCACGACTTCGGCGTTCTCTGGCAAGAGAGAGGTTTTTTGACCTCCCATGGAGCCAAGATACAACATGGTCCCCTCATTCAAGCTCTGTTAGAAGCAATACACTTGCCTACAGCATTGCCATCATGAAGTGCAAAGCACATACGAAAGTTACTGACACTATTTCCCAGGGTAACGACCTGGCAGATCGAACAGCCAAGCTTACAGCTCAGACTCATACAGACATTCCAGCTGACACGACAAAGACCGAAGTAACTCCACTGACACATTGTATGACAGTCAGGGATCCCACACAAGATGTACTCGACATACAGTCACATGCCACTTCAGACGAAATCAAGAAATGGACTGAACAAGGAGGGGTCCAGACAGATCAGGGATGGATGACGAAGGGAAAAGCCACATGGTTCCTCCCCGACTCTATGGTTCAAGTTATCATTAATACAGCACATAGTCCAGCACACTTAGGAGAGAAAGCTATGTTAGACAGCATCCAGAATATTTGGTTCAACAAGCATTTACGTGCAGCAGCAAAACAGAAAGTGCGTACCTGTATGATCTGTTGTCAGTTCAATCCAGGCAAAGGCATTCCCGTGGAACAAGGTGGATTTCATCCTCCTGACCATCCTTTCGAAGTTCTCCAGATGGATTATATCCAGATGGACAGATGCCGAGGATTCAAGTATGTCCTCGTAGTTGTATGTGCCCTTTCCAGATGGACAGAAGCCTACCCAGTCCCAGATTACACTGCTGTGACCACTGCCAAACAGTTGGTCCGTGAATTTTTCCCGCGATACGGCTTGCCCCGTGTCGTGTACTCAGATAATGGACAGCCATTCTTGTCCGAACTCATGAAACAGGTATCACTCCTGTTAGGATACCAGTGGAAATTTCACTGTGTACGACACCCCGAAGCAGCTGGTCTCGTTGAGAGACATAATCAGACTCTGATAACACGGTTAGCGAAGGTCTGTGCAGAAAAAGGTGTAGATTGGATGGTAGCCCTGCCGGTTGCCCTCTTTTACATGCGTATGGTAGCCCATTCCAGAACCGGACTATCTCCCTATGAAGTAGTCTTCGGCAGACCAATATGTGGGGTACGCCTATGCCGCGTAAAATAACAGATGTTGATAGTAATATGCTGACAGATTACCTGGCTTCCTTGATGTCTGCACTACTCTCTTGTCGTTCACAGGTCGCGGCTGCCTTCCCGGACAACACCCAAGTGAAACCGCATGAAATCGTTCCGGGGGACCTGATCTGCATACGTAATTTCCGCTGCTCAAGCCCTCTGGAGCCCAGGTGGAAGGAACCTAAACTGGTGTTGATGACCACGAGGACCGCAGTGAAGGTTGAGGGAAGAAAAGGGTGGCTCCATTCCAGCCACATCAAGCGTTTTCATGGACTGTGTCCAAAGACATTTCCCAAGGACTGCCCCGATTCAGATACCGACACTAAACTCCCCTTGTTAGAGAAAACTCCGCAACAGGAGTATAAAACAAAGTTGAGGTCTAGTAAGTCAGACAGCGTTTAATTGTTTAAGTCCCCCTCGGGTGAAGCGGTTAGACAGGTTTCTGACATGTATGAGATAGACCCAAATAGTCAGAGAGATAGGCGAAATGAGAAGAGAGACAAATACTGCAAAAACATCCATAGCAGATGTATTATCACTTTGATTTTTATGTTTTTTCTGAGTATTACGATCATATGTATAAGCTGGACGTTACATGTTTTCTTTCCTCCTCCTGGTTCACATGTACATTCTTCTTTCAATGACACCATAGAGCATACTTTTAGTGATCTGCCCCCTCACGAACTATCCTAACGTCTAGCACTGCGCAACAATACTTTTATCCGTATGTTACACCATTCTCACCAGACCAGCAATGTCACGAATTGCTGGGTATGTGGCCGACTCCCACCTTACCAGAAATACAAGGGAGCTCTGCCCCTCTTTCCTTATCCGTTTTCACATAATGGTTTGTGCGGAGCATGGTTTACTTTAATGTCCTCCCTAGACAGTAAGTCCAAAGTTTCCCAAGGCAATTGGATATAGGGGAACCTGAATACAGTTATGAATAAAGCATGTTTTCCAGACAAGGACGGTCTTCCCCAAAGGACAGGGACCGATCTAGAAAATGAAGTGTATGGACTAGGTAATTTTACCCTTAGCCTCATGATCCTGAATGTTCAGTCCGAGACTAATTCGGACTTGCCGTTTATAACAGTTTTACCAGTTAAAGGTGAATTATGCGTCAGGAAAAATGGTTCAATACACCTAGGACACAGTGATTGTAATACTGTGGTCGAATTTAGCGATAAAGGAAAGTCTACTTTCAAAGCTTCCCGCCATTCTTATTTTATATGTGGTCAGACAGCTTATGTACGTCTGCCATCAGATTGGGATGGAACGTGTTACATTGCATTCCTGTTACCACCTGTTTTTCTAGCCCCATCCGATTATCATCGGAATTCACACCTTGTACATATAAGACATAGAAGGGAGATCGAGTCCCCAATTGTTGATCAGACTGAGACAGCGTGGGAGCAATATACAGATTTCAATAAAGGATTCTTTTTCTTTGTAGGTCCTGTCCAAAACAGTAAATTGATACGCAAATTAACTAGAACTCTTGAAGCAGTAGTGAATGAGACTACTTCTGCCTTAGGTAACCTGACCGAAGAGCAGTCTGCTATGAGACTTGTTGTTCTTCAAAACCGCCTTGTACTTGACGTCATCCTGGCCGATAGGGGCGGAGCTTGTAGAGTGATCGGATCTAGTTGTTGTGTGTTTATTCCTAATAACGCACCATCAGTATATAAAGCAATAACAAGGCTTCATAAAATAGCTCACCAGATACACCAGAATCCTGGCACCTGGACTTGGTCCGGTTGGCTCTGGAGTGTGATATCCGCCTGGGGATGGAAAGTACTGTCATTCCTAGGATTAATACTGCTTATAGTATTCAGTTGTTGTCTCTGTCTACAATGTGGGCCAGTGATTTGCGGCTTGTGCGCCACGTCCTGTATTCCCCATCCACGTTCACGTTCCCGTTCCCGAATGAAAAAAGATGAGCAAATGATGTTATACGAACAAATAGATGGTCTCATGAAAATAGATATATCCTGAAGGGCGCAGTAGGGGCCAAGGAGGGAATGAGGTAATAGAAATTTTTAGGTAGTCAGTGTGACCCCCACTCGCACCCTATCCATGCTCCCGTGTCCCATGTATGTCATGTAATTCCCTTCCCGTGTTCGCCATGATAATGCAAATGTATTTCCGTCTAATGTTAGTATGTCAGTTAGTGAGCCCTTCATGTATAAAGTACCAATTCCGCATTAGGGCCCACGTTTCCAATGCATTTACATGGTGCATTTTTAAATAACGCGAAGCACACGTTTTCCACGTTTTTCTGGCTCAGTCGAGCCAGGCCCTTAATTGAGGCTCCGAGCCTCTTCTGTCTCTGAAAGCTGCAGTTTAGGTATGCATCCCTGACCTCTACCTTACTTCCTGCCCAGCGAGCGGTGCCCGGCTCGGCCTGGCCTGCCTGCCAAGCCAGTATTTTGCCTACAGTTATCTGCTCAGCCTCCGCAAAAACACATTCCAGTCTAGTGAAATAGGTAAACATATTCCAGCCTGCAGAGCAAAGGGCCTGGTTTTCCTGTCTCCTTGCAAGCGATTTACCGAACCCATTACCATGGTAGGCCCATGGCCCCCGCGCATTGCATCAAGACACGTATGCACCCACTAGCATTCAGTATTGAACAGCCTCTGCCCGAGAGACCTTTTACTTCAGACAACACATCCTCCAAACACAAGATACCAGATATGCTATAGGTGCATGTCGTTCTGACATCCCAGACACCAAGACTCCTCTACTAGTGCTAAAAGTCAAGCCCCCCAGTTACACGTCTATACCACGTCATGCTCAGTTGCGCACGCACCCAGGGCAAAGGTTTCTGCTGACCCTGCAGAATCCCTCCATGCATCCACCCACCTATGACACTTCTGTGACGTTTCCAGTACACACCTCCGTGTACGCCCCTGTACACACCTTCTTTTACGCCCATGTGTTCTTATCACTCTCTTTTTCACTTGTTACGCCTACTGTATTCATTTCAATTATACTGTTTTACTATATATAATGTGTGATGCTAATAAAATGTTGAATATCCCTTCCTGAACCTTAGTGGTGATGGAACCCGATGTCCAGTGTCTCGAGACACTTAATTAAAGCCCGTATGACTCAGATACCACGGACTCTGCCTCTCATTTATTGAGCTATCCTTATTGACATTTAATGTATAGAAAAATAGTTCTGGTAAATTTATTTGATCTGGCGCCCGAATAGGGACCCCTCCCCTTCCCCACGCGCCGGCGATGTAACGCAGGCCCCTGACCCCTTCTACAGCCGTGACGGACCCCTTTCTGTGCACACCTGCGGGTTTTCCTGCTAACTCCCCCAGGCCCACGGAGGAGACGGAGACTGCGGTCCGGCATCCAGACGAGGCGGTGAGGAATGCGGAGAGTCCCGACCAGAGCCCAAGCCGAGAGAGCAAGGTCCGAGGTATCCGGAGGCCCACCTGTTCCGAAGCGCATGCGTAGTAGTAGCAGCCAGACGCCGTAGCAGTCCAGTCCAGCCCAGTGTCGAGTTTCCGAGGCCTTCAGTTTTGCTTCCCGGTGAGTGGGAACGCATCTAGACGGGTTCATTAATCTGTGCCCGGTCAAGACGGGTCTGGGTACACAGACCCGGTCCAGACGTGTTCACTTAGGTGGATACGGTATGACGTGTCTCTTTGTGGGACCGGTATGTTTGTACTGTTTTGGCAGTGCATCTAGTAATACAGTATTCTAGTATTGTTTTCCGAGTTTTACAGAATTTATGTTTTTCTATGTACCAGGTAGTCTGTAGTACGAGACAATGGACCAACTTCTAGGGAAACTGGCTTTGACACTTCGTTATCAATAGGCTATCCTGAAAATCCCAGGGAAACATTCTGTGATCCTGAGAGGGGTGCCCCTGGAACCTCGTCATGACTGATGGTAGTTCTGCTCGCCCCTGTGTCAATCAAAAATTTTCTGTCTTTCCCTAATACCTGACTATGTACATAGGGACCCTCTTGATCCACAGGAACCACGATAAGGGGCAAGCCAACCACCCTCTCCAGGCTGTTTCATGAATACTGTAATCGATCTCAAGAACGCCTTCTTTAGTGTCCCCATTCATCCAGATAGCAAGTATCTCTTCGGATTCTGTTTAAATGGCAGAAGCTTCAAATTTGCACTTGCTCCTCAAGGGTTCACACTGGTTCACACTGGTGTTACCGTCGACTGTGTCATCATTGGTAGCATCAACAAGATGCTCACCGATAGTGCGCTCGCCAACAGGTCGCTTGCCATCAGGTTGCTCGTTGACGTGGTGCTCTTCAGTGGGGCGCTTATCGACGGCGCCTTCTTCATCGACGAAATCTTCACCGATGAGGACGTCGACGGAATAGATGTCGATTATACTCTTGCCGACGATATGGGTCCAGAAATGCCGATTGCCGTTACTGTTCCTGCCATCGACGGAGCTGACGACGTAAATGTGGTACTTGTCATCATTGACAGTGTAGCGGTTGTCGTTGACAATAGTTTTTTGCCTTGTAGAATCTGTAGATGGGGCTCTAGGATGCTCCTTGTCCTTTCCCACTGGAGAAGAGGGGACGGAAGTTGTAGTCTCTGATGAGACTTTTGGGTGTTTCCCCTTCCTACGGCCTTTGCTCTCCTGGGAGGGTTTGAGGTGTTTCCTGCCCTCACCAGGGGCATCATCCTATGACCTGGATCTTTTATGTGGTCTGGATGAACTATCAATGTTTTCTTCAGAAGACTTCTGTTTCTTGGTGGACTGGAGCCACAGAAGCAGCCTTCCCTCTCTGTCCCTCAGAGTCTTAGAAGAAAAGGTCCGACAGATCTTGTGTTGTCTTACCTCATGAGAAAGATGGAGGCAGTAAATAGAGTCTTTATGTGGATCATCCACATGGAGACTCTTCCTGAAACAGATTTTACATGGGTGGAATAGGCCTTTCCTATCCGACATGTTGAAAAGATCAATCTTCAGGAAAAATCCAGAAAGAAACTGAATAGCACTCAGGGAGATTCCCTTCACACATGACTGCTGTAAAAATCTGAGGGAAACTGCCTCTGATGAAAATGTTCTAGAGGGTGCTAGCAGCTGATTGGCTGCATTCAACATTTGGTCCTTTTTTTAAATGTCATAGATAGGCTATGAAAAACATGGCTCAAGGCCATTATAGCCTATGGCATTATTTAAATACTGCTTGATTATGTTACCGTGTGACTCCCATCTCGACGACGTGGAATGATTCGGGCATGTGAATCTATGAAATATGCCCTAATACTGGATACATGGTTTTACTCTTGCAGGAAGAGATCATTTGTGAGAGTCAAATGTTCCCTCCATACGTAACAGGTTGTCTGGAGCACCTGGATGTGTCAGAAGTCGAACCCACAGATTTTCTGACCAGTGACTGTGGTGGGTAACCAGACCCCCTTAGTGTCTTTGGCTTTCCAGTGAAAGATGTGGTTGAGCAGTCAAGGTTCACAGAATGTGGTGTAAATGTCAGTGCCACATGCAGGGTGTAGGAATCTGGCTCTTTATATGGTGGACCAAAATGAGGTAAACTGTGTAAAGAGAACAGGCAAATCCAAATTGGTTTACAGAGGCATAAATGATAACCCAAATGCTCTCATGTGTGGTTGTGTGGCAGAGTAGTTAGGCTTACCAGAGTGTAGTGCTAAGCATTTATTGCACACAAAGGCAGTAAGTGAGACACATACTCAATAAAGAAATCAGACACCAATTTATAAAACAAAACACAGATTTGTATGTGAATTTAGATACCAAGATCATTGTAATCGGGTAAGTACTTTTCAAGTTATGAATTTTTACAGGTTTCAAAAGTTCACTGTTATCCTATGGGAGAAAACCATATACTTCATTCGGGGACTTGTCAGCTACTTACGGGAACCTTCTCATGGACATAGGGTGAGTATGCGGCAAGTACAAAGGCAACACCAACAGGTCACCTTGGGCGGCACTGGGGCGGCCAAGTGCCTGGGTATATTTCAGCGGCAGGTGCCCCATTTCGTTCAATGGGGAATGGTCAGGTGGAAAGGAGGCTGCAAGCTGGGACTGGGCCGCCAGTCTGGGTGAACACACAAGTGCTCTGTTCTTGAGATGCTGAGGCATGTAAGGACACTGTTGGTCCACTTCTCCTCAGGCTGCAGGGTTCCGATGCAGTGGTGTCTTTAAGCATCAGGTCTGCGCTGCAGGAGACTTGTGGTCGAGGGGGTCCTGCAGAAAGAAGCTGCAGGCGGTGACTGGGAGTCCAGTCTAGGCAAACCCAGGGTGGGCTCATAATAATAATAATAAGTACCCTGTTCAATCAATCAATCAATCATAGCATTTATAAAGTGCAGTTCATACCCGTGAGGGTCTCAAGGCGCTGGGGGGGGGGGGGAGGGGGATGCTGCTACTGTTCGAAGAGCCAGGTCTTGACAAGTCTCCTGAAGGTTAGGAGGGCTTCGGTCTGCCGCAGGCGGATGGGGAGGGTGTTCCATGTCTTGGCGGCGAGGTGGGAGAATGATCTGCCGCCGGCAGTCACTCTTCGGATGTGGGGGACGGTGGCGAGGGTGCGGTTTCCGGAGCGGAGTTGGCGAGTGGGATGTAGAGGCTGAGTCGGATGTTGAGGTACACTGGTCCGGTTTTGTGGAGAGCCTTGTATACGTGGGTGAGAAGTTTGAAGGTTATCCTCTTGTTGATGGGGAGCCAGTGCAGGTCTCTCAAGTTGGGTGTTGGCATTGTCACCTCCCTATCTCTCGTGCTGTGGGCAGGGGTGCAGAGGTGCTTTGAGGTATCGGCTGGTGGCGGTCGAAGGCTCCCTCTCTGTCTTTGGTTCTGCAGAAAGGGGCAAACAGGTCAACTGGGCCAATCTCAGTGTGAGTCTTACTGTCCTTGAAGTCCCCCGACATGCAGGTTGGTTTTCCTCTGTGCTTGTGTCCAGGATAAACACAACAAGCCTGACAACTACAGAGGTGGGCTTTGGGGATTTCTCTCCCCAAGAAGATTTTGGGGAAAATGGTCAATTCTCCAATACATTTGGCATGATATATTCCATTCTATTAGCTTTAAATGCATAGCAAATGATGACCACACCATGCACCAAGATTAAAAAAAAATCCTTGTTGGAACTCTACAATAATTCCCTCCCTATCACCCTCCAACAGTACCTCTCACCCCCCATAATACCCCTCTGGCATGTATTTCATTTGTTTTTTAGCAGCACCTCTCATACCAGGGTAGGGTGTCAGAGCACTTTATCACACACACATACAGAGACAATGAATCATACACGTGTAAATTATTGTATACAAAACGTTACATAAGGCAAAGAAGACTACAAGGTGTAGGATTCACTTGAAATCCATGTTGGTGGTATTTTTTTAGAGGGCTTGTTCTAAAGAGATGCACAAACTCTGAATGAATTGAGAATGTAATACAATGGTTAGGGTTGATTTTAATAATAAGAATATATCTCTACCCAAACAACCCTTTTTTAACAACACCAGGATAATGAAAGTCTGGGAAAAAGCTTACATTTCTAACCTAGACCATGCAGTTTTAATGCAGCTCTATGATGGCAGTTCATAACTCACTGTGCTTAATTATGATGTTATGATGTTGACACCAGAACATGGGCTTCTATTGGAATTCTCAAAGGCATATTATCAAGTCCATTATCGCTGCTTTAGCGGCAGGTTTCTGCCTATAGCACATTACCATTTGAGAAGGGTTGCCATCCAATTTTAATATCGGAGTAAAAGGGAGGTCCAGTAATGGGTGAATGCACAAACTTTATGCGGGGTGAAGGCGTATAGAACCCCCTCCAGCGGGGCTATAGTAAATTTGCCATACCTCGGTTAAGATGGACTAATGTTGCCATGTGGTCTTACCCGAACAGGCAAAGAGGATTACTGACTTGAGATAAGAGTTGGGGGAACTGTCAGAAACTAGATCTCGGGTAGCAAGCACTTAGAGCCATCAGCAGGCTGTTGATGGGCCAAAACGTGGAAAATAAAAAGGGGCACATTTTTAGGAAAATGCAAGCAGCCTTTGAGCAATTAGGGAAACAGTCAATTCTATCCTATTCTGTCAGCGCCGGGAAACCCTTTTTGGGTAGCTGTAGAGCAATACAAGTTTAAAAACTAACTAGACAATAAAATGAATGAGACAGACAGATGGCCAATGCAGTTTGATCTGTATGCCTACAAGTATGCTGTTTGTCCACCTGTTATGAATGCAGAATCAAAGACTGGTCCTACCTTCGTTCCTAGGAACTAGGACACATTAGCAATTATAGGCTGCAGAGGGTTAGGTTATGGGCGCTCAATGCAGAGGTTGCTTTAAGACACGACTGAGGCACGTTGCAGATTTTGTGATGTCAATACCCGCATGGTTATCGAAGAATAACTGCATGTGACGCACCTTTACTGGCTCATTGGAATCAGATAATCTGGAATTGCTTGTGTTTCCATGGAGAGGAAAAATGACCTTCGAAGGGAGTCAAAGCTGATTGACTATAGAATAATTGCGTATATGCTGCATTATCTGGTCGCACAGAGAGGATATCACAGTGTATAACGGGCCCTCGAGTGAATTATGTCACTGTACATCACCAAACCCAAGCAGACTGCATTAAAAAAAAAAACATTCTAGAGCGCCTATTGTTAGTGATTGTTAGTAATTCAGGACTGGTTAAACACATCCGTTTTTTCTTTTCTCTGGATAGCCCCTTTAATAAGAATTTCCACCCATCGCTTTTTGGTTTTCTCAGTGATTCTTCATAATTGGGAGTGCTGTGTCCATGCTTAGGTCTAATAGGGCCTCAAGCTTCACCTCGCGTATTATGGCCAGGTAGAATGAGATACGCAGCAATGTACCACAACGCCATACCTTACCAACTAAACATGAATTCACCTATATCTGACATCACCATTTACACCCTATGCCAGCTACAACCTCATGCTGCACCAAAAGCCACCAACACACTGCCACTGAAACCACCTAAAACCTACACACACTGCATAATCACCTATAACCTAGGATACAACACAAGCCTAGTAGGACAAGATGCAATCATCAGTGCTTTCCTCCTGACTTGTCTGTTGCCTCAACACACATAGCTTTGTCCCCTTCCTTCCCACAGACCATCTCCCCTATTACCACCTATATACAACTATACTGCTTCCAATTACTACAAAACCTAAACCTTAGACCATGAACTAAACCACCTCCATCCTAAACCACCCTGCACTATCATCTACACTTCACAACACCACCTTTACCCAATATCACCTACGCCACCACCTAAATATTATTCCACCTACACTGAACGCCTTAAACCACTTACACCCTACAACATGTACCACCTACTTCGCAACCTATAACAACACCGCTTATAAAAAATGTACACACCATAAGTAACAATACATCTATAGATATGCCACTATAAAAAGCACCACATAAATCACCACATACACCACATAGAATTCCACATAAATCTACTCCACCAGAGTTACTAATTACAAATATGATCTTATGCATGTGCTTTATTGTTACTTTTTTTGGATAACCTTTATTTAAACAAGTTTTGCAAGTAATCAGGCTTTCATAGAAGTTTGCGTGGTCCTCATTGCACTGATATATTGATTGTTTCTAGATGGGCAACAGGTAAGACCAAGCATGTTAAGCCTTTATAAACTGCAGCTGTCATATACGTCCTTCTTCATTCTCTGCTACACCCGGTTTTTTATCTTGAATTTACGAATCAGGAAGTTGTATATGGCAATGCCTGCCTTAGTAGGACTAAGCTGCCAGCACATTTGTTTGTATCCGAATAGGGGCAAGCCATAAGTGCTCTTCTTGGATTACCGAAAATATAGATTACAGAATCAAAAAGTGAATAGAGTGGCTTTATGATTACCAGCCAACAGGGAAAGCTTTCTATTAGTTTGCACTTGTGTAAGTGATGGACACACTAACCACCATAAAAGCAGCATTTGGTTGGGAAAAAAATTGTTGCAAGTTTATTAATCTTAGTGATAAACATGCAGTGTACATACAGGTGAATCATGTGATCACCAATAGCCGACACGCATCCTTAAAACCAAGCTAAAGCCACACAAATCATCATATTGTGCAGTATCTTGACATACAGGGCTCACCATTTATGCATTGGGACTAAGGCTCCATATAATTCTTGATTTTCTGCACCAGTGACAACATGGATTACATTAAGGCCACCCCAGTTTTCAGGAAATCAACTTTCCTCTTTAAAAGGGTCACCGTCACGTTCTTCCTATGGTACCCTATGGATTGAGGACATCATGTATCCTTAAAACCAAGCTGGAGCCACACAAATCATCATATTTTGTTTTATCTTGACATACAATGCTCGCCATTTATGCATTGGGACTATGGCTCCATATAATTCTTGATTTTCTGCACGAGTGATAACATGGATTAAATAAAGGCAACCCCCAGTTTTCAGGAAATCAACGTTCCTCTGTAAAAGGGTCACCGTCACGTTGTTCCCATGGTACCCTATGGCTTGAGGACATCATGCATGTGGCCCCGTCTTCTATCCTTAGAGCACCTTGCACTTTGCGAGTTAGGATCACCCTGTAGCAACACTTGTGATGCTGAAAAGAATAAGAAAATGTATACCTTGTGAAATCACCTGATTGGTCTCGATGCTTTTTCACCGTTGTTGGGAAAGGAAGATGGCAAACTGGGCTGTGAGTCGTCATGAATACCCCCATGGCCCAGATGTGTGGTCACCCTTTAGTGGAGGAAACACCTTTTTGGTAGCCTTGGCTTGCTTAGGTCACCAAATGACCACGGAAGAAATACTGTTTCTCCTTAGACTGCTGGGAAACACTACCAGGCTGCCCCCTTTAGAGACATCCTGAGGGCGACGTGGCTATCCACCCCCAGTGGCGTATCTAGTGGGCGGTCGCCCGCCAAAGGGCGACACTCTTTTTGGGGGCGACGGACACGAGCAAGTTGTGTCTGTCGACTACCACATCCCCCGCCCCCGAAAACATGTGAGTCGTCCGTCAACCACCACCCTTCTCCCTCCTACCCCCTCCCCTGGAACAAGTCGGCCGTCGGCCGCCACCACCGGCCTCCCACTTTTACCTGCAGCGGATGGCGACCTTAAGGTCTCTTCGGGTGGCAGTAGGTCCAGCTACGCCATTGTCCACCTCTACTACATCAGTGTCCTACAACACAGCTGACTACTACCATAAGCACTGCACTAACGCTGCCCAACAGAACATAACCCCTTAGAGGCTCAGCACTACCATCCCTAACGCTACACTACCATCCTAGAACCAACCAATACCACGATACTACTATAACTGCACAACTTCACTTCCAACTTGTAATACGTGTGTTATTTTGTGTTAAGTGCATTTATGTAGCATATTCCCATTCCAGATGGACTTTACAACTCCAACAGGAAATTACGACCCTTTAGCCAAGAACAATCCTTTAGAGCGCATTACTACCTCACCCCTGTTAACCCCTACCACTGTTTTACAATGCTCACAACTCTATCACTCGTTCCACTACTCTACTCACCCCTCACCACCACCATTATTGTTGCAAACTAATTTTCCAGCACTGTCATCTACTCCACCATCACACCATCACCTCATGTCTTTAGAAAGAAACTTTTTATGGTCCAAAAAGGAAGATCTATTGACTTTGTGAAAGTTGAACAATGGAATTTGCAGCCTCTTAACTTCACATGTGCTTCAGCCACATTAGATACTTAACTTCTCAACATGACAACTCAGGCTTTTCCGATAAACTGTCTGAACCTCCACCTCTGCATTACCACTTCACACCCCCAAAAACAGCATTACTAACTCTCCACTGCATATCCACCTCAGTGCTACATCTAACCCCGCATTAAACAACCTTGCAATGTTTGTGCCAATCCACTATTACTTCACCACTGCACCACCTTCTCACAGCCTCACGTTACCACTTGGCGTTTCCCATTTCCGCCCAATCCACCATTTATCCATCCACACTCTCCTTCACCTATTCCTCCACTGGTCACAATTGCTCTCTGGCTGTTAACGCGAAACACACTACCCTATAAAGAGCCAACATTATTGGGTTTGTCAATACTTGGAGTTTCTATCAGCTTAGATACTCGTGTTCTTCAGTTCAATTGAGATTATAACTCTTTAAGACATCCCAGCCTTTTCTGATGCATAGTCTTGGCATTTTAATATTAGATACCTGTCTCCATGGGTAGTCAGCAGTAAAAACTTACAACGAAGGTAGATTTAACAAGTATTGGAGGCTAACCTCCCACTTCAGGTAACATCATTCTCATAGATCACGCTGTCTTTAAAAGCAATGCCTTCTAGGATTACATTTCTAAAACCCACTCTAGACTGCATCATCGTTTAAATCACAAATCTAAAGCCACTTCTTTGGATAGAAAATGTAGTTTTCTGTAACTTACCATTTGTGGCCATGCATCTTTTGCCCACACTTTTAAATTCCCTTAACAGTGACTATCCAGTTACAAACTAAATCATCTCACATTTTGGGTGACTCAAATCACACGAATGTTTAGCTAGTTAGATTGGTTAATGCTGCCTGGAGACTAGCTATTCAAAAATTGTTGTAGTTACTTTTTAAAACATGTTTAAAGTCCCACCTATCTACTATAAACATAGCAGTAAGACTATCTTGCGGTAGGTCTATATTCCATAGAAAACAGTTGTTTTTCTCCTTTGTCAACAAAGAAGGAAGACTATGGTGTAGATTATGACCTATGATTGTTCTACTATTGTTGCGCGGTTCTAGCTACATATTTTGTACTGCACAAATGAGTCATATTTTATTGTTATAATAATAATTAAGTCTTATATATATGGTTTTATTTATTTATTTGTGTGTGCCTTAAGCCCATACAATTGTATGGCATAGTGCACTTTGTTATTATTTTTAATATTTGTATTATTATTAGTAGTAGAAGTAGTACCACTACTACTACTAGCAGTAGTAGTAGTAGTAGTATTTTTACTAATATATTTATCAAGCACACCTCCACTAAAGCATCGGGGTACTAAGGAGAGCCAAAAAAGAGCACACACCACTTGTCCCCTTTTTCTGGAAGTCTACACAAGTTTATTCAATACAGTTAGCAAACAGCAAATTATTCATCAGAGCAGCAGCATGCTGTCCAGGCAATGAGCCTCTAATGCTAGTACCACCCCTATTTGCATGACTTTTGTAAGTTTTCTGCATGCATCGCTTGGAATAAGGCACACATGAAATAAACCGAAACTTAGATTAGCAAGTGCCAGCTTTCTCATGAGAAGATCGAAAACAGAACCATGAAAAAATACAAAGAATGTTAACTCACAGGCGCTGAGCTCATTTGTGAATCCTTGCTTAGAAATGCCAAACATGAGAAGGAGGAGGTGTATGTACGTCAGAAGAAAGAAAGCTGAGGAAGCCTGTAAACAAAATGGGCAAACATAAAATATGGTGATGATTCATCATGGGATCAGCTGTTGCAGTGCTTTTAACACAAAATATAAACATTTTATGCAGCTTTACAGGACCAAACACAAAGCAGACAAAAAAAGAGCTGTAAAAGAGAGTGAAAGAACATTCAGTAATCGGATAGAAAACAACAAATACATAGACTGGTTTCCAAACAGGGGGACATTCTTCACTAGCTGATGCTGCTCAGGTGTCGTTTCTGCAGCGCTTGAGCCCTGACCTGGTCTGCATTGACAATTGCTGCCTGCTGTGCGCTGCTTGCTGGAACTGCCGGTTTTGCATTGTAATTATAGTGTTTGCCGATTTGCCGATTTGAATTGCATTTGTGCTCACTGTGTGTTTGCCTCGCCGCTTTTTGTCTTCAGCTTTCGTTTGTCCTAGCGCTCCTGCCGCCCTGACCCCCCCACCTCCATTTTGTTGTTGTTGTCGTCGTCCTTTGCCCGCCCCGCCTCCCAGCTGAAGCGCCCTCCCACAGACAACAAACAGCGCGCCCACACCAGGAAGCGCCGTGACTCACTCTCTGCTTCCAGGCTGAGTGGTCGCTCCCCTGCTGATGCTGCTCAGGTGTCGTTTCTGCAGCGCTTGAGCCCTGACCTGGTCTGCATTGACAATTGCTGCCTGCTGTGCGCTGCTTGCTGGAACTGCCGGTTTTGCATTGTAATTATAGTGTTTGCCGATTTGCCGATTTGAATTGCATTTGTGCTCACTGTGTGTTTGCCTCGCCGCTTTTTGTCTTCAGCTTTCGTTTGTCCTAGCGCTCCTGCCGCCCTGACCCCCCCACCTCCATTTTGTTGTTGTTGTCGTCGTCCTTTGCCCGCCCCGCCTCCCAGCTGAAGCGCCCTCCCACAGACAACAAACAGCGCGCCCACACCAGGAAGCGCCGTGACTCACTCTCTGCTTCCAGGCTGAGTGGTCGCTCCCCTGCTGATGCTGCTCAGGTGTCGTTTCTGCAGCGCTTGAGCCCTGACGTGGTCTGCATTGACAATTGCTGCCTGCTGTGCGCTGCTTGCTGGAACTGCCGGTTTTGCATTGTAATTATAGTGTTTGCCGATTTGCCGATTTGAATTGCATTTGTGCTCACTGTGTGTTTGCCTCGCCGCTTTTTGTCTTCAGCTTTCGTTTGTCCTAGCGCTCCTGCCGCCCTGACCCCCCCACCTCCATTTTGTTGTTGTTGTCGTCGTCCTTTGCCCGCCCCGCCTCCCAGCTGAAGCGCCCTCGCCCCTCCCCCTCCACCATCCATTTATGGCCAATGGTCCCACGCGCAGCGTCCACGCGCTTCGGCCGCGCCGAAGGTGCGCCAAAGGTAAGCCCGTCTACGCCCGTCCGCGCCTGGACCGCGCCCAGCGCCAGACCCCCTGCCCCTCGCGCTCCCCAGCCCCCCCGCATTACCTACGATGACGCCGCCCTCCTAGCCCTTAACCCCGGTCGCGCCCCCAACTGCATCCAAGCCGCTCCAGGACGCACCCATGGATCGTTCTCCTGCCTCTCCTGCAAATTTAGCGGCACCGTCAACGTCTCCGCTCCGACCACACCACAGATTCCCGACCCCAACCACCTAGAATGCATCCTTCTCAACACCCGCTCGGTCCACAGGCACGCCATTGACCTTTGGAACCTACTTGACACCATCTCTCCAGACGTCGCCTTCCTAACGGAAACATGGATGAACGCCTCCTCCGCCCCTGACATCGCCATCGCTATCCCTGACGACTATAAGATTACACGCAAAGACCGCACCGACCAAACAGGAGGAGGAATCGCTATCGTCCACAAGAAATCAATCCGCATCTCAACCAGCTCTGACGCCAACCTCGCCAACTCCGAACACCTCCACTTCCAGATCCACATCGACCCCAAAACCACACTCAGAGGCACCCTCCTCTACAGACCACCAGGTCCCCGCGCAAAATTCAGTGAAGACATCACGGACTTCATCACTCCACACGCACTCCCCTCCAAAGAATACATCCTCCTGGGAGACCTGAACTTCCACCTTGAGAAGATTAACGACCGCAACACCGCCACCCTCTTAGACAACCTCGCCAACCTCGGACTTAAACAACTGGTCACCTCCCCCACTCACATCGCAGGTCACACACTCGACCCCATCTTCACCTCTAGCAACCATGTCTCTTTCAACCACACTACGGAGCTCCTCTGGACTGACCACAGCTGCGTCCACTTCACCTACAACAAGCCGAAACCCATCATCCACCTCCAACCAACTCTACAAAGAAACTGGAACAAAACCACCACGGAACAGATCTCCTCATCGCTCCTTCAAACCTCCCCAGCCCTCTCCTCTAACGCCAACGAGGCCGCCTCCAACCTCACCCTTTGGTTATCCAACACAGCAGACACCTTAGCACCACTGATAAAACGCCACCACAAAATCAAGAAGGCCTCATGGTTCAACGAGGACCTCAAGAAATCCAAGAAACTATGCCGCTCCCTTGAAAAGGCCTGGAAAAAAGACTCATCCACCAGCAACAAGGTCGCCTTCAAAAACGCCATCCGTACTCACCACCAACTGATCCGAAAAGCCAAAAAAACAGCTTTCAAGGATCGACTCGACAACAACGCCCACAACAGCAAGGAACTTTTCAACATCGTCAAGGAATTTTCCAACCCCTCGGCCAACTCCAACGACATCACCACCTCTCAAACCCTCTGCGACTCCCTAGCCTCTTTTTTCCACAACAAGATTGCTGACATCCACAACAGCTTTGACAACCAACCCGGAAGCCAACCCACCCTACCATCAGCTGACTATCTTCCCCCCGTTAACACCCTTAACGCCTGGAACCCAATCACCACTGAGGACACCATCCGCCTGATGAACTCCATCCACTCTGGATCCCCCACAGACCCATGCCCTCACCACATCTTCAACAAAGTAGACTCCGTCATAGCTCCGCACCTCCGAGACGTCATCAACTGCTCCTTCAACTCCGCTACCTTCCCAGAAGACTGGAAACACGCTGAACTCACCGCCCTCCTGAAAAAACCAACAGCTGACCCCACCGAACTCAAAAACTACCGCCCCATCTCACTTCTTCCATTCCCGGCCAAAGTCATCGAGAAAGCTGTCAACAACCAGCTCGCCGCCTTCCTCGAAGCCAACAAATCCCTCGACTCTTCACAATCTGGCTTCCGAGCAAAACACAGCACTGAGACCGCCCTCATTGCAGCAACTGACGACATTCGAACTCTACTGGATAATGGAGACACAGTCGCCCTCATCCTCCTCGACCTCTCTGCAGCCTTCGACACAGTCTGCCACAGCACCCTTTTACAACGCCTCAGAAACATCGTGATCCAAGGAAAGGCACTGGAATGGATCACCTCGTTCCTCTCCGGAAGAACCCAGAGAGTCCGTCTCCCACCATTCAAGTCCAAGGCCTCTGAAATCATCTGCGGCGTACCACAAGGATCCTCTCTTAGCCCCACCCTCTTCAACGTATACATGAGCCCCCTCGCGACCATCGCCCGCCAACATAACCTCAACATCATCTCTTACGCGGATGACACTCAACTGATCCTTTCTCTCACCAAGGACCCCAGCACCGCCAAAACTAACCTACACAAAGGAATGAAAGAAGTCGCCGAATGGATGAAACAAAGCCGTCTGAAACTGAATTCGGACAAAACAGAAGTCCTCATCTTAGGTAAATCCCCCTCTGCATGGGACGACTCCTGGTGGCCGGAAGCCCTCGGAAAAGCACCCATCCCGACAGACCACGCACGGAACCTTGGCGTCATCCTGGACTCTTCACTTTCAATGAACAGACAAGTCAGCGCCGTATCCTCATCCTGCTTCAACATCCTTCGCATGCTCAGAAAAACATTTCACTGGATCCCCACCGACACCAGGAAAACAGTCACCCATGCTCTGGTCACGAGCCGACTGGACTACGGAAACACCCTCTACGCAGGTACCACCACCAAACTCCAGAAGAAACTACAACGAATCCAAAACGCCTCAGCCAGACTCATACTAGACATCCCACGCAATGAACACATCTCTGGCCACCTTAAAGACCTCCACTGGCTACCCGTCAATAAGAGGATTACTTTCCGACTGCTTACCCACGCACACAAATCACTCTACGACATCGGACCAGATTGCCTCAACTCTCGACTGTCCTTCTACACCCCCTCCCGCCAACTTCGCTCTTCCAGCCAAGCACTCGCCACTGTCCCTCGCATCAACAAAACCACCATGGGAGGCAGATCCTTCTCATACCTGGCTGCCAAAACATGGAACTCACTCCCCGCCCACCTTCGCCTCACCCAGAATCACCTAGCGTTCAGAAAACAACTTAAAACGTGGATATTTGACAAATAATCCCCTCCCTAAGGATATCTAGCCCCCCTCCCCTCCCCAAGCGCCTTGAAACCCTCCGGGTATGTAGTGCGCTATATAAATTCTATGACTTGACTTGACTTGACTAGTTTTGGACCTAAAGTGCACACCTTCTTTAAAGCCCCAAAACAGAAAATGTTTCAGATTTGAAGCTGCAGTTTACTCAAGATTCTAGGTTCTATGATGCAGAAAGTACTCCCATCCGCTTGCAACTTTTTACTGCAGTGGATTTTTTACCTTGAAAAGACCTCTTCTTTAAGCCCCCTGGGTGCAATCACCTTGATGGCATGAGCTAGGCAGAAAACCCTCAGGCCTTCCTTCAGGCCTGATTAATCTCAGCACAATTCAAGGCCCTCTGCCAAACTCTGCATGGCATAAAATCAGATCAAACAGGCTCCTGAAAAGTTTCTCTTGATCGCCTCTAGGTCCCTCTGCATATGTTGTAGCAAAGTAAGTCCTAACAAACGAGTTAAGTTATTTTCCCCCACATTAATTAGGGGGATATCCGTGCTATCCCTCTGCAAAACCAACTTCGTCAGGCAAGGTAACAGCGCACCCCAACACATTCTCGCTTTACTCCATCAAAGGACATCGGGATGGTTCCGCAGGCCCAGGTTCCGTTTATACGCTTGTTGGTTGCATACTTCGTAGCCCAGTGCACAAAGGAATATCCAACAATCCAGGTGACCATCTTTTCCCCAGACTCACGCACCCTTCGGCAGAAAAAGGAGGCAATTAGCTCAGACACCTCGTCTCCACCTCTTACCCCTGGTAAAAGACTCCTCCTACTTTCGTACATATTACACACTGCACCTTGACCTCAACCTGCCATTCTGACAAATCTGTCCCCAAGATCAACCCAAGCATGCTGCAGCTGTCTCTGCCCCAATCTGGAAGGAATGCGTACTGAACCTAGTTGGGTCTCTACCAAGTCTGCGCAATGACATGCGCAACACCACAGACAACTGAAAGGCTGTGACCCTACAGCCATCTTCGTGACAAAAAATCCATGATCCAAATCCAAAATTGGAAACCATGCCATTTCCTCACTGGGCAGACCTCACTGTTGTCTCCCTCACATAGCCGTGTCCATTTGCCCCTGCCCACTTGATCCACTTTTAATTGCCCCAGCGAAAAAAATCTAACCGCCGCTGCTTCAAACGCACCTCTTCATAGAACATCGCCCCTTGGCGAGCGCTACCAAAAAGCTCTGAAACGAGTAAGGCCTCAAAAAAAATTCAGATCATACATTGTCGAATAACTGCAACCTCAAAACGATCGTAACAACAAAGAGGCAAAACAGGCAGAAAATCCTGCAACAGCTCAAACATAATAGCTTCCTGCTTCGCCACCCTCCCTGCACCCCTATCCCAGATCCACCTGGCCCAGATCTCTTCCTTGGCAGGTTCAAAACCCCAATACAGTTTGCCATAGAAAGAGATTCTTGCTTACTTGCCCACAATAGTTGTAGACGACAGACCTTTGTCAATACAAGATAAAAGAAAACGCACCACTCTTTGCTCAGTTTCCTGTTGTCCCAGATATATAATTTCAGAAGGACACTCTGTAAACTCTCCAAATTCGCTCCATGCCAGTCTGTAACTTCTCCTGGTGGACTACCCCAGTGACCTCTCGAGCAGTCCGACAACTCTTACTCCCCCCAGCCGTGAATTTGGCTGGTAACTGTGTCTTTAACTCTTCAACTACTGGTACCAGCCAGCAAAAACTCTGCCGCTACAAATGAGACAAAGAATCAGCTATATCATTTCTGGCACCCAGCACATGCTCGGCTTTGAACACCAGATTAAGTTGCAAGCACACCAGCACGAACGTCCTCAACAGCCTCAACACCCTTAAATCCCTTGCTCTCTGCCTGTTCACCAAGTCCACCAGGGTCACGTTGTCCACATGAAACAGTAGTGTCCTTTTCATCAACTCGCCGCCCCAGACTGCCAAAGCCACCAAAAGTGGGAAAAACTCCAAGAAAGCAATGCTTCGACCTTGAGTCAACCAGTGCGCTGGTCACGCTTCAGCCCACCACCTCCTGTCCCAGAAAAGACCAAAACCCAAGGCCCCAGCCACATCAGAGAATATCTGGACCTGCCACACTGTATTCGCCTCTAAAAAACCTAAGGAAACACCATTAAAATCATCCAGGAATGTCTGGCAAATAAACAGGTCAGCCTGCACTACCACAGAGATCCGCACCACCTAGTGCGGTAGCACTACCCCTGACATAGCCATGCTGAGACACCTTCAAAAAGTCCTACCCGCTCTCACCACTCGGCATGCAAAGTTCAGTAAGCCCAGTAGCTTCTGCACTGCCCTAGGCTCAATCTTCCTCGTGTCACGTGTCAGAAAGCCCTGTATCTCCACCACTTTCTCCCTTGGCAAGCATGCCACCCTTTGCACCGAGTCCAGCTTGATACCCAGGAACGTCAATAGGACCCTCTGTCTTCTCAGGAGCCAAAGGCATCCCGAAATCCTGTGCTAAGGACTCAAAATGCTGGCACGCCTTGACACAGTTCCCTGAGGCTTGTGCCCCCACAGAAAATCATCTAGGTAGTGAGACACTTCACGGTGGCCAGTCCTCTTGCTGGAAACCCACTTCAAAAATGTGCCGACAGACCTGCCCTCCGGCCAAGATAGATGGTGAATCATCCTGAATTTCCCAACTTGTTTTATAGGCACCATGCCTAGCGAAGAAATTATCAAGTGCAACAGGGGCTACTCAAAGAAATGGTTCGCGATTCTACCCTCAGCTACCTCTTTGTCTAGTTTGTCTGCCACCATCTGAGGGAGTTCCCTAGCTGATCTCAAATTGTCCTCTAACTGATGCCCCCTAGGACCTTGGTACCCCATCCGAAACCCCTCAGTGAATCCCCATACCAATCGCAGAGCTGCCTCCCTGTCTGGGTACACAAAGAGCCACGCTACCAAGGCCCCCTCCTTAATTGGGGTAGCGCTCTAAGGTCCAGACTGCCCCGGCCTCCAAAGGCCTTCCACTGTTCTGCTGGGCTTGCCAGTGTAAAACACTCCATGAGGCAGTGGCATACCCTGCAATTGGAACATACATGCTTAAACTTATGGGGGTGCCGGGAGCAGAACCCCTTATTGAAGTCCAACATGCCTTCACTTTCGGCTTCTCATCACCCACTGCAGCCGCACACTCAGGCTCCTGCACCACTTCTTTCCGCCATTGCACCAACACATCATTATGAGACAAATGGGGTTCCGGCCAGACTCCATGGGTGCGAGCCCTCAACCGAGGGCAGGCTGCTGCGCAGCTCCCTGCTGCTTCAGGTCAAAGCCCAGGGGACGTTTTGTACCCTGCTGCCATCTCCGTCTGTCTCCTGTCCTCAAGCGCCAGTCTTGCGCCTCCTTCACCCACCAGGCTGCTCCAAACTGAGGGGTTCCTCGCACCACCGGGCCCCGTAGCCCCACCGTCTCCAACCCTAAATACCTCCTGCTTGTGGTCCTCAGGTACCCAAACCCACTGCCCCCGGTCTTGTGCCTACTGCCCCATTGGCCTAACTATGCTCATCTTCTCCCTGAGGCTCCCTGTCTGCAGGGTGAGGAGCAGATGCCCTCTCTCTGGCCTCACACATTCTGGCTCCTCCATGTCCTGAATGAGCAGGTGCTGCTCGCATATGCACTCCTCAAGGTCTACACCCTGCCATCTGATGGGCTGGTGTTCCCTCAGGTCCAAGGGCCCCTGAACCCACCAGGGTGCACTGTGGTTGCCTCCTGATGAGAAGCCCCCCCATCCCAGCCCCTCCACCTGGGGCCCAGACCCACCCAATTTACACTTCTTGAGTGCTTGACCCGGTGGCTCAGGCACCTGCACAGGAACACTCCTGGAGCAGGGGCTAGGCCGAAAGTTCCAAAGGCCCAGCCATCTCTGGAAGCTCCACATCAAATAGCATGTCCCCGTTGGAGCGCACATCCACGCGTCCTCTGAATTCAAAGGGCCTGCCCCCCCCCCCCCCCTCACCCCCCACCCTCCAGTATAAAATCCTTCCGGATCGAGGAGAGACACCTCCATCTGTCTCCCTACTTATTGCTGGCCGCAGCGTACTTCGTGCACCTGCCCTGGCCCGTCCCTGCTTTTTTGGTTGTTAGCGGCTCAGGCAGGCAAGGCGCTACTGCTGCCGCCACACCGCCTGACGTGGAGCTCGTCTGTTTCTTCATGGCAACCCTGGACTTGTCTAAGACACCTGGCCTGAGAAAGTCAGCACTACCTGCTGCCCCCAGTGTCTGGAAAAAGGACAAGGGGACCCTACTCACAAGGAACCAGGGTGGTTAAATTATAACCAGAAACAACGGTTCCAGTGGAATGATAAGGCTGCATATCAATAACGGAATGCACAATCACAATGGGAAAGGTTAAAGTAATGTCAGAGGGAGAAGAACCACATACACCTTGATTTCAGTGTACCACAGTTGTGTTTTATAATTCACATAAAAATATATCTATACTAATATAATAAAGAGAGAGCCCAAACCTTTGAGGCAGGTAATCTCAGGAACCACAGCCCCAATCACAACACCCAATACAGCGTTGGAAAGGGCAGTTGCAGCAGAAGGACATAGGCTATGCAGATGCCCACCATATACATTTAAAAGGTAAAAGAACCGTGCCAGCAAAGTAGTCCCTTGTGGGCGTGTCTGCGTTGTGCTGTGGGCGTGTGCTGGGGGCGTGACAAACGCTGGGGGCGTGTGGTGCGTTCCGCCCTTCATGCCATGTCTCATATTGTGTACTAATCCCACCCTGCTCCCTTTAAATACCCCTGCACCCCATAATCATAACCCACCCTCACTCCTTAAAATACCCCAACACCCTTAAACACTATCCCATCTTAACCCTATAAATATACACTGTACCCCAAAACCCAAACCTATCCCTAAACCCTAAAAATACCCCTGTACCTTAAAACCCAAACCTAGCCCTAAACCCTATAAATACCCCTGTACCTCTAAACCCAAACCTACCCCTGAACCCTAAAAATACCCCTGTACCCCAAAACCCAAACCTAGCCCTGAACGCTAAAAATACCACTGTACCCCAAAACCCAAACCTACCCCTGAACCCTAAAATACCCCTGTACCCCAAAACCCAAACCTAGCCCTGAACTCTTAAAATACCCCTGTACCCCAAAACACAAACCTACCCCTGAACCCTAAAGATAACCCTGTACCCCAAAACTCAAACCTAGCCCTAAACCCTAAAAATAACCCTGTACCCCAAAACACAAACCTACCCCTGAACCCTAAAATACCCCTGTACCCCAAAAACCAAACCTAGCACTGAACCCTAAAAATACCCCTGTACCCCAAAAGCCAAACCTAGCCCTGAACCCTTAAAATACCCCTGTACCCCTGTACCCCAAAAACCCAAACCTACCCCTGAACTCACTACTCTGCACTCACTACTCTGCACTCACTACTCTGCACTCACTACTCACTACTCACTACTCTGCACTCACTACTCTGCACTCACTACTCTGCACTCACCTCTCTGCACTCACTACTCACTACTCTGCACTCACTACTCACTACTATGCACTCACTACTCTGCACTCACTACTCTGCACTCACTACTCTGCACTCACTACTCTGCACTCACTACTCTGAACTCACTACTCTGCACTCAGCACTCACTACTCTGCACTCACTACTCGCTACTCTGCACTCACTACTCACTACTCACTACTCTGCACTCACTACTCACTACTCTGCACTCACTACTCTGCACTCACTACCCTGCACTCACTACCCTGCACTCACTACCCTGCACTCACTACTCTGCACTCACTACTCTGCACTCACTACTCTGCACTCACTACTCTGCACTCACTACTCACTACTCACTACTTTGCACTCACTACTCACCACTCACTACTCTGCACTCACTACTCACTACTCACTTTTTTTTTTTATTGGAAATTGTGTATCGGGTAAGACAGAAAGTTAATAAAACAAAAAAATAAGCTTCATGATATACATATACATATAAGTACATATATACAAATATTTCATTCAATAGGTTTTATGCAGTTTATAGATCAACCAAAACTTTAACTCAGTGTTCCTTTAACTAGGTCTTATTTATCCTCCAATTTGTTACTGGGGTCCATATCCGTTCTCCCTTAGCACGTTTGCTAATACTTTTAGATTCGTATAAGCATATTTCAATGTTGTGTATCCCCAACAGTCTTGTAAGCCACATCTGAAAAGTCGGGGGATTCACATCTTTCCACCCGGCTGAAATCAATATACGGAAAACAGCAGCAAAAATTAATAATAAGGCTGATTTATCTATCCCCAATTTCTGTTGTGCATCAATACCGGTAATCATCAGTGTCAGGGTTAATGAAATATTAAGACCGGTCAAGCTTTCCCAAAACCTCTCCATCTCTTTTTTTTATAGATTCTAGACATTTACAAGAGAAAAACATGTGCATTAAATCTGCTTGACTCTCATTACAACGGGGGCATTTATCATTTTCTATCAAACCCCAAGCATATAGTTTTGATGGCGTGTGATATAAATTAAAAATTGTTTTATAATGCTGCGTGCGTAAATTAGATGCTCTTAATACACTTTTATTCACTACTCACTACTCTGCACTCACTACTCTGCACTCACTACTCTGCACTCACTACTCTGCACTCAGCACTCACTACTCTGCACTCACTACTCTGCACTCACTACTCACTACTCTGCACTCACTACTCACTACTCACTACTCACTACTCTGCACTCACTACTCACTACTCTGCACTCACTACTCTGCACTCACTACTCTGCACTTAGCACTCACTACTCTGCACTCACTACTCACCACTTTGCACTCACTACTCACTACTCTGCACTCACTACTCACTACTCTGCACTCACTACTCACTACTCACTACTCTGCACTCACTACTCTGCACTCACTACTCACTACTCTGCACTCACTACTCTGCACTCAGCACTCACTACTCTGCACTCACTACTCTTCACTCAGCACTCACTACTCTGCACTCACTACTCACTACTCTGCACTCACTACTCACTACTCTGCACTCACTACTCTGCACTCACTACTCACTACTCTGCACTCACTACTCACTACTCTGCACTCACTACTAACTACTCTGCACTCACTACTCACTACTCTGCACTCACTACTCTAGTGAGTGCTGAGTGCACTCTGCACTCACTACTCTGCACTCTGCTCTCACTACTCTGCACTCACAACTCTAGTGAGTGCTGAGTGCACTCTGCACTCACTACTCTGCACTCACTACTCACTACTCTGCACTCACTACCCACTACTCTGCACTCACTACTCTGCACTCACTACTCCGCACTCACTACTCACTACTCTACACTCACTACTCACTACTCTGCACTCACTACTCACTACTCTGCACTCACTACTCTGCACTCACTACTCTGCACTCACTACTCTGCACTCACTACTCTACACTCATTACTCACTACTCTGCACTCACTACTCAGTACTCTGCACTAACTACTCTGCACTCACTACTCACTACTCTGCACTCACTACTCTGCACTCACTACTCACTACTCTACACTCACTACTCTGCACTCAGCACTCACTACTCTGCATTCACTACTCACTACTCTGCACTCACTACTCACTACTCTGCACTCACTACTCTGCACTCACTACTCACTACTCTGCACTCACTACTCACTACTCTGCACTCACTACTCTAGTGAGTGCTGAGTGCACTCTGCACTCACTACTCTGCACTCTGCACTCACTACTCTGCACTCACTACTCTGCACTCACTAGTGCTCACTACTCTGCACTCACTACTCACTACTCTGCACTCACTACTCACTACTCTGCACTCACTACTCACTACTCTGCACTCACTACTCTGCACTCACTACTCTGCAGTCTGCACTCACTACTCTGCAATCACTACTCTGCACTCACTACTCACTACTCTGCACTCACTACTCACTACTCTGCACTCACTACTCTGCACTCACTACTCTGCACTCACTACTCTGCACTCACTAATGCATGGTTAAATAATATGTGATTAAAAAGAACCCATTTCATTTAAATGACCAAAATGTGCTCTTAAGTCTCGAGTGCAGTGTCAAGTGATAGCATGTCTCCTAATTTAGTGCCAGCTTTCTTACCTTACTATTTGGCAATGATTCAGGCTTCCTGTTCTCGTTTGTTTGTTGTGCTGTTAGACTAGGTTTTGCTTGTTGTGCTGTTAGACTGGGTTTTGCAACATTTGGAACCATCACTCGCATTGTTCAAATCCTGGCTCATCTTTATATTTTAAACGTGTGCTGAAGGATAATTTTCCTACCCATGAGTTGCAACAAAGTCCGGGAAGCTTTGGAAGCGCTCTCTCGCCCAAAAGACACCCATTTCTCAGCGCTGGTCCCTTTAAACAGTAGATTAAAATACCTTCCACGGCTCCTGCTAAATTCAGGAATAGTTTGCAAGGCGCTTTAGCGAACATTCAAATGGTGACAGTATTGAGCAGGGATGGTTCCCCTTCGATGTGCGCATTGACATCCTTTTCAATAATTCCTGCTTCCTCCCTCCCTGGAAGCAGTGCTGCTCGTGCGAGGAATGGTGTTTACTCTGTTACATCAACCAGTTACGGATCGAGTAGTAGGGGACAAGGTGCAGGAAACATGAGGGAGATAAGGGCGCCCTCATAAGTCCCTTACACTTTTTGGTTAACTAGATTAAAATTATTTTTCAATTTCAAACCTAGGATTCATTTTAGGCAAGACGGGAGCCACCATGCACGCACACAGAGCTGAAGAAAAATAAAAGCACAGCAGTGAACAAGCTACAAGCATCTGCCTTCAATTACCGGCACCTCTGACAGCTGGTAATTGAGAATTTATGGCATTCTCCTGGGCGGGGAGACAACATGCGCGCACACACAGCTCAAGAAAACTACAGAGTCGTGAATGCGTGAACGGACCCTGACATCTGGTAATTGGGAATTCATGGCATTCTCATGCGCGTTCTAGCACGGAATATGTAGGAAGTACAGAGAGCAAAATTCCTAGGGCCTATTGCGTGAAGCCTTACAAAAACACAGCCATGAGAGGACCAATTGCCATGCAGATGGCACAGAACACCACGAAAATTCTCGCGCACTGAGGAATTTTTACTTCACTATTCTGAGCCCCTTAACAATACGGCTCGGAGCTCCGGCCCACTTCTGACGAAGTGGAGCCCTAAAAAGTATAGTTCAATCAATGGCCACATGGATGACGGATAAATAGGGTCTACAAACCACTACCAATGCACACTCGGAGTAAGGAACTTACCCCAAGTGAGGGTGAGGGAGGGCTGGCAAGACAAGGGTAGCACAGTGCTTGGAATGCAATAATTTATGAAAAAGAGGAACCCACACTTCAATAAGTTTCACACCATTTGAATTTAGGATGAAAGAAGATAAACAGTGCTTCGTATGTTTATCTGGGCGATTAGTTGCGCCGTTTTATTTATCAATTTTATCAAAAAGTGGAAATCACTTCAGTCTAGAGAAATCTCAATGTCTTGAACGTACTCACCATGAGCGTACAACAAGAAACTTAAATCAAACAGTGCATCGTAACACAACAATTTAACGCAACATACAAAACAGATTGTAAAGACATACAACTAATAAATAATATGATGTACAAAAAGCATGTGATATTGTTTCACAAAAAAGAAAGAGGGGGAATTATAACCATATTTTTTCATTACATTATTGGAAAATTGTTAAATTTGACCAACAAGGAGCCTAACGATGGGTCTCCAAAAGAACAAAACGACCTCTCGGTAGCAATGTTAGCAGGCTCGTAGTTCCTAGCAATCTAAACTGTTTATCAGAACTGAGGACTTGATCCTGTCCGCCTACGCGTTTCGAGTTTGGGAGGTTTCTTCTCAAACTCTCTTCAGGGCCAAATGAATTCTTTCCCCCGTTTGTAAAACGCTCGTGAAAGTGAACAACTTATAATCTGAAAATTGCAGCAAAACATTGATTCTCTTTGCACCATACATCCAGTAGGAGAAAATTGGCCCTCAACCTGCTCTCGCTTTCTCTTATATACAAATTTAAAATGACACATACCTCTGGGGAATTGAGGTGATTCTGTTCATCCAACCCACTTGTAAAGATTTGTAGGGTCTGTGCGTTTTTCTAAAAAAACCGGGGGGATTTTTTAGTTGCCGATCATGTACATTGGTTTTGTCATTAACATGGACTAAAAGATGCTGACACGTTTATAATGTTTCTTTCATGCTCCTTACATCCTAGCTATGTTTGAACGTCAGATACACCACTATTCTGTCAAGTCGGACAATGAGCCTTTCAATGATTACGGAACAATATCCCTATGTGTATGATAATATGCTTTACTGTTTTCAAGTTTACCAATGCAAGACTTATACAGTTATTGTCATGTTTAACTTTGCTTGTTACCCATTTCAAGTTCACCTCCAGGGGGTAATTGCCTCAGTTCAGTAAGAATCCCTATCAGCAAGAGCCTGTAGTGTCCACAAATCAGGACGGATATCCCCTAACTTAGGGCTTAGGGATTGCCTTAGTTTCCCTAAAACTTTGTAGACACTCCCTGCACAGGATGCGAATGCCGCAACCTGATTGGAGGATCACGACGAGCCTCCAGGCAGTATCCAGCGCCTGCACCTCGCGGCTTGCTCACTCGCGGCTTGGCAGCGCTGTTGAAAGTACTCGCTCAGATGAAGTCCTGACGGTAAGCGGCAGACTATGCCCCCAATAAGGAATCCCATACTCCTCGAGTATCTTCTACCTTATTGACAATTATCTGCTTGCTTGGATATACGAGCTAGACTTGTTCTAAATGTCTAACCATAGACTTACTTAGAGACACTGGACCAATTAACTAATTTCCAGTCCTGTCTTATAGATGTCTCTAGACCTAAATATGGACTAGAATACACATCTGTGTCATTCATACCGATAAAAACTATCCCCTTACACTGGATTAGGACTCGTTTACATTATACGAAACCTTTTCTTTTAATCTTCAGAAATAAAAGCATCTCGACGAGCGAAGAAATGGAAATGATCCAATGATTAGGATGATTGGAAAGCCGCGGATGTCCCAGTAAGTGTCCCCTTTGTCATTTCTGCGAGCATTTGCTCATAGGATTACTTAATTAACCCAGTACTCAAACCTATGCCTCTAATTTTTTAACACCTTTAGGTCACCACTTACCACTATGGAACCGATGATGGTCCAACGTCAATAGGCCACTGGACGGCCCTACAATAAGTAAGAAGCTCCCCCTTTTTTAATGAGTTAGTTGCAGTACTATTGCTCCTCATACTTTAGTTTTTGATACAGTCCTCTCTATAATTGTATCATCTTTAGGCGCTCCTGTACCCCTAAGTCCTGAAGAAGACCCCAGCATGAGGCTTCAATCAACCCTTATTCCGGGGGTCGAAACGTAGACCGGATTGTATTTCACCCTCCTAACATAGGAAGCAACCAATTGATTAATACTGATCCTATGTTAAAGAAGGAAATGGAACTAATGAACTAAGTTAGTCTGTAAAGGTTGCATCATAAACCACTGTGATTGTAATAAGGTCACAACACCCTTTACCCAGTCCCCACCTGTATCCAACCACACCCATTCCCTCTAACTGTCTCTTTTCCTTGTCACTTTTGAGCGCATTTGAAGTGTATACTATGTAGCGAACACTTGAGAATCGTATCCACAAGAGCGTTGTTTCACATGAACTTAATTGAGACTTATGTCCTGTTTTCTACTTGATCCAATGAAGTAATTGGTTTCTTGCCTGTCATTATGCTTGTGGTACTTATTTTGAACAATACGAATTACACTTTTCTCAAAATGTTGAAATAAATGTTTTTTTGTACTGCACAGAAGTAATCTCTGAATAATTTACGATTGCAAAAGGTTCTATGATAAATTCTTGGTTTTGATCAATAGACCCTGACCATTGTACACGTACCTACGTTAACTGACCCAGGTCAGAGAGTTTTTAGGTTACACCCCGTTGTAAACTCACTAGCTAGAGTGGGAGGCAGCTCCCTCTTTGTCAGAGCAGCCGTGGTCTGGAATGCCCTGCCCTTTGAACTACGGATCACCGGCGACCTCAGACTGTTCATCTCTCCCTCTTCCATTTGGCTTCTGCGCTGGGACACTTCCGAGTAGTCGCGCGCGTTATAAATGGAGGATAACAAAAAATAACAATTGCAATACATTAGTGGTTATAGTGCTCTCTCCATCTTAAAAGGATCAAATGAAATCAAGTTAGTCCTTCCAGATAAATGCTGTATCCTGACCTCCTTGAGGAACACAGATCTTCCAGCTGACTCCTTTATCCAATGACCTTTGGGCTGGCTTCCAGTAGTTAATTCTGCCCAAGAGCAACAACACACCCATACTTCCTACTCTTTACCTCTCTCGACTAGACCTACTTGCTTTCTACCATTGTCATATGTTGTAGTGGCTGAACTCTTATGGGTCGATTCCGATGTCGCTAAAAATGCCTTCCCAATGCTATTCGTAGGCTTACCTTACAACCGACTCGTATCCGGAGTTTTTTTCTACAAACGAGCAAGTACGATCCGTATTACAGGCAAATTTCCGACCGAATCGTCCGCTCCGATTCGTGCTCTAGTTCATGACCGAACAGGCTCAGAAAACACGGAAATCGAGTCATACGGAGGCTTTTCCCAACCAGTTTCCGGACATGCAAGTACGATGCATTTCTTCTACGCGTCTTACAGGACGCTGCTTCCAGCACCTCAGAGCATTCGGACGAGTTTGGCTACATGGAGTTATTCGCGTACGTGTCTGTCGCGTCGTGTATGTGCTTGGCTGTGTAGAATCTTTTGCATACGTATCTATTGGGTTGTGTTAATTATGGAGTATGTGGCATCGTTCGCGTCCGAGTCTATCATGTCAGGCTCCCTTCCTGCCGACTCAGTCGTGGAAAAAAAAAATTCAGGGCGAGTCGGTTGTAAATCTCAAGCATCGCATCGTACCCTGCCAATCGGAAGGCCTGTGTGCGGTTCGGTTGGAAAAAAAGACAGTTCTGTGTCGGTAAAAACGTTTTCCAGCCGAAATCAAATTGGGCCCTTAGTGTCTGCTAAACTGGCTGCGTACGATTTACTGACAGCCCAGTTCTTGGAAGTGCTCCCACATCTGCAGCTTAGTCTCAGCTCTCACTTGCAGGCAGGCCAATAGCCGAGCTTTTGAAGCACTCGCTTTCTCTCATCATTTGCTACACCGACTATAGGATAGATCAGTCTTACCCGACCAACTCCTGCTAAACTGTTCTTTGGCCATGGCCTTGAACCTTACTGGTGTCTCCAAATCTATACGCAATATATAGTTGCATAGTTCAGCTTCCAGGAAAACAGTGTCTCCATCAGGCTGCCGCCAAGTATGCTGCCTTTAAATTAGCCAGCTCCCTTACAGGGTGAGCTTGTGTCTTTACAAGCAGCAAGAGTCCTTCCTTGACATGCTTTATTCATTAGTTTTCCTTAAGGCCCTTTTTTCCAGAGTTGTTTGAGTATCTGATGGTACCTGGTTTCTGCAGCCATTCGGATTTTCACCCAAGGATTCTCTGATAAGGTACTAAAGGCTAATTAAAAGGTGCTGGATTCTTACATTCCAGAGTTGGCCAATAGGAGCCGGTCAAGATAACCACAAGGTGAGATGGTCTCTACCTGCCTCCATTAGCATTAGAGGCAGAACTTCGGCCTGTCGACCACAACTTCAACAAGCTGTGAATGCCACAAATGTAATTTTCATTTAGTATAGACTGAACAATACTAGATAACATAAAAATGGACGTTTTATAGTTGTTGCGACCATTAGTACATAAAGTGGGTTTTAAATAATAATTTAACGGCACCTTTCTTAAATAAGTCACAAAATTATTTTGGAAAATGTTTTTATTAATGCGATCCCCTTCCACTTATTAATTTGTATATTGTTATGCTTTGTATTTTATGGTATGTTACAGATTATTGAAACTATGAAATACTTCAACCAACAGATTACCCGACATATGTAGAAGGATAATTTCAAGGCAGCCCTCCTCAGCAGCCATACTGAAGACTGGGGTGAGATGCCAGAGGCGCTGGTGTCTGCACAGGACAGACCTGGAGGTAGGGGAGGCATTCATAGGCCACTGTTCCAGATTACACAGATTGCGTTGGCACAATTCTGAACATAGATTTGTGGTAACATTTGGACCGTCACACAATGTCACATTTGTATCTTTTATTCGGCGCAAACATTTTTTTAGGTCCCGCCCAGCGAACGCAGTGCATTTGCTACTTCGCTTGGCGAGACTCTATTGTTGTGGCTTTGGTGAGCGAAGGGTGACAAACCATGTGCGCGCACAGACAGGCGTTGTGCGCATGCATGGTGTCTCCTCTCTGCCTCACATGCTCCCACCCCGCACTCACACTACAAGGCAGACACGCACTTGTTGCTTACTGAAAAATGTGACGAAGAAACGTTTCACAACCTCTCTTTCCTTCTTTCATTAGGTGCTTCCCTTTGAAATGGATCCAAAAAAGAAAAACACTCTTGCGGGAAATGCCCTTTTTCAGCAATTTTTCTATTCCAAAGTGCAGCCTCTGGATGGAGAGAAATAAAAGGTTTTAAACATGAAAAATAAAGACATAAATAAAGAAAGCAAGGTAGAGTGGTTGCAAAGTGGCCAGATTGGTTTTATTCAGATCCAAACACATCAGCCTCACTCTACAGACTTTGCAGTGAAGCGCTACTTTTGTTTTCTCGTCTTTCTTTGAACAGCATTGTTGTCCCCAGGTGGGGAAGTGTACCATTCATGGATATATTGCAATACCTAATTGATGGGTGGATTGGAAAACAAAATGTGTACCATGGCTCTGTGTTTATGGACGTGGTCTTTTTAAACCATACTGCTTACGTTTTGTAGGGATATAAGCAATGGACATTGATTTCTGAAAAGTGAGTGAGAGATCATTAAGGTAACCATGTTGTTTCGGCTTACATTTCACATGCTTTACTTAATCTTGCACCTCCCTATGAGTGTTTACTTTGTTTTTTAGGCAGGATATTACTCTTATCAAGTGCATAATTTGAATTGAGCCTCAACCAAGTGTTTATAGCGGGCACAATGTAGTTATAGCTGAAGGAAGTGCGAGTTTCTCTCAGTGGGGCAGTATGGTGTTCAGTGGGGGAGAGGATGTAGCACTATGGCCAGAGCCGTCGAATTTGGAACTGGGGAACCGGGTTCAGCCTTCATGACTAGTCCACCAGACCACTCTACTCAGGGAGCATATTCCCATGCTTGACCGTTGAAGGCCCCGAAAGACCTTAGAAGGCCTGATGTCTTAGCACAAGCAGGTGTACCCTAGTGGTGTCAATTGTGGGTTAACCTTGAAGGCCTGTCCACCACAATACATACTGAAGTTCGTCTTCAGTCTTTCGGGCAGACCTACGAAGCAGCACGCCCTAGACCAACAGTGATCCAGTCACTGTGACTCTGTCACTGAGGTCACATGAACCTTAAACAGGTTAGGGGGGTGCGAACGGTGTGACCGCACTGGGTACCTATTTCGGGTGGATGCGCAGTGTTTGCAAGTATATTATGGTTTTTAAAAAACGTGCTGCTTCCTTCCTGGCCTGCAGCAATTTTCAGCAACAATAAAAATGTCATGATAACTTTGGTGATTAATGTTTTACCTAGATAGAGACCGGAGTTTTGTCTAGTGGAAGGGTTGACTCCTGATAAGGTAGTACAGAGTGTTAATGTGCGTGCTGCAAGAACATGTACCATGCAAATCACAAAGTGCACATAATGTTAACTAGGTTAGTAGGTTACTGCTTTTGTCAGAGAGATCCTTTTGTTACTTGCAGTCTATAAGTTAAAATCCTAACATAGAACAGTGAGCTATTAAACTATACTGCCTACTAATATGGTTGTCAAGTGGCTTCTACACCTTGTAGTCCTTTGTCATATGTAACATTTCCTATACAGTGATTTACACACATATAAATGATTGTCTCTGTGTAGTGTGTGTGATGTAAAGTACTCTGACACCGTACACTGGCATGAGTGGCACTGTAAATCAAATTAAATGCATCTGAGAAAGAGTGTGATTATGGAGACTTGAGGCGGACTGTTAAAGGGTGGTAGTGAGGGAGTCTGAGGTGTAGGTGATCATTGGTTGGCACTGTTTTTGGATTCCACCTCGGCCCATTGTTGTAGTGGTACTCTGACATTTTACACCAACCCCCCTTATATAAAAAAATGTTTTGTTAGGAGGGAGGAGGCTTGTGGGTTGCTTGAGCAGCTGGACCAGTGATATTCCACTGTTTTTTCCTCCCCTCTTTCTCCCATTTAAAAATTCTGTTTAGATTTAGATGATGTTTATGTGCAGCCACCTACATTACAGATGGTTGCAATGAATACAGACCCTATGTACATAGCGGGTCGTTGTCCAGGGTCAGTAAGGTATTAATTGCATTCACACGTGCACAAAAGAATCAATATGTGGAGCGCATATGCGTTTAAAGATGAATTGCCGATTAATTAAATATGCGGCCATGTCTAGTAACATATTAATAAGCTTGTTACTTGGCAATATAGGCATCATGTTTTTTACTGATCGATTGCGCATGCATTAGGGATTAGTTACCCGGATACATGCACATGCGCATTGAACACGCGCTGTCGCGCATGCGCTAACCTTCTGATTACCGTAGGACTACCCGGAAAGGGTTTACTTCCAGGTGCATTCCCTAAGTATTTAATGAGCACAAACGTCTGTGCCTGGTTTGGTTCACTACTGGCTGACACTCGGACTGGGTAGGTGCACAGGAGGCAGCACCCCGAGACAAACGTAAGGCTAGATTTAATTTCTGCAGAAGGTATCTGTACATCTTGCCTCAGGAACTTCTGAGTTGGGGTCACAGTTTGACTCATGGCTGCATATATCTCTATTTCTATTCACTTGTCTAGTGGTTCTAAGCCCGGTATTGTGCGGGCGCCGAATGTTCTTGCCAGAGAAGACATCGCTCAATAAGCGAGGTGAGCACTTTGGAGGATTAATAAGTTTGACGGCACCCATTGTTTATGGTGCCGCCTTTGCATTTATTGATGCCAGCTACTGAGACTTTGAGTCATTTTCATAATACATATGGGGCAACTGCTTGTACCACGCATGCGATTGACGAGCTGATGTAGTTTTCGTCACTTAGGGGTTCCCTAGAGATCTTGATAGTGATATCTCATCAGGGGGTTCCCTATTGAGCAACCGCCGGTGCTTTAAGTGTCTCATGTGCCAGTTTTGTTGTTTTTATGTGAAAACGATGTGCACACATCGGTGGCACATTTTATGACATCAAGTTGTTACTGATGTGCATATGCTTTTGTCTTACTATGTTCTCTCTTCCTAGGTATTGAACAGGAGCGGTATACACAATGAAGCTGTAGCCAGACTACGGGTATACAACCTCACCGCCCGCCCTGTTAAATTTAGAGTGTATTTTAATTTAATTCACGTGCACACACATTTTATAATACTGGTCCTGATGAAGCGCGAACGACCCTTAAGGCGATGGAGGCGCGAAACATGTCGACCCATGACCTTGTTGATTCCTGGGGTTAGTATGCCTACAGGAACAAGATTTTATTTGGCAGTTAAATCTGCTAAGGGTATATATATTAAACATCTGCTGCATATTTACCTCTTTTTATCCTAACTTTCACTTTGCACGCACTTGTTTACCCTCATTGGACCCCCACCCCGCACACCCACATGCACCATCCGGCTGTCCTAAAAAGATCTCCGATAAAGAGACCCTTCCGGGGCCCGTAGGGAATTGCAGCGCCGGCCCTACGAGGAGCAAACGCCCGATGATGAAGCATGACACCCCCAGGGGTGTGTGAGGGCAAAATATGTTTTTTCACTCTTTGGGTGGGTCCTGTGTGCCTAGGGTACTGCTTTCCTTTTTCTTCCTTCCTTCTTGCAACCCTTTTTTTAATATACGGGTGACTATTTGCACCCGAGCGTTTCAGGTGACTATCTGCACCAGACGTTGAGAAACAGTGTCCCTTTTTTGTTTTGATCATTAGGGGCACCAACAAACATTGTTGCACAGGGTGCCACCAGCACTAAAGCCGGCCCTGCTATCGAGGCCAGTCCTCCTCACCCATTTGTACCTCCATTGGCCTTGTTTCAGCAGTAGTAGCTGCAACTCGCCAAGGATCGGCAATGCAGGATTTGCACGCATACCACAGTCTCTCTGCTTCATGCACAAGTACTTTTAACATTTGCTACCTGCTCTGGAGCTACTGGAATTATGCAGCAATGGGGGACAAAATTATGCTGCAGTGTTGACTAAATTATGCAACAAAAAAAAAGGCTGAAACGTAATGCAATATATTTTCTTATACTTGATTATTTAGACATTTTTACACATGTTAAGTCGCTGCAAAGATTCTACCTCATCAGTATCAGTTAACATACAAATGCAGCAGTGAGAAAGGTGATCAGTCAACCTTTGCATAGGGCCGTCAACTTTGCAGCAACTCAAGTCACGTTTTTTAATAACTTTTTATCTGTTTGAGCTACAAAAATGATTAGTTGAAACTGTAAGATTATGCAGTGGATGATGTATTATGTGGCAAATATGGCAGAGCCATAATTATATAGAAAACATTTGCAAACTAGGATATTTTGCCATTCATGTTAGAACTGCTCTCGTGGAAGAAGGGAGGAGAAGTGCTAATGAGAGAAACTGCATGACTTGGAGACAAATGACTTGTGATTCCACTTTTAAGCGTATTTGGGACATTGTGTGATTGGAAATATATCCCACTTTGTGAATGTACTTAAATGCCAATAACTCCTATTAAACCATAAATAATTAAGTGAATCCATTGGTTGAATTAAATAACACAATAAGCTGTAACTGGTCGGTGACATGCCAAACAAATACTAAAAATTGGGATGTTTGGCACATTCTGGCCACACCTCTGACTCCCCCCACTGATACAATCCTTGGGTTATCCCCGCCCTCGGAGTCTCCGCCCACAGTTCCCCTTCTTTGTACCACCCACTTCGACCACTGCATACCTGTAGTGACCCACATCAGCTCTAGAACTCCCCATGCCCTTCCGCAGGACCAGGGTGGAACATGATCCCAATTCTTTGGACGGCTTCACCCTGCGGTGTAACAGTGCCCACCATGGGTGGTAACAAAGTGAGGACTGCGCTCTTTGAACAGAATCAAGGTCCCTATACAAGGCGGTATTTACTTTGCTTTTGTTCTCTTAACACACAACAGTGCCATCTTCTGTAGCATTTGCTGCTCTGCCCAACCTCCTCCCTCCACTCCCGGGTGTCTCCCCGCTCCACCATGCAATAAATGTCCCGCCTACACTCGGTAAGCGGCATGCCTCATTATGCCCATTTGAAGGTGTTTGCGAATGTGTAATTCGTAAGCTATTGTGGTACACAATTACACAGTAATAAAAGTATTTATGCCTGCTACGTAGTCTTTTGTTGAAAACTGAGTGCCAAAAACACAGTAAATGTGGGCTGTAAAAGTATGCTTAGCAACGAAAATGCCTTTGTAAATTGGTCCCCAAGTTGTTTTAGACCACCGTACTCCAGAAAGTGAACATTCAGCATTTGTACCACTTAAGATCTTTGCCAGAGTGCAAAGACGGGGCTGGAATTGGGGCAGGTTGGCGCTGGGGCACAGCTCCCAGAAATGTGTGCAGTCTGTGTGGGCCAGGCCATTTCAGGCTACCTCATGTTACTGCTCTCACATTTTTAATTAAACGATTTATGACTCAAAGTAAAGTCACAACATTGTTTATTCATCCTGGCTTAACCTGGGCCGCCTGCCACCCTGTGCATCCTTATTTTGCTGACCTAAATCCGGTTCGAACTTTTGTTTGGAAGAGGGTAGGGGATGGGGGGTTGAGAGGTCATGCACTTCCTGCTGTAATTTGTATATAATCTGCAAGTCACTCGCTCCAATCCAAGTGTCTGATCAGTCATTTATTGCCTTTCATTTGATAGCACTTAATACTGTGGCATGGGCTTCAAAGAACTTTGAATAGTAACATTAGTTATTACTAGGGCTCCCGGTTTTATGGTATTTATTTTTTTGCCATTTCCGTCTGTATTTATCCATATTTATTTTTTGGGCATTTTTTGTCTGTATTTATCCATATTTATTTTTCCCACAAGTAAAAGACAATGCTACAGCTGGTATTTTTCCACATTTATTTAAATTGACAATGCACACATGCACTCGTTTGTTATTGGTCAACACAAAACATTAATCTGAAAACATTGCTATTCGCAGAATGGTCCAAATACGCCTAAAAGTGCTATCAAAAGCCATTTGTCTCAGAGCCTTGCAGTTTCTGTCATCTTCACAGAGTGCCACATCCTCTCCCACACTGAACACCATACTGCCCCACTGAGGGAAACTCACACTACCTTCAGCAACAACCCAATTGTGCCTCGCTATAAACACCTGGAAGCAACTCAATTCAAATTATGCACTAGACAAGAGTAATATGCTGCCTGAAAAAGCATGTCTGCCTGTGCCCAATACTGCTTTCTAGATTGCATGCTATAATTTTTGAATTGGGAAAAATATCGGGATTTTCCATACCCTAACTCTAACTGACACAGATTACACAGTGAGTGTGGCTTGCACTTTACTGTTTCCTTATAATTCCCAAAAAAGAAAAATCACCTTATATCCTTGTGCATCAAACCCATTCTGCCGCTTATGCCTCTCCCTTATCTCTCCATATAACTTCAATCTCCCTCCCAAACTCTCATCTTGTCCATTTCCTCATTGTTTCAATGACTCCTTCACCCCTCTACTATACCCTGTACTCCAGTCCTTTGATGGAAACAACAACTCCCACAATGCACTACCCAATGATGTTCTGCTTTCTAGCTATCCTCGTGAATCAAACCCATTCCACCACTCGTTCCCCCCTCTTCTCTCTCCAAGTCACTGACATCTGAATACAAATCTCACATCTTACCCTTCTCCTGATAATCCTATATGATTTTGCCACCTCCTCAATCCAATGCAAACTGACACGATCGTGCCCCTCTCATCTCTCCCCGTATGCCTCCAATCTGTATGCCGAGCTCCCATCTACCCCATCGAACAGTTCTGTAAAATGAATTACCTCATTGAAATCGCTACCGGCAACATAACCTCCTCGTCTCCATTTCTTCAAGTTATTGACCATCATGCAGCATCACAACCATTCGCATTCGCACCTGTTTTAAACCACATTCACATCTACATGTGCCCAATCACTATACGTACTCCCAACCCGTGACTCATTACCCCGCTGCTATACCTCGGTTATCCAATCATGTGTCAGAAACCTCAACCCGCGCAATGCTCTCCCCACTAACAGTTCGTATTTTGATCAACTATAACAAAAGTTGTGATAAACAGGTGCTCGTGAATCCCACTTGACCCCCTCCCCAGAAACTCAAAATGCATCCAAACTACATAATTAGTAAAAAAAACATTACATGAATTATTAAACAACATGAATGATTGTTTTGTTACTCGAAAAGTGAAAACACCTAAAACAAAATATATGACTAAAAATATGACATGACAAAAACATCACTCACAGTACAACTAGTCTTGTATCAGCCACAGTCCTTAAAATGTCATATGTGCACTTGTAACTGCGGAGAGTTCAATCCAACTCTTCAGTGTATCCGTAGTGATATGTTAATCTTGACTGATATAATATGTTAATCTTGACTGAAATAACACCTGTGAAATTCTTCAACGGGGTACAACCCAGAAATTGCTAAGCATGAAACATTGTTGAGGATGCATTCCTTCCCTTAAACTAATTCAATAGTCCGGACTGAGACAGTTTCCCTGGCAAACACAGTGTTTGTGCTGCCAGCCGCACCCTAGTAGTTCACAGGTCTTTAGAAGGCCATTAACTTGTTAACAAGGCTTTGTTGTAAATACTGATAAAGCCAGAGGTGATACTTCTATGGTGATCAATAACCATACCATCCTGTTTTGCAACACTCTGCTGGAGCACGGCAGAACCACAAAATGTGCTAGTATGTTCCCGTTTTACATATAAATCCAGACAAAGGAAAACTTGTTTTCCGTCTGTATTTATATGTAAAAATGCATTTAAACTGAAAACCGGGAGCCCTAGTTAATACCTATCGACACCAGTATCCTTTTTACTGGCCTTAGTAAGATGAGAAGTGGTGATGTGAGTCCAGCTTGTTTTTTTTGAAGGGCTGGTCTACCTCCACCCCTATCCTCGTTCGTTACATCCAAAGGAGCTTCCCCCCGCTTTAATTTGATAGATTAGTGAGCTGTTGTATCTGTGTGTCACAAGTTGCAGTTCAAGCGGGACAGCCTTTCATATTTTAGCTGTCGAGACATTGCGTACCATTCATTCAGTAATAGTGTTTTTCATCAAACGTTTTCTGAGACAATTCATCCTGTGATAACTGATATGAATGTTCAATAAAATCAAGGCCCTTGTGAACATAGCAGAGAGGCAGCCCCTCTTTATAGGTCGAGCCTGGGCAGTGCATGCGCTGCTCTGGGAGGCATGCTGTATTCAAGTATGGACCTGAAGCTCCGCCCACTCTCCGTCCATATTTTTCATTGGCTTGTGTCATTGTCCACTGTGAACTGTGGCTTTTCATTGGTCAATAGGTTTAGTAGTCCCTCCTTAGTACCGCTTTGTCTTATTTTGTAACCTCCCATAAGGACACCCCTGTTACGTTTGTTGTTACATGGTAGGCTTTAATTATAGCATCCAAGCACTATTTTCTTAAATCCACGCTCTGTCCTATCTCTCCTACCGCTTAAAAAAAATCTTTCTAGCACAGGCGCTGAATGCATTTGCAATGCTAAAGGTCGTGAATTTGCAAGAGTTTGAGCTAATGCCATTGTAAATGAGAATGCCTTTTATTTATCTGTTTTAAAAATAACACATAAATAAAAGGCTTTGTCATTTACACTGCCAATACAATAGCTCAAACTATCGTAAATGCGAGACCTATTGCATTGCAAATGCTTGTTCACCTCTTTGGCGGTGCAAATGTCAAGTCAAATATGTACCAGCGCAATATCTATTATTCAAAAATGTTGGTGCAAAATTGCACAGTTCAGAGTATGTAATCCGGCCCCGGGTGTCTAGGATAATGGATCTACCCCTGGGGGAACCTCCATACTACTCCATAACCCCGCATCACCCTTCCACCCGCAGGAGAGAGGGCTCTGCTGAGCTGCAGCTGTGCAAACACTACTATTAGGCATTTCCACTCGGTTTCCCATCCTGCAGTCATCATCATTCTCCTCTCTTGCGCTTTCCACTCTCGCCCGCCCCTCCGATTTACCATTGCTGCCTTTTTTTTTCTTCACTGGGGTTATTTTCGTCGACGAGTTGGCCGCGGTCCATTGTGTACACGTGTGCCTTTTTCAGAAGTGCTGCTGGGCCATCTTTCTTTTCATAATACCTTTCTGATTTCATTTGAAGAAACCATTTCTCCCCCACTGTTTTCCATCTTATCTGGTTTTTATTTTGGGATTTTTTCTTTACACAAAATGTTAAGCCTTCCCCTACCCTACCTTTCCTTTTTTCCCATTTTTAGTCATTGTTAATTTCGACTTTCCTTAAGTGAATATAAGCATATTGTTTATATATTTCTTTACTTGGCTTCTGTATTATGACGGTAGAGGGAGAGAAACTATAGCATAAACAAAGCTTTCTACAATTTCTTCAGTCCAAGTTCTTATGAAGTATTGTGGGGGGTGTGATGCAGGGATCGCTGGCTGTATGGGACAGCGTATAAGTGCTAATTACATAGGGACAATAAACAGACAAAGCAGGCACAGCGTCAGGTCAGACAGGAAGTCCCGTGCAACTTCCAGCCATATATTTATAGCCTTCTGGCCACGCCTGGCCAGAAGGTGATACAAAGTGTAGGGTTTCTTCCGGGGCTCAGCCGAGACCCCGGGGAAAACACTAGAGTGCTTCCCAAGTTGGTCCTTTGACAGTCTCTGGTAGTCGCACTAGTTCAACTGGCAAAATCAGCCAGCTTCTGGCTGGGCCTTGGATTGGGCCGGAGATTGTATCGTTGTCTTCCTCTGGGGGTGTCTGTCTTGATGTTGGCGTGTCCGGTGATTGCTCAGCACCTTCGGGTTGATCAGATGCTGACCCTGGACAAACCTGCTCAGCGCCACCTCCCTCCGTGTCATCAGTCGGCCCGTCTTCTATCAGCTCTGGCTGACGAGAGTCCGATGGTATTTTCTTGAACCACGATATGTTGCGGGTAACTTCTTCTCCATTACACGACACCGTCACTGCGGTGCCTCTGGTCACCTTGATCACCCACAGCTCAGCTTCGTACGGAGTTCGAAAATTCCCACCAGGCCGTCGGATCCTGATGAGCACCGAGTCTCCAGGCTTTAGTTCTCGGGTCACGTGCTCTCCGCTTCAGACTCGCCTTCTCGTTGGTCCTCCGCCTACGCTCTTGTTTGGCCTCAGGAGAGTAGGGCTCCGGTCTCCAGTTGTCTGCCAGAGGCAGTAGATCTCGTCTTTGTTCCGCAAGCATGAGCGACCACAGTGACTTTTTGGTGGTGATATGTGGAGTGCTCCGATACTCCCGTAGGAAGTGTTGGAGCGCTTCTTTGGGATCCGTTCCCTCTACTGTGGCTATTCGCAGAATTTTGTTGATCGTCCTCATGAACCGTTCTGCATCTCCATTGGCCTGAGGCCATTGGGACGTGATGCAATGGTGTTTCACTCCAAGTCCCTTTAGGAATTCTTTGAATTCACTCCCTTGAAAAGGGGGCCCATTGTCTGTTTTGATCACCAGTGGTATACTGAACATGGCAAATGTTTTGTTGAGCACCGGTTGAATGTTCGCAAAGCTCGCTGACTCTACCACTTCCACAACCGGATACTTGGTGAAGCTGTCAATTATGACTGCAGTGGCCCTTCCGTCAGGAAAACTGCCGAAGTCCAGACTAATCCATGACCATGGTGCCGGCGCCAGATGTTCTGTGACCACAGGGGCAGGGGCTTCCTGCGTGCTTGTCAGTTGGCATGCTCTGCAGTTCTGCACCGTGGTGTCTACCAACTGCTCCAGCTCAGGAAACCATACCTTCTCCCGCATTGGGCCTTCATCCTGCGAGTGCCTTGGTGCCCTGCATGGGCGAGTGCTGTTGCCTGTTCCTGGAGCGTTAAGGGAATAACCACCCGGGATCCTCTCAGGACAAGCCCGTTCTCGGCGATGCTAAGCTCGAGGTGTACTCTCCAAAATGTTCCCAATCGCAACCGGTCTGGCTCGCTCCAGTTCTGAGTGCCATGGAGGAATCCTTCCCATGATCTTGTTTGTATGGCTTGGGTGACGCGTTGGATGACTGCATCATTGGCATATTGATCTGTTATTGTGGTTGCTGACAGTTCTTGTGGGCATGCCCATTGAGCGATCATGTTCACAAACTCTTCCGTTTGTGCGTCTTGCTCTTCTTCAGTTTCACCTCTGGCTGGAGGGTGACGCGATAGGAAATCTGCTGGATTCTTGGCTCCGGGCTTGTAAACTAGATCCATTTGATATTGTTGGATTTGGATCGCACAGTGCTCGATCCTTGGTGGTGGATGTGGCGCCGTGCCTTTGAATAACGGTACCAACGGTTGATGGTCCGTTACCATTCGAAACGGGCATCCGGCGATGTATAGATGGAAGTGGCTGCACGCCCACTTCACTGCCAGTGCTTCCCTTTCTATCTGGGAATACCTTGCTTCCGTTGGTGTGAGAGCCTTGCTGGCGAATGCAAGTGGGACCCAGATACCTTGCTCAGCTTCCTGTGTCAACAGTGCTCCTAGCCCAACAGGGCTGGCGTCTACGAGGATTTCGGTGTTCTTGGCAGTGTCGAAATAGGCCATCGTTGTTCCGTCTAGGAGCGCCTCTTTTACTTTCTTGAACGCTTCTTCCTCTTCTTGAGTCCACCTCCAGGGATTGTCTTTCTTTGTTAGGTTGCGCAGAGGTTCTGCGATGGTGGCGAGATTTGGGATGAACCTCGCGCAGTATTGAGCCATCCCGAGGAAGCTTCTTACTTCGGAGGCTGTTTTGGGCGCAGGGGCGTGTCGAATGGCCTGTGACTTCCGGGGATCTACTTTGACTCCGTTGGCGTCAAATACATATCCGAAAATTTCTATGGATTTCTGAAAGAATTTGCATTTGTCCTTGTGCAAAGTGACTCCATGCTCAGCTAGCCTTTTGAGGGTAGCCCTCATTCGGCGGTGATGTTCTTCGCTGCTTTTAGCATGTATCAGTATGTCATCGCTGACATTTAACACCCCTTGCAAACCGGACAATATTTCCTTGATGGTGTTTTGGAATATCTCGGCGGCTGAGGAGATTCCAAAGTTGAGTCTTTTGTATCTTCTCAGTCCTAGGTGCGTTGAGAATCTAGGGATATATCTACTTTCCTCATCTAGTCTCAGTTGGTGATATCCAGTGTTTAGATCTAGCTGTGAGAACCATTGAGCTCCGTTCAGGTCAGCTAATATATCGTCCACAGTGGGCGTTATGTGCCTCTCCCTTTTTATCGCTTTGTTGGGCATGTGCATGTCAATGCATATCCGTATCTTCCCAGGTTGTCGAGGTTTTTCCGCTATCACCATGGGGGATACCCATGGTGTCGGGCCAGTTACCTTCTCGATCACCCCTTGTTTCTCTAGCGTGGACAGTTGTTGTTCCACGGCTGCCCGCAGGTGAAACGGAACCCTCCGGTGCCGTAGGGCGACTGGTTGGATGGCTTTGTCTATATGGAGTTTCACAGGAGCCCTGTTGATCGTTCACAATCCAATTTCCTACCCAGAAAATATAGTCATCCCGTACCTGCTACACTGAGCTGAATCAGGGCTGCCATTTTCCTCACTTATGGTACACCTTACAGCCATTACGGCATATAGGACATCTCCCTCTTAAATATCGGTTTTCAGAAATACAGTGATGAAGAATTTTCTTGAAGAGCTAAAAAGGTGTTCCCTCCGGTTATGAATCCCTCTCCTATATGGGAACCTAATAGCGTCCTTTCCAAATTGATGGAGCCTACATTTGAACCTATACATAAAGCCTCTATGCAGCATCTCACGTGGAAAGCTGCTTTTCTGGTGGCCATAACTTCAACCCATAGGGTAAGTGAAATTCAGGCTCTGTGTGTTCGGAGGTACTGTAAACTGTGTGTTCACTCCAATAGAGTGGTGATGAGAACTAATCCCAGTTTTCTAACAAAGGCAGCCTCAGAGTTTCACATCAATCAGAATATCTCTCTTCCTGCCTTCTTTCCTAACCCCTCAAGTGCAGCTGAAAGGTCACTTCATTCTTGGATATTAAGAAAGTGTTAAAATTCTACTCTGACAAGAACAAGAGTATCAGGAAATCAGGTCACATGTTTATTTATTATGGTCTAGTGAGAACAGGCTTAGCTTCATATAAACAATCTATTTCAATATGGATTGTTTCCTGTATTATACTCTCATACCAGCTAGCTAAACAGTATTTACCTGCTAGACCTAGAACACACTCTAAAAGGGGGAAAGCTTTTACAGCAGCTCTGTTGAGAAATTTACCTATTTCTGAAAGTGGTAAAGCCACTACCTGGAAGTCTGTTCATACCTTTACCAGGCATTACTGCTTGGATTCAGATGCTCAAGCAGACACTCAAGTAGGACAGGCTTCTTTGAGGAATCTTATTGGTTAAATGTTGGAGCTGTTCTTTGCTTTTAAGTCCATGCTTAGTGGGGGTGGGCTTGCTATTCTCTTCAATGCTTATGACTATTGAAGAGGGTCCCCCGGAAGAGAAGGATACACTGTTTACCTGTAATCCTAGATCTCTTCCAGGGGAATCCTCATCAAAGTTATAAGCAATCCACCCACCTCCCTGGAACCTATCGCAGCTCTCAACGAAGTCTGTATGCAGGATTCCTTAGTTTTCTGTGAAAATGACTTGACCTAACTATATCCTGTGGGGTTTGATGGGATACAGGGGGTACTGTTAAGTTCTTAAAGGCACAGAGCCAGTTTATGGTTACTCTTTTTAACTCCATTAATGGCATCCTATTTGTTAACAATGTCTCATATTCCCTTTCCTTCTGCTTTTAAATAAAGTGTGTGAAAGGCTGTCAATGGTCAGTTTTTCATTCTTAACATAAATTGTATTGATGTATGTTTTTTTTTTTAAAGAAAAGCAATGTAATCTGGTCATTTTTTTACCTTTCAGGTCAGTGTTTATGACTTTGATGAGGATTCCCCTGGAAGAGAACTAGGATTACAAGTAAGCAACGTATCCTTGCCTTGAGTTGATTTTGTGGATATGAGTGCTCCTAGTAATCTATCATTGTCTTAGTTTTTCAGATATACTTCTCGGAATCTTGGTAAATCCCATTATTTCAGAAATATACTCCAAAAAATGCAAACAATATTATGAGCACGGAGTTCAGATGTTTGCAGTCAAAAAACCTGTCTGCAAAAGTTCACAGGGAAGTACATAAATACATTTCAGGTGTTGTCTGGCTGTCAAAGCTGCCTGTAAAAGTCTCCCTTGGAAGTCAGTAAGGGCACAGGTGCTCACAATTAAACCCCATCTCCCCTGCTACGAGGACACAGCTCAGCACAAAATCCTATTAAGGAAGTGCTAATTGAGCCCTTTATACGCGAAGAATAGGTCGTAAATGGTGGAGTACCTTAAAATTTCACAAGGACTAGATGAAAGGGCAGGTCTGCTAATAGGAATTTTTGGAAATCTTCTGTCTTCCACTCTGTCCCTGGATGGTTGGAAAACACGTACAGAACCGCCATTCCTCTGTCTATCTCTTACAGCCAGCCGTGGTGGAAATGCTGAAAGTAGCCCTACAGTGGCATCACCGTGGCTAAGCACAGTCGTAGGTGGGTAACAAAAGTACTGTGGGCATTACTGCCAACAGGAAACATGGACTCAATGACTGCTATTTGATTGGTAGAAATGCAATAATCAGAGCTCACGCCTTTGGGCCCTGGTGCAACTGCACGTGTGGTACCATTGATAGCTATGGCTTTGCACAGATGTGAGGACAAAGTACTTCCTTGCCGTGCCACATGGCGTTTACACGGTGTCATGCCTTTCACAGTCAAGGTTACTTAGGCGCTCGGCAAATAGTCCCATTTATGCACTGCACCCGTCTCCATGTCTCCAAGGGGCGTGAGGGTGATGGAAGTGCTCTCGTACACCTTAGTTTACCAGGTAACAAGATCTGTGTGTGTGTTGTATTTCATGGTACATGCACCATAACGTGGCAGTTAAAAGGAGCCTGCAAAAAAAACCTCTAATATGAAATTCAGAACATATTTTTATAAAAAGAACTATCTCTTCCATCTATCTCTGTACTTAAATATTAGGTCAATTTTATTCATTTTTAGTGTCTGAGAGGGATGACAGATTCAAGCGTTTCTGACCTGTGGGTCTTGGGTTTGCAAAGTTTTTATTACATATGGGAAGTCTCAAACATATCTCGGTTATTTGGCTACCCGATTCCACAGATTTTCCACCTTTCCTTCCTCTATTATCTGGCAAAGTTGTTCCACATAACCTTCCAATATTTAGTTTTCCTACAAGTTATCTTTAAAATTGTTTATTTTACGGCCTTGAAACTGGATTATAGATGGTGATCTTTTTTTAAAAATACTGATATCTACCAGAAAACCCCACATTTGTAAAAACTTCGCAACCTACGGATAGCAAGTTGTCACAAGAATTTCCTGACTCTTTAGATATATCCTATTCCCGCCTTAAAAAGGGCTCAATTATATCCTTTTTCATCGTTTTCCTATTCATTTATCAATACCATTTTGGGATTAACTACATCCTTTGGCTGTTCTCTCATAATTTACCTTACTTCATAGGCAATTTACCTTGTCATGTAGCAAACAGGCGCAATTCCTGACAATCAAACAAGACAATCACCTGAAATGTGAATGCTCAGTCAAGTATGCATGGGTGCTAATTTATTCAGGTGAAATGAGTAGTATATGTAGTCTACATCGACTGTACACGGAGCCTACGTCTGTCATGTCTGGAGGTTTAGTCTAAGTTGCATGGAAGCTAAATCAGTGGTGCATGAAGGAAAAGTCAATCATATGTGGAGGCCAAGTGTAACGCGAAAGGAGTTTGAGTTGAAGATGCACAGAGGTTAGATCAATCATGTGTGCAGAAAAAGACAATCATATGTGGAGGCCAAATGACTAACGAAAGGTGTGTAAATCGAAGATGCATGGAAGTTAAGTCAGTTATGTATGGAGGCTAAATTAATCATATGGCGGCCAAGTAGATCTTGCCTCAAACCTAAGTCAATCACCATTGGAAGCTAAGTCAATCATGTATGTAGCCTAAGTCACACATGATAGCCCTTCGGACTGATTCGAGCATGTAGTGCATTAAAATAACATAACATAACATAGAGGCATTTAGAGGCATTTTAATTCGAAGATGCATGGAGGATAAGTCGATCATGTATGGAGGAAATATTTTTAAAAAACATTAATGCTAAGTCAGTCACATGTAGAAGCTAAGCTCAGTCATGTGTCGAGGCTATGTTGATCATGCCTAGCGGCTATGTGAAACATACAAGCATTCAAATTTGAAGATGGAGGGAGGCAAGCCAATCATGCGTGAAGGTTAATTCAGTCATGTATGCAGGCCTTGCCAAAGTGTTTGAGCCATGTTGTACCCCAGCATGGCTAAAAGTCAGTGGTATAGAGCTGAATGATATGGAGTGGCGTGTTCTAGAGTGGAGATCCATGGAGTGTAGTAATGACCCTGACACGATGGAAGTGTTCCCCTCAGGTGTGTGTTTGGTGGTCAAGGTACCCTGTCCTCTAAACTGTCGTGTACATGAGGCCTAAGTCAAACATGCAAGCAGGCTTAGCCAATCATGCATGTTCAGCCTAAACAGCTGATCTTACCACAGTCTACATAAACTTCTACTCTAGGATGGTCTGTTTCCTAACTTACTGCACCTCTTCCTTAAAGGATCCGTGTGGTTGCCCTTTTGAACTCCCTTTCCCTAGGTAAAACATCTATTTTAAAATACTTTCATTTGCTCCCTAGACTGGGGAGAAGACCATTTTGAATTCTCCTAGGGGAGACAGGAAATCAGAGCACCCACCGCCACAATGAGGAATTTCGAGAAACCCCAAGAGAGCGCCACCGGCTGCAACCGTACATTGTCCCGGCCAACAATGGCAGACAGCACCGCACTTCATTCACAGAGACCGGGCAGCATTCTGCCGCGTGCAGGGTCAGGTCTGAGCCCGTCTGCTGGAATGCAGCCAGCCTCTTGACAAGGACTCGTACAGTCAGCCTGGAGCTGGCCCGGCCCCGGCAGCGCACTGCACACACGGATCTGCACCAACCACGTGCCTGAAATGGGGGCAGCATGGGTCCACAAGAGGTAGCAAGAGAGGGAGGGGCCTCAGATAAAAACGAAGAGAGCACTGAGAAATTAAAGATAATGATAACAGACAGGAAACATTACGAGTAGATGCTGAATATTTAGTTAACACTCATCAAACACCATACAAAGTACTGGAACGTACCATGCTGCTTTAATGCAGGATTTACAACATATTTTAAAATGTTCACTTGTGAACTATAACGTATTGACAAAGGCAGTAGGTCTCGCCTTTTGAATCCATTGGCTCTGCCACTGTTTTTTTTAGCGTTGCTGAGCAGCATCTAAAATAGTGTGCAGCATGGTTAAACAGGAGAGGAAATTGAAATTTTGTACGGGTGTGCTTACAAAATGATGCAGACACTTTTTTTTTCTTTTTATTCACTGTTCTGAGTTGGATCAGTAAATTTAAAAAAATGTAGAGCAAAAAAAGTTTTTCTTTTTAAAAAGGGTGTGGGGAAGCTCCACAGAAGGTGCGTGTGGTTGGAATCAATACAGAGGGCAGAAACAACATGGAGGGAAGTGGGAGAAGCACACACCATGGGTAGCAGAGAGAGCAATGCGGTCCACAGAGGAAAGAGAGCACACAGGCAAGAGAGCAATGTGGAACTAGGGAGAGAAACACACGGACAAGAAAGAAATGTGGAGGAGAAGGACACAAGGATGAACGTAACATTGAAGGGGGCGCGAGAAGCAGCATTCAGGTGAGAGAGCAACAGATAGCATGGGGTAAAATAAGTACACAAGGGAGACAGCTGGAAAAGACATGCTGTCTTTATTAATATTATTATTAAATTAGTTTTGTAACGTGTGCAGCTACCCAAAAAGGGTTTTCCGGCGCCTAGCCCACAAATTGCTAGAAAAGGAGCAGTCAAGAACCATTTGCTACTAAAAGAGCCAAGTTTTAAGATTTCTTCGAAAGTTGAGATAGGACGGGTCATTCTTCAAGGACTCCGGAAGAGAATTCCAGATTTTGGGGCCAAGACAAGAAAAGGAATGGCCTTCCATTCTTGCAAGTTTAAATCTGGGAATCACGAAGTCTCTGTGGGCTGTAGAGCGCAGGGGACGAGAAGGAATGTAAGGATGGATGAGCTCTTGCAGATACGCTGATGCCACACCTTGTTTGATTTTAAAGATGTAACACAGGGTTTTAAATGTAATTCTTTGATCAATTCGAAGCCAGTAAAGGTCACGTAAATACGGAGAGATGGAAGCCTGTCTAGGAACTTGACAAAGAAGGCGTGCTGCAGAGTTCTGAACTACCTGTAGATTTCTCAGTACCGTTTGGCAGCTACCGAGATAGAGAACATTGCCGTAATTGAGGTGAGAGGTGATGAGTGCCTGGACTATTGTGCGTTGGGTTGAGGCAGGAAGCATCCAAATGATCTTACGAAGCTACCTCAAGATCGGGAAACAGATGGCAGACAAACTCGCCAACTGTTGTCTCATAGAGAGATTATCATCAATAATGATGTCCAGATTACGGACATGGGTGACAGGTAGGGGAAATGAACCCATTTCCTGAGGCCAATGTTGAGGGCCCCTTTAGGTCCTTGTTTTTGCCCAAGATAAGGACCTGAGTCTTATCCCCATTTAACTTAAAAAAGTTAAGGCGCATCCACTCTGTCACTGGCCGTAGGCCGCACTGAAGGGCAGATGTCGTAGTGTCTTTAGTAGTGGAAAGCGAAAAGACAATCTGTGTATCATCTGCATACGAATATAGGGAAAGACCCGCCTCTTCCACAATCTCTGCCAGAGGTTTGACATAGGTGTTGAAGAGCAGGGGGCTTAATATGGAACCCTGTGGGACTCCATGTGCTGATACGCAGATCTTAGATGATGCCTTAGCCGAAAAGACTTGAAAAGTGCGACCATCAAGGAATGAAGCAAACCAGGATAGGGCTGTGCCGTCCAGCACAAGAGACTTGAGGGCGTGGAGTACTGTCATGGAGTTCTTAACCAAAAAGCTAAAACTAGTGCCTGAAAATTAAGCAGGGGAAGGGCACAAGTAATGAGGCCGTGCTCCACGGGAGGGATAAACACAAAAAGAGGAAAGACGATTCACACAAACTAACAAATAAAAAGTAAGCAAATGAGAGTGACAATAAAGCCAACCAATGATAAGCAATAGGTTTTGCTTTGTTCGCCCTAAGTTGGCAGGGTATGCCCAGACGTGGGTCCTTTGCTCACTTTGCCACTGGATTCAAGCTAGCCTGGCTGATGATGGCTGATTCGCCAGAAACCGGTCCCAAGATGCTTGTTTACGGTGCAGGGAAGACATGGCTTGGCAGTTCGGGCTGGACTGTTCCCATGAGACACATGGTCAGACTGATTTGCATATGGCCATGTTTGAACTGAGGTGGCCGAGTGAGTTAAAGAATGATGATGGATTAAACCCAGGTCAGTTGACTGGCTGTGAGTGCTTGCAATGTTTAACACTCCGTCCATCATCCCCTTTGGTTTTACTTTGTTCGCCCTAAGTTGGCAGGGTATGCCCAGACGTGGGTCCCTTGCTCACTTTGCCACTGGATTCAAGCTAGCCTGGCTGATGACGGCTGATTAGCCAGAAACCGGTCCCATGATGCTTGTTTCCGGTCAAGGGAAGATATGGCTTGGCAGTTCGGGCTGGATTGTTTCCATGAGGCACAGGGTCAGACTGATTTGCATATGGCCAGGTCTGAACTGGGGTGGCGGAGTGAGCTAAAGAATGATGATGGATTAAACCCAGATCAGTTGACTGGGGGTGAGTGCTTGCAATGTCCAACACTCCGTCCATCATCACATTTGGTTTTGCTTCTTCAAGAAAGCCCTGGAGCAAATAGTGTGCGCAGTGGTTTTTACAAATGTGTGTAGATGAATGCATGGATCGATGAAAGGATCGGCAGACAGCAACACAGCTCAGTGAGCAACATGGGTGAATGGATAGTTAAATGTGGGAATGACTGAAAGACTGAATGAATGACGATAGATGTATATTGGTTAGTTAGCTGAATAGATGTGTATGAAGGAATGAATAGATTTGTGTTGATCAGGCTTCTCTAACAAGTAGCTGGTGAGCTACTGGTAGCTCTCCAGCTACCTGCTGGACTGGCCGTAGAGGGCACTGGGGCACTGGGTGTTTCCCTGTGAGCTGCCAGGTGTGGGGGCCAGTTTTAGACCCCTGGGGAACGTTTTTGTTACTGGGCTGTTTTTTCAATATCGACCCCCAGCAACAAAAGTGGGACAAAGCTTTCTGCTAGCACCCTCATCCACACCTCACTCCACCCCACCCCACCCCAGGGTTGGCCGAGCTATTTGCCAGGGCCGGATTTGGTTCCCAGTATGGCCCTGCCTGTTAGTAGCTCTCCTGGGTGCAGAAGGTTTCATTTGGTTCCTTTAATATACGTGGACAAAAATCACAAGTGTGAATTTAAGAAGAAACAACTTTGTATTATCAGCACATATAAGCTGATGTTTGTAGAAAAATGCAGAATTTCCAAAATATATTTAAAACTGCTACTTGAGTGATAAATCATGTGGTATTTGGGAGACGTATTACTAACCTTGCTACCCTGGTGCCAGGGGCATTGCAGATATGGCTGTTATGTACTACCCACATAGAGGTATTCCGCATTGACACAGCTGGCAATCCCGCCCGATTCACTGAGGTGATCAGTGCTATGCTGCCCACTAATGTAATCTTGTCTAATGGGGCCACTGTTACAATACTAATAAATTATTAGCGCAGGATGATTTTCACTGATCATAAGTAGCTCTTAATGCTGAAAAGGTTGGAGACTCCTGGCACAGACGGGCAACGGACGCACTGATGTATTCGTAGGTGCAACTGATGGTGGGATATTCAGACTGAGGGATAAAAAATGAAATATTAGCTGAGGGAGTGCCCTTGCTGACGTGTGACGACCAAATAGTGGCACATTCCCACTCTGCACATTCCCACTCGTGCTACAGATAGCCATAGAGGGGTATGGCCATGCTGCAACAGGTTATCCCTCTGTGGCTCACCACACATCTCGGTTCCTTACTCACTAACAATTGCAGGGGCTGCCAGGCCTGCAGACAGAAAATCGGTGGGAGAGACTGCCCCTATCCAGAAATAGATACACAGGGAGACAGAGTAAAACCAACACACTTAAATAGAACAAAAGAGGCACACATGGCAAGGTTCAAAGGAATTCGTCAAGCTCTGTAATATAGTGGTGTTTGGTTAAAGCACGCCCGCACCAGGCTATGGCTCACCTAAATCACAGTGTCGTATTACACTTCGGGGCACAAAAACGCAGCGGTTTTGCTCAATGTTGTGCCATGGTGTGGGGAGTCAGCGACGTAGCCTAAAAAACTAGTACTCCAAGGTGTCTGAAAGGTCTGGGGTAGAGTCAGGCACCTAGCAGTAATTGGCTTCCCAGGGTCGAGGACAAAGAACTCCACCACCAAAAAACACAAAACGATCAGAAGTCGACTATCTTTGGACGCTACTATGAGTGTGTCAGGACAGTGTTCAAGAGGATGCAGCTAGGGTCAGTGTCCAGGGAGTGCAAAGGGTCATCAATGAATGTATGAATGATTTAACACAGTATTTTATAGCGCAACAGTAAATCAGGTACAGCACTACAGAGTTGGTGATGACGTGCACGGGCTGATTTTGTATACAAATCTGCAGAAATCTGCCTTTGATTTACAGCACGCCAGTATTATCCAGCTATTTATCAGAATATTAGTAACGAAAGTATCGCCTGACATGAATATCCAGGTCTGAATATTGTTTTTAAAAAGTTGCATCTCTTGGATGTAGATTTTCTATTAATTCCAAAGGGGCGATATTTCTGTAAATAATTGTTCATAATACAATTTTTATGTCAGACGATATTTGGGCAGGGGTGTTCTACTACCACGCCAACACTGTTGGAGGATCCACTGGGCTCGTGTGTGAAGGCACACAAAAACTCTCTGGTCCAGTTCGGAAGTTCAACATAAACATACAAACCACTTCATTACAAGCTCAAATTCAGGTTTGGTGTTCACACAATCTGAATTTGCATATGTGTGTCATTTTACCCCACGATAGAGTAATATGACAAATGTGTGAATCCTGTTTCATGGCCAGGGTCAAACCTATGGAAAACTCCTGTCAAGAGCAGGAGTACATTTATCTCCAGGTTGAGTGCAGACTATTCACAAAATTGGTGATTGTACTTAGGAATCCACAAGACTAGGTCCGAAGAATGCCTGAAAACCACTGAATTTTAGCTGTACCCGAATTTGCGAATTTGTGAAATTTACAAATCTGTAGCTATGCGATGTAGTAAACCTACAAGTGCAGATTTATTAATTTCTTTGTGAATCAGGCCCAGCGTGTTCCAGCATTACAGCCTGTGCAACAGGTTATGTAACGGAATGTTTCTTTGTATTGTCTGACAGGAGCACAACCATCTCCGTGCCACTGCTGCAAAACACTGCAGCATTCAGTATATGCAACCCCGCCTCAGTTCAAGGTCCTGAACACTTCAGCAAGAGCCTGCTAACCAGTGGAAAGACTAACATGAGTGGCCATTTGTTACATGAAATGGACAGAAACAAGCAATGGCAAAGCCAATAAGTGTCGCATATGTGAGAGCTATCTGACTTTGTCAATGTCTTTTAACCATGTTGTCCAGAAGCATGGCTGCTGTTGAGCATGATTTAAAGGTAATGGTGTGGCGTAGAGCAGAGTGGAATAGAGGAGAGTGGAGTAGAGTCACATAGAGTGGAGTGGCATAGAGGAGAGTGGCATAGAGTGGAGTGATGTACATTGGAGTGGCATAGAGCAGAGTGGTGTAGTGTAGAGCGGTGCGAAGTAGAGTGCTGTAGAGTGGCATAGAGTGGAATGGAATGGTGTAGAGTGAAGTGGCATCAGATGGAGTGGCATAGAGTGGAATAGAGTATGGTGGCTTAGAGTAAAGTGGCATAGAGTAGAGAGGAGTGGTGTAAAGTAGCACAGAGTGGTATGGACTGGAGTGGAGGGGCAAAGAATATAGTAGTATAGAGTGGAGTGGCATAGAGTGGTATAAAGTAGAGAGGCACAGAGCGGTGGAGATGAGTGGTGTGGAGTACAGTGTGGTGGCGTAGAGTGGTGTGGTGTAAAGTAAATTGGCGTAGAGTGGAATGGCGTGGAGTGGCACACAAAAGCATTGTGTGGAATGTAGTGACCTGGGTTGCGTGGTATAGACTAGAGTGGCATGGAGAAAAGTTGTGTGGTGGAGGAGAGTGGAATAGAGTGAAGTAGAGTGGAGTAAGGTGGTGTAGAGTGCAGTGGTGTGGAGTGAGATAGTAGAGCGGCATAGAAATGAGTGACGTAGACTAGAGTGCCATAGAGAGGGGTGAAGGGAAGTGGAGTAGAGTAGAGTGGCATGGTATAACTTAGAGTGCCGTAGAGTGGTGTAGATTGAAGAGGAGAGGTGTAGAGTACAGTGGCATAGGGTGGCATGGTGTAGAATACTGTAGAGTGGTATTATGTGGAAAGAAGTGACATAGGGTCCAGCGTATGGCGTGGAATGGTGGAGAGTAGAGTGTCATTGAGTGGAGTGGTGTATAGTGGAGTGGAGTGGTGTGGTTTGGCCTGGAATGATGTGCAGTATGAGTATCGAAGAGTTGGATGGAGGGAAATTGAGTGGCATGGAGTAGAGTGGATTGGCATAGAGTAGAGTGGAGTGGCGAAGAGTCGAGTACAATAGAGTGGTGAAAAGTGAAGTGGAGTGGCACAGAATAGAGTGGTATTGAGTACAGTGATGTAGAATGGAGTGGCTGTGGAGTGGCATAGAAGCAAGTGTCTTAGAGTGAAGAAGAATGGAAAGGAGTGGCATATAATAAAGCGGCATAAAGTAAAGCAGCGTGGAGCAAAATTTCATAAAGAGGGCTGGTGTAGAGTGGTGTGAAGTAGAGTGGCGTAGAGTGGAGAAACGTAAAGTAAAATGGCATAAAGTGGAGTGGCATAGAATAGAGTGGAGTGGTGTAGGATAGAGTGGCATAGAGTGGTGTAGAGTAGAGTGGCATAGGGTAAAGTGTAATAAAGTGCCATAGAGTCGCATTGTTTGGAGTGGACTGACTTTGAGTGGCATGGAGTGGAGTGGTGTGTAGTGACATAGAGTATAGTAGGGTGGCATTCAGTAGAGCGAAGTGGCATAGAGTAGAGTGGCACATAGTAGAGTGGTATAGGATGGAGTGTCATAGAGGAGATTGGCATAGAGTGGTGAAGAGTAGAGTGGAATGGCTCAACGTAAGTGGAGTGGTGTAAAATAGAGTGGAGTGGAGTGGCGTAGCGTAGAGTGACGCATAGTAGTTCAGTTGTGGGTGTGAGTAACTAAAGCTTCAATCGAGACAGCAGATAGGGTGAAAGCAACAAAAATAAGAAGCTATATTGCTGTGTTAAAGTAGGAAAGCACATTGCACTTCCAGGAATAATATTGGAATAATATTGGAAGGCTTATGTAATGAAATAAAAATGTGTTGCAAAAACAACAAGAAAGAACAAAGATGAGGAAGAACACATGCACTTGGTCCATGCTCCAGGGAGTCGCTAACACAAAAAAGGAAGGGAAGTCTACGGGAGCTAAGCAATCGAAAGATTGAAAATGAGTAAATGGTATGCTGTGGGTCGGTTGTAAGCCCACTGAATTGTAAACGTTACGGCCTGCAGCACAGCACATGTGCTGTGAAGGTGAAACCTAAAACAGCGACTATCGGTCAAGGAAGCCAAGATGGCGGTCGTAATTTAGGAGTACTCAGTGCTCTCCTCCATTATCTACCATAATCTTGTAGCCACAACCGCATCGCATCGCATACAGCCCATACTCACTGCTCCCCAAACCAATCCTGGGAACTGACTGCAGCTCCTGTGGGTGTCTTCAAGAAACCGCATTGGAGGATAGGGCTGTGGTAGGACCTTCCACGCTCAATGCGGGAAAGCCGCTGTGGGATTTCTGCACCGCCGAATGGCTGACCCCCAGGCCCTGTACAAGAGGACTCATCATCAGGAGCCCCAGAATGCTGGCCTGCGTTGAAGAAGAGAGGTGGTGCCATGGGCTGTGATGAGGTCCACCGGAGAAAACAGGCCCATCTGCATCCATACTCGTCCCCCTCTGAGTCCCCGATAATCTGGAGCCAGCTCTGGCAATTGGGTGTGGTCTGCGTGGCCTCCCGGTGTCACCACAGAGGGTGATTCTATAGCAGGAGTGATGTGTCAGCGGCGCTGTCCGCTGAGCCATCTCGAAGTGAGCCCACCATCACTGGCCTGTGACATCGGCTCAGAGTGGCTGTGATGCAGACTGCTCTAGGGCCCCCTGGAGGCTGGAAGCCACCCTTGTATCTCGATTGTTGCCCAACCGCCTCCCTCTCAGGATGGCCGGGGTCCCTGATCCTTGGCCCTACTGCCTACCACCCTTGCTGCCCCCAACCTGCAATGGGCGGATGGGTAGCTCTGGGGAGCTTTTATAACATATGGGCGGCCCACAACTGTCTGTGTCTATACAAGAGGACCGCCACCAAAACCTAAGTTGTGCCCGCTTTGATCAGATTCAAGGCATACAGGCATGGACTAACCCGGGCCGCTCACCGAGGGTAGCGGGGGCTGGTAGGGTATGACTGGCAGGGGTGGAGGAGAGAGTGCACCAAAAACACTGGGAGCAAGGAGGCCAGAGGCAAATACATAGAGCAGAAATATAGCCACCAAGAGAGACAACACTTTGAAAGGATCGCAGCCACACCGGTCACCAGCCTCTACTCACCTAAGGCCACACATAGTTCCTGCCTATGCAGCCTTCCCAAACTTTATGTTACACCCCCATTCAGACCGCGGAAGGAACATGCGACTGGAACCGGGACCAAAAACACAGTCAAACATTTGATTTGATTTAAATGTATAAAGCACAACATATGCAGGAAGGCGTCTAGGCGCTGCCTGAATTAAAGAGGACTGCAACTAGTGCATGAGAAGATTAAAAAGCAGAAGTAAACAGACAGGTTTCAAGAAGCTTTCTAAAAGCCAAATGGTTTGGAATGTTCCTTAAATGCTCAGGCATTTGGTTACAGAGGTGAGCGTTTGCATGCGAAAAGCTTCTACCTCTCCAAGAAGCTTTAGAAATGGTTGGAACCCACATTTTATTAGCTGACGCCGAACTCAAACGTCTGTTAGGGATGCTCCATCTAAGTATGTCTCTGAGCAGGTAAGGACCCACTGGAAATAGTGATGTATGCACTATGCAAAGTGCTTTAAAGGCAATTCTTTTTTTGATGCGCAGCCACTGTAAATCGTACCTGGCTTTTCATACGGGGTTCGAATTTTTTGATATTTTTTAGCTCCCGGAATTTCTGCATTCTGCAGCCTCTGGAGTCTATTCAAAACATTTTGTTATGCTCCCACGTCAAGAGCAATACAGTAGTCCAACTTTAAATGCACCAGGGATGTGACCACTACCTTCTGCAAGTCTGACGGCAGAAATTGAAGAATTTTCTTTACCACTTTTTAAGAGTGGAACCAGGAAGTGGCCTGAGAGCTGGTTTGGTCCTTACAGGAGAGCTTGGAATCAAAAATATTTCCAAGATTCCTTGCTTTGGCCACCGGAGTGGGAAGAGGGCCAAGCGCTGGTGGCCACCGTCAGCTGTTCCAATAGTACGACTTATCCTTTCCAAAGAGAAGAACCTGCGTTTTTTTCAGAATTATTATTATTATTATTATTATTTATTTTTATAAAGCGCGTAGTCACCCGGAAGTATCCCAGCGCTGAGGAACCTTAGAGACATGACTGAGGACTGAGTTTACGGGAAGGGCATAAGGCTAGGGGAAAAGATGTGTCTTTAATCGTTTCCTAAAACGGAGGTATTGGGGTTCCAGACGAAGATCTCGCGGGAGGGAGTTCCAAAGGCGGGCCGCATGGACCGAGAACCGTCTTCCTCCTGACCGTGCTTTCCTAAACCTTGGGGCATTAATAAGGTTTTCTGCATTAGAGCGAAGGGATCTTGTGGCTCTGTAAGGGGTGATGAAGTTTCGGAGAATTGGAGGGCCTTGGTTGTTCAGGGTTTTGTGCACCAAGCACTGGGCTTTGAATTTAATTCTCTCCCTTATGGGGAGCCAATGCAGGAGTTTGAGGGCAGGCTTGGCCGATGATCTGGCCGGGGTGTTGGTAATGATCCGAGCAGCGGTATTCTGGATCCTCTGCAATTTAGTCAATGTTGCTTCCGGTGCACCCAAATAGATCGCATTACTATAGTCCAGTCTCGAAATAATAAGACCCTGGACTAAAAGTTTTTGCGATTTCGGAGGAAGAAGGGGCAGGACCTTCCTCAGGGATTTTAGCAGACCGAAACAGGTCCCTACGACCTTTTTTGCTTGTGGGGCGAAGGAGAGTTCCGAGTCGATCCAGACACCCAGACTTTTCACCTCTGTCTTTGGGTCTGGGGGAGGACCTAGACATGTTGGCCACATGTCCAAAGGAAGTGAGGTTCCTTTTGGGCCGAGTACAAGGACCTCGGTTTTTGCCCCGTTTAATTTTAGCGCTGATGTATTCATCCAGTGATGGACCTGCGTGAGGCAGTTAAAAAGATCGGCTTTCTGATGTTGAGGGTGGGACAGAGACACCACTAATTGTGTGTCATCAGCGTAGTTGATGACACTCACTCCGAAAGGGGTGATGACTTCCTCCAATGTGGACATATATACGTTAAATAATGTAGGGCTCAGGGAGGAGCCCTGAGGCACACCACATTGGAGGGACATTTCGGAGGAACGGGCGTCTTTCTCCCAGATCTGATAAGATCGTTGTGTCAAGAAGGATGCGAGCCAGGATAAGGCTGTGCCTTCTAGACCAACTTTTGCCAGCCTTTCGATGAGGAGCTGGTGGTCCACGGTGTCGAACGCTGCACTGAGGTCGAGGAGGATCACTGCCACTGATCCTCCACCATCTAGCAGCGTTCTAGCTTCCTCTACCGCCGCCAGGAGGGCGATGTCCGTGCCCTGTCCTGGACGGAAGCCCGTCTGGGAATTTTTTAGCTTGTTGTTAGCTTCTTTTAGAATTCAGTTTTAGGCACCGGAAATACACTTTACTGTTTACGGTTGCTGGGGCAAGGGCTGTGGCCAGCATCACATCACTTCCCCTACCTCAGTACCAGGTGAAGCAGCAATACTGCCCATGGGCACACACAAGCCTTTAACCACCTGATACCACCTCTACTGTTTCCCGCTCCACCTATGGTCCTTTTCCAGACATGAAATAAGGGCGCAGAGCGGGTGGAGTATGTCTGCGTTTTATCGCCATAACTGGGGAAATCCAATAAGTGAAAGCAGACACGATATCTCTGGATCGTGAGAGTATGATGTCTTTTTTATGCCTATAGGTGTGCTCTACCGATATAAAAATAACTTTGTATACCGGCCCATAGGAGTTGAGACAAGCGTACGAGGCCATCCCAGGCCCTCATCCTTCCTAGTCCAATAAAATGAGCCCCATTTGTGGTAGGGATAGAAGAGTTCTAGATATATAATAATACAAAAAAATGCCATAGCTGCTGATTCTAAATTTACGAGATATCAATAATTGTGGCAAACAGTCTAATATCACCAATGCACGGACATGGTACATAGCTCACTTGAGAGCAAGGGTTCCACGGACAGTCCTCCCCCTACCATCCTGGTTCGCATGGAATCATGGGATACGCTACTTTATCTCCCCTTTGGCAATCTGGTAACCAGGAAGCTAAGGCTCCCGAGCTACACAGCGTCACTCTTCTGACACAATCAGCAGCCTACGCTTGGCTCTCTGGTTCACAAATAAACTCCACAACAAGAATACGCATTTACGCAAATAAGACTCAGCTTGCTTATAAAAACACGCCTTGAACTGTCAAACAGACCGTTTAAATTCGGTCTTGGGTTCTGCTGCTGTTTTATTAGTAGGAAACGTAAGAATGTGACATGCCAACTAGGAGTGTGTAAAGATATTATTACACGAGCCATGTTTTGTGCAGTTGTCGATTAACCCACGTTTAGTTCGTGCTCTAAGGTTCCCACTTTCTCTTCCTGTGTGGACATTGTTTTTCTGCCGCAGGTGTTAGTTGGCGATGAAACCAGATGTGCCTTTCCTCAAGAGCACTGTGAAACCGTATTTTGCCCAAAACCCATACGTGCTTTCAAAAGGAACGCAGACGGTGCACAGACAAAATATCGACTCCAAAATATCGACTGGACATAATATCGAGTTTTAAATATAGACTGGACAAAATATCGACTGGACATAATATCGACTACAAAAATATCGTTTTTCAGGTAAGTGAAGTAATATCGACTGTATAAAATATAGATAGCAAAAATATCGAATTTTTAATAATATATAATATTTTATAGTGTATTTTTATGTAATAATATGTGTGAAAAGTGTGTATTAATGTTATAAAATATTTTATTAAATGAATTTTGTTTTTATAATAATTGCGTAATGTAATTCTGTAGCGGGTTGTGGGTTTATAGGGGAATAGGGTGGGAAGTAATTTAATAATAATTAATTAATTAATATATGTTTGTAAATATTTTTAATTAATAATTAATTGATAATTAATTAATATTAATTAGTTAATTAATTAATATAATTTTGTACATATTTTGTATTAGTAATTAATTGGTAATTAATTAATTTTAATTAGTTAATTACATTATTTAGAGTACATTTTTAATATATATAATTTTGTGTTATTGTTAAGTAATTAATTGGGAAAAAATAATAATAATTATTAAAATAATTACAGCTAATGTGCTAATATATTTACTTTATTGTTAATTAATAATTAATTGGTAATTAAATAATATTGATAAATTTTGGGTAAAGGAGTATTTTTAGGGTTCAGGGTCAGTTTTCAGTTTTTGGCTAAAGGGGCATTTTTAGGGTTTTGGGTCAGTTTTCAGTTTTAGGGTAAAGGGGTATTTTTAGGGTTCAGGGTCAGTTTTCAGTTTTTGGGTAAAGGGGCATTTTTAGGGTTCAGGGTCAGTTTTCAGTTTTTGGGTAAAGGGGTATTTTTAGGGTTCAGGGTCAGTTTTCAGTTTTTGGGTAAAGGGGCATTTTTAGGGTTCAGGGTCAGTTTTCAGTTTCTGGGTAAAGGGGCATGTTTAGGGTTCAGGGTCAGTTTTCAGTTTTAGGGTAAAGGGGTATTTTTAGGGTTCAGGGTCAGTTTTGGGTTTTTGGGTAAAGGGGTATTTTTAGGGTTCAGGGTCAGTTTTCAGTTTTTTGGTAAAGGGGTATTTTTAGGGTTCAGGGTCAGTTTTGGGTTTTTGGGTAAAGGGGTATTTTTAGGGTTCAGGGTCAGTTTTCAGTTTATAAACGATATTTTTGCAAGTCGATAATGTGACCGTTGATACTCTTTGGAGTGGGAATAGTATTTTTTACACTTCTGGTATTGTACGGTAATATAATAGTATCTTATTTAATTATAGTATGTTATTATATATATATGTTTTTACAAATATGATTGTAAAAAATTATTTTTATTAGTTTCATTTATTATTTAATTATTATAATTTAATTTAAGTATTTTTAAGTATATTTTAGTAATTAAATTTTAATATTAATTTAATTAAACACTGTTTTTAACAAAGTCGATATTTTTTATAACTATATTATTGTAAACGATATTTTGTACTCGATATTTTTGTACTTACCTGTTTGTAGATACAAACTCGATATTTTGACTGTCGATATTTTGTCCACGATATTTTTTCAAGTCGATATTTTGTCCCTCGATATTATTTCAGTGATCCAACGCAGACATCGCGTGGCCCCGCCTCGCAGGTGGCTCGACGCTTGGCAGAGAAAGATACATATACTAAATGACACACAGCTACACAATGATCAAGATGAGGCAGAATGTGGTATTAAAGTCCAATTTTTCACACGAAAGCCTAACTCCTGTAAAACTTTGAAACCAAGGAAATATTTTTGATAATTTTGTAAAACTATACAAAGATTGTGAGTAAAAACCGATTTTTTCTGTGAAGGAGAATGCACATTCCTGGTGGCTGCTCTCCCGGTGGTCGGGTTTCCACAATCGATATTTATTTGAGTTTATAAGGACCGCCAAGACAGCGCAACATTAATTCCAAGATTATGCAACCAAAAAAGATAACATTGTGAGACTGGACTGAAAACTCTAGAAATTATTCGTGTTCTTTGTATGTAAAAGTGGCTAGTAAGCTGACGCAATTTCACTGCTGGTGGCCTATTTGTCTTTGATTGAAAACATGTTCTATTCTATAGCGGGTTGCCTCATCTAGACCCTGAACATGTAAGGGGGACACTTATGCTGTGGTCGTCAAACATCCAATAAAGAAGCTGCCCAGTCCCACAACTGTTTCAGATGGGGGTGCGATGGGTAAAATTCTAAATTGTCTACCGTTTCTGGAAATATTTCTGCTATTCACATCACATTTTATAATTCTATATTTTCCTTTTTTAGTAACAAACTCAAAATCAAAATGTATGTGGGGCAAGGCAATTGCAGGAAGTAGACGTAGAATGTGTCACTCTCTTCTTGTAAGGCCTCAGCCTCTGCCATATTGTGCAGTGTCTAGAACTCAGCTAGTAATCTCTAAAATGGGCCCATAGACATTTGTTTGGCCCTTTCTGATAGTAGTGAATCCATACTATACCATACCTTATTTAATGTCTTCACTTTATTGAGTAGCAGCCATTTAAAGTAAACACAATAAACTATAATTCCCATGAGACTTTGGGAATTCCACAACAATAGAGTCCAACAGGTAGACTGTATGTCCACTTTCAACCAATAAGGACATTCCAGCCGGTCCATAGTGTCTAGTCACTGGCCATTCCTCCTCTTTCGTCGCACAGGATCAGCCTCCATCCACACTTCATGCATCCTGTTTGCTTGCGTCCATTCCTGTTATCAAATGAAATAGTTTTAGGAGACAACCATGGCTAAGGATTAGCCCTGAAAGGGAAGATGGCACAGAGAAGTATCCATGAGAAAACAAAGTATTTACAATCAAATACAAAGCAGAGTTAACTTAAAACATTACTCACTCCCACGGAAAACCTGGGAGTGAAACACCTTTTTGATAGATTGCGCCTTGTCCAGCGAGATAAAGGTGTTAACAAACTTCCCCAATTCTTTAATGAAGGGGTCGCCCTGCATAACTGGACCCGATTCCGAGTCTGCCAGATCCCCAAGTTTGGGATCTACCTTGATAAGCAAGGATCTGCGCTGCTCGGTAGACAAGGTGCAGTTGGTTTTGCCCAAGAAAACCACGGTGTTTTGCGTCCATGACGCAAAATTTCCGGGGAGATGAGGGATCCCGAAGATTTAAGCTCCTCCACCATATCTAGGATCTTTATGAGTGGACCCAGAGTGTCCAGTAGCTTGTCCTGGTAAGCCCACCAGGACCTATCTATCCAATTTTTGGGATCCTTAATGAACTTCTGCAGGAAAGTGGCCATATGTGGGTCTATATCGAGTGTTAAGACCCTCTACCTCCCTAGAATGGGCGGGGCATTCTACCCTGAGACAATTGTGGGCGTCCTCCAGAGGTTTCCAGATGCGGCTTGCCACGCATTGGGCGACTTTATCTGATGGAGCCCAATCCGAAGACCTCGGTGAAGGATCTCATCCGGTACCAACATGTCTGCACACAGACCCTGGTCCTCATGAGCAGCATTGGGAGGAGTAGGGGGAGGGGGCAGGGGAAAGAGACGAGGGGAGCCAGGGTAGAAAGGGGCCTGCGTCATCGTCAGTGTCCCTGTGATCTCCATCGGTGGGGTCAGAGGGGGGTACTGGACGGGCAGTGCTTTCTAAAAATACCTGTTTAACCCCAGCTAAAGCATCCAGGTCCACTTCCCCATCGCTGGTACGTTTCGCTGGCAGAGGCTGTGAGTCAGGGGGAATGCATCTACCAGCACTGGCGCTGCAGGACCTGGCATTACCCTGCCAGCTTCTCACAAGCATATGCGATCTGGCGCGAAAGGCACACTTCCAGAGGGACTCAATCTGGTGTGTTCTTCCAAACAATTCACAAAGAGGATAGTTACTGCATTTCAGTATATGTTTTAATTGCTTTCCAAAATTGATATTCGTTTCATATCCATTTGTAGAAGAATTTCAAAAGCATTCAAGGTACAAAGATACAAATTATTGAATCCCGCTCCAATGCATTTCGGGCCACCGCCCTTCATCGGGGAGCATCTAAAATAAAGACGATATCTCATTGTAATCCTTATTCTTTACATAAACAATGTCTAAAGAGAACTAAATAGGTAAAGGTACCTTAATCCCTTTCAGTCACCAATGTGCGCAAGTGAGTTCAGATTGTTCAAGTAACATGTGGTCTTACAAAAATAGTGCAACGTAAATGGAGATAAGCTTAAAAAACGGATATAAATCAAACTGAAGGTCTCGCATCTCTATAACGTGCAAGTTAAGTGAACGCGCCTAATACGCGTGGGTTGTGTCCGACTAGAAACCTCGAGTCTTCAGTAACGTGCACATCTAGAAAAAATCACCGCGCGCCTAAAGCGATGCCAGGATTTTAGCATTACTTACTTTGTATAATGTTTCATGGAGTTCCGGACGCCGAAAGCGGCTGCGTTTAACCGGAAGGTTTCCACGGCGTTCAAAAATAGACGCCGGGAAGAGTGTATGTCATGTGATCGTAGGTAGTAAAGCTAGAAAGAGGACTATGGTTTTTAAGAATCGAGAAGCTAAATAAAGGACTAAAAGGAACAGTGATGAAAACGTTGAGAAAACGGACTGCAAAAATGATACAATGCATTTAAAGAAAGTGCATTAAAGAGAAATGAAAAAAGAAATTCAGAGAATTCAATTTACAATGATAAAGTCACTTATGTTGTCCACATGCAGGTTTCAGATCAGAACAATATTTATTTATTTAGTTTGTGTGTTTTGTAAAGCGCACAGCTGCCCCAACGGGGCGTCCTGGCGCTGATAGATCAGGGAACTGAGAGGCTCGGAGCTTAAGAAGGCATTACGTGGGGAAAAGATGAGTCTTCAAAGACTTTCGGAATGCCGATTCGGTTTAACAGGCACGTAAGGCAACCAGGAGCTTGTTCCAACACAGAGTGGCGCAAACCTGGAATGTTTTCCCTCCGGCGCAAGTACGTTTGAATCTTGGGGTTTCCAGGAGAAGTAGGGAGTTAGAACGTAGTGTCCTGGTGTTGACATACGGTCTCAGAGTACTTTTCAGATGGGCCAAGCCTTTGCCCTTAGAGACGCGAAAAGCCAGAGTCATGGCATTAAATATACATCTCTTGGCGATGGGTAGCCAATGAAGTTTACGGAGGTGAGGGGGAGATGTGATGTCTGGCTGGGATTCTCTCCACCAGCCGAGCGGCAGCATTCTGGACAGTCTGTAATTTGTGATTTAGGCCTGCTGTGATGCCAAGGTATAATGCGTTGGCGTAGTCAAGATGAGATATTATCAATGCTTGTACCACAGTCTTACGGCAGTCCATCGGCAGATAGTTGATGAGCCGTTTAATTGTCTTGATCTTAGCAAAACAGGATGCTGCTACTGTTTGAACCTGGGCATTGAAACTAAGATGATTATCCCAGCGCACTCCCAAGTTTCTCACCGAGTCTTTAGGCGTGGGGGCTTGCCTCAGATCTTCTGGCCACCACAGATTGGAATCCAAAGGGGATGGTGAGTTAAAAAACAGAATCTCCGTCTTTCCTGCGTTGAGTCGGAGGGAGTTGGAGTCCATCCAGATAGAAATGTCTCTGAGACAGGATTTCAGCGGGTCGAAGGCAGCGGCGGTGGGGGTATCAAAGGTGAAAAGTAACTGAACATTGTCAGCGTAGGAGGTGAATTTAAACCCAGTTTGCGCAATCAGTTTAGCCAGGGGAGTAAAATATACATTAAACAAAAGCGGGCTCAGGGAAGAGCCCTGTGGAACTCCCCATTTGAGTGGTCTAGCGGAGGAGGTATAGGGAGGGGTGTATACCTGCTGTGTACGGTCACCCAGGTAAGAAGAGAGCCATCTCAACACAGTTCTGCCTATACCCAGGTCCCCCAGCCTTCTCAGCAAGATCTTATGAGAGACGGTGTCAAATGCTTCTGAGAGATCCAGCAGCACTAACACCGCCCTCGACCCCCGGTCCAGCGTCCATCTAACCGAGTCAGCCATTTTGACAAGGGCCGACTCCGTGCTATGGCCCGACCGAAAGCCGTGCTGAGAGTCATGCAGGAGCCCATGGGATTCGATGTAATTGGCCAGCTGGGAGTGTGCCAGTTTTTCCAGGATCTTTGCTGGGGCAGGCAGAAGAGAGATAGGCCTGAAATTACTGGGGTTGTCTGGGTCTAGATTGGGTTTCTTAAGGATGGGGACCAGGGAGGCGTGCTTCCATTTAGCGGGGAGGCTGCCCGTTCTCAAGGATTCGTTCCAGATATGGTTCAAGTAGGGATTGAGCAGGGGTGCCAGTTTTTTATATTGTTTGGCTGGCCAAGGGTCCTTTGGAGAGCCAGATTTACATTTGAGTAATTCTATCATGGTGTCGGCCTCAGAGATGTCTGCAAATTCTAGAGGGTGGGCGAATGTAGCGGGTACGTAGTGGATTCCTCTACCAATCCATCACTGTTGGAGGTAGGGAAGGAGGTGTAGATAGTCTCGATTTTTTCCTCGAAGAATTGAGAAAGTTTATCGCACAGGGACTGGGAGGCAGGTTGAGTTCGGGTCAGTGCGTTGGGGTCCGTGAAGGATCTGACTATGTTGAAATTCTCCCTAGCGCCGTTACTGGCATGTTTAATTCTGGAGGCCAGGAAGTCCCTTTTGTGCTCCTCAATCATTCTGCGGTATTCTTTGAAGGCTGTCTTATAGGTGATTTTGCTGTCGAGGGAGTAGTTCTGCCTCCAGGAGCGTTCAAGAGATTTGCACGAGGCCTTTTTCTGGCGAAGCTCGTCAGAGTACCATGGTGCAGATGGTGCAGCCCTGTAGCTTTTGATGGGTTTGAGAGGGGCCAAAGCCTCTAGGGCTTGACCGATCCAGGCGTCCAAATGGTCAATACCACTATCAGGGTCAGACGACGGGGAGGGTTGAGAGTTTTTTAGGTATTCCTGGAGTGTATCGGGGGTAATGCGACTCCAGTTTCTGCCTGATGCTTTGGGAGCGATAATGGGTCTGATGGAACAGGAAATACCATCTCAAAAGGGATGAGGAAGTGGTCCGACCAGATAACCGGGATGGGAGAAGCTGCCAGAATGCTAGGTAGGTTAGAACAGATCAAGTCTAGGGTGTGTCCCGCTTTGTGCGTGGGAAAGGCTATTTTTTTAACTAGATTGCAGGCCGCCAGCGTAGAAATAAAATTATTGCTTTGCGAGCAGGATTCCTCATTTACGTGGAGGCTACAATCTCCTAAAGCAGTGAAGTTGGCGTAACGTGTGCTAAGCTGGATAATGTAATCCGTCAGAGCCGGCAGGTGGGAGATGTTGGAATAGGGAGGGCGGTAGATAAGTATTCCAGAGCAGGAGGTGGACGGGGAGATTTGGATACTAAAAGGCAAACCCTCTATGCAGTCGATTGGGTCATATGGAGGGAAGGTAGCCGTCCATTTGGATTTATGGATTAAGGCAACGCCACCCCCCTGTTTACCGTTGAGTCTATTGGCACAGACGATACTGTACCCCTCCGGTAGGGCAAGGGTGATGATGGGGTTCGTGGTCTCATTCAGCCAAGTTTCGGCACCTAATGTGCTACTACATAGGTATTATAGGTAACATGAAAATTCCACACGTTCATTTAAGCCTGATGGCTTAATCGAATTGAGTTTATAAATCCAATGATTTTCTCATTGCAACAGCATCCTGAAACTACGCCAACAGTGGCGTAGTTTCAACTTTCTAGTCAGTATAAATGTACTGACTTCAAGCTCAAGTAGATCTGTTCTTGTCGTTGGTATAAAAGAGGTGCCTTTTTGGAGTAATTTCATCTCTTGTTCAGTGAAGGTATGTTCAGATATGTTCAAGACTAGTTGGCGTTCGGTTTTTTCCTGTTGTCTTTTTTCGGTTGTGTTGCACTCCTTGTTTGTGGCGGAACTGTTTTTTGTTTTGCTCCTCCTGGATCGTCGGGTTCTACAACCTGTTCTAAAAAATCAGTATTGAGTGAACTCGTGGATGTGCTTGGCGTTTGTTCAGTTGTGGTTCCTGGTCGTGTTGGTCCTGGTTTTCTCTGTCGGAACCACAATATATACCAACTAAAATTTATGGTTTTGGAAATCATTCAAAAGTCAGAAGGAAGAGACAATAACAGGATGCTATTGCAACGAGAAAATCATTGGATTTATAAACTCAATTAGATTAAGCCATCAGGCTTAAATGAACGTGTGGAATTTTCATGTTACCTATAATACCTATGTAGTAGCACATTAAGTGCCATATTGTTCTGATCTGAAACCTGCATGTGGACAACAAAAGTGACTTTATCATTGTAAATTGAATTCTCTGAATTGCTTTTTTCATTTCTCTTTAATGCACTTTCTTTAAATTCATTGTATCATTTTTGCAGTCCGTTTTCTCAACGTTTTCATCACTGTTCCTTTTAGTCCTTTATTTAGCTTCTCGATTCTTAAAAACCATAGTCCTCTTTCTAGCTTTACTACTTACGATCACATGACATACACTCTTCCCGGCGTCTATTTTTGAACGCCGTGGAAACCTTCCGGTTACACGCAGCCGCTTTCGGCGTCCGGAACTCCATGAAACATTATACAAAGTAAGTAATGCTAAAATCCAGGCATCGCTTTAGGCGCGCAGTGATTTTTTCTAGATGTGCACGTTACTGAAGACTCGAGGTTTCTAGTCGGACACAACCCACGCGTATTAGGCGCGTTCACTTAACTTGCACGTTATAGAGATGCGAGACCTTCAGTTTGATTTATATCCGTTTTTTAAGCTTATCTCCATTTACGGTGCACTATTTTTGTAAGACCACATGTTACTTGAACAATCTGAACTCACTTGCGCACATTGGTGACTGAAAGGGATTAAGGTACCTTTACCTATTTAGTTCTCTTTAGACATTGTTTATGTAAAGATTAAGGATTACAATGAGATATCGTCTTTATTTTAGATGCTCCCCGATGAAGGGCGGTGACCCGAAATGCATTGGAGCGGGGTTCAATAATTTGTATCTTTGAACCTTGAATGTTTTTTAAATTCTTCTACAAATGGATATGAAACGAATATCAATTTTGGAAAGCAATTAAAACATATACTGAAATACAGTAACTATCCTCTTTGTGAATTGTTTGGAAGAACACACCAGATTGAGTGCCTTAGGGATGTCATCAATGGCTCATTGATCACACTTTATTAGGATTGTCAATTACTCGCCCGAGAGTGATGGGCGACACCTAAGAGCACCTAAAAAGTATTTACTTTTCTCCTGATACATTTTCAACAGCTGTGCACGGCTCTACACACTTTTACACTTCCAGAGGGACCATAGCCTCCGAAACTGCCCCATGTATAGATGCGTCTACCGCATCATAAAACTCATCAATAGACTGGGGCAAACTTCTATCATCGACTATATTATGATGGAAGCCAGACACTGGGATAAATTGTTGGAATTTAGGTTCCACCCACGACAAGATAGTGACCACAATGCCCTTGTCTTAACACTCAAACCTGGGAGTTTTGGGCTAACAAACCCTGCTCCTGATTCCAATGGTCCACTGTTGCCACTTTTGATCTCTAACAACAGGCGGAGGGTAAAATGGCCCTACCTCGAGGACTCCCCCATCGAACTTGCTGAAATTTACCAGATAGCAATACCATACCACTGCTAATAGATATGGGGGATATAGTCACTCACAATTTGGATTTAGACTCCCAGGATAGAGCTGTGGAAATTCATAAACAGCTGGCTGTCAGGCTTGTGGATGTGTTTAGTCCCGTAGTAAGGGAAAAAGCCCACCAGGCCAGGACACATCCCTGGTACGATGTCGCCTGCAGGAAATCAAAAAAAGATTTGCTTTCTGCAATAAAAAATAAAGACAGAATTAATATTAAGAATTTCCGCCTGGACTATAAAAAGGCCATTATCAGGGGTGTTAGACCTGACACCTTTGGGGTGGTTTTTCCCCATCTTTTTGCCTCTGACTCATGTATTTTTGATGCTGTGCTGGATTTCGTTTTTGCTGATTTAGATGCTTTGGACCCTCTGCCACTGCTGATCAGTGTCAGAGTGTAAGTGCTCCCTCTGTAAATTGTCATATTGATTGGGTATACCTGATTGGCATATTTGTATCACCATGAAGTCCCTAGTAAAGTGCACTGTGTGTGCCAGGGCTGGTGATGACAGATGCTACTAGTGGGCCTGCAGCGCAGATTGCGCCACCCACATGAGTAGCTCTAAAATGGTGTCTCAGGCCTGCCAGCACAGGGCCTGTGTGCAGTCAGCGGACTGCCATGTCAGCCTGGCCAGTGTCCCCACTGGCTGGGCCTAACCCTTCCCTGTCTGTGCACATCAGCCACCCCTATGGAAGGCTCAAGGTACCCCCCTGGGCAGGGTGCAGTGCATGGATAAGGTAGAGCATGTACTAGTGCAGGTAACATGCTCTGGTAGTGAGCAGCAGCCCTTTTGTGTGCTCACTGCTGTAAGGCTATCTTGCTCCATAGAATAACATGGGGGAGGCTGGTCCCAATGGATACCAGCCTATCTTCTCATAGGAACAAGATGGGACATAAGATATCCCTGAACTCAGAATTTAATGACACATCTTTTAGTGAAGGTTGTTTTTAAATCCTGGGGTTGAGAATAGTACTTTTAGAAAGTGGCTGTTCTCTCGCCTAAACCTTTCTGTGTGCCTGGGCCTGTTTGTGGATTGCCTGGCTGGTCTGAGTGTGACAGGGGCTGCAGGGCCCCGGGGGGGGGGGGGGAGGGGTTGGAGTCAGCCCAGGGGTGAAAGGCAACATCTGTTGCCAGGGAAGGGGGAGGAAGAAACGCCTGATAGTGCCGGGCTGTGTCTGCCTGACCACCATGCTGGCTAACTCCCCTGCCGGCCCACTGTCACCTCTGGCCCTGAAGCTGACAAGAACACCAGAAACATTCCAGTGCTCAGGGCCCCCTTGCACAAAGACTTCAAAGGACTTCAAATACTTTTTGGGGTATAAGAGAAGGACCCATGACTACAGAAGATTAGATTCTAAGATCCTACAAGTAAGAAGGAACCTCGGCTGGAAGATGGACTGCTGGAGAACTGAAGGAAGATTGCCTTGCTGTGTGCTCTAAGGGCTGACCTGCTCTGCTGTCTAACTGGAAGCTGAGGAGGAAAAAGGGACTTCGCTGTGTGCTGGGACCCTGCCTGCTTGAAACTGCCAAGACTTTGCTGTGTGCTGTGTCTGCAACTTGAATCTCCAAGGGCCTGAGAAGAGCTGGCCTCCTGTCAGATCGTGCTGTGGTGACCTGGGACGTGTGGTACTCGACTGGGGAGCGTGAGGAAGGGATCGGTGTGCTCATCGGCACATTCCCAGCGAGGGTCGGAGGCTTGTGGTGCCTCCCCTCGTGAAATCTGCTCCCAAGGGGTTGTGAGGCCGAGAGGGGGGTCTATTCGTGACCTGCGCCCCTAAAAACCCTTTGCCGCCAAATCACCATCGCGGCCCAGGACCAGGAATACCCCCAGAAGATTGCCGATCGTTGGGGGGCTGAAGCGGCGAAGAACGAAGCCGCCGCGCTCCCATTGGTTGAGGGAGCCGAGCCCCCTCACTAACGCCGCGACGGGATAGGCCCGTGCGGCGCAGCGTCATCAGTGGTGGTGGGCCGTGATTGGTCACTGAAGCGGAGCGTCATCAGCGAGGCCGCGCTGCCATTGGTTGGCGGCCTCGCGCTCAGAGGGGCTCGTCTGAAGAGCCGCAACGGGATTGGCTGCCTCGACTGAAGCTGCAGAGGAGCCGAGAAATCACCGGGATCACCGCCGGGACCGGGGAAGACGGACCTGACCTCGCCGAGGGATCTCGAAGAGTGCTCCAGCCCCCGGCCTGCCGTCTCTGCTCCCCGCTGCTCTCTGAAGGACCGAGAGCGGGCGGAAAGCGTCCTGAGACCGGCCGGGCTGGAGCGCTAGTGAGCGTTCACCCGCGAGGTGCGCCTGGGGGCCCAAAGCAACACCGAGCACGGGGAAGGGAGTCCCCCTCCCCCCCGGCATCCGGATGAGACGCGCTTGAAGCGCTTAGAGTCCCTGACGCCAGGGGCTCATTGTCGTTGCATATTTTAAGCGCTGACATTGTTTTTTGGCTCGCTTTGAGAGCAAATTAATTATAAATCAGTGGCAATATTTTTACCTGCTGATTAAAGAGACTTGAGACATTTGTTTTACATAAGAACTTCCTGAAACTACGTACCACCATTAAGAAGAAGTGCAACATTTTTATAATGAAGTAATTATCGTGCAACTGCTTGATTTACCTTGCTGAAACTAGATAAAGTTACATATTTTTATAAAATATACTTACCTGTGTGGTCTCAGTTTGTGGTGGATTGGGGGATTATTGTTGTGTTAAGTGCAAATGTTATCCACATTGCCTCTGTTTAGCCTAGACTGCTCGCGCCATGCTACCTAGAGGGTGAGCAGGGGTTATCTCAGAGGGTTATTCCTTCACCCTGACTAGAAGCAAGGGTCCCTACTTGGTCTAAGGTACCTACCTCTGCCAACTAGAGACCCCCAGTACTAACATTGGTGGCAGCGGTGGGATTTTGAACTAATAATTGCACTTGACCTGCAGGGATTTCTTGTACATCACTAGTCTAGTTTAGCAGCACAGGTTGCGCAGGATTTTTTCTTTTTGGTGAAACCTTTTTGTTGAAAAGGTCAGGAAGCATCATGTCTCGGAAAGCGCCAAGCGTGACTGTAGAAGTGGTAGGGGAATTTGAAATCCAGGAGTTGTTCATCTATAACAAGGAGCAACTGAAAGCATTCTGCAAACAGCTTGGATGCCCAGCAAAGGGCAGCGCAAACAAGGAGGAGCTACAGAAAGCTCTGAAGGCCTGGTGGGAGGCCACACATGGTGATCCAGAAGCTGATACTGGAGAGGGTGGCTCACAGGAGAATGTTTTTCTGCCTAGTGATTTGCCAGTGAAGAAGCCAGGGTCTAGGACCGGCAGCAACCACTCCGATAGGATTATTTCTCCAGAGGAAGTGGAGGAGAATCAGAGAGCTAGGACCCATGAGATTGAGCTTTTTAAGCTCAAAGCCCAAGCAGAGGAGATGAGACTGCGCCTTGAAGCTGAGAAGGCGTTGGAGGAGAAGAAACTCCAATTGGCTCATGAGAGGAACATGAGGGAGCTGGACTTTAAAAACCGACAGGGGGGGTCCAGCCCTAATGGTGGCAGTGCACAACCAGTACAGGCGGGTAAGGTATACATACCAAAAGATCTGGTACAGAATTATCAGAGGGGTGAGGATATTTATGCGTGGTTTAGATCGTATGAACTTGCCCTAAAGATGAATGAGTGCCTGAGAAGAATTGGGGGGCAGGATTGTGGAAGCATTTTGAGGCCTCTGGGAGGGATGTCTTGGCACCCTTAGAGGTAGCAGGTACTTTATCCTACCCCGCCATGAAGAAGGCTTTATGCCTCAGGTATGGGCTCACTGCAGAACAGTACCGCCAGAAGTTTAGGAACTTCAAGAAGCTTGATTCAAGTACTTGGCTGGAGTGTGTGAGTATGTACACTCTTGCACTGGAAGGTTGGATAAAGGGCAGCAAAGTTACTAATTATGTGGGGTTGTGTCACTTGATTAGTCGGGAGCACTTAAGTAGTGTATGTGTTCCAGAGCTGCGCCAGCATCTTTTAGATAGCAAGTTAACTGATCCCAGTGAGCTTGCTAAAGAGGCGGACCGCTGGATTAGCACCAGGGTCCACAAGGGGTGGTAAGTACCCCAGCCAAGGGTGGACAGGGTCCCCAGCAGAAGAGTGGGGGGGACACGGGTAATCAAAAAGAGTCTTCTAAAGGGCCCCAAACTGGTTCCCAGGAGAAGGTGTCTCCACCCCCCAAGTCTAAGTCCTGGCCCCATAAAGGTACACAGGACAAAAAGACCCCGCCTACTTGCTATTCGTGTAGGGAGGTGGGGCACATTGCCCCCAAATGTCCGAAGAAACCTCCAGCACCCTCTGGTGCTCCAGCACCGGCGTTAGCCAGTGTAGCTTTGGGAGGGGATTTGATTTCTAGTGGGGAGAAGGGGTTAGCATTGATGACCCTTGTCTCTCTAGGGGACCAAGAGATGGCCCAGGAAACTTTGCTGCCCCAAAACACTAAGAAATACGGGCAGAAGGTGACCATCAATGGACGGGAGGTAGAGGCTCTGAGAGACACAGGGGCCAGCGTGACATCTGTCAGGTGTCGGTGGGTGTCTGAAGAGCAAATTGTTCCCAAGGTACTCCGGCCTGTGGTGGCAGCTGACAGTTCAGTGCGCTACTGCAAGTTGGCAAAAGTTCCATTTGAATGGGGAGGAGTCTCCGGTATTTTGGAAATTGTTGTAAGTGATGCCTTGCCTGTAGATTGTCTATTAGGTAATGACCTGGAGAGCTCCCCATGGAAAGAGGTGGAGCACAGGACTCACTTTGAGATGTTGGGTTTGCCTGCGTGGATCTGTGTGTCCACCCGTGCAATGACCGCCGGAGAGGGCGGTCTAGCAGAGCTGGAGCCTGGAACAATGGCCCAGGAACCTGCCAAGAGAAGAAGGGGTAGAGGGCGCGGGAAACCGGCCCCCACTGTTCCCACGGTCCAGGAGGAGGCAGACCCAGAGGGGGATGCCCTGGAACCTACAGGGGAGCAAGTGGCCGAACTAGGGGAATTGCCTGAGCTGTCCCAGTGGCAGCAAGAAGGTGGTCCCTCCAGGGAGGAATTCTGCCAGGCTCAGAAGGAGTGCCCTTCTCTCGTTGGTATGCGGCAGCAGGCTGCCGACCAGGCCGCAGGCCTGGGGTCCAAGGAGCATTTGATCTACTGGGAGGATGACTTACTTTATAGTGAGCCTAAGTTCGCTGAGCCCGGTGCAGCCCGAGTGCTGGTAGTGCCCGAGCGCTTCAGGAACTTCCTACTGGGTCTGGCTCATGACGTGCCTCTCGCAGGACATCTGGGGCAAGACAAGACCTATCACAGGCTTGTCACCCATTTCTACTGGCCCCAGATGAAGAAGCACGTCGCTGCCTTTTGTAAGTCTTGTCAGACTTGTCAGGCCAGTGGCAAGAGCGGAGGGAAGTGCGTGGCACCCCTCCAACCCTTTCCCGTGGTGAGCACCCCTTTCGAGCGGGTGGGCATTGACATCGTGGGGCCCCTGGATCCCAAGACAGCCCTAGGCAACAGGTTTATCCTGGTCTTGGTGGACCATGCCACTCGGTACCCGGAAGCCATCCCGCTCAGGACAGTCACAGCCCCAGTGGTGGGCCGTGCCCTGATGGGGATCTTTTCCCGTGTGGGATTTCCCAGGGAGGTGGTCTCGGACAGGGGGACAAACTTAATTTCTAGGTATATGAAGTCCCTGTGGGCGGAGTGTGGGGTGACATACAAATTCACCACTCCTTACCACCCTCAAGGAAATGGCTTGTTGAGAGATTCAACCGCACCTTGAAGGGCATGATTATGGGCCTAGAGGAGCCCAAGAGGCGGAAATGGGACGTCTTGTTGCCATGCCTGTTGTTTGCCTACAGGGAGGTGCCTCAGAAATCCTTAGGGTTCAGTCCCTTTGAATTGCTGTATGGCCACCCTGTCAGAGGGCCTCTTACTCTGGTGAAGGAGGGGTGGGAGAAATCCCGTGGGAAAACCCCTCAGGATGTGTTCAGCTATGTGCTGGCCATTCGCAACCAGACCAAGCGCTTCAGGAAGCTCGCTCAAGAGAACCTGGAGGCTAGCCAGGAGGAAATGAAGAGGTGGTATGACCAGAACACCTCTCTTGTGGAGTTCCAACCTGGGCAGAAAGTGTGGGTGATGGCGCCGGTGGAGCCTTGTGCGCTCCGTGACAAATGGTCTGGGCCATATGAGGTGGTGGAGCGCAAGAGCGAGGTTACCTATTTGGTTAACCTGAGGACTCCCAGGCAACCCCTGAGAGTGCTACATGTGAACCGCCTCAAACCCCACTTTGAGAGGACTGAAGTGACTATGCTCATGGCTACAGATGCTGGAGGGGAGGAGGATAGTGATCCTCTCCCTGACCTCCTGGCAGTCAAGGAGCAGGATGGGTCAGTGGATGGTGTGGTCCTCTCCCCCACCCTGACCCCAGAGCAGCAGAAGGACTGTCGCCAAGTCTTGGGTCAGTTCGCCCCCCTATTCTCCCTGACCCCAGGAGTCACCAACTGGTGCGTCCACGATGTGGACACTGGAGATAACCTGCCTTTGAAACAGAAGTTTTACAGGGTGGCTGACAAGGTCAGAGCTAGCATCAAAGAAGAGGTTTCTAAGATGTTAGCGCTAGGGGTAAATGAGCCCTCCAGCAGCCCCTGGGCTAGCCCAGTGGTCTTAGTGCCTAAGAAAGCTGCTACACCTGGTGGCCCCCCAGAACTCCGTTTCTGTGTGGACTACCGTGGGCTCAATGCGGTCACCAAGACTGACGCGCACCCCATCCCCAGAGCTGATGAGCTGGTGGATCGGTTGGGAGCTGCCCGGTACCTGAGCACCTTTGATTTGACTTCAGGTTACTGGCAGATTGCCTTAACTGAGGGGGCCAAGGAAAGATCAGCATTTTCAACACCAGAGGGGCACTTCCAGTTTCGTGTCATGCCCTTTGGGTTGAAAAATGCCCCGGCCACATTCCAGAGACTGGTCAACCAGGTATTAGCAGGGCTGGAGGAATTCAGCGCAGCATACCTGGATGACATTGCTGTGTTCAGCTCCACTTGGGAGGAACACTTGCAACACCTCTGCGCAGTGTTGAAGGCTCTGCAGAAGGCAGGCCTCACTATCAAGGCCAGTAAGTGCCAGATAGGGCAGGGATCTGTGGTGTACTTGGGATACCAGGTGGGAAGCGGCCAGGTGGCGCCCCTACAGGCGAAGATTGATACCATTCTGGCTTGGGAACCCCCCAAAACCCAGACGGAGGTGAGAGCCTTTTTAGGTCTCACCGGGTATTACAGGCGGTTTGTCAAAGGTTATGGCACCATTGTAGCCCCTTTGACAGAGCTGACATCTAGAAATCAGCCGAGGAAAGTGAATTGGACTGAGGCCTGTAAAACTGCTTTTGACACCCTCAAAGCTGCCATGTGCACAGCACCGGTGCTTAAGGCACCTGACTTTTCAAGTGAGTTCATTGTGCAAACTGACGCTTCAGAGCAAGGCGTGGGAGCAGTACTCTCACAGATCAATGAGGAGGGCGGAGACCAACCAGTGGCTTTCATTAGTAGGAGGCTACTCCCCAGGGAACAGAGATGGAGTGCAATCGAAAGGGAAGCTTTCGCTGTGGTCTGGGCTCTGAAGAAGCTGAGGCTCTACCTGTTTGGGACTCACTTCCGTGTTCAGACCGACCACAGACCCCTCAGATGGTTAATGCAGATGAGGGGTGAGAATCCAAAACTGTTGAGGTGGTCCATTTCCCTACAGGGGATGGACTTCACGGTGGAGCACCGCCCTGGTACAAAACACGCCAATGCTGATGGTCTGTCCAGATTCTTCCGCCTTAGTGATGAGGACTCCCCAGAGGTTGGGTAGTTCTCCCCACTTTCAGCTGGAGGGGACACGTGTTAGACCTGACACCCTTGGCGTGGTTTTTCCCCATCTTTTTGCCTCTGACTCATGTATTTTTGATGCTGTGCTGGATTTCGTTTTTGCTGATTTAGATGCTTTGGACCCTCTGCCACTGCTGATCAGTGTCAGAGTGTAAGTGCTCCCTCTGTAAATTGTCATATTGATTGGGTATACCTGATTGGCATATTTGTATCACCATGAAGTCCCTAGTAAAGTGCACTGTGTGTGCCAGGGCTGGTGATGACAGATGCTACTGGTGGGCCTGCAGCGCAGATTGCGCCACCCACATGAGTAGCTCTAAAATGGTGTCTCAGGCCTGCCAGCGCAGGGCCTGTGTGCAGTCAGCGGACTGCCATGTCCGCCTGGCCAGTGTCCCCACTGGCTGGGCCTAACCCTTCCCTGTCTGTGCACATCAGCCACCCCTATGGAAGGCTCAAGGTACCCCCCTGGGCAGGATGCAGTGCATGGATAAGGTAGAGCATGTACTAGTGCAGGTAACATGCTCTGGTAGTGAGCAGCAGCCCTTTTGTGTGCTCACTGCTGTAAGGCTATCTTGCTCCATAGAATAACATGGGGGAGGCTGGTCCCAATGGATACCAGCCTATCGTCTCATAGGAACAAGATGGGACATAAGTGAATGATATCCCTGAACTCAGAATTTAATGACACATCTTTTAGTGAAGGTTGTTTTTAAATCCTGGGGTTGAGAATAGTACTTTTAGAAAGTGGCTGTTCTCTTGTCTAAACCTTTCTGTGTGCCTGGGCCTGTTTGTGGATTGCCTGGCTGGTCTGAGTGTGACAGGGGCTGCAGGGCCCCGGGGGGGGTGGGGGGTCGGAGTCAGCCCAGGGGTGACAGGCAACATCTGTTGCCAGGGAAGGGGGAGGAAGAAGCGCCTGATAGTGCCGGGCTGTGTCTGCCTGACCACCATGCTGGCTAACTCCCCTGCCGGCCCACTGTCACCTCTGGCCCTGAAGCTGACAGGAAGAAGAACACCAGAAACATTCCAGTGCTCAGGGCCCCCTTGCACAAAGACTTCAAAGGACTTCAAAGACTTTTTGGGGTATAAGGGAAGGACCCATGACTACAGAAGATTAGATTCTAAGATCCTACAAGCAAGAAGGAACCTCGGCTGGAAGAAGGACTGCTGGAGAACTGAAGGAAGATTGCCTTGCTGTGTGCTCTAAGGGCTGACCTGCTCTGCTGTCTAACTGGAAGTTGAGGAGGAGAAAGGGACTTCGCTGTGTGCTGGGACCCTGCCTGCTTGAAACTGCCAAGACTTTGCTGTGTGCTGTGTCTGCAACTTGAATCTCCAAGGGCCTGAGAAGAGCTGGCCTCCTGTTGGGAACCCAGGGTTAAAGGTTCCTAAAGCTTTGCCAAAAGCAGCTGCCAGATCGTGCTGTGGTGACCTGGGACGTGTGGTACTCGACTGGGGAGCGTGAGGAAGGGATCGGTGTGCTCATCGGCACATTCCCAGTGAGGGTCGGAGGCTTGTGTTGCCTCCCCTCGTGAAATCCGCTCCCAAGGGGTTGTGAGGTCGAGAGGGGGGTCTATTCGTGACCTGCGCCCTCTAAAACCCTTTGCCGCCAAATCACCATCGCGGCCCAGGGCCAGGAATACCCCCAGAAGATTGCCGATCGTTGGGGGGCTGAAGCGGCGAAGAACGAAGCCGCCGCGCTCCCATTGGTTGAGGGAGCCGAGCCCCCTCACTAACCCCGCGACGGGATAGGCCCGTGTGGCGCAGCGTCATCAGTGGTGGTGGGCCGTGATTGGTCACTGAAGCGGAGCGTCATCAGCGAGGCCGCGCTGCCATTGGTTGGCGGCCTCGCGCTCAGAGGGGCTCGTCTGAAGAGCCGCAACAGGATTGGCTGCCTCGACTGAAGCTGCCGAGGAGCCGAGAAATCACCGGGATCACCGCCGGGACCGGGAAAGACGGACCTGACCTCGCCGAGGGATCTCGAAGAGTGCTCCAGCCCCGGCCTGCCGTCTCTGCTCCCCCCTGCTCTCTGAAGGACCGAGAGCGGGCGGAAAGCGTCCTGAGACCGGCCGGGCTGGAGCGCTAGTGAACGTTCACCCGCGAGGTGCGCCTGGGGGCCCAAAGCAACACCAAGCACGGGGAAGGGAGTCCCCCTCCCCCCCAGCATCCGGGTGAGACGCGCTTGAAGCGCTTAGAGTCCCTGACGCCAGGGGCTCATTGTCGTGGCATATTTTAAGCGCTGACATTGTTTTCTGGCTCGCTTTGAGAGCAAATTAATTATAAATCAGTGGCAATATTTTTACCTGCTGATTAAAGAGACTTGAGACATGTGTTTTACATAAGAACTTCCTGAAACTACGTACCACCATTAAGAAGAAGTGCAACATTTTTATAATGAAGTAATTATCGTGCAACTGCTTGATTTACCTTGCTGAAACTAGATAAAGTTATATATTTTTATAAAATATACTTACCTGTGTGGTCTCAGTTTGTGGTGGATTGGGGGATTATTGTTGTGTTAAGTGCAAATGTTATCCACATTGCCTCTGTTTAGCCTAGACTGCTTGCGCCATGCTACCTAGAGGGTGAGCAGGGGTTATCTCAGAGGGTTATTCCTTCACCCTGACTAGAAGCAAGGGTCCCTACTTGGTCTAAGGTACCTACCTCTGCCAACTAGAGACCCCCAGTTCTAACAAGGGGAAAGAAGCTATGGGAGGAGAGCAGATGGGAGGAGCTTAGATCTGCACTCTCATGCAAGGACTCTAAATCGTTTTGGACTATTGTGAGTTCTGGTGTGAGCGGGGGAGGAATGGCCACAACCCCGAATATAGCACCCGCAGTGTGGGAAGCGCACTTTGGTGCGCTATATGCCAATTCGGTTGAAGAGACTATACTCCCTCCCAATCCCGATTCTCTCCAGGAGCATACACCGGTGGTGTCAAGGGAAACTGTGGCATGCTCCCTGTTACCCGTCCCGGGGCCCAGCCACGAGTATCGACTGGCTGGGTCTTTGGATGGTGATCGGAGGCAGGACCCCCGGCTTCTTGGGGACGTGTATCATCTAGAACGGCCTGAAGAAATCACCCTAAAGGAGGTCGAGTCTGCAATAGCAAGACTATTACCTAACAAGGCCCCTGGCCTAAATAAAATCCCCAGGGATTTATTCCGATCCCAACCCAAAATATGGCCGCCATATCTGGTGGTTTTGTTCAATGCAATTCTTAGGGGGATCGACCCGCCAGATACTTGGCTTGGAGCCGAGATCGTCCCCATCTTAAAGAATGGTTGCCCATTAACACCATCAAACTATAGGCCTATTAGTCTCATAGACACCGCACAGAAACTAATGGGCAGGATCATCCTAGATAGGATCCAGGGGTGGATGGAAGAAAATGAGATACTAACCACACTCCAGGCCAGGTTTAGGACGGGTATTTCCACTCTGGATCAAATATTTCGGCTGCAGGTCTTATTTTGGAAGACGGTGAGAATGGAGGGTGGCAGCCTCTATCTCATCTTTGTTGACCTGCGGGCCGCTTTCGATCTAGTTCCAAGGGAAAAACTGTTGAAAGTCTTAGCAGAACTAGGTCTCCCATCCTATCTATTGAACACCCTAATTAGGCTTCACACTAGCAACTATGCCCAAGTTAGGTGTGGGAGGCACAGGGATCTCTCGGCACGTTTCCCTGTTTCGAAGGGTGTACGCCAAGGGTGCGTCATGACGCCAACGTTATTTTGTCTTTACATCAATGGCCTTGTCGATCATTTAATCGGTGTAAATGACAATGACGCCCCTAGGCTGGCCACCGGGCGAGTGCCTACTCTGATGTTTGCGGATGACACCTTGTTGTTATCTAAAACATCATCGGGCACCCAGCGCACCCTGGACGGCTTTTCAGCATTCTGTGCTTCACGAGGATTGGAGATAAACTTGGACAAGACTAAGTATATGATTTTCAATCCCCCAAAGCAGACGCGCCCAAACCCCATTCTCAATGGTTCTGCCTTATCTGGGCATCACCTTGATGGAAAATTTTGACTGGGGTTCCCAAATTTCCAAATCAGCCCTTAGGTTATCCCAAGTAATAGGGGGCATTAGCAAAGTCCACAGAATTTCGGATTTCAAGCCGGCAGCCCCGGTCATTGAAATATACCGATTCCAGACTAGAATGGCCTCGACGTACGGTGCAGAACTTTGGGGCCATAAAAACATCCTGAGGGTCGAGCAGGGCTTTATGAGGAGCCTTTTGGGATTGCCACCTAGCACACCACTCATTCCTCTATGACTTGACCTGGGGCTGGAATCAATAGAAGAATTAGTATCAGCACGGCCCCTGCTCTATTGGAAGAGACTTTGGTCAGTGCCTGAACTAGCTCCATACAGAGAGGATTTTCTAGAGGTCTGGGCCCTTCTAAGAGGCAAGAACATTCCGTGGCTGTCCCACATTAAGTCTCTTAGTATCCGGATTGGTTTGCCTGAGCTCTGGGAGACCCCAGAGGTGTGTTGCCCGGGGATATCCAAACTGGAACTCAAAAGTCAGCTGAGGCAGCAGAACTCATTAGCCTTACAGAGATCAGGTTCTCTAGGAAGACTTTCAGCAGAGTTCCTCCTGGTGAAATCTGAATTGCGAGCGGAGGAATTCTTAGATGTAATCTATCCACCCCTTGCGAGGAAGCTTTACATCCAGTTAAGGCACGGCAGTCTACCACTCAGAGCATTTACTTGCAAATGGGCAAAATCAGAAAATATAGCCTGCCCGTCATGTAACTATAAGTGTGAAGATGTTTGCCATTTAATGTTTTTTTGCCCTGCGTATGAAGCTATAAGGAAATGCTGGATGATTTCGTTATGCAGGAATCTAGGCTTCAGATATTGTATTCAGGCATGTAGGGTCTTAACGTATGATACTCCCCCCCTCCCCCCATCGTTTTTGCTGTATCTCGCTTTCTATTTGGCATGTGGCATAGAAGGAAAAGTTTTGGATAAATTCTTGTGTTCAATTATGTCCAACTATGAATTAAAAAAATTTAGGTCTTGATAACTATCTAGTTTAATTCATTTTTAATACTTACCTGTCATTTATTTATTGTTTTATTGACTGTGCATTTGTGTATGTATTTTACTTGCACTTTTATGGTCTTTAACCGAAATAAAGTTATCTATGATGATAAAACTCATCATCCCATGGAAGTGCGCTAAGGGGTCCTCCTCCTCCTCCCCATGGTCCTCAATGTAGGGTTCCATGATGGGAGAAATGCCCTGCCACACTCAAATGTAATGTACTGTGACCCAAAAGTGTGGTAGATGGGCAAAATGTCAAAAGGCAGGATATGCCAGAAAGGGGGGGGGGGTGAGGGGCTGGATGACAGCCTTTACTCAGTGCAGGCAATGCTTGCTTCAAATGGGGTGACAGCCCAGGACCCAGCAGCCCTGGTGCACAATGTAAAGGGGAAAACTCGTCTGGGAGCGTTAATCCTAAATCAGTATACAGACCCTGAGAGCAGAGAGTAACAATTCACATATGCCACTATGCCACTATACATCGGTGTGAAGCTCTGCAGACGGACATGGCTCTCCCCATGGCGCCGCAGCTTCGATTCCTAGGAATTCCCAGAATGCGGAGTGCGCGTCACGTGTGAGAGGCACCAATTGGGTGCCCCCTGGCGGCGGGAGGACTGCACCGCTGAGCCTGCACCACACAGACAAGGTCGCGTAGCAGTGGTAAACGATCCAGCGGCTGAAATCATGTCAACCGAGTAGCGGGAAGGCCAGAGAGAAAGAAACCTGATTAGGTCATGTAACACAAAAAAAATTGCACAAATGCGTCAGAAAGAACAAATTTGAGAAGCGCACCAGACAATACAGCACTTAAGTCAAAGCGCGCTTAAATCAACACACGCTTAAACCGAGCAATTACAGTAGTAACCATGAATACAACAAATTCCTGTGACAAGCGCAATATGAGGGAAAATGAAAAGCACATTTATCAGACCCCCCAGGATATAGCGGCATGGATTAGCAAATTTAGCGGCACAAAAATGGAAATTTAGCGGCACAAATATGGAAATTTTGCGGCAATTTTGCGGCATTAAATGTGGCCATTTTTCCTACAACAAACACAGATATCTTAGTTTTTTTAGTTATTTAACAACATGAAGCTATGTATATTTGGTTTCTTTACAATGTAGACACTTTGGGGCAGATTTACAAACCCCTTGCGCTCCTTTTACGCCGCTGTTGCGTCACTTTTGTGACGCAGCGGCAGCGCAAAAGATGCACCATGGTGCGGGGTATTTACTACGTGACGCATCTCCCAGATGCGTCACGTTGCAAAGCCCTGCACCAGAAGAGGCGTACCATTGCAGGTAAGTTTGTGTCTTGCAATAGCCTTAGAGCTTGGTACCACTGTACCTGCTGCACTAATGATGGCTATACCTATCGCTCCTTTTATTAGTAAGCACGTTAAATAGTACAGTGTATTTTGAACACGACCTGATATCCCACCGGATACCCGTTCGACAGACCTAACCACTAGAGAAAGAGCAGTCAAAACCACCAAGTGGTCACTTGTTAAACAGTAGCGAACTGCATGTTGGTACTTGTAGTTTCGTTGCAAAATGTCAGCCTGCAAATAGTCTCCGATTTAAAAGCGGGGACTGGTTGAAGTTGACACCCATGACATGGGGCAACTTGACGCCCGTGTTAAATTTCTCGCCTCTAGGATTTTTCCCATGGCTCACTCCCAGGGGGAAATGGTCTGCAATAGGTGAGCTCAACCCTCTGACTTCATCCCTTGTCCAGCGCGCCTCTGCAGATACCCCGTCCCGTGTGCGCCTCAGCTCTCTCGGCTGAGTGGTTCTGTCTGTTTATCTTGAGGGATAGACATCTCTGCACGGCGCTCCGTCTCCAAGCCAGCGAATAGGGTGACCAACTGGCATTGGTGCAAATTTAGGACGGTGAGTGTAAAAATTCAGGACAAAGGGTCAAAATTCAGGACACAAATTCAGGACAGGAGGTCAAAATTCAGGACAAAACTTCAGGACAATAGGTACGTTTTACAGACACATCAGAGGTCGCGCAATAGTATATAAGTAAGCCCAGCCATTTCCAAACATATTCAACTATTTGCAAACCTATCCATCATGTATCCTTCCATCTATCATTTCACTCATCCATCCCTTCATCCATCCCCTCATCCATCCTTTCACTCATCTCCATTATCCATCCACCCTTTCACCCTATCCATCTGTACACTTATCCATCCACTCTTCATCCCATCCATCCATTCACTCATCCATTCAGCCATTTACCCTTTTACCAATCCAGCCATCCTTTCACTTACTAATCCTTCCACCCATCCACTATTTTAGTCATTCATCCATCCTCCCTTTCTCTCTCCATCGACCCTTTCACTTAGCCATCCTTCCTTCCATCCATCCTTTCACCCACCCATCATCCATCCATCCATCCATCCATCCATCTGTCCTTCCCCTCATCGTCCATCCTTCCCCTCATCACCCATCCATCCTTTTCCCTCATCATCCATCCATCCTTTTCCCTCATCATCCATCCATCCATCTATCCACCCACTCTTCATCCATCCATCCTTCCCCTCATCATCCATCCATCCTTTCACCCGCCCCCTCATCATCCATCCATTCCCTCATCATCGATCCATCCACCCTTCCCCTCATCATCCATCCTTTCACCCACCCCCTCATCAACCATCCATCCATCCCCTCATCATCCATCCATCCTTTCACCCACCCACCCATCCATCCATCCATCCATCCTTCCCCTCATCATCCATCCATCCTTCCCCTCATCATCCATCCATCCTTTCACCCACCCCCTCATCATCCATCCAGTCCCTCATCATCCATCCATCCACCCTTCCCCTCATCATCCATCCTTTCACCCACCCCCTCATCAACCATCCATCCATCCATCCTTTCACCCACCCATCCATCCATCCTTCCCCTCTATCCATCCCCTCATCCATCCATCCTTCCTCTCATCCATCCTTCCCCTCATCCATCCATCCTTCCCCTCATCCATCCTTCCTTTCATCCATCATCCATCCTTCCCCTCACCCATCCATCCATCCATCCTTCTCCTCATCCATCCATCCTTCCCCTCCATCCATCCATCCTTCCCCTCATCCATCCATCCTTCCCCTCCATCCATCCATCCCCTCATCCATCTTTCCCCTCATCCATCATCCAGCTACCCTTCTACCCATACATCCAGCTATTTACATTTTCTCTCCATCCTTCCCCTCTCATCAATCCATCCATCCTCTCTCATTATCCATTTATTCAATCTTTCATTCATCCATTCACCCTTTCACTAATTCATCCAGCCATTCACCCATCCCTTCACTTACTTACTCGCCGACCTTTCCATATTAATTTTGAGCTGAGCCCTTTTGAGAAGCGGCCCATCAAGAACTTCACCCTCGCTGCAGGGGCCGTTCCAGGACTGGGACAGAAGCCACCCAGGGCGGAGACAGGATCCACCACAGGGGGGGACAAGAGCCATCACAGGTGTAGGTGGACTGGAGCCACAACATGGGGGGACAGGAGCCATCACAGGCGGGGGGGTGGACTGAAGCCACCACATGGGGGGACAGGAGCCATCACTGAGGGGAGGGCAGGAGCCATCACAGGAGAGGGAACAGGATCCACCAGGGTGGGCACAGGGGTGGGCATGCAGTATTCTAGTATCATCTTGGGCTCCTCGCCCCCTCCTGCACAAGACAACGAGAAGACAGGCTCTCTGTCCAAAATGCCACCCCCCACTGTGATGTACAGTACTTACAGGAGATACTCTAAGAGAACTGAACTGATTGTCCTCCATACTCTGTTAATCAGTGTGGGTGCGATTGTGCCATTTCTGTATTTTCTTAAATTATAGACTGCATGTTTGAAGAACCGAGGTTTGCTTACAATCTAGTGACAGTAATGACGCTCTGTGAAGAGAACCACGTGCTGCCTCGGTGTAATCAGGGGTTTAATCTGGCCGAGTCTCGGATGTTTGGGGCCCTGGGTAGAAATGGAATGTGTGAGCCCCCTCTAAATAGCAGAGACATGACACATTCAGGGCTGTTTGCATGTGAATAGATGTCGCAGCTCCTGAACCTACAGCCCCTCCCTCTCAGTCACCTTCGAAGCACCTCTTAACAGGTCATCAAGGGCTGGAGGTGTGAGGTTTGCCATCCCGCTGTGACGCTTCAATGCTGCTGAGTATCTGAGGAGCTTTGGTGCAGCATCGGAGACAGAGGCACAGGCGATAGCCACATAAAGCAGACCCCCCAGGATATAGCGAAAAATGCTGCGATTTCTACAAAAATTCCGATTTCGCAGGCATTTTTGTAAAAATCGCGGCATTTTTTAAAAAGTGCCGATTTTGCGGCAAATCGCGAAATCGCGATATCCTGGAGGGTCTGATTTATCTCTGGTTGGGAGTAGCGAAGAAAGAGAAGGAGTGGCCAGTGACAAGGGACTATGGACTGGAGTCTCCTGATTGGTCGAAAGTGGACAGACAGTCTACCTGTTTGACTCAATTGTGTTTTTTGTTGTGGCATTCCCAAGGTCTCATGGGAATTATAGTTTCTAGGGTTTACTCTAAATGGCTGCTACTCAATAAAGTGAAGGAAGAATAGCCCAATCCTCATCTCTGGTCCTGACATAGAATTTAAACTAATTGGTAGGATTTGGCCAAGAACACAGAATTTTGCATGCCATAATGTTTCTAGCCTTGCGCTTCTACCTTGCGTACTGTGGTGCCTGCCTTAATTGTGTTGTTCCTGGACTACGGTAACGCAGTATATTTAGGGCTACCTGACACGCTTCTGGGGAGACTTCAGGTGGTAATGAATGACACAGCACGACTTTTAAACTCCAGAGAAGAGCACATGCTACACCCTTATTACAACATCTGCACTGGCACCCAATAAGGCAGAGGGTCAAGTTCAAGGGCTTGTGCATTGCACACAAGGCCCTCCATGGAGCAGCACCTGGTTACATCAAAGATCGTCTGAAGAAATATGTGCCAGGACGATGCCTCAGATCGGCTGAAGCAAGCCTGCAGGCATGCCCACGCTTTGATAAAAATACTCTGGGGTGGGGGCGTGCCTTTTCAGTTGTGATTCCTCAGCTCTAGAATAAGCACCGGGATAGTCTGCGTAGGGAAACTTCCTTACTTCCATTTAAGAGGGGTCTAAAGACCTTCCTTTTTAGGTCTCGCCCTGGAATTCGCATCCGAAGGATGCGTCCAGGGCGGAGACTTATAGCTATCGGACGCGGGGGAATGAGGGACAAGAAACTGTCACGAGCAGATTTGGGTGCGCGAACGCGCACGTTCCGTCCTGCGCCGCGCCGTGCACTTCCCTCCCATACTCCCAGCAAGTCAGCCTAACGCGCATGCATGCACACAAACGCGCACAGGCATTTACACTTACACAGACACGCAGGCACCCAGACAGGCAACCCCCCCCCCCCCCACAGTCACACACACGCATACACACAGACTCCAGGACACATACACACACACACGCATGCTCACACACATACTCAGCCCGCCGCCGCGCGCGCACACACACATGCCCCCCCCCCGCCCTCGCAGCCCAGCAACAAGGCGAAGCCCCACTCACCGGCTTCCTTGGTGCAGCGGCTCTCACCGGCAGCAAGACTCTTCTTCGGCACCAGGGCGCAGGGTAGGCTCCTGCCTGCTCCAGTGCTCCAAACAATCGCGGCTCTTCCGTGGGAGGCGGGGTAGGCTCCCGCCCTCCTACTTCCTGTTTCCGGTTGTCCCGCCCGGCCTGCCTGACTTCCTGGTCGCAGGCCGGCGCAAAACGCTGCATAAAAATGTTTAGAACAAAGGCTGCTTCTCAGGCAGACAAGATGCATCCGTATGAAATAGCCAGTCATAGAGCGTCTCTTTCGTGTTTCTGTGTGCTTTTTAATGTGATTTAGAACATCGGTGGGTTTCTGTTAACCAGTTTTTGTTTATTAATGTGCGCGTGCAGTGCTTGTTTGTCTAGCCTTAGCTTTCTCTGTCAGAAGCTGTCTATAGTCCTGTTTTTTGGCTTCTAGGGTTCATTTAACTGAATCGTCATTAGTATGGGACAGTTTCTTTTCATCTTCCAGAATATCCCCCTCGAGCGTCTCTATGTGCCTCGTTAGTTCCGTTCTATGCCCCACCATCAGAGCAAGAGCTCTGCCTTTTATGACTACACGAAGGGATGGAAGGGGAAGTGACATGGGAGTAAAGAAGGGCGGAAAGAAGCAGGGAGTGAGTTGAGGGGGTAGTTTATGTCTTCCGGTCACAGTGCCGAGCAGGCAGGGAGGTGCTCGTCCAAAGCACTCAGTGGCAATTTGTAGAGGAATTCCGCGACCGCGCTCCGGTTACCGGCGTCTTGTGTTTTTTCTTTTTTAATTGCGAGCCTCTTTCAGACGTCTGATTGGGATCAGTCCCCGGGCTCGCGCGCGGGCCGGGGTGCCGTTCTTGAACAGACGAGTATCGCCTGCCCGGCGGGCCCGGTACCAGGGCAGCCACTGCTGCTAGAAGCGGCGCGGGAGCAGGCGAGGCGCTGTGTACATGCCAGGCACACTAACAAACCAAGGAGGGGAGACCCCATAACCAAGGGCGGAGAAGACCCCACCTTTATGGTGGGGCATGGACAGCCCTGAGAAGAGCCGAGCCAGGGGTCTGGTGTGGCTCTAAGAGCCAGAGCACGAGCCGAGCCAGCCAAATATGTAAATCAGACGAACAATAGCAAGAAAAAATAGACATAAAAATAAAACGTTATATATTTTCAACATTTCTCAGTGTCTCAATTAAGTGCATACTATTATATAACTGAGTTAAGCAGCATTTATTGAAAGTAATATTTTTAACTTCAAGCATTCAAGTATGACCCCATGCCCTGGTGACATTGCCGCATGTTACTGAAAATGTGTCCGTTTGCCATGTTCTCTGTTTACGCAGCCTGTATTATTCTTATTATACATGAATCAAGATTTGTTTATTTATGCTAACCTTCTATAACTGAGGTTTTTGTAAGGCACAGATCCACTATTGAATTAATTCAATGTGTTCTCAAACGGGATGGCTAAGGAAAAGTGAAGTGAAGCAATGGGCCGTGGATCACACAGTTTGCTCGAGTGGGGACGCCGGGATTTGAATTCAGGATTGCACAGTGTCCTGTTCAGAGACTGTAGAGTTACATCCTTCCGTCTTCACGTGAGCACAGAAGATTCTAGCTTTGTACTCAGTTATTGAATTAGGGTTAGTACATGAATCGGGTCACTGAAAAGGGCAACAGAGTTAAAATCCTACTGGACCCAGTTACAACGCTGCTCTTCGGCTGGAGTAAGACGCCGGCGCGTGACATTTTCTGCTGTGCGTAATTCAGCTGGGTGCACACAAAATATCACTCGGCACAGCATCACTCTGTGCAACCATTCAACAACAACTGGTTCTAATATGTTCTCTCAATGTTTCAAGCTTTATTACAAATGTCACAAAAAGATGTTAATATTTCACTTCTGTTCTTGGATTTTCATCACAATAAAATACACTGAACATAATCTTCCCAAAAGTTATTTACAAAAGTTTAAGCTATTGCCATTATAAATTACAATAACTTTTATTTAAGTATTCATTTTTAAAAAAAATAAAAGCCATTGTTATTTGTAATATTAATACATCTAAGTCATGTAAATACAACACATATTGCATTACAAATGCTATAGGGGTCACGTTTGCGAAAGTTAAAACAATTGGCGTTGTAAATGACAAAGCTATTTATTTCGCTATTTTTAAAACCAACACATAACTAAAAAAATTGTCATTTACAATACCAATAGCTCAAACTTTCCTAATGCGAGACCTATTGCATTGCAAATGCTTGTTAATAAGGCTCTCGGATAGGCTTATCCGGTGATGTGAAGCTTTGGGAAGCATGTTAAGTTCCAGGTTTAGGGTTTGTTTTGTGCCTAGAGACCTGTGGTGATTTGGCGCTATTTAAATATAAATTAACAATAATAACAACAGTAGCCAAAAATTGGTCAGTTGCAATGATACACACTTTGACAACATTTTTATAACGAAGGCTAAACTTTATTGCCAAAATTTAATTTTGTCATGTAATCACGTGCCATAAACACGTGCTTTCCACTATCCAAACATTTTCTCAGGAAATCAGAATTTATGAGGATACCAGGGACATTGGATACACTTTTGCAGCATGGATATTTTAGGCAGCTGGCACAGAGAAAAGCTTGTGGAAGGTGACAGTTTAGAATAACGCAATGACCAAGTAAGAATCCACGGTATACTGCCATACTGACTGCCACAAAAACCCGAGGTGTTAGAAGCATTTCTAAACAGCACAAGCTTAACATTGATACGATGGCTGCTCTGTGCTCTTACATGCACACATCATTAAGCTGCTCTTGCAACTGTGGGGCTCACTTCTAAATTAGAAGTGTGCCCCACTCATTTACAATTTCCTCAACCCCCTGCTTTGACATCATTCAGGCTTGTTGACTCAGTATTTAATGTTAGATGTAGGAGTGGGCAATATATTCTACTCCTCCAGCAGAATTGGCAGTATTTTGGCCACTCTGCGTTACGTTTGTAACTTGGCGTTTTGCCCAAATGCCACCACCAGGTGCGTGGCCAAGTTAGTTTTTTTCGCATACAACTTGAAAATGGTAAGTCTGTGAGCGAGATTTGGCATCCACCAGCACAATTTTTGGTCAGTAGAAGGGCACCCAGCGAGATTTCCCCAAGGCGAGTGGGTGCGACCGTTCGCAGTCAGAAATCTGCTGCTCGAGCACAAAATCTACTTGAGCGGTAGCAAAATCAACTCGAGAAGCTGTGCCCTCTGGCGAGCGGCGTGGTGCAGTTTGTGCTGATTTTTCAGCACTGGACAAGGTCCTGCCACTAAATCACAGAACGACATGCCTATTTCTGTTTTTTGTAACTCAGTGGAGTTCAGTAGAGTGAAACTCTGCGAGTTCTCCCAGGCCTAGTTAGATGTTGCAATGTTCAGTTGACCGGCATTTCCTTGGTGGGCTGGAGCCCATGGATGCTGGTTTTTAGGGTAGGAGCCACCCTTGGTGCCTCTGGCACTCTACCCAGCTCACATTTGCAATAGGCACTGCTATGCTTCAAGAGGGAGAGAAAGAGAGGAAGGGAGGGGGTAGGTAGAGATAAAATGATCATAGAGGGAGAAGGGAGAAATGAGAGATGCAGAAAGAGAGAATGAATAGATGGAAATGGAGAAATTGTGCAAGGAGATGAAGTGAGCATGCTCTTTTTGCCAGGGTTGCTTTTGGTTGTCAGCTGCCTATCTAATTAAGGATTTTATCTACAACCATAGTAAAGATTCTGATGTATGAACAATCTCTAGTGGCCAAAACATTGCAGCAACTTTCTCTTTAAGTGCAGAAACACCAGGCCTGAATACCTGGTCTGATTTTATCAACCGTAAAAGACAGATAGTAAAATATAGTACAGATTGAGCAGGGACTGAGAGAAAAGTTCAGCCAGACACACTTCTAGCCCTCTTCTACAAGACAAGGGGGCATATTATCAAGGGGGTTTATCTCCGCTTTTTTGGCTTTAAAAGCCAAGAAAGCAGAGATAAAATTATCTCCCTATTACCTAGCTGTCGCTAACACCAGTTAGCGACAGCTAGTTGGAGATAGCGACCATCTTGGGCCCCACTTTGCATGTCAGTGATATTTATCACTAATGACATGCAAAGTGGGCGTGCCAAGATGTTAGAGACTGAAAACAGTCGCTAACATCGCTATCTCCTATTACCAACTTTTGGAGATATTCGCGCTAAGCGCGAATATCTCCAAAAGCTAACACCTGCCCTGAGCAGTTCTTTGCCATGTTATCCAATGGGAGGTGGATAACATGGCTAAGAGCATTAGCTCGGTAATGCATGAATATTGCTGACTTTTCAGCGATATTCATGCATTGCGGCGATTTTTATCGCATTTGCGATAAACCTTGGTAATACCAAGGTTTATTTGCGGTAAAAATCGCCGCACCTCTGCGGTAAATTTTTGTCTCTAACCAAGCAATAGCGATAATTATCGCTATTGCTTGGTAATATGCCCCAAGATTCGCAGCTCCACCCTGCATGCCAACATTCTCCCCTGACCCGAATGCCCTCCCCATACTGCCATCCCTCTACTCCCACTTACCCCAACCTCCTACTATGGCATGGGGGGTATGGAAGGCAGCCCCCCTGCCAGACAACAGCCTGCATTGTCAAATTCCTTTTTCCTGCACACCAACCTGTTTGTAGCATGGGACTGGGCTCTGCATGTGGACTTTCACTCTTTAAAACCAGGTCACAATAATGCCTGCATTCCGGATTAAACAGTGCAGGCAATAAATGACTGCCCACAATCATTCATTCTGGCCCTGGTGATTTCAGACCCCCTTAAAGGCCAATTTGTAATCAGGCCCTAAATCACACTAAAACCCCTAGAATGCTGTAGTGTCCTACTGGGCACGTAATGAAGCAGCACCCTCCCCTGAAACTGTATAACACCCACGCAGGGTGACTCTGTAAATGAAAGGGCTCGGAAGCACATGCTCGTGGCCAGTTGAGAAACAACTTGAACAGTGTATGTATGGTCATTTATTTTAGCATGTGGGCCAGGGCTCCACAACACCTGATGCGGAGGCCTTCAGATTTGTTTTCACCAAGCGAGGGATCTAAGATAGGAATAAAAGAGAAGATCTGACAGGCTCCCTAGCACTCAGGTTTGAAGAATTTCCATGTTTTCCCCCCAAGTCAACTAACTAAGTCTGCCCAATCCACAAACTAATCATAATAAACATTATTTAGTTGCACTTGTGTACAAAAAGAGGAAATCACCAAGGAAGCCTGTTCAAATTATGGGCCTGATTTAGAACCTGGCCGTATGGGTTACTCCGTCAGAAGGGTGACGGATATCCTATCTGCCAAAATATAAATCCCATTATATCTAATGAAATATATATTTCAATAGACTGGTATTCATTACCGTTGTGACGGAGTAACCTGTCTACCAAGATCTAAATCAGGCCCTTAGTCAGCAGCGAGTGTGTCCAGGTCATATACAAACTGGCAAACCCCCAGAACATGATGGGAGCAACCCACATCCCCTTTAAGGATTTTAGCAGCAATTTAATCTGTGGTGTTGGAACATCGGTGGTGTTGTCTGTGAACACCTGAACCAGCCTTCAGCTGATGGGAGGAAGAAACGATTTCCGTGCCAGGCGGAAGAATAGTTAAGAACTGGGTAGGTGCGCTAGGATGGCACATATATAGACACCGCGCATGTCACATTTGACACGGAGGACGTCAACGATGCCACGCAGAGCCAAATAATGCCACCTACCATCGCGCAAGGGGATTGCAAAAAAAATCCGGATCCTTTCTGATGCTTGGGGAATATTCTAGGGTAAGGAAACTGCGGCGAGTAGTCTTTTTCAGAGGCCTTTCATTATGTCGTTTTAGCATAGGCAGGTAAGAGAGGCTTCATAGGTCATTCTCAGTTGCCCCAGACCCTTCTCAGTTGCCCCAGACCCTTCTACTGCCTTTCAGGGCTCTTTAGGTAGTGAAGAGCTGGAATCTCTGCACCCTTACAAAACTCCACCCCTCACACATGCTCAAAACTACTTTAGGTTGGTAGATCTGCATAAATAATGTGTCCTAAATACCCTTCACAAAAATATCACCCCTTTGGGCGTATTTTCTTATTATTAACTCCAATGATGCAATAGTTTTGTAAACACCATTTAGCAAGCAATATTTTTGTAAGAAAATATTATGGTTACAAAATTCTGGTGACTTACCAAGCAGATATGTATTGTTGGCAAGGAAATGATCCAACTTTTCAGGAGCTTAGTCTTAAAGCAATATAAACTGACCTTCAGAGCTAAATTCAATTGCTAGGGTTGATGTTTCCTTCATCATATGACTTACAGCATTGAAGGAGTTAATTCACTTCTTCCCCTTCCATAAAGATGTAATTACGTAAAAATATATTATGGTAATTTCCAATTGTTATAAAGTTCTTTCTAAAACTGTGGACTAGAGAATTACAAGTTTGAGAGTGATGACAGGGATGATTGTGGTTGGTGAAACAGCACACGAGGGCTAGACCAAGATAACATTTTCACTCTACAGAGTGCTGAAAGTAAAATAAGATAAAAATCCCTCAATTAAGCCGTGGAAAGATACAACTTATCCTAACAGAAGAACGTGAAACTGAAATTCTCCTGGGTGCAACAAACATAGGAACAGGGAGGAAATATCAGGATTAGTAGAAGGGGAACAGGGAGACAGAGACAAGTAGGATGGAAGGTTGTGGATTCCCCCTCGGCCGTCACCTACCCAGCCAGATTTGGGGCAGACTTTATTTTGTCTCTCTGTCATTTCCCCCTCCTCACCCTTTCACCCCACCCCCTTCCCCCTCTACGCTCCCTTCTTCTCACCCTCTTCCCCTTTAATGTTTTTCTGTTGAGACCTAGCCATTTGACCAATGCCCGGTGGACCTACCTGATAGCTGAAGAGGAGATGGACCGAGGATTCCCCCTCGGCCGTCACCTACCCAGCCTGACCTTGGACAAACTTTCCCTTTGTCTCTCTGCTGTATCTATACACTACCCCTTTTGCCCATATCCCCTTTCCATTCCTCAACCCATTTTCCTTTTCTTCTATGCCCCTAAAAAGTTTTTTCTGGTATCTTTTGTAACTATTTTCCCCTCGTCTCTACGTCCTGTCTTCCTCCTACCCCTTTACCCTATCCCCTTACCCTTCCTGCTCCATTCACCCTGTTCCCCTATGTTCTTTAAATGCTTTTGTTGATACTTATGTAACTTTTAACTGATGTAATTTGCAACATTATTTATTGTCCCTCATGTAAAGGGCTCTGATTCCATCCGGTCTAGCCAGCGCTATATATTAACTCATTAATTAAATTTGTTCCCATTTAGTATTCTTTCTCCCTTTATCTACCTCCCCAGCTCCTATCCTCTCTCCCCTGAATCTCTCACCCTACCTGCTAGTCTACCTAGCCCCCTGTCCTTTGTGCCCTTTGACTAAGCACTCCTTCTCCCCATGTTGGGAAAGATCCAATATTTATACTCTGGAGTCTCAGCGAACCCGCTGAGAGAGTCCACTGCGTCAAGGGAGCCACTCATAGCTGAGGTATGGTATGGCACCCCTTGCCAAAGCACTCCCTCTCCCCTTTTTGGGGAAGGATCCAGTATGTAGGCCTGGAGTCTCAGAGACCCCTCTGAGAGAGCCTCCCGCAACAGAGATAGGGAAGTGATACCACTTCCCCTGGAATCACAGTTTACTGGACTTTGGACGTTGCTTTGACTCGTCCACCGGTTTGTGTCCTCGTCGCCCTTCCCCTCCTCTTTCCTTGCAATGTCCTTAACCCTCCCCTCCTCTTTCCCGCTTTCAGTACCTATCTACTTCCCTATCTTCTCCTCCCGCCCCTGAATCTTTCCCCTTGCTTGCTTTTCCCCTTTCGTACTTGTGCTTATTGTTTATCTTGACCTCACAAGTAACTATGTTGCTATGCTCTAATAACTGTGAAACCTTTGTAACGATGTAACCTGTAACTACGATCTGATGCTCATGTAAAGCGCTCTGATACCTCCGGGTGTAGCCAGCGCTATATAAAACCTTTAAAAATAAAAATAAATAAATAAATAAAGAGGCGTTGAATGCATAGGCAGAACTTCCAGGGTACAGACAGACAGAGCCTCAGTGATTAGACAGGTAACGGCCATCCAAGCATATGGTTCGCACTTCTGAGGCATTTCAAGTACAGGAAGAGGGAAGAGAAGATAACCTGTAACTTTCTTTAGCTGTTTGGTTCTTGCCGTAGAGAGTTTTAATTCAGTGACTGGCATTTTTGCACTTTGCTATTTGCTCCCCTCCTCTCAATTCCCATTGTCCTTATATTTCCATGGTGTTTTCTCTTTCATTCCATTTTGCTTCCCTTTGAGTGTAGTCCAATCATTAGTGGTGCGGCATGGTGTTTTGCATCCTGCTTCTTTATGTGCTGATTCCAGCCGTTAGTGGTGAGGACTGGACCGGAGCAGGATTCCATGTATGGTATGAGAGCCATAAACTGCCAGATCTGTGGAGTATCAGTTACCATCTTGCAATTACACCATCTACTGCCCTCTCTTTCGCTAGCAAACTAATAGCATCCAATCCACCACACCTGATGCCCTGGAACTTTATTACCAAACATGCCCTTGCTCCACCTGAGAACATTCATGGGAAGTCACCAGCTACAAAGACCTTTAGGACTCAGTTAGCTCCAGAGTTTTGTCTCTCTTTCCTAGGCTGACCCCCATTTTCCACAGGAGGAATTTTGAACTACACTGAGCTGTGGTGCCCTTTCCTGGCTTGTAAGGATCCCACAGTACAGAAGACTGGTAAATCGGCATTTGGATTAATGTCTGAAAAACTACATATTCTGAGAGTCCTGACAGAAGTATCATTGAATTAGGAGCAGGAAAGTGAAATAGACAACAAAGCCATCCATCATTAGCAAAAGGCTGACCCAAAGCACAACCTTTGTATGTTGGAAGCAATAGGTCTGGCCAACAGACAATCAATGCTTATGTAACCAAGACCTAAAATGGGAACAGGATCTGATGAAGGGACTTTGGATTTAATAAGGCAACATTGGGTCAGTGAACAGAAGATATAGCTGGTGGTGTGACTCTGAAAAGTATCAAAGAAGCAAGGCCAAGCAAATATTTGAATATGGGTGTGAGGAATTTGTAAAGTGCTCTGGTGTGCATGATGAGTCAACATGGTTGTTGTCTGTAAGAGGATCTAAATGGCAAAGTTTATTTTATAAATCTTTTTATTGCGAGTAAGAAGAGAACCGAAATCAGCAACATCATATTGTGCAGCATTAAGACACAACTAATTGACATTAGTCTTACCAAGGTTCCTAGGACACCCCCTCCTACCGCCCATCCTGCAGACAAATTACAGAATAGTAGCAGCATTCTTTTGTTCCTGGCATTGAACATCAGTTCCCACAAGTCCAGGGGGAGTGCACAAACCATCCCAATGATCATTCCTTTCCCCCCAAATTATGGTCCATTTACCCAGATAGCCCCTGCTCTCATAGACCGCCCTATTCGCAAGCTTGCTCCTGCTCAAATCATGCTTCCAACCACCCACTTCCGCCGGCTGTTCTGCTCCTAAATGGCAACGTTGAGCCATTTCTCTAGATATAGAAAAAATATATAAGGATGCCTATGAAGTGCTAAGGTCAAGTCAAGTCAGAAATTTATATAGCGCACTACATACCCAGAGGGTCTCAAGGCGCTTGAGGAGGGGAGGGAGTTACTTGTAGAATATCCAGGTTTTAAGTTGCTTTCTGAATGCTAGGTGGTTCTGTGTGAGACGTAGGTGGGTGGGGAGTGAGTTCCAGGTTTTCGCTGCGAGGTAGGAGAAGGATCTACCTCCCATGGTGGTTTTATTGATGCGAGGGATGGTGGCAAGGGCTTGGTTGGAAGATCGAAGCTGGCGAGGGGGGGTGTAGAAGGAAAGTCGTGTGTTGAGGCATTCGGGTCCAAGTTCGTAGAGTGCTTTGTGGGCGTGGGTTAGGAGTCGGAAAGTAATCCTCTTATTGACGGGAAGCCAGTGGAGGTTTTTCAGGTGGCTAGAGATATGGTCCTTGCGTGGGATGTCAAGTATGAGTCTTGCTGATGCGTTCTGGATGCGTTGTAGTTTTTTCTGGAGTTTTGCGGTGATACCGGCGTATAGGGTGTTTCCGTAGTCCAGGCGACTTGTAACCAATGCATGGGTGACTGTCTTTCTGGTTTCGGTGGGGATCCAGCGAAATGTTTTTTTGAGCATGCGGAGGATGTTGAAGCAAGAAGATGAGACTGCGTTGACTTGTCTGTTCATCGAGAGAGAGGAGTCCAGGATGACGCCCAGGTTCCGTGCGTGGTCCGTCGGGATGGGTGCTTTTTCAAGGGCCTCTGGCCACCAAGAGTCGTCCCAAGCGGAGGGCGAGGTGCCTAAGATAAGGACTTCTGTTTTGTCTGAGTTCACTTTTAGACGGCTGTGCTTCATCCACTCTGCTACTTCTTTCATGCCTTCATGTAGGTTGGTTTTGGCGGTGTTGGGGTCTTTGGTGAGTGATAGGATCAGTTGGGTGTCGTCTGCGTAGGAGATGATGTTGAGGTTGTGTTGGCGAGCGATGGTTGCGAGGGGGCTCATGTATACGTTGAAGAGGGTGGGGCTGAGTGAGGAACCTTGGGGTACGCCGCAGATGACTTCAGTGGCCTCAGACTGGAATGGTGGGAGGCGGACTCTCTGGGTTCTTCCGGTTAGGAATGAGGTGATCCATTCCAGTGCTTTTCCTTGGATCCCGATGTTATTGAGGCGCTGTAGGAGAGTGCTATGGCAAACTGTGTCGAAGGCTGCGGAGAGGTCGAGGAGGATGAGGGCGACTGTGTCTCCGTTGTCTAGTAGAGTTCGAATGTCGTCTGTTGCTGCGATGAGAGCGGTTTCCGTGCTGTGTTTGGCTCGGAAGCCGGACTGTGAGGAGTCGAGGGATTTGTTGCTTTCGAGGTAGGCGGCGAGCTGGATGTTGACGGCTTTCTCGATGACTTTGGCCGGGAATGGTAGGAGCGAGATGGGGCGGTAGTTTTTGAGTTCGGTGGGATCCGCTGTGGGTTTTTTCAGAAGGGCGCTGAGTTCAGCGTGTTTCCAGTTTTCCGGGAAGGTGGCGGAATTGAGGGAGCAGTTGATGACGTCTCGGAGGTGTGAAATGTGGTGCGGACATGGGTCTGTGGGGGATCCTGAGTGGATGGAGTTCATCAGTCGGATGGTGTCCTCGGTGGAGATTGAGTTCCAGTTGTTAAGGATGTTCGAGGGGGGTGCAGGTACGGCAGAAGATTGGGTGGGATGGTCTCCGGGTTGGATGTCGAAGCTGTTGTGGATGTCTGCAATTTTGTTGTGGAAGAATGAGGCTAGGGAATCGCAGAGGGCTTGCGAGGGGGTGATGTCGTTGGAGTTGGCTGAGGGGTTGGTGAATTCTTTGACGATGTTGAATAGTTCCTTGCTGTTGTGGGCGTTGTTGTCTAGTCGGTCTTTGAATGCGGCTTTCTTGGCAGACCGGATCAGTTGATGGTGTATGCGGGTAGCGTTTTTGAAGGCGTCCCTGGTGCTGGTGTTTGGGTCTTTTTTCCAGGCCTTCTCCAGGGAGCGACAGAGTTTCTTGGATTTCTTAAGATCATCGTTGAACCAGGAGGCGTTTTTGCTGCCAAGTTTGATTTGACGTTTTTTTGGCCGTGCTAGGGTGTCGGCGCTGTTGGATAGCCATTGGGTGAGGTTAAGTGCTGCTTGGTCGGGGTTTGAGGAGTGGGTAGGTGGGTTTTGAAGAAGCGAGGAGGAGATCTGGTCGAAGGTGATTTTGTTCCAGTTTCTTCGTAGGGTAGGTTGAAGTCGGTTGTGGGAGGTGGTTTTATTGTAGAAAAAGTGTACGCAGCTGTGGTCCGTCCACTGGAGGGTAGTGGTGTGACTGAAGGAGACATGTTTGCTGGAGGTGAAGATGGGGTCGAGTGTGTGACCTGCGATGCGGGTGGGCGTAGAGACAAGTTGTTTGAGTCCGAGGTTCGCGAGGTTGTCCCGAAGGGAGGTGGTGTTGCAGTCGTTGCTCTTTTCCAGGTGGAAGTTGAGGTCTCCCAGTAGGATGTATTCCTCGGAGGGGAGGGCGTGTGGGGTGATGAAGTCGGTGATAACGTCGCTGAATTTTGCACGGGGTCCTGGTGGCCTGTAAAGGAGGGTGCCTCTGAGTGTGGTCTTGGGGTCGGTGTGAATCTGGAAGTGAAGGTGTTCGGCGCTAGCTAGGTTGACGTCTGAGCTGGTTGAGATGCGGATGGAGTTCTTATGGACGATAGCGATGCCTCCTCCTGTTTGGTCAATGCGATCCTTACGGATGATCTTGTATCCTTCCGGGATGGCAATGGTGATGTCAGGGGCTGATGAGGCGTTCATCCATGTTTCTGTCAGGAAGGCGACGTCGGGGGAGATGGTGTCTAGTAGATTCCAAAGTTCGATGGCGTGTCTGTGGACTGAGCGGGTGTTGAGCAGGATGCATTTTAGGTGGTTGGTGTCGGGTCTCTGCTTGGTGTCGGTGGATGAGGAGTTGGTTTTGGTGCCGTTGAACTTGCAGGAGTTGCAGGAGAAGGGTCCATGGGTGTGTCCAGGAGTGGCTTGGACGCAGTTGGGGGAGCGGCCGGAGTTAAGGGCTAGGAGGGTGGTGGCATCGTATGTAATGCGGGAGGGCTGGGCAGTGCGAGGACCAGGGGGACTGGCGCTGGGCGCGGTCCAGGCGCGGACGGGCGTAGACGGGCTTACCTTTGGCGCACCTTCGGCGCGATTGGGGCGCGAACGCTGCGCGTGAACGCTGCGCGAAAGAGCATCTGTCATATATGGATAGTGGAGGGGGAGGGGCGAGGGCGGCTCAGCTGGGAGGCGGGGCGGGCTTAAGAGGACGACAACAACAAACAAAATGGCAGCGGAGGGGTGATCAAAGCAGAGCGCCGGGGGAGATCGCGCATTCAAAGTAAAAGTTACAGTGCAAATATGAAAAGCAAATAGAGCGAAGCGGCAACCAAGGCAGACTGCAGGCAATTAATTAAAAGGCAGTTTAGCGTTAAAGCGCAGCACAACGATACCAGATGTCGCCAGAGACACTGGGGAGCGACCACTCAGCACCAAAGCGAAGAGGGAGTCACAGCGCTTCCAGGTATGGTAGCGCTGTATGTACTCTGTGGGAGGGCGGCTCAGCTGGGAGGCAGGGCGGGCTTAAGAGGACGACAACAACAAACAAAATGGCAGCGGAGGGGTGATCAAAGCAGAGTGCCGGGGGAGATCGCGCATTCAAAGTAAAAGTTACAGTGCAAATATGAAAAGCAAATAGAGCGAAGCGGCAACCAAGGCAGACTGCAGGCAATTAATTAAGAGGCAGTTTAGCGTTAAAGCGCAGCACAACGATACCAGATGTCGCCAGAGACACTGGGGAGCGACCACTCAGCACCAAAGCGAAGAGGGAGTCACAGCGCTTCCAGGTATGGTAGCGCTGTATGTACTCTGTGGGAGGGCGGCTCAGCTGGGAGGCGGGGCGGGCTTAAGAGGACGACAACAACAAACAAAATGGCAGCGGAGGGGTGATCAAAGCAGAGCGCCGGGGGAGATCGCGCATTCAAAGTAAAAGTTACAGTGCAAATATGAAAAGCAAATAGAGCGAAGCGGCAACCAAGGCAGACTGCAGGCAATTAATTAAGAGGCAGTTTAGCGTTAAAGCGCAGCACAACGATACCAGATGTCGCCAGAGACACTGGGAGCGACCACTCAGCACCAAAGCGAAGAGGGAGGTAGATCAGTTTGTTGAGTAACAGGATGCTGATACAGATTTTGCCAGAGTTGTAGTCGTACAGTTAGGGAATGGAACCTTGCTAGTCAAATTATGAATGATATGCTGTTATTAAAATGAACATTAACAATGCATTCAGACTATAAGGCAAGTATGGTATCTGGATGGGGTGGATTTAGAGAACGGATGGTGGTAGAAGTATCAGTAAGCAGCACAAAGCCAGCAAGTGGTAGTTGTTTGTCAAAATATTGAGAACAGAAATATTGTCCTATAAAAATATTGACAACCAAAGTATTGTGAAGGAAGGTATGTGTAGGTAAGTATAGATTTACTATTCTTTACTTGGCATCTAGCTATCTTGAAGTTATACATTATGTGAAGGCACTTATTTGTGGACTTAAGTATAGTAAACCTATTCTTACCAATATATACTTATCTCAATGATATATTGGAAGTCAACAATTATGTCATTTTGTCGGTCATTCTCTTTAATACATTAGTAAGTCATTGCCCATTAGGTAATAGCCCAATAGGTTCTAGGAATGTTAGTATTTGGAAATGGGGCAAAATTTCGGGCAAAAATTTTGACCACTTACCTGGCACAGTCTCCTCCTCGTCCTACAGGAGAGTTGTCTAAGGACCTTGAGATATATAATTGTTGGATCTGGGATGCTATAAACAAACTTGCCCCCCTGACTAAGACGGGCTGTAACACCTTTGGTAATTCAGCATTCTGGTTTACAGAATCTCTGGATTAAAAAAAAGCTTCTTTGTAAACAGATTGAAAGAAAGCTGAGGTCTCAGTACAGTCCAGAAGACAAATGTATATACAGAGCTGCTCCGAAAAAGTATCATAATGAAAATGAGGCAAATTAATCATTTTTTTACCTCTTAGATTGAATTTGCTAATAATAATCCAAAAAAAATATTTAAGATGTTTCTGAAACAATTAAACTTGCAATGGATAAAGGTCAGAACACAGTGTTTGATTCTTTCAGATCTGTCCGCAGTGTTCAACACAATATCTCACTCAGTTCTTCAACAAGTCAGAGTAGGATCTGTGGACTGGCACTGGTATGGTTTCAGTTGTTTCTTTAAAACAGAAGGCAGGTTATAGCTATTGGTCAGTTCTCCTCAAAAGAAAAAATACTGAGTTATGGGGTTCCACAGCGCTCCGCATTAAGCCCAACCCTTTTTAATGTTTCTATATCTCCTTTAATAACTCTTAATGATTCCTTTGGTATCGTGTCCATATTATATGCTGACAATACCCAATTGATCATGTCATTAGACAAGCGCTCTTTTGGCTATAAGATCAATTTTAAATCTGTTTCCTAAGTAAGTGTCTGCTGGATGAAACTCAGTGCCCTCCAATGTAATGCTGATGACAAGACGGAGATACTCCTGTTTTGTGAGAATAATCAATTATCTCCTCAGTTGGAGTGGCCTGACAATCTTCCTCCTCCTCCTCCACTAGTTAAGGTGGCTCGCAATCTAGGTGTCAATTTGATTTGCTCAAGTTCCTTTCATTCTCAAGTCATATCTGTCTCTGGTACTTGATTTTCCTTGATCAAATCATTAAAGACCTTTTTGAATACCTCCCTCTGACAGCAAGGAAAACAGTAGTCCTTGCAGTTATTTCTTCAAGGCTGGACTACTGTAACAGCCTGTATTTAGGACTGACGAAACACTTGATATGCAAACCTCAAGTAGTTCAAAATCCTGTCAGATCAGTTCCGAAGCTTCCACACAATGGTTCACTCTCTTAGGGACTAAGGAAGCGGCATTGGCTTCTGGTCTATAAATGTATCCCTTTCAAGACTCTGGCTTTGGTTTTTAGAACCTTTCATCGCTTAGGCCCAAAATATGTCTCTGATCACTGTAAACATTACAAGACTTCAAGAACCTTGAGATCCTCTAACTGGAATCCGCTAGCCATTCCTGCTTTTAGATGCAGAACAAATGGAGGTAAATCTTTCACCTTGTTGGGCTCTAAAGTTTGGAATCAGCTCCCTGTACCGTTTAGATGTATAGAAAGTAAAATGGATCTTAGGAAAAATCTTAAAACCTGGATTTTTTCTTTATTGGATGATGTTTGGAGACATCTGACTGATTGTTTTTTATGTTCACCTTCTTACTCCTGGGCCCTTAATAATATATATTCCTTTGTTGATGTTGGTCAGTTACTTTTGTTTCTGAGTTAGCACCAGGATTCAGAGTACTGAGTGGAAGGGCTCTCTATAAATGCCTCATCTTATAATATCATATCATATCATATCATGATTCTTTTAGGACAAGGTTTGTCCATAATATTCTGCTACCACAGTCTGGTGGCACCAGCTATTAGTCAGCTTTTATTTGTTGTTGGAATTGGTTGGTTCGGGATGGAAAAGTCAATTCTGGCATCAGCAGATAGGTTGTACAATTTGTTTTACGTGGAATACAAAGGGATGAGAGAGGTGGACTGAATGGAGAAGAAGTGGGGCTTTTTTTCAGAGATCTGGGGGAACCACTCACTGGCAGACGAGATTTTGTCCACAATAGGAGGAGAAGCGGAACAGTGCAGTAGCTGGTTTTGTGAGATTCCACATGGCGTGCAGACGTGTACAGTGGTAAACTACTTTGAACAAGAGTGAATAAAACAAGAGTGAGGAAGATGGAGGCAAAATTCATGGGGTGGCCAGAAACACTGAACTTTGTTATGTGAATGAGAGGGTTCTCAGTGAGGTATATTTTGCATAAACCCAAATGATGGGAAATGCCAAGCTGATTGGTCGAAATGAAGAGAAAGCTTGTAGGACTGCAGAGGTGATCGGAGGACTGCAGGGGTGGTTGGTGGGATTGTAGAGGTGCTAGCTGGATTAAATGAGTGGCTGTTAGGTTGAACAGGTGTTGATGGGGTTGCAGGGGTGGCGAGTAGGACTGATTAGGGGCTAGAGTCATTTATAGCTGGTGTGGTTGCAAGGGTGGCCGGTAAATTGCAGAAGTAGCTGGTGGGTTTCAGAGATATGCAACCATTTTGATTCTCTACAGTCCAGATTTAAATCTGTATGCAGTGCAGAAATAGATTTGTTCTAATGGCTGATGACACATGGAAACTCATATCTACTTGTCCTCCTAGGCCTATCAGCAAGGCTTGATTAATACTCTGCTTATCGGTAGAATGGACATAATCAACAGAGTTGGCTATCTTGCCGAATAGAAAACTAATGCCAACCAATAAAACTGATCATTAATCTCTCAAACCCTTCCATTTATTGCCCAGGGAGCGCCATGAGGCTTAATTATATCACCAGGTCTCGTTTTTAACTATATTTAGAAGCTCTGACCATGGATGTCAAATACTCCAACATCGTAGATCCTCATTATGCAGGTGATAGGGAATTGCACTTTAAACTCTCACCCAGAAGACATGTTCTATGTAGGCAAGGTTGTATAAAACATTCAATCTTGGCTGCCCTTTTGTCACTTAAAGGTAAATGTAAATTGATGCTTGTATAGCGCACTACTCACCCGCAAGGGTCTCAAGGCGCTTGTACAAATACCGCTGTGGAACCCATCCTGGCTTTCCCTGTGAGGCGTCCACTCCTGGGCACCCCCAAGGTGGAGGCCAGGCATCCTTAGCGTTGTGGGGGCCATTGTAGAGAATAAGCAAGCTATTGCCCAGAGTTGCACTCCATGATTGGAATAGGCACTGAGGCGAGAATTATCAGGTTCATGGAATTTTTGAGCCCAAGACCAGCCGAGGTGGGAAATTGAACCCTGGTCCCGGGCTAGACCTCTGCATCAGGGTCTGCCGCTCTAATCATTGAGCCACACTTCTCCACAAGGTAAACACATGGAAGACCGAATGTCTACTCATCTTGCTCCTCAATTGTTGACTAACATCATATATTTTGAGTGTTCAAAATCTCAAGCTGCCAGATAAGACCTGAACTTACGCAGTCACCATAAAGTTATAGCAAAGAGTTCTCAATATTAATCGAACCTCCATTCTGATGGAAATCGGCCTTCAGGACAGGGGTTAAAACAATAACCATGTCTAAACTTGGTCAGCAGAATGCCCTTTTCAGAGGGATGGCAAGTGGCACCAGGCCGCTGTGGAGGCGGCAAAGCATCCCGCAGTCATTTCTGTCTCGGGAGGGAGATGCTTCAAACACATCATCCCAGTCCTCCTTACCACTCTTAGGTGGCCGCCTATTGAAGGTGGGAGTGTGCTGAAAATGATCTGCATCACACGCAGATTCAGGATGCTGCATACACATACCTGCCACAAACCAACCACCACTGAGGGATGCTGCTCTTTATAAAAGCCCACTTTTTTTACGTTGAACAACACCTGTTCAACAAACAAAGAACCATACCAAGTAGTACTCAGGAAAGCCCCACAAATGTGAACCTCAATTGATAGATAATGAGGAATCCCTCTTTGAGGCATGCAAAACAATAACTGAAATACCCACAGCTTTAACCAGCCTCCAAGACTGCCTTTGTGCTTAGAAGGAAAAGAAATATGTATCCAACCAATCAGGCCTCGTGCCATTATGCATATTTGTACGTATTCTATGTTTGACTTTTTATGGTTGAATATGTGCCTGGGTTGAATGTTAATTCGCTATTTACATCTGCAATCTCTAATTGCTAATACTTTTCATGTAAGGCTAATTCCCGTCCAAGTATAATGATATGTGCTGTTTCATCTTCATATTCAAATAAGATGCATTTTTCTTATATAGCTCTGCGATATCTCTCGGTTCTAGTAGGCGCTATATGAAAGTGCAAATAAATGAATGGCTTGTGAGGTTGAAGTAACGTCTGGCAGCAGGTAAAGAGAGATCCTTTAAAAATAAATCTACCAATGTCTTTTGCCAAGAAAATAAGATGGGGCAGTTAAAAGGTGTGCATAGGTCCATTGTGAGGTGTTACTAGGATGGGAGACAACCAGTTGTATTTATTTTATTATTATTATTTTTTTTTATTTAATGCGATTTTCTATAGCGCAAACTTTACCCGAAGGTGTCAGAGCGCTTTACATAAGAACCAGATGCAAAACATAAGGACTAAGGATTACATGCGTTACATAAAAGATACAAACAGAAAAAATTGCAAATGTACAAGATGTAAAGTCACACAAAGAAGAGACTGGTGATTAGAGTTATCTCTATATACATAGGGAAGGGCTACAGATGGATATACTCTAACAGTCACATAGGAATGGTAGATAGTATAAAGGTCTACTGCATATACTAGTGATTAGAGTTATCTCTATATACATAGGGAAGGGATACGAATGGATATACTCTAAGAGTCACATAGGAATGGTAGATAGTACAAAGGTCTACTGCATATACTAGTGATTAGAGTTATCTCTATATACATAAAAGCAGAGTTCCATTAGGTGGGGTCGGAGGGGGGATGCAGTCACAGCAGCAAGGGATGGACAGAGAAGGGCAGGAAAGTGAGACAAACGAGAGAGCCCTCCAAAGTGGTTTAGAGGAACCAGCTTTTTGAGAGCTTTCCTCTTTCCCTGGAGGCCCCTATATCCAACATGGACTCTCCTGCTTGCACAGTAACAAGTGAACGGCTGGTATGCGGTACAGAGGTCTGTAAACCTGCCTCCTGTTTTAAATATTCTTCTCGTGAGGCATTTGAGCATTTATCACTCAGCGTTGGAGGAGGCAACCAGCGAGCCTGCGGAGCTCCGTGACTGTCCCAGAAGGCGCAGGCCATGTCTGTATTTTATCCGAGAAGAAGCAGATTCTTCAGCGGAGGGATGGAAAAAGTCCTGGACGGCGGCCAGATCCTAATGTTATGTGGAGCAGATTGCAGCAGCAGCATTATCCCACCGCCGAGCCAGGCCTGGCTTTTTCTGTCTGCACACACGTGGCACTCCTTCCTTCCCTCGTCTCCTCCTCCACTTCTTTGTTCCATTCCATCTCTCTCGCTGCTGTCGTGCTTCCAGCCTCCCTTTCTCTCTCTCTCTGGTATTTTCCCTAGCCCCAATTTTTTTTAACTTGCCTTTTGTTTGCTTCTGTGTATCACAAAACCTGGGAGTTGTTTACTCTTTCTACATTCTCTATCCTTATATTTCTGCAGTCCTTACCTTTCTCCAACTTTTGTTTTCCCATTTGTATTTTCTCATTCCTGATTTGTTTTTGTTTGTCAGTCTCTTTCCTCATTTCCCTTAATTTCAGTAGCGCACACACATCTTCAAACCCTAACTTTCTTTTACTTATTTTTTAATTTCTAACATTTTATCACTCTTTCGTTTTCTTTGTCTATTTCCTTCTTTCTCTTTCTGGATACCTCGCCTTCTCTTCTTCGCTCATTTGTCTTTTTGTCTATTTCCATTTGACTCACTCCAGGCCTTGTCCGTTTACTGTCTTGTCCCATTCACTCACATTTCCTCTATCTCTTATAGTATGTTTTATCTCACCATCTCTTCACAATTACTCCATGCACCCCATCACTCCATGGATGCTTTTTTTGGCTCCTCCATCAACGTTGTGCTGTAATTGGTAATTTGAACTTGGACTGGCCCACACGAGACTAATGGGTGCCTAGAAGGGCGAATGTGACGGATTCCCAGCCCCCCCCCCCCCTGCCCCCCCCTCTCATCAAGGCCACGGCGCACCTCTTGTACATCTCAGACAGTTCTTCGGGTACCATTTGTAGAGCACAGTTCACAGAAACCCTAATGCGGGGTGTGTTGAGAACGGCGACCCGCCGCGCCCCAGCACCCCAGTCATTCCAGCTCCCTCTGTTAGATCTCCTCGCCTCCTCTCCGCCCCCTCGTCTGCTCCGGGCACCGCCTCAGATCCATCCCGGCCCAGCTGGAGCGAATCAGCGAGCGGAGGCTGCCAAGAGCTCGCTCTGATGTGGCGGATCGCTCCCTTCCCCCTCTCCTACAGCAAGGCCGGTCCACATCATGCCTGCTACAGTGTGCTTAATGTGTTTGTGATTAAAAGAACATACCGAGGCAGGGAGAGCCGGTGCGCGTGGAGCTCACCAGTGGAAGAAGGCAGCGCGCATGGAGGGCGGCACATCCCAACGGAAGGGTCCGAACCCGATGGTCGGCTCTATGGACACCCACGCCCCCTCTTAAAGGGATTCTTCTTGCCCCAGTCTCCAGGAGTCCGCACCCATACATAGTTTAATTCAAGCTCTCAGGATCTCAGCCTTTGTCTTCTCTGATTGCCGCCCCCCCCCCTTCCCCATGGTGCCAAGTAAAATGGCGGCTCCTGTTGAGGAGTAAAAGCCGCACTTGCCCTACAGACAGTGCCCCCTCAGACGTCTATGCCCCGAGTCTATCAATTGAAACAGGCGCTGTGCTTCTTGGAGCATATTACCACGGGACTGAGGCTGCTTTGAGACCTCTACCTATGACAACATGTCTTCGCAGCCCTGGGCCTCCTATGGGCCCTGTTCTTATGGGGGCCATCTTATCAGTCCCAGGGCTCAAATGGAACCTGTGACCATTAAACGTGTCTCTCTATTTCTGTGGCGGCATTTGGACACTTATGGCAGGAGGCGTCATGAGTCCCAGAGCTCCTTAGGGACCTGTCTCTATGGAAGCATGTATCCCCAATCCCTTTGCTTTGAGCCCAGTACATTTTTGAGCATGTTATTCGGTCCCTTTGGAGTATGTATCTATGGAAGCATGTCACCAGCTGGGACATATGCTCAGAGACTATGTCTCTGCAGGTGAAGGGCTCTTTTGTGGCATGTGCATATCGAAGCATCTCTCCCCGGCTCCAGCCCTGCTTTGGTCTCTGCACTTACAAGAGCATGTTCTTTCAATCCCAGGACTTCTTTTAAGGCATATGCTTCTGAGATGATGTCTCTCTAGACCCAAGGCTCCTTTGGGGTCTCTGCCTAGGCAAACAAGTCTCCAGTTACAAGATCATCATATGTTCAGGGAGCATGTCGCTTCAGGCCTAGGGCTCCTTGGAGGCCTCTGCCTAGGCAATCATGTCTTCAGGTATGGGACTGGCTTGGGACATATGCTTAGGAAGCATGTCCTTGCAGGGCTAGGGTTCCTTTGTGGTCTGTGCACATAGAAGCATCGCTCCCAGCCCAAGGCCTGATTTTGTCCCTGTACTTATGAGAGCATGTCTCTTCAGTCTCATGGCTCATGAGGCCTGTCACTTGCCTAATCCAGTCACATTTTGAGGCTGCTGAGGGGTTTGATTCTTAAGTTTTTAAGAGTGAACATTAATTTCAGTGCTTAATGTGGGAATGGCAGCACAAGCAAGGTTGTTGATGCTTTGTCTCATTTTCAGAAGGAGTAGGTACCAGAGGGAGATGTGTACATCATCCTGATGTGGAAACAGAACCTGTCAGTGCAAGGACTGCTGAGTGGAAGAAGACTAGGCTTCAGGGAAGAGGTGTGGCGACGCGGCAAGGGCGAGTGACACCAGACGCTGGAACTCACTGTTCGATTCCCGGCTCCGGCGGCAGGCGTCTGCCCAGCACCATGTGACTTTGGGCAATAGCACGCTTGATCTTCCGAATGGCCCTCAGCGGGTAGCTGTGCGCTTTACAAATACTGGATTTACATTTACATAGCAGGCTTACACAAAAAGCATTATGATTGCTACACAAACCCTTATTCAAATTCCTGATTCACTTGCAAACAAGAGTTTACACCCAAATTTCCTGTTTTAAGGTAATTCCACACCTGTGGGGTTTTCCTGAACACTTTTAACTAGAAACAACCTGGTAGGATTTAGCTAGGACAATATGCTTATTCCAACCTTGTTCTGATGTGTGGAATTTGAATTGATGTGGTAATACCATGCTTACTAAATTCTGTAGCTATGGCATTGTTATTTAATGGGTGAGATATTACTGCACGAAATTCCGAAGGAACTCATGATGAGCCCTGTGAGTGGTTGATAGAAGACTCAATGTCCTTCAAGTTCAAATGTCTTCTGATGATTATTTCATCGTTTGACATCATTTCCTGCCACTTAAAACCACATAAAGCAATTATTGCAGCCATAGCCCGTTAAAGTGAAGTCAAAGCCTTATTCTAAACACCAGAAACAATTGTAGCTTTCCAGCACTATTCACATTTGACACCATTTAACATGCATAAATCTACATTATGTATATTTACTCATGAGTAACTCTTTAACAAAATTTCAATCTGTTCCTCTAAGCCAGGACAAGGATGCACTTCTCTGACCTGGTGAACTACACTATACTTCGAGTTACTTCAGAGGAGCTGTCACCACAGTGGCTCCTCTGAGGAAATTGAAGCTTTGCAGTGTGACACAGAGCTTACTTTTTCAATCAAAAATCCAACTCAAAGTGTGAGTTTGTTCTTGCAAAACAAAAGATTCAATGTTCTGGTAGTTTTTTTCCTGTACATGGGAGCCATTAATCTTACCGGTTTGTCTCCACCAAGCTTTCTCCTGCGGTTCCAACTAGGGAAGTAGGACATCTGACAAAAGCCTGTTAGAGCTCCCTGAACACTTCATGGAGATAGCGCATGGATGCACAGGTCTCAGTGATAACTCTGCCACTTGCGGGTCACTTGCTACTATCACTTGACAAACCTATAATTGAAGCTGCTCTTCGTTTTTAATACACCTGCCCTTCATCTGCATTGTTTTAGACTCTGTTTTACTAGAACCTCACTGTTGTTAACTGTGCTATTACGCTCACGCCGAGTAGCCCATGGGAAACCAATCAGGGATATGCTGAGAGGAACCTGTTAGTACTCCTCGTACACTTAATGGAGGCAGCAGTGCGGACGCATGCAGCGGGCAAACCACTGGTGTGCCAAAGGTAAGCCCGTCTGCGCTAGTCCGCACCTGGACGGCTCCGGGGGCCAGTTTCTTCCCATCACGACTCCCACGGGTTAGTTTATTCCTCCTCTGAACTTTGCACACTCGGGAATCCCCCACATCTTTTTGGCATGCATGTGTGGGCCCCAGATGAGCTGCTGTTCATTTGCAAGACCTGTGGTTTCAGGTTCAGCTCATCTTGGCTTACCATTAGGCCATTTTCCCACACCTTTCAAACCTCAACCTGGTTCACTGAGTACAATCTCTACAGTAATAACTTCCGCTCTCTCGTTAGACACCACGCTGATATCTTTGATTTTATCCAGGATAATGCACCAGACATTCTGTTTCTTACAGAAACTTGGCTCGTCCAATCCCCTGTAGAAGAACCTGCTTTAGCGCTCCGCCCTGGCTATCACCTAAAGAATTTTAACAGAACCAGTGGCAGAGGAGGCAACATTACCATTATTTACAAAGATACGTTCATCTGCAGCATATCTCAATGTACCATCACAGATTGCGAAATCGCTATCTTCAAAATGTCTTTGAACAGTAATTTTACTTTTTAGGGACTTTTAATTTACCATCCCCCAGGCCCTTCCAAAGCCTTTAGGGAGGCACTGCCTCCTTTTATTGCACCACTTTCCATCAAACTAGGCAACTGTAACATCCTTGGGGATGTTAATCTTCACCTGGATGCTAGTCACGACAGCAATATTACACATTTTATAGACAACCTTCCTGCCATGCAGTTAACTCAATTAGTCACTGGCACCACACACTGCTGGCTATATCGTAGACCTAGTCTTTTCAATCTCAGCTCTTTATGGTCTGCTAAACCTCTACCTATGACCTGGACCAACCATTTTATAATCTCTCTGTCCATACGCCTACCCCACCAGGCGCATACGTTGGTTCCCGACCTGATCTTCATGTGCCCATGGCACAAGTTCTAAAAATGTGGCCAGTTTACTCAAGCCTGCCTCCCCCAGTTGGCTCCTAACGCAGAGACTGCAAACAACACCTTGCAACTCTGGCTCACCTCCTCCTTAGATGTTTTTATTCCTGTTAGACAGGTCTCTGTTAAGAGAAAACATGCTCCCCCTTGGTTCAATGCGGCACTTAAGCACTATAAGGCTTTAGAATGCTCTTGGCGGAAAGTATACGATCCTTCACTAAAAATTCAATACAGATCAGCCATCAAAACCCATCATAAACTGATTATGAAACCCAGGGCAGAACACTTTGCTAAAAAATCAGCAGCAGTAATAACCCTGCTAAAGATTTTTTTAGCTTACTGAATAGCCTCTCAAAACCAGTGCTATCAGCAGATCCTATCGAAGCCTCCAGTGCACACTGCAATAAACTAGTGGATTATTTCACTGTCTAGATAGAGGATATCTACTTACACTTTCCCCCGTTGCTCCAGATGTGACGTCAGATGGTTTGGCACTGCCAGTGGACAACAATCCTGTGGCCCTGCTCAATTCGCTGCCCCTCTTGTGTCTGACTGTCTTTTAAACCCTTCGCAGCCAAGCGAAATCCGGCTCACCCGAAGATCCACTTAGACCTTATCTTTTCATTAAGCTACAGGACTTCCTTCTTCCTCCCTGCCTAGAACTGGTCAATCTCTCTGTCTAACACCTCTGTGCCCGGCCCATGAAAGCAACCCCCTCCGGAAGAATCCTTCTCTGGACAGCTTAAACCCTGAACATTTTTGCCGCATCTCCTTCCTACCTTTTCTTGCCAAGGTAACAGAGTGATACATCGATGGCATTCTGACCAAGTTCTTAGAAAACAATCATATTTTGGACGTATTCCAGAAGGGTTTCAGAGCTGCGCACAGCATGGAATCTGCACTTCTTGCAGTTAATGAGCAACATCGTAGTGCCCTAGATTGAGGCAGATCCCCAGCCCTGATCCTGCTTGACTTGGGTGCTGCATTTGATACGGTGTCCCATAAAATTCTACTTGAGCGCTTGCAGGGCATTGAGATAGGAGACCATTGGCATAAGAGGGACTGCACTGTCTTGGTTCACTTCCTTCCTGAGCGCTCCTTCCACATCAGTCAATAAATCAATCAATCAGGTGTTTGTTAAGCATGACTGCTTACCCATAAGGGTCTCAAGGCGCTGGGAGGGGGCGCAGGTTCCAGTCCATAAAGTAGGGGGTCTGCCTTAGAGCTAGGTTTTGAGGTTTCTTGCGAAGATGGGAAGCAATGTTATCTGTCTGAGGTGGAGCGGAAGGTCGTTCCAGGCTCTGGCCGCGTGGAAGGAGAAGGAGCGGCCTGCCGATCTGGTCTTTCTGGTACAGGGGACCACGGCGTAGGAGAGCTGGGCTGATCGTATCATCTCTCCTCCGCATGGCACCCAACCAAGTTCTGATCTGCCTCTAGTTTTTCACAGGCTGCATTGGCTCCCTGGGGACAAGTGTATTCACTTTAAGACCCTCTGCATCACCCACAAGATTCTTCCCTCCCAGGGGGCCCCAACCTGTGCAAACTCATTTTATCCTACCGGCCCTCGCAACCCTTGCGCTCAGCTGACCTTAACTTGGACAATGTTCCTCGAGTCAGAAGAATAAGAGCAAGGTCGATCTTCCCATGCCCTGGCCCCATGTCTTTGGAGCTCACTTCCTCTTTACATTTGGAAAATCCAAAACCACCGGCTTTACAGGAAATCCCTTAAGAGATGGCTTTTCTCCATCTAACCCCTCTATTCCCCTTCTCTTGAGGTGCCGAAAGCTGCAGTTTGATTGTCCTCTTGGTCCAGCGCTGCGAAGCTCCATTTTTGGGGCAGCTATGCGCTTTATAAACCTTATAACATAACATTGTAAATAGGCTCCATGTGCCAACTTTCTCCCCTGATGTGTCGCTACTGATACCTTGTTTCTTATATAGTGCTACATACCGCACATCTGCTATTTCTAAGTTCTGTAAAGAACATGTGTTATCAAGTTTAATGCCACCTACTAGAGTATTTCACTGAGTTACTACATAAAGTATTATATCATGTGCAGAGCTTGCTGGTGGGCAGGCTTTGCAGCATCACCTGATGCTGTCCCATCTCAAGGACTGTCGTACACTGCTCACCCCCTGTAAAACAACCCAGTCACGTGGGCAGGGATAACATTTGATATTGCATTATACCTGCTCATCCTAATGGAGGCCAGTGTTTTTACAGCTTAGTGAACCCTGACCCTACTCCTTTACTCCGTAGAATGTAGAAATAAACAAGGATTTCCCCTCTGTCAGACATCTGCTGGTAGTTACAAGCACATCTGGCAGGCTGGTGTCGGGCACACTTCTAAAACGGCCTCCCTTATTGGAAACTGAGCACAGGTGTGAGGGCCTTGCTTGTATATAATCACCAGGGCCCCATGTACGAATATCCGCGAGGACAGATTTCTCTCTGTAAATTAATTATCATCCCTACTTGGGAGACAGTAACTTCTCGGTTGTTTGTGACCACAATGAAGAGGGGATGCCATTTAACACATCCCTCCTAATTGTGTATTGAAGCATATCGCAAAAGGAATTTTGTGAACACGAAAGGCCTTTCTGACTCTTAAAACTACTTTTTATACACTGCTTCTTAGCAGTTTCAAAGCCTGTGATCTTTCGAATGGCACATTTTGCAGCCGTGAAATGCAATGATTCCTTGAGCTGAAGCTCATCGAAGTTGATCAGACCAGTGAAGATCCATCTGCCACAGAACCCGTGACATGGTTTTATGCTCCCAGTAATGAGGAGACATGAAAAAAGAAGGGTCATTTACCAGTAGACCCACGAGGACATGCCTCAGAATATGTGGCACTTCTCCATCACCCATGTGCGACAGAGAACAACCGACTCTCCTCCTGGGGGAATCATCAAAGCTGCCGAGTTTATGCAGGAGACAGGTAGGAACCCCCTATTTTCCTAGCCCTTTCTATAAAGTATCTTAAAACTGAGCACGATTCAGGATGGACTCTGGAACAGAAAGGGGTGTCGGTGTCCCCCAAGGTCCTGATGGATGCCCCCTGACCCCTTGGCCATTTAGAGAGGACAGAAATATAACAATCTATGCTACTGAGACATGAGTCTACAGATTGTTCATAACCCACAGTTGTTTTTCTTTCTTGTGTAAGGGAGGCACAAACAATGAAATATACAGCCAGCCACAGCACAGCTTTAATCATCCAATGACCCCCTTTTCATGTAAAAAACAATTACTTAGGGCGTAATACCATACAGAGCTAAACTCTCAAAAAAACAACAAGCATCAGCTTTTGTGGAGAGTCCACCCTGCTACATTCATTGCTGGTGAGAAGCAAACCCCTATGATGAAACATGTCACTCATTGTGGGCAAGGGGTCTGCGTCTGTGTTATAAAAGAAACAAACACCTTGTCCCTGATGTTCATAATGTCATTCATGATAGAGGACACAAAGGAATAGTGCTCGGGAGGCATAAGGATTTGGCACTTCCCCGGTTTACACGATTTTGTAAATCTTGGGCAGCATCAAAATCCATGGGTGTTGCGAGTAAAAACCCACTCCAACTCCCATGGAAAGCCTCCCGGGCACAGAATAAGTCGACGCAGTGATTTGCCACACAATGTGGCTTCGCGTGGCTTCAGAAATTTGATTCAGAGCCCTGGGTCATGCACTTTACGTGGTGCAAAAGGGACGCAGGAATCTCATAAATAAGCCCCTAAAGATATTGTGTCAGCATAGGTGGTTGCACACTGGGTAGGACTGAGCTAAGCAAACATTTTATGTCGATGTAAACAGTGGAACTTCTGCAAGTTCGCATGGGGCAAAGTAAGTCCACTCTGCCCAACGGGTGTCTCGTAGATGGGACATCTGGCTTTGGGAAACCTCTGTGCCTGTGGGTATTAACCCTCCCCATTCAAGCACCATCATACATAGGCAAGGGCAGGATTAGAAATGTGGAGGGGGTAGATTTGGTACAGTGGCTCAGGGCAGTCAGTAGGGAGATGTTAGATGGAAAGGTTCCTAAGGCCTATCATAGGCAGTGCTGGGCGTGTGCATGAAAAAGGGCAAGAGGGACTGCCAATAAGCAGCAGAAATCCACCCTATAAACATTAAACTTTGCAAGCTTTCGAGTTGGCAACTTAAAAAAAAATTAAAGGTACAAGTTGGAAGACTTCACAGACTTCAAATCCGTAGAAACAAGGTTTGCAGGAGAGCAAAAACGGAAAACCCTTAAATTGTCCAAGAGAAAACAGACATTGTAGTGTATGTATGTCTTTATGCACATTGGACTTCCATAGCGCAATCCTAGACAAAAGGCAGTAGAGAGCTGTAGGTGGTCAAAGACAAGCATAAAGGTATCAAGTAAGCGAAGAGGAAGCTGGGTTGTAGACGGTTAATGCATAGTGATGTCGGGTTTTTAAAGAGGCAAGTCTTCAACTCTTTCTGAAATTGAACAGTAATGGGGCAGTCCTGATGGGTACAGTGATATTGTTCCAGTTCCTCAGTGTATAGATGGAAAAGGTCTGATGTCTTGTGATTTATTTTCTCTCTGACACATTCCAGGAAGGAGCGGAAGTAGATGAACATTTGTTTGGGAAGGTTTCGTGTAGATTCGTCATGTGACACCAAAGTGATTAGCAAACCCAAAAACGCTTTTCCTATGGAAACACAGACCTAATTATATCTACCCAGTGTCAACTGTCACTGAGATATATATATATATATGTATATATATATGCATATGTGTGTGTATATATATATATATATATATATATATATGTGTGTGTGTGTATATATATATATTCAGTGAAAAAACCATAGGTTTCAGGCACGTTATAATTTGAAATTATCTTTTAAAAAACCTTAGAAATTCACTGAAAAAACCATAGGTTTCAGGGACTTTATAGTTAGTTGGACATTTCACTCGTACAAAACCATAGAAGTTCCCCCGTTATAGTTAGTTCAGCTAACTATAACTCGCGCCCCCCCCCCAATGCACTGCTGATGACGTCACATATTACATCCTCCATGACATGGTCAGTGACATCACTGATTACATCACAAATGACATTACTGATGACATCATCCAGTGACTGTGTGTTTCTCTAAAGTTTAAATATGTTTTATATATATGCCAAGGTGTATTGAAGAACGAGTGGGTGTATAAGTGTCTGGATGGAGGATTTAGTATGTGCGTGACTGACTGTATAAGTGAGTGATTAAAAGTGTCTAATTGAATGCATGGGTTAGTGACTAAACTGTCTAAATGTGTGTATCAGTATGTCTGTTGTGTAAGCTGCTGCATGTGTTGGTCAGTAGCTACATAAGTGTCTATATGGGTTATTAATTGGTTAGCTGAGTATTTGTATGGGAGACTGAGTGTGTGTGTGGGTGGGTGGGAAGTGTGTGACTGTGCATAGATGGTTGAGTGGTTGATTCACTGGGTGTATGGGTTCAAGAGTGCATGTGGAAACAACTGTATAGGCGGGTGAGTGTGTGTATGGGTGTGTTGGTGAGAAATTGAATGTCTCAGTGGTACGTGTCCAATTAACTACATATGTAAAAGGCAGTGTATGTGAGACTTGGAGTATATCAATGACTATACGTGAGAGTCAGTGACTGTGAGAGTGGCTGTATGGATTAGTGTGTACTTGTATCCGTGATTGTATAAGAGAGTAAGTATGTGTTAGTATATGTTTGAATAAGTGAGGTGGTGTGTGTATAACTGTATAGGTTAGGAAATGGGAGTGTGATTGATTCTTTGCATGACTGACCAGGTGTGTGAGTAACTCCATGGATGAGTGGTGGTGTGTGAGTGTCTGTATAGGTATATGAGTGAATATGAAAGTGTTGTATTGATGAGTGACTATATGTATGAGTGATTGTATGGGTGAATAAGTGGAGGTGTGTGTAGACCTAGGAATCAGTGAGTGGGTATGTAGTAACTGGTATTGGTGTGTTTACTGTTTCGAAAATGGTAGTCTGTATTTTACAGTGGGTGTATCAAAGATTATATTAGAGTGTGAGGAGGTGCATCAGATTTTGACATGGATGATGTCATCAGTGATGTCTTTTGAGATGTTATCAGTGATGTCATCAGTGATGTCACTGACCATGTCATGAATGATGTAATATGTGACATCATCAGCAGAGCATTGCGGAGGCGCAAGTTATAGTTAGCTGAACTAACTATCACAGGGGAATTTCTATGGTTTTGTACGAGTGAAATGTCTAACTAACTATAACGTCCCTGAAACCTTTGGCTTTTTCAGTGAATTTCTAAGGTTTTTTAAATGCTAATTTCTTTCTATAACGTGCCGGAAACCTACGTTTTTTTTCAGTGAATTTCAATGGTTTTTTAAATGCTAATTTCTAACTATAACGAGCCTGAAACCTATGTTTTCAGTGAATTTCAATGGTGTTTTAAATGCTAATTTCTAACTAAGCCTACAAAGTTAGGATATGTGAAGAAAAGGAAGAAAAGCGCAGCAAGAAGCAAGACAAATGCAGAAAGAGGCAACAGAAGTCCAGAAAGACGAAGAAAAGTGCAGGAAGAAGCAAGAGATGTGCAGAAAGAACCAACAGAGGAGCCGAAAGTCCTCCTGTGCCCCCAACTTTTTAGTGACGGGTACTGGTGGTAACTGATTCTGACTAACCGGGATCAGAGCTAGTGCTATGCTAAAAGACACTTAGAATACAGTGACAACACCTACATACACTAGGGAACACTATGCGTTGGGGTACCCCTGTAATGAGCATGATCTCCTTTGTATTTGCCATGAGTTAGTGCCTGGGTCATTGCATGAGTACATGGGTAGTGATGGATGATTGGAGTGCTGTAAGGACAGTGCATGGTGATTTTATAACTGCTTGGGTTTTGGCGGAGTGATTGGATAAGTACATGATGCTGAATGGGTGATTGGAGGAGTGCATGGGTAGTGACAGGGATTTCTGGAGTGCATGAGTACAACCTGGGTAATTGGAGGAGTGAATCAGTACTGTGTAGGTGGTTAGAGGTCTGCATGGGTAGTGCACAGGGGATTGTAGCAGTGCATGTGTTAGTGCCCAGGTCAACCCATGAGTACAGGAGTACTGACTGGAAGATTAGAATACTGCAAGGAGAGAGCATGGTGAATTTATAAGTGCCTGGGTTTTGGCAGAGTGATTGGATAAGTACATGGTGCTCACTGGGTGATTGGAGGAGTGCATGGGTAGTGACAGGGCAATGGCTGGACTGCATGGGTACTGCTCAGGGTATTGTAGCAGTGCATGAGTTAGTGCATGGGTCATTGCATGAGTGCATGGGTAGTGATTGGATGATTAGAGTGCTGCAAGGAGAGTGCATGGTGAATTTATAAGTGCTTGGGCTTTGGTGGAGTGATTGCATAAGTACACACATGTCACATTAGGCCCGCCCCCTGCCTTCACCACTGTGCAAAAGCGCCCCTGGCAGGTTTTAATTTGGGGGATTAATTCCCTTTGAATCCTGAGGGTCCCTGAGGGCCAACTAGCCCACCATGTACCTACAGCAAGCACCACAGAGCTGCGTTGCAGACTGGTAGTCCGAGGCCACGCCCCTTTTTACACCTCTCTGCGGCGCTTACTGGACATACCTGGTGGGCTAGTTGGCCCCCAGGGACCCTCAGGATTCAAGGGAATTTAATTCCCCAACTTAAAACGCGCCACAGGGCGCGTTTGCACACTTGTCATATCATGCCACACCCCCTCCCTGCACTACTGTGCAAACGCACCCCCTGGTGCATTGTAAATTGGTGGATTAAGTCCTGTTGAGTCCTAAAGGTCCCTGGGGGCCAACTAGCCCAACCGCTATCTCCAGTAAGCACCACATAGCTGCGTTGCAGAGTGGTGTAAAAAGTGGGCGTGGCCTTGGACCACCTCTCTGCAAGGCAGCTCCCTGGCGCTTACTAGCAGGGGCGTAGGAGACACTAACATTCTGGGAGGGACAGGGACAACCTTGTGGACTTCCCAGTGACCCTATACAAATCACATACTTTCAAAGTGAAATATTGAGAAAAGCAGGCATGTTGTCACAGTTTGCATGTATGCTTTATTGTTATTTCCATTCATATAGTAATCAGACGAAATGTTAAATAAACATGTATAGGAATCTTGCATCTTCATGCACCAAGCAAACAAAGGTCGCTGACTTAGGGTGGGGGCGTTGTGTTTGCAAGTGCATTATGGCTTGAAAAGTACCTGCTGCTGCATTCCTGGTCTCCAGCAATTTTCAGGCAACAATAAAAATGTGAAGATAACTTCGGTGATTAATGTTCTTTATTGAGAGAGATCGGAGGTTTGTCTAGTGTTTTGACTCCTGGTAAGGTAGCCACAGTGGGGTAATATGCCTGCTGCAAAGAACGTGTACCACGCAGATCACAAAATGCATATCATGTAAACAGGTCAGTGAGTTACTGCTTTTGTCTAAGAGATTCTTTTGGTATTTGCAGTTTATAAGTTAAAATCCTAACATTGAACATTGAGCTATTAACCGTCATCAAAGAACTGCATGAAAACTTCAATGTATAGATTAGAACGCTATGATTTTTCTCCAGTCTTTCCTTATCCTAATGTTGGAAAATGGGTTCATTTGGATAGAAATCAATTCTGATTATTGAAGAGAACCCCCCAACCATGGTGTTAAGTTTTAAATTCTGAGTTTGTGCTTCTTTAGTGTTGCAAAGCCGCCCTGGGCACTCCCCAACGTTTTGCTGACTGGTACTGTTGGTATCTGACTCTGACTGACCCTGGTCTCTGCCTGAACAGGTACAGGGCCAGTGCTATTCTGAAAGAGACATTTAAAGATACAGTGAAAACACCTACTTACACAAGGGTGCACTATGGGTTAGGGAACCCCTATGATTGGCATGACCTCTCCTATAATACCCTAGTACATGATAGGGCAGATGGATTAGAACTACCTTTAAGTCCCTAGAATATAATAGGGCATGGCAGTTTAGAGGCCAGCAGCACTTTATGCGTTTGCATGGGTGCACTTCTGAAGCCTGATGTCAGTTTAAAAGTAGCCCTGTGTTGTAGGACTGCTTTTAAAATCCTAATTGTGCCTAAACTCGACTTTTGAGTTTGGGGAACTTACAAGTTGATCAACTACAATGCTGGGGCAAAATTAAGTTAAGTGAAAAAATGTTTTCCACTTAACTATGGCTGTATCATATTTGCCACATAGTACATCATCTGTGCATAATCAAACGATTTGACCCAAAACTATTTTGTAGCTCAAACGGATCAAAAATGACTAAAAGACATGTGACATGTTGCTGTGAAGTGTAGGGCCCTTTGCAAAGGTTGACTGGTCACCTTTCCCACTGCTGCATTTGTATGTTACACAGGTACTAATGAGGCAAAAGCTCTGCAGAGGCTGTTAGTATGTATAAATATGTCAAAATAATAAAGTATCATAAAATGCACCGCATTAAGTTGCAGCCTTTTTATTGCTGCATAATTTAGTCAACACTGTGACATAATTTTGGGCTCCATTGCTGCATAACTCCAGTGGCCCGAAAGCAGGCTGCACATGTTAAAAGTGTTTGTGCATGAAGCAGAGACCATGAAGTTTGCAAACTTAGGGGCTGATTATGATGGCCGTCCGCCATCGAATCGGGGAATGGGACAGCAGGCCTTCAAGGTGGTGGCCCCAAGATAGGCATTACAATACGACCACCACTATGGCGTTCGCAGTGCCTATCTTTTACCTTGCAGCAGGTGCTGCTGGCAACATCATTCACCGCAATGTAAAAACTGACATGTTACATATATCACTGCACTACGTGGCAGGCACAATGCGGTGACTGCCACATGGTGCAGTGATATGGGTGCCATGTCTGGGGGCTGGGGAGAAAAGGGCCTGCGAACGGGCCCCCAATGTCCCTTTCCCTCAACTTTACCATGGGGGGGTGGTGAACCGCCATGGATAGGATGGCGGGTAAGGGGTATCGTAATCCCTACTGTGGTGCCTGGTAGGGATTACCTGGTGGGCTCAAGGAGCCAGTTGGGTGCGTGGCGGTTGGTCTTTCCGACTGTCAGGGAACCACCTGCCACTGTAATATGGCTGGCGGTGATGCAGTCACCGATGGCGGTGGGACCGCCACTGACGGGGTGACGTGGTAGTCCCACCTCCATTATAATCACCCCCTAAGTTTGGTGTGCATGCAAATCCTTCATTGCTGATCCCTGGTGAGTTGCACCACTACTGCTGAAAAAGGCCAATGGAGGTACCAATGGGTGCGGTGGACTGGCCTCAAGGATCTTGTGACCTCAGTGACAGTCACTGTCTATCTAGGGTGTGCTTCTTTGTATGCCTGCGTATGTCGCAAGACTGGAGGTGAACTGTAGTATGGATTGTGGTGGACAGGCCTTCAAGGTTAACTCACACTTGCCACAGTGGAGAAGTGTTGCTCAATGGTTAGAGCGGCAGACCCTGATGCAGAGGTCTAGCCCGGGACCAGGGTTCAATTCCCCGCCTCGGCGGGTCTTGTGCTCAAAAATTCCACGGACCTGATAATTCTCGCCTCGGTGCCTATTCTAATCATAGAGTGCAACTCTGGGCAATAGCTTGCTTAATCTCCACAACGGCCCCCACAACGCTAAGGATGCCTGGCCTTCACTCTGGGGGTGCCCAGGAGTGGACGCCTCACAGGGAAAGCCAGGACGGGTTCCACAGCGGTATTCGTACAAGCGCCTTGAGACCCTTGCGGGTGAGTAGTGCGCTATACAAGTATCAATTTACATTTACATTTACCGTTAGGGTCCACCTGCCGGTGCTAAGACACCAGGGCTTCTAAGGTCTATTGGGCCTTCAAAGGTGTAGCATCGGAATGAGCTCTGTCAAGCATGTGGTCTGGTGGACTGGTCAAGAAGGCTGAAAATGGTGCTCCAGTACCAAATTCAGCAGCTCTGGCCAGAGTGCCACATCCTCTCCTACACTGAACACCATACTGCCCCACTGAGAGAAACTCGTGCTGCCTTCAGCTACAACTCAATTGTGCTGCGACTAAATTCAAATTATGCACTAGACAACAGTAAAATGCTGCCTGAAAAAAATGAATAATACCCTGGAAAAAGCAAACACTCATAAGGAATGCAAAAATAAGCAAAGCATGTGAAATGTATTCAGGAACAACAAGGTTTCCTTAACAGTTTTAAACTCATTATTCCGAAATCAGTAAGTGATTTTGCCTGGAAAATTCAGGACATGGCTACAGGACCAGGAAGGGACCCGTTTCAATGTCCGTTTCTTATATCTTTTCAAAATGTAATCAGTTTGGTTTAAAAATAGACCACATCCCCAAACACAGAGCCGCAGTACACATATAAGCGAAAATAATTAAAACAGTTCATAATAAACGTTTCCACTCCACTAATCAACCAGGTATTGCAGTCCCTTTAGGAATGGTGCACTTCCCCACCCTGGAAAAACAATGTTGTTCAAAGAAAGAAGAAAAAAAGAAAGTAGCGCTTTTACTGGCAAACTCTGCAAAGTGGTGCTAATGTGTGTGGGTGTAAATAACAATCTGGCCTGTCTGCTGACCACTCTGTATTGCTTTATTTAGGTATTTAATTATTTTTTCTCTCCGTCCCGAGGTTATGAAACGGTCAGTAAATGAGGACATTTCTAGCCAAATTGTTCCCCCTTTTTTGGATCCATTTCACAGGGAAACAAATAAAGAAAAGGAGAGGGAAGAGAGAGTACGTAAGAGCTGTCTCTTGAAATCAGAACTTAAGGAGGAGCGAGACGGTGACAGAAAGAGATGGAGGAATAAAGAGAGTAAATGAGGGGAGGAGGGCAGCTGCCAGAGGCAGGTCAGGAGAAGTTGACACTGTCCTTGCCTTCTCTAGGCATGAAGGAAAAGAGACAGAGTTTTCTCCTTTCTGCCCTTCCCAGACTGCAGAGCCTTCCTGCAGCATAACAAAGCACAGAGGGCGGGTGGCCTCTTTGACACCAGGCAGGTCAAGTGCAGGGCCATTAGGTGGTACGTACGTGCACTAATGGCCCTGTGAATAACAAAAGGGAGAGGGGAAATTCTTTTGTCCCCTCATCCCCCCAACCCTTGTCCCCCGTGTCTCACCCACTCTAAAATCTGGGGGGGATATATCCCCCGCGTCCCCCACACTTCCTACGCCCATGTTTACTAGAGGTACTTGGTGGACTAGTTGGCCCCTAGGGACCCTCAGTATTCAAGGGGACTTAATCCCCCAACTTAAAATGGGCCCCAGGGCGCGTTTGCACAGTGGTGCAGGGAGGGGGCGGGGCCTGATGTGACAAGTGTGCAAATGCACCCTGTGGCACATTTTAAGTTAGGGGATTAAATCCCCTTGAATACTGAGGGTTTCTGGGGTCCAACTAGCCCACCAGGTACCTCCAGTATGCGTCAGGAAGCTGCGTTGCAGAGAGGTGTTCCGAGGCCACGCCCCTTTTTACACCTCTCTGCAACTCAGCTCTTTGGCGCTTACTGGAGGTATATGGTGGGCTAGTTGACCCGCAGGGACCCTCAGGATTGAAGGGGACTTAATCCCCCAATTTACAATATGCCAGGGGGTGCATTTGCACACCTGGTCTGTCAGGCCCCGCCCCATCTGTGCACAAATGTGCAAATGCGCCCCCTGGCTTGTTGTAAATTGGGGGTTTAATTCCCCTTGAGTCCTGAGAGTCCCTGGGGGGAAACTAGATGAACTTTCATTTTTCTTTCATGTGACTCAAACAATATTGATTGGAAACTCTCCCTGACCAAATGAAATGATACCCAATCTACCTCTGTGATATATAATATATATAATATAATATATAATAATACAAAATATACACACACACATATATATATATATATATACATATATATCTGTCGCGTTCCAATCTAGGACCCTGATCGATACTTTGACCTTATGCCCCTATACGGCTATAAATCCATTTATTCCCTATATTGGCATTACCGATCAAATGCAATATTCAGAAACTCGTCTCTGGCCTCACACGAACAGAGCCACCTTTGCAGCTCATTAGTGCAAATGACACAGCAGAAGCTACTATCTAAGATTCCTAGATTAACACTCCGAGTTCTTCAACAAGATAAAAACTCAGCAACCTGGGAAAGCCTCGCTTGCTATGTTTTGATTAGTAATAGAACTCTAATGAGCACTGAGAGACGATCACTTCCTAGTGACATCTTTATTGACGTCTTATGTCCAAAAAATTACGTCAAACAAGGCACCTTTCAGGTACCAACGTTGCCTTAAGCAAATGCTGGCTAGCTGCCTCATAGACATCGCTGCCGTTATCGCTGCTGATGCTATCGCTGCGAACGAGCGAACAATGGTGTGGTGAACATAGGAGCTGAACAGCTGTCCCCCTGCAAGAGCCCAGCAGATGCAAGCTGCCCGCGGACGCTGCCCCTCCTCCTCTTCCTCGACGCGCTGAGAAAGACGCTGTCTTTTCTCCTGCAGAGAAAATCCAGCTCCGGCGTTTCCAGCCCACTCTTGCGAGTGACTGGGATATCGAGTCCCTGGAAGGAGATACCAGACCTCCAACATTCTATTTCAGAGGTATGGTGTTGACTAAACCCTTAGAGAGAATTCTTGAAGCAAACCTTGGCAAAACCAACTTAACTTAAGCTACTTACTCCCTTCCACTTGTTAGGCTTAGGTCAGGTACACTGGGGTAGGCGTAGTTAGAAGCACCAGTTGAGTACGTTAGTCAAATGTATATATGAATGTATATATGTTTTATTCATTTTAAACCATTGTATGGCTAAGAAACCATATCAATGCTTTTACAGTATTATTTCGCAATCCTCATTTTACTGTACGCATTTTTTATAATAACAAGTCTTGCAATTGTGGCAATTCATTTCTCTTGTATGAGAAGAAAGACTGTTCAATAAATAATACCTTTTATTGAAAACGCCCGTCTCTCTATTCTCTACATATTGTGAAAGTAATCTGCACAACAACTGACTGAGTAAAATAACTGTCTATTGTTTCACACGACTCTAGAGATTGACTCTTATCTGAGGAGCAAAGTTGTCATGTTGCACGGTTGTTGGAAAACTGAATCCCTTCTTGGCTGTGCCAGGGAAGCTGATCACTTCCTATTCAGTCAGAAAGTTTCCAGTGACATCTGAGCTAGTTGGTAACAAACCCAATTAAGTTTAGCATAGTCAGTAGAGGCCTGGAAGATCCGCACTTCTACGTCGATACTACTGTTTATGTTATTCCAATGCGCAGGGCCTATTGGGAAAATAGGAACTACACTACATGGCGCCCAACGTTTGGTACGGCGATAAACTAACGCAAGACGTTAGAGTAACTCAGTTGTGCATTTTTCACACAGACCCCTTTCTCCCGTAAATACTCCAATAGACGTCTGGAGTGGGTGAAAGGTTGAAATCCGGCCGACCTTAGTAGGAAGAGATTCCTATGTAAAGCTCTGGTTTATTCAACGTTGAAGGATACAGTGTTCCAAAATATTGTGCACCTAATCTTTGTCTCCTTGGAGACCTGCTCTGCAAAACCTGCATTTATAAAATGTCAGTGTTAGAAAACGGGACCGTTGAAACCGCAGCAGATACAAATCAACGGGACACCGGTACTACTGAACCGGGTGCGATAATCATCCCGGCACATTTAAGAAAATCTATAACGTTAAAACTTATAGAAAATGGACTGACCACACAAGGTGGCACAGTCGTCTTCGTGATAGAGGCACACGAATATCGGCAGACAGAGGTATTCTATTCATGGATAAAATTTCCAGCGGCAAACGCTGCAACACAGGAGTTCCACTATTATAAAATAGAGGATCCACCGGGAGAGTACGCTCCTTTGGAGGAGATTGAAATCCCATTAAAATTCCAAGAGCACCTGCTCTGGTTTAATGGCGCCCTAAAACATAATGATCATATTACCAGGCTCGGTCCACTAGGTAGACCAGGAGCAACGTGGCCGGTTCTAGCCAACTACACACCACATCCGGACATTGATAAAATGTCAAATGAAGAACTTTTAGCACAGCTAAAAACATTAATTAAAATACATAGGCAATTAGTCCAATATGTAATGCGGACTGCTACAGTCCAAACAGCTGTTAATGTTCCACAGCTGACCCCTCATCAGGGGAACACTAATAAAATTACACCACAGAACATACAATAATGTCTTGGTAAAACACCCGTAAAACGGGAACAAATTCCTTTCTGGTTAGCGCAGAAAATTACTCAAATAGAGGCAGTATTTCCGAATACTACCCCTATTGAGAAACATAGGATTCTGACCATCTGTCTTCCTATGGGGGTCGCACCACACGTGGAGGACTGTGACACTTGGGGTACAGTCTTTGCTTCCATTTACACAAAAACACATGGTGTTCCGTCCATGGCGGTAATACCAGAAGTACTAAAACAGATTCAGAATGAATACGGTCCAGAACCTGCTTTAACTCTTGGTATGAAATTACTGAAAGACTTCAAGCAGGTCTCGGCTATATTATTAGCCAACATAAAAGGAGAAGCAGCATCTGTGGCGATCCGCCAGAAGTTGAGGGAAACAGATATAACAGATCAACCAATTGAGCTTGCCAGAATCATAGAGAAATGCTATGAAGAATTAGGTAGAGACAGCTTGGGTGGAAAACCAGTAAAGCCCCAACTGCTCGAAAATCCTGAAAAATTATTTATTAAAAATATTTCAAACACTCCTAAAAAGAGCTGGGATGAAAATAAACAATCCACTCCCAAAGAAAAAGTTTTCCAGTCCAGAGGAAGGTCTCCTCGACGGAGGGAAAGAACTCCGACTCGAGAACACCAGTCTCCCCAGAGGGAGCCCTCTGAGAAAAGATATAACCTTAGAAATAGGGATAATTTGAAGAAGCCTGATAGATATCAAAGTATTGATACACGTCCCTCTCGATCTTTTTCGCAGAAATCGGAAAGAAGAGGACGGTCAGACCCAGGAGAACACACCAAGTCCAAAGACAAGGAACCTGTTTAAAGTAAAAAATCTCAATTTCCAAAAAAGAAGGTAGCCAGTATTAGAGTAATCGAACATGCAGAGAATACTGAGGACACAGTTGAAAAACGGGGAGTGGGCACAGACAATGCTAGACAGTGCAGCAGAAATCACTATAGCCCGCAATATCCTGATGAGTCATCTGGAGACAGTGGACATGAATGAATACATTCAGGTTGAAACTGCCGACACCAGACTTAGCGAGCCCCATAAGATATATGAAATAACATTGCATATAGAGGGTGATAAGACTAGGAAAATAAGGGGTCTATTTTGGGATAAACTCTCAAAAGGCTATGATATTCTGTTAGCTGAAAAAGATTGGCCCCCAGAGTTTGTCAGGGAGTGCCCTCGTGGCGAAGAAATGATTATGCCTGCCTTCTCGAATCACATTCCGATTCACAAAAAATATACTTATGCAAGGAAATGGGCAGTAGGCCAGGCACCGGCATTATATAAAAATCATGTAGGATGGGATGAGGACTCTCCTCCTCACAAAATCCAGTGAAAAAGTGAACCAACTGCACAAAGGCAGTATCCCATTAAGCAAGAAGCTAAAAAACAAGTCAGGGAGATTTTAGATCAACTTGAATACCAGGGGGTGATTGAAACATGCACCTCTCAAATGAACAATCCTTTGTTTCCTGTCTCCAAGCCAGACAATTCATATCGTCTAATTTTGGACTACAGACACCTTAATGCATGTTGCAAAACTTTTGCAGTTCAAAATTTGCATAGTGCTGCACTAATGAATAACATAGTTAGGAAAAAATATAAAACGACATTAGACATATCTAATGGTTTCTTTTGTCAAAACATTGCACCAGAAAGCAGATACTTGACCGCTTTCTCAGTAATGGGGTCTCAGAAAAATTTCTGTAGGCTCCTACAGGGGTTCAAGAACAGCCCAGGACTATTCTCAGCCAGAGTAACAGAGTTACTACAAATATATGATGATGAGGCATTATCTTACGTAGATGATATCTATCTCACAGACAACGACTTGGAGACTCACTTGAAAAGAGTGAACACCATTATACTTGGGTTCGCAGCAGAGGGTTGCAAATTCAACTTTAAAAAGTCCCGAATTGCCCATCTGACAGTATTATTTTTAGGATACGAATTTTCAAGTGAAGGGAAAAGCCTAGCGGACAACTTCTTAGAGAAGTGCGCTGTACTCCAAGCACCGAAAACGCTGAAGAACTTACAATCGTTTCTAGGCTTTCTAAATTTCGGTAGAACTTACATTCTAAATTACGCAGAGAGGGTTAAACCTCTCTACGAACTAATTAGACCTGATTTTAAACAAATCACCTGGACTCAAAAACACACAGAAATTTTGAGATCACTGCAAACAGACATGTTAGCAAAAACAAAATTAGAAACACGTGACAATACACGCAATCTTGTAATCCAAGTCATCCCAGGAAGATGCGGATTCACGTACCTGACCTCTAATGAGGGAGAAAAGGTACCAATTTCAATTAAATCTCACTTGTACACACAAGCGGAAAAAACATTCAGTCACACAGAAAATACTGTGAAAGCAGTGCAAACTGCAATAGCAAATGAACGAGAACTAGCACACGGCAAAAGGATTAATATCCTCACAGCGGAATCCACCTTCGAGGCGCTATTCAGCCCAGTAAACCTGCCTACAGTGTCACTGGATCCGAAATGGATACAGTGTGTAGATTCTCTTGGAGCGGAAGATGTGAAATACTATTTCGCCCCGCAATTCAAAAAACTGAATGATTTAGAATATGAAGAAGAATATCCTCTGCCAATCGAACTTCTGCCTCTCCCACAGTACGCCTGTATAATCTATACAGATAGATTTGTACAGCATTTCAACGTAGAGAACAAATCCTACGATGCAGGCTGTGCGATTGTTAAAGGTCGTTGGCTGTGCGCTGTATTCAGACCGAAAATAACAAAAAATGAATCAGTAAAGTACTGTTCAGCTCAAAGAGCTGAAATTAGATCTTTAAAGATGGCACTTGAAAATGCAGAACGTGAATTCCCGACACTTATCGTGTGCGATTCTCATTTATGCGTCAACTCTTACAATAATAAGTTGCAGAGCTGGATTGAAAACGATTACAAAGATGACACAGGTGCCACAATAAAGCATAAATTGCTCTGGAAACAGGTAGCTCTTTTGCAGAAAGAACTACAAAAGAGTCACGTGATACACGCACAGAGTCTTCAACGTGATGGCGTTCACGTTGCAGGGAATTCATTGGCTAATACAGCCACAGCGGAAGCAACTAAACCGGCTTCCGTAGCCACAAAAAAGCGTGCAGAAAAACACATAGACGGGGAAACCATGCTGGCAGTAAAAACGTCCGTAAAAGGCGACTGTGCAGCACTACCCGTGAACTATCCACTCAATTATGCATACGTAATCGATGCAAACTCCGTTCCTTTAGCTCGAATCCCTGGAGTGGGGGATAGGGTAATTCCAAACATGAACCGGAGAAAGTTATTAATAGCAGACGCACACATGGGTGAAGGTCCTCGGCACATACAGATGATGGAATCTCGAAAGAATTACAGTCAGTGTACTGGTGGCCAGGAATGAGCCTACACCACTACAAATATGTAAAGACCTGCCCGGACTGCGACAGGGATCGCAGCAATGAGTCAAGCGCATTAATGCCATGGTAAGCATAATGCTGTCTACATGCCATCCAGCGTCCTATTAATCATTAAGGCTAAATCCACTTAAAAAATGTGGCCTCCAGCGCTCGGCTGACGCCAGAACGGTTATAAAAGATCTGTGAGTCTTTATCGGCATATACGCAATTGCCATGTTCCATTCTGACCAGGGTCCTGCTTTCAGCTCTCGAGCTTATAAGAAGGCCATGGCCAGCATGGGAGTTGGGTTGCGGTATTCTTGTCCGTCACACGCCGAAGGGAACAGTGTGGTAGAAAGAAAAAACCGGGACATAAAGCAATCTATAACAGCGAAGGTATTAGGTTCGGGTGCTGGGTGGGTCAAACATTTAATAAGTGTCCAGTTAAGTCTGAATAACTTGCCAAAAAATTCTCTAAAAGGTTTCAGCCCATACGAACTATTGTTCGGAACTAGAATGCGAATTCAGGACTTAGATAGTCAGGTATCAGTGGTACAAGATAAGAAAACAGACTTTGACATCAAAGACCGTTTGGCTGTTTTACAGGACTTGAATGAAACAAGAAAATCCATAAGCAACATAAAGTTAAAGCAACAGCCAGCTACCACTGACGAGGCACCACCAGCAACAGCCCCAGCAAGGCCTGTCTGGATTCCAAAGATTGGGGATCTAGTCAGAGAAAAAATAGCGGTGAAGAAGGAATTTGGGCCTTCTTACAGAAAAGCAGTACCTGTCTTAGCAATCAACGGAACAAGATCAGTAGTACTACCGCCCCTTGCTGGTAAAAAGGAGAACAGAGTTGTATCAATCGATCTGGTAAAACCACAAGCATGTGGCCTATAATCAACAGTAGGCCCAGTGGACTCCCAAGAAACAACAGAATACCCAAACTTGCAACAATCCAAGAGGTTCAAACTGAAAGACTAATCACATTCGATCAGCCTGCAGTGCACAGAGAGGGACTATGCAATAATACCATGGAACTCGTGCCTCTTGAAACACAGATTGAAACAGTCTACAATGATGTGGCATCAGAATGTGCTACCGAAAGACAAATTGAAAGAACAATTCCAACAATTGACAGAACCGCCTCTGGCTATTTCATCAACTTCGACAACTTTTCCGAGGATCAAAGCAACCCCGAAGTGATGCCAGAAACAAAGACTTTTAAAGAAAAAGCAACAGAACTCTTTCAACAAATCAAAGAAGTATATCTGGATACACCATTGATTGAGCATTGGATCATCTCAGGGGTATTGATACTCCTACTATGCCTAATTTTAGTTTTAATTTTAGGAAGGTTTATTACAATTCAATGGACACAGCAAATCAGAACATCAACTTAGTCCTCAAACCACACAGATCATCCCACGTGAAGAAAAGAGAACTGTCAACAGTAAATGTCACAGCCATTCCATTACCCGTTGGGGTAGTATGGGAGAAAACTGACTATGAAATCTATGGTCCGGTCGAAATCCTGAAGTATCCTCATCAATTCAAGGTTTCCTTAAGTGACTTTGTAAAACCTAGTACATTCTCTGATGATTGGGACTTTGAATGTATTAATAATATGATGTCTGATTTAGTAATGTCAGCTAGATTCACAGAACATGATTATTTACAAGGTTCGCCTAGTTATGAACAGATGTTCTGCTTCACACATTATGGTGATCATTATTTGCATAAGTCTGCACAACCTAGAAATGTTTTTAAGTATAATCAATGGGAACATTGTGCTACACCACCTAAAAGCAGTTCTAAAACATTCTATGAGAAATTCCAGTACTTCTCAGGGTTTAACACCAGTGATGCAGAAACGTTTTATTATAAACTGTTAGATAAAACAGGATTGAAAACAATGCTGACAAATACTAAATTGATATATTCAGAAGAATTTTATGAAAAAATGATGACATTTGGTTTTGATTATTGGAAAAATAACATTGAAACAAAAACCATCTGGGGTACAAAAGAGTGGCAGATACAAGGCCTAGAAGCACTGTTTCGAGCCTGCATGATCCCAGAACAAATGATGTTTTTAAATGAAACAATTCACCAAACATCCTGTCTTGGCCTAGCTAAGATTAAAGACCTTAACAAACCGTCTATTCCAAAGCCAATACCTGAGAATACAACAGATATTGAGATAGACGTATCTAAAATTTTACATTTAAACAGAACACATCCTGATTGGAACAAGTGGTTAATCTAGCCTACTGACACAAACAACTGTCAAGATAGATTCCTGAATAAAACACAGGGGTTAAAAATGACCAGACAAGACCCTAGATACTCCCAGAGACAACATCCAGGGATAGTAACAACATACAGTGTAGGGAAACTCTGCCTCGAATGGCTAGGATCATCCACACTGGCTGAAATTAAGCAACACTTGTCTTTACTTAAAGATGGTGCTGATTTGCGCGATTTTATTATGGGACCACACAAACAGCGTCAAAAGCATTTCATAGCGACCAGTATCCATGCGGTATACAACGAGGCTTGGAAAGTCACACAAATTGAAACAGCTGAAAAAATACGAGAAATTGATCGTATCAATTTGGAAAAATCACTTTCTGTAGTGGACAATGGGTTAATGACTCTGTCCTCCAGAATATATTCACTGGACAGTATTGTATCATCTGCCTTTGATATAATAGACAGAGACTTGCTGATGTTACAGCATGGCCAGTCAGAATTGCGTTCTATTGTACAGTTAGGCTGGACGCTGCAAAATCTTCGTTCAGGCTATGTGCCTTGGCGTTTAATCAACACAACGTCATTGTTTCACAGAAATGCTTAGCCAAATTCTTAACATGTCTAGTGCCATAGGCATCCCAGGCATATTTAAGACGATTTTTACGCGACTGCTAACACCATTTCAAGCAATTCTGGGAATCATTCCCAATTTTGTCCATTCAGTCTTTGGCGGCATACTCCTATTTTTGGGACTTGTAGCCGGGATTTTATTTTTGACCCTCCTGCTCCGTTATGGCAAGCCAGAGCTCAGACATGACTCCTACGGGAATGGAAGAAACGATCCTAGCAATACGCTACTGGGACAGAATAACTAGAGTCCTTGGATTGGCCAGGCTGAGAGATCTAAACATGACCTGGTTCCTTTCATTCAGACCTATATGGCAATCCTGCATCTTACCTGTGCTACGATGTATGCTATGCGGAGATGAGTGCGTGTTGGACACCTGTCTTGCACTTCCATCAGCAGTACCAATGGATATCGATACTTTGCTCAGTCCTGTAACGGCTCACGCATTTTGTTGTCCCCAGCGGCTACCAATCCTGATGACGGCATTCGTTGAGACTCCTGTACTACGACTAGGTGGTAACAGTGGAGCGAGTGACAAAAGCAACATCACCCAGGTACGACCTTCTGTGAGCATTCCTGATCCAGACTTTGATGACAGCAATCATTCTCACACCTGCCAAGTTGCAGCACTATCAAATGTGGTCGAACTGCCTGATTTTGTAGACCAATTCTTTGAGAGCCTGTCTGATATGATGTTCTCACCCGAACAGAAACAATAACTTTAGCATTCCGACACACAGCGTTCCCATGAACTCTGAATTTGGCCTTCAGTTTTGATCAACAAAAACTGCCAAAAAGCGTTGGAACTCTATTCCCCCGTTCACAAGAAAATATTTTTGGGATTGAACTATTTTTCATAATATTTTCCCCTTTTTCTGGCACGAATTCTTTGCTTAAAGTAGACCTGTTCATAGAGAACAGAAGCTTCTACTTCTATTTAGGTAAATCTAGAGACATAATAACTTAACACCAGCCTCTAGCTCATTTTACAGCAAATGCATTTATATGTGATGAAATTATCTCGCCCTTCTTTTCTGTATTAAGAGATATTTCATGTGTAATTCTTTTGCAAAATCGTTCATTGATTGCATATGCTATAATTTTGAATGATTTCTATGCTTAAAGACGTACAGTACCTAAATTACCACGTATTTCAAATACGCCTATTTCAAATGCAAATATTTATTTTGGGGTGGGCAATGTTACACATGCATCTTATTGCTGTAGTTTTAGTAATTTGATGGACATAAATTCGTGGAGTGGGTGTCGCGTTCTAATCTAGGACCCTGATCGATACTGTGACCTTATACGGCTATAAATCCATTTATTCCCTATATTGGCATAACCGATCAAATGCAATATTCAGAAACTCGTCTCTGGCCTCACACGAACAGAGCCACATTTCAGAATCGCTTCCTCTGCAACTTCCTTTGCAGCTCATTAGTGCAAATGACACAGCAGAAGCTACTATCTAAGATTCCTAGATTAACACTCCGAGTTCTTCAACAAGATAAAAACTCAGCAACCTAGGAAAGCCCCGCTTGCTATGTTTTGATTAGTAATAGAACTCTAATGAGCACTGAGAGACGATCACTTCCTAGTGACATCTTTATTGACGTCTTATGTCCAAAAACTTACGTCAAACAAGGCACCTTTCAGGTATAAATATTACCAACGTTGCCTTAAGCAAATGCTGGCTAGCTGCCTCATAGACATCGCTGCCGTTATCGCTGCTGATGCTATCGCTGCGAACGAGCAAACAATGGTGTGGTGAATATAGGAGCTGAACAGCTGTCCCCCTGCAAGAACCCAGCAGATGCAAGCTGCCCGCAGACGCTGCCCCTCCTCCTCTTCCTCGACGCGCTGAGAAAGACGCCGTCTTTTCTCCTGCCGTGAAAATCCAGCTCCGGCGTTTCCAGCCCACTCTTGCGAGTGACTGGGATATCGAGTCCCTGGAAGCAGACACCAGACCTCCAACATTCTATTTCAGAGGTATGGTGTTGACTAAACCCTTAGAGAGAATTCTTGAAGCAAACCTTGGCAAAACCAACTTAACTTAAGCTACTTACTCCCTTCCACGTGTTAGGCTTAGGTCAGGTATACTGGGGTAGGCGTAGTTAGAAGCACCAGTTGAGTACGTTAGTCAAATGTATATATGAATGTATATATGTTTTATTCATTTTAAACCATTGTATGGCTAAGAAACCATATCAATGCTTTTACAGTATTATTTCGCAATCCTCATTTTACTGTACGCACTTTTTATAATAACAAGTCTTGCAATTGTGGCAATTCATTTCTCTTGTATGAGAAGAAAGACTGTTCAATAAATAATACCTTTTATTGAAAACGCCCGTCTCTCTATTCTCTACATATTGTGAAAGTAATCTGCACAACAACTGACTGAGTAAAATAACTGTCTATTGTTTCACACAACTCTAGAGATTGACTCTTATCTGAGGAGCAAAGTTGTCATGTTGCACGGTTGTTGGAAAACTGAATCCCTTCTTGGCTGTGCCAGGGAAGCTGATCACTTCCTATTCAGTAAAGAAAGTTTCCAGTGACCTCTGAGCTAGTTGGTAACAAACCCAATTAAGTTTGGCATAGTCAGTAGAGGCCTGGAAGATCCGCACTTCTACGTCGATACTACTGTTTATGTTATTCCAATGCGCAGGGCATATTGGAAAAATAGGAACTACACTATATATATATATACATATATATATTTATATATATATATGTATATATATATATATATATATATATATATATATATATATATATATATATATATATATATATATATATATATATATATATATATATATATGGAGAACAGACCACTGAAGTACGGCAAGATGATTCTAGGTGGGCCAGACAGATCTTTTTAAATTTCTTTCTCGGGATTACAGCTATTGAGATGGGGGAGTGATAATATTGTATCATGCCGAGGTCGCTGAAGGATTTTCTGATGTAAGCAAGCCAACCGATCTTTAGGGCCATATCTAGGAAAACACAGTCCTCTATGATCCCCCGGCAGAGAGTTGTTTCACTACACGACCAAATGCGATGCCACAGAAGAAGGGGTTGAATCCTGATCAGGTCTGTTAGGTAGGGCAGACCCACTTCCAAGTGACAAGCATAGGTAGATGTGCCCTGGGGCGCTGCCAAAAGGAAACGCAGGAAAGTGTTTTCCAACTTTTGGACCTCCTCAACGTTGGCATAACCCCAAATTCCCACCCCATAGAGTGCGCTCGAAACACATTTAGCCCTGTAAATTTCTAAAAGTTCAACCGGGGGCCATCTGCCTAATTTATTCGCAAATTTGACTAAGGCAGCAGTTGTTCTCATGAAGGTGAGTTTCCTAGATTCTATGGCGTACTTCCAGGAGCATTTGTGGTCAAACGTAATTCCCGTAATACGTAGTTGTGCTCTCTATTTTTTTTGCATCAATAAATATGGGCTTGATGTTCTTAATCCTCGACCCTGCGGACATTACAAACGTTTTCTTAATGTTAACCTTAAGGTCGAGGTTGGCCATAAAAGTGTGGTATTTCTCAAGAGCACGCTGTAATTCCATAGGGGTGCGGGCTAGGATTACAGCGTTGTCCGCATAGAGTAGGACCGGGATAGGGCGCGTGTTTATTGAGGGGAGGTCCTGGCAACCCGTCAGCATGGCTTTTTCCAAGCCGTTGATATATAAATTAAATATAAACGGGGCCAGGACGCAACCCTGGCTTACCCCTTCGGTCCACTCTGAACAACTTTGTTAGCTCGTCCCCTGTACCGTATCTGACTCTAGCTGTTGCGTCAGAATATAATTCGCGGAGAAACGTTATAAGGGAAGACTCTATTCCCATATCTGCCAGAATAGACCACAGCTTATTGTGGTTGACGCAGTCAAAAGCTGTGGAGAGGTCGACGTATGCCATATAAAGGGCCCCCCCTTGGCATTTACATATTTCCCTATAAGTAAGGATAGATTGAGGGCTTGCTCTATGGTTCCAAGTCCCTCACGGAACCCAAATTGTAAGTCAGAAAGAGCTTTGGTATCTGAGGCCCAGTGTTGGAGACGCTCCAGGATAACGCGACCGGCCACTTTCCCCAGCGAATCCAAAAGGGAAATAGGCCGATAACAAGATGGCGATTGGCGATCCCCTTTTTTAAAAATAGGAACGAGGATTGACTGGGACCAAAATTCAAGGAGTCCCAAGTCACATGAAGCTTGAGGAACCCTGGTTAAAATTGGCGACCATAGATCCGTATTTGAAAAGGTCAATTGGAACCCCGTCGGGGGCCTGGCGCCTTGCCGTTTTTACTGGCCTTTAAGGCAAGTTCCACCTCCTCGTGTGTAATATAAATGGGCAGCGGGAAGTTTATTTTATTGGTACACAGACAAAATATGGATTTTTAAATATCGATATACAAAAATATCGAAGTTTAAATATCGATGGGACAAAATATCGAAGGTAAGTAATATCGACAGTCTTAATATCGATATTGGTATGATATCAGTAATATCGAAGTTGTAAATATCGCTGTCAATAATATCGAAATTAATAACTTTGATGTTACTAATATCAATTTTTAAATAAATTTAGTGTATATTATATTGTATTTATGTTTTATTATTTATTTTTAATGTAATTTAATTAAATATTGTCTTTTACTACTGTAGCGGGTTGTGGGTTTATAGGGGAATAGGGTGGGAAGTAATTTAATTATGTTAAATTAATTATTAATTAGTAGGAATTATTAATTAATTAATTGAGAAATAATTTTTAATTATTTTTAATTAATTGATTAATTGATAAATATGTTCTGTAGCGGGTTATGGGTTTATAGGGGAATAGGGTGGGAAGTAATTTAATAATAATTAATTAATTGATATATGTTTGTACATATTTTAATTAATAATTAATTGGTAATTAATTTCTAATAATTAGTTAATTAATTAATATAATTTTTGACATATTTATAATTATTAATTAGTTGGTAATTAATGAATATTAATTATTTAATTCATTAATTATAGTAATTTTTTTATATATAATTAATTGTTATTCTTAATTAAATAATTGGGAAAAATAATATTAATTAATAAATTAAATTAATTACAGCAAATGTGCTAATATATTTACTTTATTGTTATTGTTAATTAATAATTAATTGGTAATAAAATAATATTAATTAATTTTGGGTAAAGGAGTATTTTTAGGGTTCAGGGTCAGTTTTCAGTTTTTGGGTAAAGGGGTATTTTTAGGGTTCTGGGTCAGTTTTCAGTTTTTGGGTAAAGGGGTATTTTTACGGTTCAGGGCCAGTTTTCAATTTATAGGTAAAGGGTTTTTTTTAGGGTTCAGGGTCAGTTTTCAGTTTTTGGGTAAAGGGGTATTTTTAGGGTTCAGGGTCAGTTTTCAGTTTTTGGGTAAAGGGGTATTTTTAGGGTTCAGGGTCAGTTTTCAGTTTTTGGGTAAAGGGGTATTTTTAGGGTTATGGGTCAGTTTTCAGTTCATGGGTAAAGGGGTATTTTTAGGGTTCAGGGTCAGTTTTCAGTTTTTGGGTAAAGGGGTATTTTTAGTGTTTAGGGTCAGTTTTCAGTTTTTGGGTAAAGGGGTATTTTTAGGGTTCAGGGTCAGTTTTCAGTTTTTGGGTAAAGGGGTATTTTTAGGGATAAGGGTCAGTTTTCAGTTTTTGGGTAAAGGGGTATTTTTAGGGTTCAGGGTCAGTTTTGGGTTTTTGGGGTACAGGGATATTTTTAGGGTTCAGGGTCAGTTTTGGGTTTTGGGAGTACAGGTGTACAGGGTAAAAACAAAAAAAATTACATTAAATCAAATAAATTACATGAAAAAAAATTAAAATTACTTTAAATTATTAAGTGTTTTATTTATTTTAAATTTATATGTATTAGTTTTAATTTTGTTTTAATATTTTTATTTAATAGTTGTAAAATTATATGTATTTTTAATTTATTTTTACATTATTATTAATACATTTAAAAAAACGATATTTTTGATTCCGATATTTTTGTACTTCGATATTATTTTTTCGATATTTTTGTACTTACCTTAATGAAGATAGGATTCCGATATTTTTGCTGTCGATATTTTTGCTTCGATATTTTTGCATGTCGATATTCTGACTGTCGATATTATGTCAGACATTCTATTTTATCTAAGCCCTCTGGAGAAGATCGAGTTGCGGTTGGGGGAAGGCTGAATATCCGATCAAAATACTCAACCCACAGATGTTCGTCGATAACAACATCGATACTAGGGTTAGCCGTTGGATCTGATAAAAAAGGGGACTTCACAACCTTCCAGAAAGCGGCGCTATATCTCCGTGTGCATGATCTGTGGAGTTGTGTCCATAGATCTTGTTTAAGAGTATTCTTCCTGGATTTTAGAGCCTGATTATAGATCTTTCTAAGGGCTGCGATATCTTTTGAGTTTCTATCTGTTTTATTTAAGGCTGTTTTTAGGTTTTGGTGGGCTTTTGTACAAGAGCTGTCGAACCATCACTTGATTCTGGATTTACCTGGCTTTCGTGCTTACAAAAAGTGCTTCCCTAATTAATACTATCATTTTAGAAAAATTTGCCATTATTCCCTCAATAGTAGTTGCTGGATCGAGGCAATTTGCAAACGCTTGCCTAAGGTTTGTAACCAGACTTGTTGTGATGGCAAGCGGGTCCACTTTTTCCCACCTTAGTGAATAGGCATTTAATCTGTCCATTAGGATGTTATTTTGGCTTAGGAGCGTTTCGATATTAGCCCTCAAGTGGCTATTAGAAAATTTTAAGGTAATGCTGTTCGGGAAGTGGTCACTGACAGCGATATCGTGGGTTTTACATTTTAAGAGACCCCCCCTGCTGTTCCTGATATGAATATAAAATCAATTATGCTATAACTTCCTCTGCCATTATAGGTAGGTGTTAGAGGTACAGGAGGATTAACCAGATCATTGGCAAGTACGAGGTCTAGGCCACACAGGGTATCATTCAGAGTATGCCCAACTGCAGTGTGGGGGAAATGGGTAATCGGATCGCTATTTTCATCTACTATACCACAGAGTGAGTTAGCGCTGTGTTTGCAAAGCGTTTGATTAAAATCTCCGCCCCAGATTATGGTCAACTCCTTGCTAGCCCTGATAGATAGTTCATAGAGACAGAGGCCTATTTCCTTTAATGTTTTTATCAAAGCCTCCACAAATAAGTTGTTGTAAAAGTTTACTATTACCAGGGTATTGGTATTACCTTGGTGAAGAGCGACTATTTGGAAATTTAATTCCATTTTGACCGGGACTATACTTGTGAGTTGAAGAGTGTTGGATACGTAAATAACCAAACCACCCTTTTGTCTACCAGAAGGAGAACGTAACGCGGGGGAAAAAAAAGTTCTATAACCCTCTATGTGTACTTCTGACGTTGCCCATGTTTCCTGCAAACTTATGATACTGTAATTGTGGATGAAATCTAACCAGATGTCATTTACGTCCTTTAGACGTAGGCCCGCGACATTTCACGAACAAAATGTTCAGGGTCGGTTCAACCTTAAATGTTGCGGGCTTAGGGTCTACTTCCACAATTCCCTCTGAGTGACTAAGCTGTGTGTAGTTTGAAGGGATTTCCTTATTTGTTAGACCTCTACGGTCCGCATCATCTAAAGAAGAGGAACAAACGGGAGTGTTAACCCTTGTAGGTTCGGTCGAGACCCTGGGAGGAAGTCAGTCCACCTGTTCCAGGTCGGAAAGCTAATAGAAGTAATTAAAGGTAGGGATATTATATCTCAAGCCCCCGCCCTCTGCCACATCTCGGTTAGGAAAACCCTTGCGATGGTAATGGTTTGAACTGGGGGAAGTTGGGGGTAAAAGAAACTCAAGTCCTGGCAAGGATGTTACTCTCACTAAACTGAGGAGGCCAGTTGCAAATGTGTTCTACCACCCGCCTATTTCCGAAATTAATAACAACACAATCCCCGGGAAGGTCCTTTCTTGTGTGTCCCAACCAGCTTATTCTCCTTGTAAATAGAATTTGCCCAGATATGTCAGGGTCCAGGGGCCTGTTCTTATTAAGCCAGTGGGTCGCTTTATTTCTTAATTCAGGAAAGTGCTCTTCTCTTCCTTGGGGCAATTCCGGACACCAACTAGCACTACCATGTATGGCAGTGATTGCGGGGGTAGGTCAATGCATGTAAATGGTCTCCTTGGATTAGATGACAGGGAAAGGTCCTTACCTACGGTAGGGTTAACTTTCGTCTGTCCCTCTTGGTTCGTGCCCTGAACTGAGGATCCCTCTGCTTTTTTCCGCTCCTTAGTTTCTGATGTCTTCGGAATATTCTGGGGGGATCTGCCTGTGGGTCCGCCATAGTCGTTGGTTGTTTAGCTAAGGATCTGTGGACGGATAAGGGATGGGTCGTGTTGTTGGTGCGAGTGTTATGTACAATAGGGCGATGTTGCTGGGCGATAGGCTTTGTGTTTGGTGCGCTAGTTAGTAGCCCTGGAGTGGATGGGGCACTAGTCACTACTCTCTCCAAATTGTCTATTTTTTCCCGTATGCGCTTTACCCTTTCCAAGAGGGGTGCCATTAGGGATTTCATAAGATGCTCAATTTTACTTAATAGACTCTCGTTTCATGAGGGGGAAGTATAAAAGGGGTGACTAAGGTATCGTTAATTCGATCCTGGGGACCACTGTCACTGGATGGAACTGGTGCTGCATCAGGCCCTCTTTTATTAGTGTTTTTTTCTCTTGTTGTACTTAATGTAACAGTAGCCTTTTTCTGTTTCTGTTTCTGGCCCCCCGCGTTCCCCTTAGCATTCCCTATAGGTGGACGTTCCGAGTTACTGTGATTTAACTTAAGCCTGGCTTTTTGTCCTCTAGTTTTAACCCTCGGGCTATCATTGCTAATGCTTTGGGGGGAGGCAGGGATCGAAATGAGACTAATGGATGAATCACCGGGCCCGCTAACTGTGAGATCCTCGACTTGAGGAAGGGGATCGGCTAAGTGCTTATTCAAAAAGATTGTAGGAGTCAGGGATAGCCTAGATGGGGGGGCATGAACTCCAGTGATGTATTGCCTCTAGTAAGGGGACTGATTTCAGTGTTTGGAGCGTGATGGAGTCCTGGGAGTGAGACGAATGATGGAGCATAAAATGAGTCCTGAGAATTGATGGTGGTAGTGAGTATATTGGAGGAGGGCAAGGGTGGAAGGGACCCAGCAGGTAGTGAGAGTCGGCGTTCTGTATGCTCGATGGCATTGGCCACCACCCCAATCGTTTTCTGGAGCATGCGGTCGATTGCCGTCAAGCTGGGTAACTGAGGTTTTGGACCCAACTTTTGCTTTGGTTCTGGGGCAGGCATCGCAGAAGCAGGTTTTACCTGAAATTGGGCTCTTAAACACGGGGATAAAAAAGGTTGCCAATGACACAAGATCTATATTTTAACACAGTGGTACTGGTAATTAAGGTACAATGTACGGCATAGAGAAATAGCCAGTCTAGAATAGTAAGTAGTAGTGTAGCTCATGGTGGTTGGAGGGCACTGAACCCCCTGCCGCAAAGACCCAAGAGGGGTGGCCCGGCCCAGCCTCTTCCTGCCACTAATGGCCAAAAACGGTCCCGCCCTTGTCCCGGGCTTCTCCCGGCGGCCTCCCATGCGTGTCCCGCGACACGGGAGCTCTGTATTGTTTTTAAACGTCCCCTGGCGCTAGCTGTGCGTGGTTGCGGCGTGCGCGCCGCAGGTGCAGCCGGGAGTTATGGTCCCGGGTCCCGGGTCTGGAGGGAACAGCGTCGGTAGACCACGGGACTCTTGGCTGTGGCGGCGAAGTCTCCAGCAGATAAGTAAAGTATTGCCCCCAAAGAGAAACAAGGCTCCCGCTTCACCGGAGCCCTGTAATGTTTTTAAACGCTTCCTGGCGCTAGCTGTGTGTGGTTGCGGCGTGCGCGCTGCAGGTGCAGCCGGGAGTTATGGTCCCGGGTCCCGGGTCTGGAGGGAACAGCGTCGGTAGACCACGGGACTCTTGGCTGTGGCGGCGAAGTCTCCAGCAGGTAAGTAAAGTATTGCTCCCAAAGAGAAACAAGGCTCCCACTCCACCGGAGCCCTGTATTGTTTTTAAACGCCTCCTGGCGCTAGCTGTGCGTGGTTGCGGCGTGCGCGCCGCAGGTGCAGCCGGGAGTTGTGGTCCCGGGTCCCGGGTCTGGAGGGAACAGCGTCGGTATACCACGGGTCTCTTGGCTGTGGCGGCGAAGTCTACAGCAGGTAAGTAAAGTATTGCCCCCAAAGAGAAACAAGGCTTCCGCTCCACCGGAGCTTTGTAATGTTTTTAAACGCCTCCTGGCACTAGCTGTGCGTGGTTGCGGCGTGTGCGCCGCAGGTGCAGTCGGGAGTTGTGGTCCTGGGTCCAGGGTCCCGGGTCTGGAGGGAACAGCGTCGGCAGACCACGGGACCCTTGGCTGTGGCGGCGAAGTCTCCAGCAGGTAAGTAAAGTATTGGTCCCAAAGAGAAACAAGGCTCCCCAAGTATTACAAATGACGCGTTTCGGGCGCGAAAGCCCTTGATCACACAACGGTCACAGCAAACTATTCATTTTTAAATGCTATGAAGTGCCTCCCACCGGCACCATGTTACTTGGTCATGCGACCATAGAAAGTGTGAGCATACCATGAAAACTCCACAAATACGAATATGTACCTGTATATATTTACATATTAGCTGAATACCTCAATGAATAAATAGATATAAATATAGCAGCAATATTGTAACCTATGCAATCACTGTTTAAATACAGGTATTGTTTCTTATGAAAAAAAGGGGGACATGAATTAGATAAAATGTATGCAAAAATATAGACACCCCACCTACTACCTCATACATGACAAGATAGAATATGACTGTTTAAATACATATTGTCATCTTTTGCAAATTATTTCATATCACTTGGTATTTCTAAAACAAATGCCACCAATGCAGTGTTTATTACTGTATAAAAATGGAAAATCTAATAACACACATATATCATTTATCCTCTAATATTTTATAAAAGTTGTTCAATATCTATGGAGTTCATGTTCAAAATATAGCAAAAATGTACAATGAGACTAATGGATGAATCACCGGGCCTGCTAACTGTGAGATCCTCGACTTGAGGAAGGGGATCGGCTAAGTGCTTATTCAAAAAGATTGTAGGAGTCAGGGATAGCCTAGATGGGGGGGCAAGAACTCCAGTGATGTATTGCCTATAGTAAGGGGACTGATTTCAGTGTTTGGAGCGTGATGGAGTCCTGGGAGGGAGACGAATAATGGAGCATAAAATTAGTCCTGCGAATTGATGGTGGTCGTGAGTATATTGGAGGAGGGCAAGGGTGGAAGGGACCCAGCAGGTAGTGAGAGTCGGCGTTCTGTATGCTCGATGGTATTGGCCACCACCCCAATCGTTTTCTGGAGCATGCTGTCGATTGCCGTCAAGCTGGGTAACTGAGGTTTTGGACCCAACTTTTGCTTTGGTTCTGGGGCAGGCATCGCAGAAGCAGGTTTTACCTGAAATTGGGCTCTTAAAGACGGGGATAAAAAAGGTTGCCAATGACACAAGATCTATATTTTAACACAGTGGTACTGGTAATTAAGGTACAATGTGCGGTATAGAGAAATAGCCAGTCTAGAATAGTAAGTAGTAGTGTAGCTCTCGGTGGTTGGAGGGCACTGAACCCCCTGCCGCAAAGAACCAAGAGGGGTGGCCCGGCCCTGCCTCTTCCTGCCGCTAATGGCCAAAAACGGTCCCGCCCTTGTCCCGGGCTTCTCCCGGCGGCCTCCTGCGCGTGTCCTGCGACACGGGAGCCCTGTATTGTTTTTAAACGTCTCCTGGCGCTAGCTGTGCGTGGTTGCGGCGTGCGCGCCGCAGGTGCAGCCGGGAGTTGTGGTCCCGGGTCCGGGGTCTGGAGGGAACAGCGTCGGTAGACCACGGGACTCTTGGCTGTGGCGGCGAAGTCTCCAGCAGGTAAGTAAAGTATTGCCCCCAAAGAGAAACAAGGCTCCCGCTTCACCGGAGCCCTGTAATGTTTTTAAACGCCTCCTGGCGCTAGCTGTGCGTGGTTGCGGCGTGCGCGCCGCAGGTGCAGCCGGGAGTTGTGGTCCCGGGTCCGGGGTCTGGAGGGAACAGCGTCGGTATACCACGGGTCTCTTGGCTGTGGCGGCGAAGTCTCCAGCAGGTAAGTAAAGTATTGCTCCCAAAGAGAAACAAGGCTCCCGCTCCACCGGAGCCCTGTATTGTTTTTAAACGCCTCCTGGCGCTAGCTGTGCATGGTTGCGGCGTGCGCGCCGCAGGTGCAGCCGGGAGTTGTGGTCCCGGGTCCCGGGTCTGGAGGGAACAGCGTCGGTATACCACGGGTCTCTTGGCTGTGGCGGCGAAGTCTACAGCAGGTAAGTAAAGTATTGCCCCCAAAGAGAAACAAGGCTCCCGCTCCACCGGAGCTTTGTAATGTTTTTAAACGCCTCCTTGCACTAGCTGTGTGTGGTTGCGGCGTGTGCGCCGCAGGTGCAGCCAGGAGTTGTGGTCCCGGGTCCCGGGTCCAGGGTCCCGGGTCTGGAGGGAACAGCGTCGGTAGACCACGGGACCCTTGGCTGTGGCGGCGAAGTCTCCAGCAGGTAAGTAAAGTATTGGCCCCAAAGAGAAACAAGGCTCCCCAAGTATTACAAATGACGCGTTTCGGGCGCGAATGCCCTTGATCCACAACGGTCACAGCAAACTATTCATTTTTAAATGCTATGAAGTGCCTCCCACCGACACCATGTTACTTGGTCATGCGACCATAGAAAGTGTGAACGTACCATGAAAACTCCACAAATACGAATATGTACCTGTATATATTTACATATTAGCTGAATACATCTATAGCAGCAATATTGTAACCTATGCAATCACTGTTTAAATACAGGTATTGTTTCTTATGAAAAAAAGGGGGACATGAATTAGATAAAATGTATGCAAAAATATAGACACCCCATCTACTACCGCATACATGACAAGATAGTATATGACTGTTTAAATACATATTGTCATCTTTTGCAAATCATTTCATATCACTTGGTATTTCTAAAACAAATGCCACCAATGCAGTGTTTATTACTGTATAAAAATGGAAAATCTAATAACACACATATATCATTTATCCTCTAATATTTTATAAAAGTTGTTCAATATCTATGGAGTTCATGTTCAAAATATAGCAAAAATGTACAAAGTGACTGTGCAAAAAACTGCAAAATCTGTGCAAACAGCCTATAAAAATTGCAAACCATATGATAAATAACATCTATCAATATCATCAACAATAATGAACCAAAATATTGGATAAAAATTGTTAAAAATATATAAATAGCATTTTAAAACATTATCATATCGGTAAAATAAGTGCAAAAAGGAGGAGATATGTATATAAATATTTACATTATCTTTGCTGTCCAATCTGTATAGAAATTGTTGCCAATAGAAACTCATCATAATTCATATTCTTTTCTCATTTTGTTAGATGCTATGATATTAGGGAACCTATATATCATGCAGAGAAATTCAAAATAACTCCCAATGCCAGCACTGCATTCAACTATGTAGTTACTTTTGCTGTTAGGGACTAACATTAAAACCATCTTCTTCAGTAGATACCAGGGAACCTAAATATCTACAAGAAATTATGCAATTCCTCAGTATTATTTAACCCATTGGGCCATTTGCTGTCAAATTCTAATATCATCTTAGTTTCGAGTTGACACAACTAGCGCTCACGATTCCCACCCCTCTGTGGTTTGGGGATTGCTCCTACCACAAAATACTTTAGGCAGGCCACATCATTATAATGACATCTCTAAAAATGGTGTAACACTGGGTAGGCTGGGTCAGTGTGCAGAATGGCGTGAAGATGCTGCAAAATAATGTGCACCTGTAGCTTGGTACTCCCAATATAGTTCAATCCACAGGTGCACGTCAGGACATACACAGCATACTCCGTTCTGCAATCATAACTTCCAGAAATTGCCACATCTTGAGTACTGAATATGGTACGAAAATTGGTGGTGTTGACCCCAAATGTGCTTGCTCTGCAGCTAGAGCATTTTTGAAACCCTTGTGCAGGTTTGAGTCATATACTGTTAGAGATTGTTTTAGGACTGTTTTTGTCTAGAACTGTCCCCATATTCTTACCTCTTCTAAAAGTAATAGTAGGGCTGCTGGACAGTCTTGACCAAGTACATTGTCAGTTAACAAAATCGGCCAATTTTTCTTAACAATGGCCCTGATCTTTTTCTCTACATTGCTAAAGGATGTTATTAGTCTTGGACATTTAGTTTTGACAATCTCTCCCCATGTGGCTCTTTCGGATTCTGAAGCTGCAACCACAGATTCTCTGTCCTCTAAAAGGCTCTCTCTAGACCTTATTTCCGCCTTTTTTATTGCTTTTTGTGATTGCATGTCAGAATAACCGCGTACTCTTAATCTCTCAATCATATCACTGAGGCAATATTTAAAATCCATTTCAGTGCTACATATGCGTTTCAATCTTAAAATCTCTCCATAGAGGATGCTGGCAATTAAATGTTTGGGATGCAGACTAGTGGCGTGGAGGGTAGCATTTCCAGCCGTGGATTTCCTAAATAAGGTGGTTTCTATTCTCTCATTTTTTATGTAAATTTTCACATCTAAAAATTCCACAGTAGTTTTATCAATGTGGGAAGTAAATTTAAGATTGAGAGAATTTTGATTGATCTCATCCACAAAGTCACGGGCTTCTGATTCTTCTCCTTGTCATAAGATGAAAATATCATCAGTATATCAGAGATAGCAAATTATTTTTTTCTTGAAACCATGTCTTATGCTGTTTTTTTAGGACCTGTTCCTCCCACCAGCCCACGTGTAAACACGTGTAGCGGGGGGAGAAACAGGAACCCATCGCCACCTCTCTCAATTGCTTATACAACTCCATCCCAAACAGGAAGACGTTGTTGTTTAAACACCACTCAATAAGTTTGATGAGAGCCTTATTGTGTTCGTAAAATTCACATGGTCTGCTAGACAAAAAATATTCAACAGCTGCCATTCCTTATATATGATTAATACTTGTATATAGCGACTCAACGTCTAATGTTATCAACAACATGTCATCACTCCAACACAGATCTTTGATTTTAGCTAAGAAATCACTTGTATTTTTCACATAACTAGGTAGGTCCTTAACTAGATCCTGAAGAAAAAAGTCAATATACCGACTTACTTGTTCCCTGGCACTTTTAATAGCAGATATAATCGGCCTACCGGATACTGGCATTATTTTCTTGTGAATTTTTGGTATTCGATATAACACAGGGAGGACTGGGAACTCATTGTTCATAAACTTGAACTCATCACTCGAAATCAACCCCTCCCTGCGCCATGATGACAGTTGTTTAAAAAGAGCCTCCTTCGCTTTTGAATATTCCTTGTAGGTTGTTTTCCCATAACAATCCCCATCACATATTTGTCTGTTGGCCTCTTTGATGTAGCCTTTCTTGGGCCAAATAACCAAATTTCCTCCTTTATCAGAGTTCTTTATTACAATTTCAATGTTGTTGCTAAGTTTCTTGATTAGGTTTGCATATTCCAACTTTTATAATGAATTTTCTTGCATTTTATACCCTTGGTATGTTGGTATAATTGTTTAATGTCATTGATAACACAGTCATGAAAAATGTCTAGTGCGTCCTATGGCATTAAAGGAATAAAACTCGATTTTACTTTGTAAGGGCTCAATCCTGCTCCTTTTTGTGTCACATTGATTTTGTTTAGGCGCACTTGAGTGGTAGATCCGTGTCAGGCCCAGATGGTTGATAAAGTTACTGCAAGGTTAGGAGGTTCGATATATCAGAGGATAATAATTTCACACTAGTTTCAGTAGCATTTTCCTTTTCGCCATCCATATTCTCTTTTGCTGTCTTCAAAGTAAAGAATTTTTGTAGATTCAACTTTCTGATAAAGCAAAACACATCTATACGGGTATTTGCGTAATTGAAACTTTGGCCCGGACAATAATTCAAACCCAAGACAGCAATTGTTCTTCAGCTTTAGTTAACACAGCTGAAGATAAATTAACAATGCTGTTATTTGTTACTTTTGTTTCCTCTTCCAAGTGCCTTTTTTCTTCTTTTACTGATTTTTGTCTGCACTTGCGTTTCTTCTCTCGTCTTCGCTTGTTTTTACTTTTTCTACATGCTTCTTTTGATGCCTCGGTCTCAAAGTCTGCAGCCTCTCTTCCACTAAAAACTCTATTTCTTGTTCGAGATTTAGTTTGGTTGGAGCAGGCTGTTTTGAAAAATCAGAATCACAACCGGAATCACTTGTTAAAGAGATAGTATCAGCACTTGCCAGTTTTTCATTTTCGCTTCCTCACAAATTGGACATCGTTGTTTGATGTGGCAAGGTTGTTATCACGTTTTTGCTGAATTCCTGCCTCTTGATGGCACTGTATTTTCGTTCAAAAGTAAAAATGTGTCCATTATTGTAATCCGCTTGATCTCTTCAAATATATGCGCCTTCCTAATTTTTATTTTTTCTTCATGTTTATTTAAACGATCATTCATGGCATCAAGCAGTTTTTTTAGTGCCTGCAGAACCCACATCCTCTTTACTCTCTATTTCGGCATTAATCCTCTCAATTTCCTCCAGAATCGCTGTTCGATCTACTGCAGCATATTTTATCAGGATATGCACGAGATTCATTGAGACAGTTAAATTGATCTCGCCCCATTCTTTTAACAGTGCCGGGTTCAGCTTATCGAAACTCGGAGCCAAGAAAATGCGCAATCCACGGGGGGCCCTGCCCACCTCCGCATATTTGCTCAGGTAGCGGTGCTCCCACCACTTAGTAATTTCAAGTTTTTTATTTTTCTCTAAATCCCTGATTAAAGTTTTCACGCTGGGATTGCTTTCATTAGTGCTTTCGGCTGTTCTGTTATTTGAATTCGTATTTACTGGCAAGTTTCCGAACAGCTCGTCAGCTGCCTCCTCGTGTTTGCGGACTGTTTCTGCCGACATGTTGATACTTGGTCGCATATCCTTACGTAGCCCAGAGTGATAGCCGCTACAGTTTATAAATACCGAAAATAACCTTTTCACCTATAATCACGCCTCTTGCACTCACCGCGAGCTAGGGTTCCCTGGTAGTCCTCCGACTCTCTCGGTGTCCGGTTGCTCGCTTCGGTGCTTCAGCTTCTCCCGGCGTGTAGAGGGGGCAGCTGCCGCAGGTTCCACCACGGATTCCAAAGCAAAAGGTTTGATCAAAACAATACCCTTGAAGGCAGAGAGTGACGCATAAATTATGCAAAAAAGAAGGAGAGAACTCTGGGTAGTTCCCAAGTATAGGTGGAAGGCAGCTCCTGTATAGAGCACCCTCAACACCAGCGACACTCTAAATTTGCTCAGCTCAAATGTCTGCTTTTCTATCAAGGTTTTTAAGCATAGGATTAGCACAGTGATATCCACGCTGAGATAGAAATGGACAAAGTATTTTGCCATTTGTACAGCAACGTCTTTTAGCATAGGATTAGCACAGTGCTATCCACGCCGATAATGACAAAAGCCATTTACCACTCACGCCCAATATTACAGCTTTGGATTGGTAAAATACCATCCAAGCCAACCTGAAATGAATAAAAGCAACCCCTGACACATGTTTCGCTGTCATTACAGCTCTTCAGAGAGATTAAGCTTTGTCCAGACACAAGGGAGCACCCAGTATAAGTCAAAACAATACCCTTGCAGGTGGGACTATTACTCCGCAAAGCCATCATTTCTAAAACTTTATCACGCATGCCATTATAACGCAAATGCATGAGTGGTAAAGTCATATACATTCTAAAAGTACATTATTAAAACATTAAATATATGTATATAGGATCCGGCCATAACGCGGAGCACCCACTGTGGAGCACTGTAACTGGCTGACCAAGGATCACTTTGTGAGAGAAAAAAAAATACATATATATATATATATATATATATACACATTTTTTAAATTTAATTAGAACATTTATTCTTTTAAATTGCATTATTTATATTATTTTTATTTATTTACTATTTTATTTTATTACCTTTTACACCTTAAAAACGAATCCCACCCTGTTCTCTTTAAATACCCCTGCACCCCATAATCATGCCCACAGCGTTTGTCACGGCCCCAGCGTGTCACGCCCCCAGCGTGCCCTTTGATACGGCGCAATTGCGTAATTGGCGCTTGTATGTACGACTCACATGGCATGAAGGGAGGAACGTACCACACGCCTCCAGCGTTTGTCACGCCCCTGCACACGCCCACAGCAGTTTGAGTCACACCCACAGCACACGCCCACAGCAGAACGCAGACACGCCCACAAGGGACTACTTTGCTGGCACGGTTCATTTATCTTTTAAATGTATATGGTGGCCGTCTGCACAGCCTATGTCCTTCTGCTGCAACTGCCCTTTCCAACGCTGTATTGGGTGTTGTGATTGGTGCTGTGGTTACTGAGATAACCCGCCTCAAAGCTTTGGGCTCTCTCTTTATAATATTAGTATGGATATATATATATATATATATATATATATATATATATATATATATATATATATATATATATATGACTGAGCAAAGCCCTCGAGCTTTGAGAGGGAACACTGCACACCACCTGCCTTCCAGCTTTAGACGCCTCTCGCTGCACACATTCCTGCGCTTCTTTTATTAAAATTCGATTCCGACGCGTTTCAAGGCGATACACGCCCCTTCCTCATGGATTTTGCCATCAAAGGGAGGATTCTTTCACTGCTATGAAGGACGACTAGTACCAGTATGCCTCGGCATGTGCCAGGACCACGTGGTTTCCTCTGCAGCAATAATAGGCTGTCAGCGCAGCAGTGAAAAGAATCCTCCCTTTGATGGCAAAATCCATGAGGAAGGGGCGTGTATCGCCTTGAAACGCGTCGGAATCGAATTTTAATAAAAGAAGCGCAGGAATGTGTGCAGCGAGAGGCGTCTAAAGCTGGAAGGCAGGTGGTGTGCAGTGTTCCCTCTCAAAGCTCGAGGGCTTTGCTCAGTCTCATATATATATATATATATATATATATATATATATATATATATATATATATATATATATATATATATATCTCCATATATATATATGTATGTATGTATGTGTGTATATATATATATATATATATATATATCCATATATATATATGTATGTATTTATGTGTGTATATATATATATATATATATATATATATATATATATATATGTATATATATATATATATATATATATATATATAATCCAAACCTTCACTCGTCCAGATCAGAAAAAAGGCACTGACTCCGTGGACTTCACGAAAAGGGATTTATTCACCCTGCATGAATGGATTAACGCGTTTCGACGGACACAAGCCGCCTTGGTCACAACACCTTTGTATTCAAAATAGACAGTTTATATACACAAGTGCCACTCGATGGTCGGAGCAACCTGATGACGTATTTTGTTTACTTCGGCTTTTATAGACATAGAAACAGTCATTGCTCGCATTGTTCATGCAGTATTTGATCGTAAGTGGGCATTACTTAACACGTTTTGAAATCTAATTCACTGCAAGTGCAGTTTGCAACTCTAATACAATTATTATTACAAATTTATTTGAGTCAATTTAAATGAAATATGTTGCAAACTCATTATTATTCTATGCCCAAATTAATGGTAAAACATTCATTCCTATGTATGCATAGCAATATAAATGCCTGTATATACGCAGCCAACGAAACAAAAACAGTGTGAAAGTGCAAAAAAATAAATAAACACTAGCTGTGAATGGGTGCCTTAATGAAACATAGTCAACCACTATAAGATCTTATTTCATACTGTCAATTGTTATGCCTAAACCACATTGTGTCTAAGAAATTCATTTGTATACTTCAAACAATCATTTTCAATTGGCGAACAACGTTTTTCACAATGGAATTGAGCCCTGGTGGGCATTCTGGTAGTTCTATGTTCATCACAACCTCCACAATTTATAATGGTTTAGGACAATTCAGTCTTGAATTAATGGTTTCTTTATTCGTGGTTTACCTATTTCAGGTACTTTATGTGCTCTTAACCTATTGAAAGTAAATAAAGTGCCTTGTGTTTTTTAAAAAAAAGAGTGAACATGTGCTGATACTTTGATATTACATTAGTATCCTCACTTTTAAGGTTCAGAGGAGTGGGATACGTGTGCTTAGCATGGAGCTAATATGTTCTTATATCTGAATTACAGGACCCTGGTTATTTTTCTGAAAGGATATGATGTTACAAGTGTATGCTTAAAGCTTCGTCAGAATTTAGTCCATTTGGGGTCTTACTGTCCAGGAGAATTATATATCTAGACTCTAGTCTCCTAAGTGCCAGGAGCCTATTGCCTCCCCTGACATTTTTGCTAATACTATCGATCACAAAGTATTGCAGATCTTCTGTTCTCCCCTTATGAAAAGCGTTAATGTGGCGAGCCACCGGATAGCTTTGATCATCATTGGTCACTGCCCTCAAATGCTGTAAGATTCTTACATGGACAGGATGTAAGGTGCTGCCCACATAACGTTTTTTGCAGGTACATTGAAGTACATATATTGCATAGTCTGTTTTGCAATTATAAGCCCCCCTCAGCTCTAATGGTGTTCTCCTTAGAGGAAGGTGTACTTTCCTGACGTTGACTCCATATTGACAAGCTTTGCATTTTGTACACTTAGAAAATCCTTTCTGATTAGAGAGCCAATTGATGTTTTTTGGTTGGCTCGGAATATTGGTTACCAGTTCCTGTTTCATCGATTTTGCCCTCCTGTACGTAATCTGCGGCAACTTGGTGCAAATTGTTCCTAAAGCAGGATCACTACGTACTATGGGCCAGTGCCTATACAAGATTTTTCGTACTTGAGTATGATAGGCATTGTACCCAGTGATGATTCTAGGCATCTCATTCTTATCTGTAGATGTTACACTAGATTTGTTTTGAAACAACAAGCTCTCTCTACTTTTTGTCAGGCATTTATCCTCTGCTGTTTTCAACATTTTGTCTGAGTAGCCTCTTGTACGCAGTCTTTTGAATAATTGGTTTTTAGATGTTTCAAAACCTTCTTGCGCACTGCAATTCCGTTTCATTCTGAGACACTCAGCGTAGGGGATGCTAGAAATCAGGCTGTGTGGGTGAAAACTTCCGGCATGTAAGATGGTATTGCCGGAAGTGGGTTTTCTATAAGTTCTTGTTTGTATCTTGTTCTCAGAGATGAAAAGCTCTAAGTCCAAGAAGACAATAGAAGATTTGCTGGTGTTACACGTGAACTTTAAGTTCACAGAATTCTCATTTAATTTCTCAGCAAATAATCTAGCACTCTCTTCACTGCCTCTCCACAGCAAAAAAATGTCATCGATGTAACGACTGTATTTTAACACATTGTTGGACATTTCTGTGCCGTGTTCTGCCATGAGTACTTGCTCCTCCCATCAGCCCATATGCAAATTAGCATAGCTGGGGGCAAAGCAAGTACCCATGGCAGTCCCCTGGATTTGACGATAGAGAAGCTTGTTGAACATAAAGGTGTTATTCTCGAGACACCACTCCACCATTTGCAATAACATGGCTGTGTGCTGATGTAGTGTAATGTCCCTAGTATCAAGATAATATTTGATTGCATGCAGCCCATCATGGTGCCGAATACTCGTGTACAAACTTTGTACATCCAATGTTACCATAACAAGGTCTGAGTGCCAGTCAGTGTCAAATATTTTTTTCAAAAAGTCACCACTGTCTTTTATGTACGAAGGCAAATTGCGTACAAAGGGTTGTAGAAAAAAATTGATGAACTTGCTTGTATTTTCAAATAGCCCCCCAATTGCCGATATTATGGGCCTCCCCGGGGGGCATTGTTCATCTTTATGAATTTTGGGAATGAGGTACAGGTGTGGTGTCATCGGATAGTTATTTTTCAGGAATTCAAATTCCTGCTTGGAGATTAATCCTGCAGACTTCCAAGTGTACAAACATTGATGGTACCTTTCTTGTATGCTTGTTACATTGGTGGTACTGATTCATACATAGCACTCCCTATCTGATAATTGCAGAGAGGCTTCTTTGTTGTGCATCTCTTGGAGCCATAAAACTACATTCCCACCCTTGTCTGACATTCGTACCATAATGTCCTTTCTTGCCTTGATTTTGTTCATAACATTTTCGTATTCAGTTCTCTCATTGCTCCATGATTTCAGAAAATCATTGCTGCTTTCTAGGGACAGCTGCTTCAGATCTTTGATCACCTTGTCTGAAAAGATGTCTAAATTGTCTTTGGGCATTAATGGATAAAAGGTAGATTTTGGTCTGAAAGATGTCTTGACGGATTCGGAAATATTAATACCGGCATGTTGTGCTGCCATTTCTGTGTTCCACAGATACTCTTGACTTCCTCCGTCTCTGTCCAATTCGGCCATCTCCTGGATGAAATCCATGTCTGCCACCATCCAATTAGTTTGTTCATTGTCCAATATTGATTGTTTCTCCCGATTCATGTTCTTGTCTTTGGTGTTGATGTAGTGTTTGCGCAATTTCAGTTTTCTCACGAACTGATGCAAATCAATTCGAGTTTGGGTATAGTCAAAGTTGGTTCTTTTACAGTATGACAAACCTCTTGTCAAAATTAGTTCTTCATTCTTAGAGAGCCCCATATTTGATAGATTGATTACTGTGTTGTTATATTCCATATCTGTGTTTATTGTCTCCTGTTCGCCTTGTAAGACTGTTTTTTTGTTCTTGCGCCGTCTGGCCCTTGATTTCTGTTTTTCTTGTTGTATTCAGAACGTAGTTGCCATGACCTGAGACTTTTCAGGCGATCTTCCCGTAAAAAAACAAATTCATCTGCGGGAATTTGGCACATTTTGCGCCATACCACTTGTACCTTCGGTGCCTGGGTCCGATTCTGCCCCCGAGCTCACCTCTGATTCGCTGGGAACAGATCCTTCTTGTGGGGTACCCATAGTTGACGGTAGTTTTTGCCTTCTGATACTGTCGAACTTCCGGGCGAACGTGTAGATTCTTCCTTTTAAATAATCATTGCGGTCTCTTTGAAATTTGACTGCCTTGCGTTCTTTAATGGTTTGCTCATATTTTTCCACTCTTACTTTGATGTCCACCATAGCTTTATTGATTTCTACCTGGTTTGCATGACTCTCCAGTTCTTTGCTTACAATTTCCAGTTGCGCCAGAATTTTCTCTCGATCCGTGGCGGCATACTTCACTAGTATTTGTAACATGTTCCTGGAAGACTGGGCGTTGTTGTCTGCCCATTCCTGCAGCATAGCTGGGTCTGGGTTTTCGTAAGTCGGTGCCACCAATATCCTCAATCCTCTGGGCACACGACCTACCTCCAAGTATTTGCGCAATGATGTGCATTCCCACCATTTGGAAATTTCTTGTTTCCTGAATCGTTCATAGTCTTTTAACAATGTTTTGATGGTAATCCCCTCAGATGGTTGATCCGCGTTTTGTCCCGATGTAGTGGGACTGTCTGCACTGCTTGTCTCAATAAAAATATCTAATGCCGCCTCCATGCGTTCACGCACCCACTCCTCAGCCATCGTTAGTATTGCTTAGGGAATACTTGTTTTCTCCTTTATTGAAGCCCACTGCCGCTTTCCGCTACACAGCACTGCGGACTGCCTCTTCCGTCTGCCACCTCGTTTGAACTCCCCACACCGATCACCACACGCGGGCTTACCTCATTCCTCGGACACCCTCCGGTATACACAAGAGAAGGGGTCGCACACGCCGTGGCAGTCTATCAGCGTCGGTCGTTGCAATTGCTGGCTCGGGGGGCGCTTCGTTTTCCTCAGTCCTGAAGAATATCCATAGAAGTTTGCCAGGGAACGAAGAGCACCAAAGCGAGGAGGGTCAGCGTAAGGAGCTCCGGCACGCCCCTATGTATAAAATCCAAACTTTCACTCGTCCAGATCAGAAAAAAGGCACTGACTCCGTGGGCTTCACAAAAAGGGATTTATTCACCCTGCATGAATGGCTTAACGCGTTTCGATGGACACAAGCCGCCTTGGTCACAACACCTTTGTATTCAAAATAGACAGTTTATATACACAAGTGCCACTCGATGCCACTCGATGGTCGGAGCAACCTGATGACGTATTTTGTTGCCTGGGGCTGAAGAGGGCTGGGGGGCAGATTTCCAGATTGCGGCAGCGTTGCCCGGGGCAGAAGGGGGCTGGGGGCAACATTGCAAGCTTGGGTGCACTCCCGCCCCCGCCCCCGCCCGCCCCGACATTGCCCAGACCGCCTCCCGCCTCGCCTTTGCCTTTGCCTTACCCCGCCTGCCCCGACATTGCCCAGACCGCCTCCCGCCTCGCCTTTGCCTTACCTGAGCCGCCGCTCTTCCCCGCACTCCGGACTTCACCGCCACTCCTCGCTGCTCGTCACCGCTCCTCCCCGCCTGTCGTCATCACGCACGTTGCTGGCATCGCTATGTCGCGGCCAGCGCTACATCGCGGCCGGCGCTACATTTAGGGGACTACTTTGTTTTTAAAGTTTAATTTTTTAATTTACGTTTTTTTTAATTTTATGCAGCCTATGTCCATCTACACACCCTGAGGAATACAACAATGTATTGGGTGTGTGGATTGGCCCTGTGGTTCCCAAGTTTACCTTGCCAAAAGGTTTCTGTGCTCTCTTTATAATAGTACTAGCAGCCCGCCCCAGCGTTGCCTGGGGCTGGGGGCAGCATTTCCGGATTGCGGCAGCGTTGCCCAGGGCTGAAGGCGGCTGGGGGCAACATTTCAGGCTTGAGTGCACTCCCGCCCCGGCCCCCGCCCGCCCCGACATTGCCCAGACCGCCTCCCGCCTGCCTCCCACCTCGCCTTTGCCTTAGCCCGCCCCCGCCCCGACATTGCCCAGACCGCCTCCCGCCTCCCGCTTTCCGCCTCGCCTTTGCCTTACCTGAGCCGCCGTTCTTCCCCGCGCTCCGGACTTCACCGCCACTCCTCACTGCTCGTCACCGCTCCTCCTCGCCTGTCGTCATCACGCACGTTGCGGACATCGCTAGGTCGCAGCCAGCGCTACGTCGCGGCCGGCGCTACTTTTAGGGGACTACTTTGTTTTTAAAGTTTAATTTTTTAATTTACGTTTTTATTTTATTTTATGCAGCCTATGTCCATCTACACACCCTGAGGATTACAACAATGTATTGGGTGTGTGGATTGTCGCTGTGGTTCCAGAGTTTACCTTGCCAAAAGGTTTCTGTGCTCTCTTTATAATAGTAGTATAGATATATATATATATATATATATATATATATATATATATATATATATATATATATATATATATATATATATATCTATACTACTATTATAAAGAGAGCACAGAAACCTTTTGGCAAGGTAAACTTATATATATATATATATATATATATATATATATATATATATATATATATATATATATGGGGCAAGGAGGAGCTTAAATTGAAAATCGTCGAGATAGGGTTTACACAGTGTAAGGAGGACGGCGTTTGAGAAAGGCACTGACCGAAACTATTTACGCTGAATTCTTGAATAAATTACCCGCAGTGTCTCTTGAAGTCTTCTTGATGGGAGGAGAGAAATGAATTGATGTCTACGCGGTTCCAATAACGCAAACAAGAGACCCCCTCCACAAGTGGCCGTGACAACATTTGGAACTTTTGAATTGTTGCCGAGGGGTCGGAGGATTGCACGGCCCACCACACAACCCTCAGAACATCAACTAGCAGCTGGTAACATCGGGACGCAAACAGCACGGAGAGACGCCATTGCTGATTTGTTGCCCATTAAGCTGTGCAAGTTCGGGGGCAGTGGCTGGGGGAAAACGGACTTTGAAGATGCCACAGGGCATTTTAATTAGTGAAACCCCATCGTCCTGGAACTGACTACAAGCCCGCTGCATTCTGGGACCAGGAGTCCCCAACACAGAAGCGAGCTCAAGTAATCCGCTCCAGGTGAGCCTTCCACCACAGGGCAAGGAGGAGCTTAAATTGAAAATCGTTGAGATGGGGTTTACACAGTGTAAGGAGGACGGCGTTTGAGAAAGGCACTGACCGAAACTAGTTACGCCGAATTCTTGAATAAATTACCTTCGAATGAACCCGCAGTGTCTCTTGAAGTCTTCTTGATGGGAGGAGAGAAATGAATTGATGTCTACGCGGTTCCAATAACGCGAACAAGAGACCCCCTCAACAAGTGGCCGTGACAACATTTGGAACTTTTGAATTGTTGCCTAGGGGTCGGAGGATTGCACGGCCCGCCACATAAGCCTCAGAACATCAACTAGCAGCTGGTAACATCGGGACACGAACAGCACGGAGAGACGCCATTGCTGATTTGTTGCCCATTAAGCTGTGCAAGTTCGGGGGCAGTGGCTGGGGGAAAACGGACTTTGAAGATGCCACAGGGCATTTTAATTAGTGAAACCCCATCGTCCTGGAACTGACTACAAGCTCGCTGCATTCTGGGACCAGGAGTCCTCAACACAGAAGCGAGCTCAAGTAATCCGCTCCAGGTGAGCCTTCCACCACAGGGCAAGGAGGAGCTTAAATTGAAAATCGTCGAGATAGGGTTTACACAGTGTAAGGAGGACGGCGTTTGAGAAAGGCACTGACCGAAACTAGTTACGCCGAATTCTTGAATAAATTACCTTCAAATGAACCCGCAGTGTCTCTTGAAGTCTTCTTGATGGGAGGAGAGAAATGAATTGGTGTATATATATATATCTATATATCTATATATATATATATATATATATATATATATATATATATATATATATATATATATATATAAGTTGGCGTGTGAAGTTCAAGTGACCACCATATGACAGGATGAAATCCAACAATTTATTTTTAAGTTGAAGTTATATTTGAAAATACATTAGTGCAGGGCCCCATCCACATTTTTCCTTTCTGCTCCAACTTCCAGCCCATGTTGGAATTTTAACATTCTCTACTAAGAACCTTAGTACACAGAAGTTCTACATTCTGCCCATGAATGGCACACACCATCTCCTTTACAGACCAAAATATTTACAATACTCTTTATTTCATTGCAATGTAATATTCAAGAATAGACTCAGGAAAAAAATCCTGCTTCACTTACATACTCTTGCAATTAAACAGGTTTCTAACGAACACATCGACTTTTCCAGTTGACATGCATTTTATCCACAACGCAAGAGTCACCAAATTTCATTTCATTAGCCTTTCCCACATTTGTCTCATTCGACCCAGGTACAGATTTCCCTTGATTATATTTTGCCACCCTGCTAAGATTCCAAATTTTGTGATCATTCATTTTGACAGCATTCTTGAATAACTTTGTCACTTTCATAGTCCAACTGAACTTAAAAACAATTACCTCTTTACGAGGATTCCTGACCTTTACCAAGTCACCTTCCCTTACATCCATGACCTTTATTGCTTGTCGTTTGACAAAATCCATTTGACTTTTTAATACCTTCTCCATTTCCTTCCCCTTCCAATGTTCATCGAAGAACTCCTTTTCGCACTTACCCAACCACTTTTCATTTACCCACTTGTGATACATGATACAGTTAGGTAACCTCTTCCGAAATAACTCAAAGGGTCTTACTCCGTTTGTAGAATGAGATGTCAGCCTATACATCATCAATTCCTCCATCCAATTCAAACCACACTCCAAAGAATGTTGTATAAACTTATACTAAACTTTATTGAAGCGTTCTATAATGCCATGCGATTCACGTTGATATACAGCTTTATTCCTATGTTTTATGCCTCAATCATCAAATATTCTTTCACAAACTTTGACGTTAGTTGCATCCCATTGATTTGGGGATAGTCATCAGTGATAAGTAATGGGTTTTTTGCTGCTCTGTGGTCTGGTCTGTTTCCATGAATAGTTGGCACCGGCTGATTCACTTCAAATACCTCAATCATGTGTGTTACACCCGGATTGACTATTCCACTATGGCTTGCATGAGGACTCCTGCTGTCTGCTCTATGGGGCAGTGAGCGCTGGATTAACATGTGAGTCCCTTGCTCACTTTGCCACTGGATTCAAGCAAGCCTGGCTGGAGACGGCTGAAATGCCAGAAACTGGTCCTAGGAAGCTAGTTTCCGGTCCAGGAAAGGCATGGCTTGACAGGTCGGGCTGGACTGTTCCCATGAGGCACACGGTCAGACTGATTTGCATATGGCCATGTCTGAACTGGGGTGGCAGAGTGGGCTAAAGAACGGTGATGGATTAAACCCAGATCTGTTGACTGGGTGTGAGTGTTTGATTGGTTCAGATGCTCCATCCATCACCACCCCCTTTTGTACCGCTAGGTTCGCCATAAGTTGGCAGGGTATGCTCAGACGTGAGTCCCTTGCTCACTTTGCCACTGGATTCATGCAAGCCTGGCTGAAGACGGCTGTAATGCCAGAAACCTGTCCTAGGAAGCTTGTTTCCGTTCCAGGGAAGGCATGGCTTGGCAGTTTCAGGCTGGACTGTTCCCATGAGGCACAGGGTCAGACTGATTTGCATATGGCCATGTCTGAACTGGGGTGGCAGAGTGGGCTAAAGAACGGTGATGGATTAAACCCAGATCTGTTGACTGGGTGTGAGTGTTTGATTGGTTCAGATGCTCCGTCCATCACCACCCTCTTTTGTACCACTTTGTTCGCCATAAGTTGGCAGGGTATGCTCAGACCTGAGTCCCATGCTCACTTTGCCACTGGATTCAAGCAAGCCTGGCTGAAGAAGGCTATAGTGCCAGAAACCGGTCCTAGGAAGCTTGTTTCCGGTCCAGGGAAGGCATGACTTGGCAGTTCGGGCTGGACTGTTCCCATGAGGCACAGGGTCAGACTGATTTGCATATGGCCATGTCTGAACTGGGGTGGCAGAGTGGGCTAAAGAACGGTGATGGATTAAACCCAGATCTGTTGACTGGGTGTGAGTGTTTGATTGGTTCAGATGCTCCGTCCATTACCACCCCCTTTTGAACCGATTCACACATGTGGCATGGCAGTGCCCTGGCATACAGAGAATATGGCATGCTATGCTTCATAGAGGGGTCCCAGACCGAACACACAATAAATTATATTATATTCTTACAATATTGTTGAATTGATCCAGAAACAAATGAGGGTGCAAGGTGTTTTTATTTTCACTGCACCATGAGCCATTCAATGATCGAAAAATCAATGGTAAAATACACAAAAAAGTTTCATTGCGCCCACAAGAGGAAAGGAAAGAGTGCAAGGGAAGGAACACATTTCAAGTAGTTACACATCACTAGTCAAAATTCATTATGCATAAATTGAAAAGTCTAATCATAAATATTGTTGATCCACATAAAAGAGGTCAAGGGAAAGCATATATCACAAAGCACATTTTTCTCATGAAAGAGACTCCTATGTTGCTGAATGTATCAAGCTAGGGTTAGGAGTTCTTAGTTGTAGATAATGTCTACGTTCCGACCCAGAAAATGTAGGACAGTAGATCCTTACTGCGCGGGTCTCCGTCAGGACGTGAAAGGGGGGGTGGAGGGTGGTGTGGGGCTGATTCCTGGCGAAGCAGCCAGAAGACGGCCAGGGAAAAACCGTGGTCCGTGACCAGGCAAAGCCTTGTTCTGCACAGTGTGCTGTCCGAATCTTTATGTCAGGACAGTTTCATTAGAGGATATAAGCTCATTTACTGTTCATCCGTCAAAACGGTTTTTTTTTCTAAGTTTCACGTGTTCGAGGAGACGCGGTGAGACGCTCGCCTGCACGCTCTCCCGTTTGACAATTACAATCCCTTTTTCGGATGTATCACGTGTGATCCCTCTCACTTCAAAGAAACTTAGAAAAAAAAACCGTTTTGACGGATGAACAGTAAATGAGCTTATATCCTCTAATGAAACTGTCCTGACATAAAGATTCGGACAGCACACTGTGCAGAACAAGGCTTTGCCTGGTCACGGACCACGGTTTTTCCCTGGCCGTCTTCTGGCTGCTTCGCCAGGAATCAGCCCCACACCACCCCCCACCCCCCCTTTCACGTCCTGACGAAGACCCGCGCAGTAAGGATCTACTGTCCTACATTTTCTGGGTCGAAACGTAGACATTATCTACAACTAAGAACTCCTAACCCTAGCTTGATACATTCAGCAACATAGGAGTCTCTTTCATGAGAAAAATGTGCTTTGTGATATATGCTTTCCCTTGACCTCTTTTATGTGGATCAACAATATTTATGATTTGACTTTTCAATTTATGCATAATGAATTTTGACTAGTGATGTGTAACTACTTGAAATGTGTTCCTTCCCTTGCACTCTTTCCTTTCCTCTTGTGGGCGCAATGAAACTTTTTTGTGTATTTTACCATTGATTTTTCGATCATTGAATGGCTCATGGTGCAGTGAAAATAAAAACACTTTGCACCCTCATTTGTTTCTGGATCAATTCAACAATATTGTAAGAATATAATATAATTTATTGTGTGTTCGGTCTGGGACCCCTCTATATATACTTCATTATCTACCCAGGTCCCACTGACTATATGGGTTCAACCCAAGTATCTACAACATGCTATGCTTCAGGCATTACGAAGGATCAGAACACATTTTGGCAGCCAGGGACCTCAATGCTGCACTTCCTGTTATGGTCACTATATGTAAGGAGCAAAAACAATTGCTCACAACTTACAACCACCTACCATTAATCGCATATTAGAAGCATTTATTCAAATTTGAGAGGCAACTACAAAACAAAACTGTAAGACACAGTGATTATGAAGACCAATGTAAGCGAGACAGAAATGTCCTCTGCGGAGTGTGTTCTCCTCTATTGTTTGTGGGTTATTTTACACATATTCAAAGAAGTGTGCTGCCAACGCGTTTCTCCAACATATAGCTTCTTCAGGGCATCCAGGTCTATCCAAGAAAGGGTCGTCCGTTGCAGCACACCATATCAATACTCAATCGCTCAGGCATCCGCTACTGCTCTGGCAAAAGGAAACACTGTTGATCAATTGAGCCAGTCTGTCACTAGCGTTTCACACATGGGCCCTTTCAACACCCTATTGCGGCCGTATTTTCTTTGTATCAGCACCTACTTCCACTAGTCTGCGTCAATTCTCTTTGAATTCCAAAACAGAGTACTTCAACTGTATCTAGCACGTGTGCATGCTGTGACCGGTTGTCACCATCAAAAGTAAATCCATCAAGAAAGGCCTTTTGTCTTGGGTGTACTTTTGATGGTGATTACCGGTCCCAGCATGCCCTGAAGAAGCCATATGTTGGCGAAACACATTGGCCACACTATTCTTTGCATATAAGTGAAATAATAATAATGGGGTGACCCAGTATCTCACAGAACCTGGGGAATTAACAATATATAGCAAAAATCGGTTCTGTGAGGGAATGGACAATTTCTTATGGAAAATTTAATTTATCCTTCCTGACATACTAGGAAAAGCCACTAAATGGCACACTATTTTAGATAAAATGAAATGGAGACAAATATATATCATACACGATACATTAGCATTCATATATCGTGAAGGAACACATAAGTTGTGTTCCCTAGACACAGGACTGTTATACAGCATATAAAATTACATATATACAAGCCATACAAAAGGCGCATTACATAAAAGCTAAATCAAACAACAGAATCAGATTGACAGGATACAATAAACAGACTCAATTGAGCATCCATTAATCACTGATGGTGTATTCAATGAATTTTTTTTGATTGATTAATTAAAATCATACAACATATACTTATAAAAACAAAAACAGATACATAATAAAACATTTACATTGAAGCATAAAAACGTGTTATTCATTATTTAGATTGGGGATTCAACATTAAAAAAAAATAACAATACATCATACATGATAAAAAATTCTAATTATAAACTCTAATTTCCCTTTTACCAATACCTAAAAAAGTGCAAATCTTATTGTGCAATTTCACTATTATACATGTCCCATTTGTCCCTTCAATACTAGTTATGCGAGTTTCACTGCAGTTTTGCTGACGTCTAATCACCGGAGTCCAATTTCTTTTTTGGTATTAATATACATTTTGCAAAAGCTGAGTTCAAAACTCTATCAGTTAATTTAAGACATCTTATAAGTGCATGTCTACAAAACCGAATTCCATGAGTGTTAAAATGCCTCGTAAGTGTCGCTCTTCTTTCTTCCTTCAAGTCTGGGCATGTACAAAGTAAATGGATATTGTTTTCATCTCCTTTTTTGCATAATCAACAGGGCATCAGTTCTTTTGGACGCAGCCATGGCATTGCATGAGATGATTCTGGGAGAAGGCCAAATCGTGCTTTAAAAAAATATTTTTTAGTTTTGTGGACCAAGGAGTTTCTAAATAGGTTTGTGGCTTGGCCAGTTTGTACTCGTTCATGATTATCCATGCATGCGATCTTTTGTGAAGGATTCTTTGTCTTTCTGCATCAATAGTTGTTCTGACGTTATAGGCATATCCCAAATAGCACATGCTGAATACTCTTCCAAGGCAGTTTGCAAATACTTCCAAGATTGAGATTTTTGATTTGTTTGTATTTCTTCCCATAGCAGATTGCTCATTTGGTTCGTTGTGTCTGTTTTATCCTTTTCCACATCTTTATGAATTGGCCCATACTAGCAATGAGTTGGTTAGGTAGCCCGAATTCTAGCCTAATTTGGGCAGGCGATGCGTTATTTGGAAGCTGGAAAAGTAACTTGAACGTTTTAGTGAGAGCATTGTTTATGGTTGTAGAGTCCTTTCCGCACAGTGCTTCACTACCATATGTTATACTTGCCAATATTGTTGCTTTTATTACTTTTAAAAGTGAGAAATAGCCAGGTCCCCAAAACAACTTCAGTAAGGATCAAAATGCAGTCACTAAGGTATTACTTCTCATTTGCAGGTCTATCTTGTGTGGTTGAAATAATCCCTTATTATCGAAAAGAACCAGGTACTTGTATGTTTTTGCTTGCTCTAGTTGGCAATTTTGGAGATACTATTTTTGCTTGTACTTTGTCAATATCTCATTGTTATCTTCCATTATTTTGTTCTTGGTGTCTTCAATTACCATTCCATTTGCCAAGGAATAATTTGAAATACTGTTTATCAGGCCTTGTAACCCTATCTTTGTTTGGCTTATTAGAATAACATGATCCGCATATAATACATTTAATGTGTCTTCCTGCTAATTTGGGAGGGTAAGCATTTACCTTGTCCATGGCTTGTGTTAGGTGTGATAAAAACAAGTTACAAAGGCACGGAGCAAGAATGCACCCTTGTTTTAGGCCTAAGGAGGTTGCAATTTTTCTTGATGAGAATGGGCCATCATCTACGTGTTAGAATACAGTAAATGAATTGCTTTTAGAAGGGTAGATGGTTTTCCTTGTTTCTTCAGCTTTTCCCAGAGAATTTGCTTCTGCACACAATCGAAGGCGGATTTAAAGTCCATGAAGCAAATATTAAATGGTTGTTTCTCTGCTATGCATTTCTTTATTAATATTGAGAGTACTAGTATGTTTGTCTCTGTTCCCTGCCCTTACATAAAACCTGATTGGCTAAGCAGAATTATCTGCTTCTCAGTTGCCCTTTTAGATAGCTCTGCCATTAGGACTCCTGCAACGAGTTTGGCATCTGTGTTCTGTTATGTGATTAGTCGATAATTGCCTGACTGTGCCCAGTCTCCACTTTTGTATATAGGTGATATTAATGAAGCCTTCCATGATTCCGGTATTGAGGAAGATTGAACTGCTCTCCTAAATACTCTTGTGAGATATTCTGCCCAAAGAGTGGGGTTATCCTTGTATAAAGCAAATGAAATCCCGTTTGGGCCCAGGGCTCTGTCTTTTTTTTATTTCGAATTAGTTTGCATGCTTGATCTTCAGTTATATTTAGTTTGTTTTCAGGATTCCTTTTTATTTTCCTAATTACTTTAGTTAGCGTTCTGTTTAACTTCTGGGTTAATGTTCAAGTGAGTTGTTAAAAATCCTATACCGGCGGCTTCTATTAAAGTAGACGTTACAGTGCTCTTGTTAATTCTGGATATCAATTTCGTGTAATCTCTTGAGTTGTTCATTTTACTTGTGTATAGTGCTTTTGACCAGAGTGTTTGTTTTAGTTGAGTTTTTTCTTCTCAAATTAACCTTCTCCGGTCATAGGTAATATTTTTTAATTTGGAACAAAGGGCTGTAATATCCGGCCATTTCTTTACTGTCTCAGTAGACTGCTGTGGTTTCCTTTTTGCTGATGGCTTGAATAGACTACCTTAATTCTATGTATTGCTTCATCTTGACTGCTAATTTGTTGTTTATTAGAATCTTTTGATGCATAGGTGGAATCTAATTTCATTATAAAAAGGGTCAACTTTTCAAATACAGTGAGAGAATCCCCTTTGAAGCTTTCCTCAACCACTTTAAGTTCCAATTTACTGGTGGGTGCTTTGGAGCCTTCTTTTAAGTACAGTCTCCAATAGTTTACTTTTCAATGTCTTTCCAGGAAGAGTTTTTAATTTCTGGTTTCTTGTACATTGGAGCTTCATCTCCAGTATTTGTTGGCTGTGTTCACTTCCATTTGTTTTTGCAATCTGGAAGGATGATATAATCTGGAATAAGGTCAGGGATAATATTGAGTAGTCGATTCTTGATTTAAGACTGTGTGCGTGGTACGCTCATGCCTGTGGTATGTCTTGTGAGAACTTCCCATTTAATATTCTCAAGCCCAGGGATTCCAGGTCTTTTAAAAGGTTTTTAACGACTACTCCTCCTGGTGCTTTATTCTCCGGGAGTATGATTGTTGAGTTATTTTCATTTGTGACTACTTGTTCATGCTCTAATTTTAAGTCTATTGCAATGAAAGTTGCTAGGGTCCCTCTGGGTTGCCCATATTTGCTTAGTTTAATTGCCAGTAGGAAATACCCTGAAAAACCTTCTAACATCAGAGATTGGGTTGCCCACATTTCTCGCAGGAGTATAGTCTGAAAGTTACTTGACATGGAAATTAGGTGTGCATTTTGTATCTTAGCGTGCACCCCATTTATATTCCAAGAACATAATATTATCCTTTACCATTGATTCAGTAATTTCTCCCTTACGCTCCTGGGCTTTACCCGTCAGGGTTGTATTACCCTATGTTAACCATCCTTGATTTAATTTTATAGGCTTTTCTTCTTGAGTTTGATTATTGTTGATGGTAAGTTAGTAGTTTTGCCAATAGGGTTTCTCAATATTGAGAATACTTTTTTTTCTTCCTGTTGGTGCTTGAATCGCTTTTGCAATGTAAATGGGCTGGGGTATACAGTTTAAGGTGGCCTGCTAATTTTTATTTTTCAGTTTAGGAAGGTTTTGTATTCTTGGAGGTTTAGTTCTGATAGGCGTATAGAATTCAGTGTTTCTAATCTCTGTTCTTGGTTATCTTCTTTATTTGATGGAAATTCAATGATTTCTATGTTTTCACCTGTAATTTTTACGAGCAATGGGGTTAAAGAGTCTTACAATATTTCCCTGATTTAGAGTGTCATGCCCACCCCATGACTGATATTCTGGAAGATAAGTTGGATTGTACCATCATTATGATTGTTGATCTCTTCTTTTCGTATACTGAGAAGGTTGTATATTCTTTTTTTGACAAACTCATCTACAGGTTTGGTGACTCTAATAACCAAATTAGGTGTAGGTATGCAAGACTTTGAGACTGTACACCTATCCCTATTGTCAAAGTTTCGTCCCTCCACAGAACATTTGGGAGTACAATACATCACAACGGGTCTTCCTCAGGACAAAAAAAAAATTAAAACAGCCTGTGTGATGAAGAATACTATGTGTCAGTGGGAGGACAAATATAAACCACACGCAAAACATGGGCTCTGCAGTTAACTTGGTGCAGGTGGAGGTAGATCAAAACCTCTTCAAAATTATACAAAATGAAGGGTCCTCAATATGGACCTGAATCAAGGACATGGTCATATGTGACATTGTGCAAATCTCATGATCAAAATTAAACAAACACAAGGGGTATTGTGACTAGTACTGTTCCTACCTTCAATAAGGTACGTCATGTATCTCTTTAAATCAAAGATGCCTATTCATTTCATGACACCGTGTACATAAAAAATGGAAGATAAATGTTGCCTTTTATCTTCAAGGATCCTAAATGAGTCCCTAAAATATGAAAAAAAATTGAAAAAAATTGAAGAAATGGTATTTCCTATTTAAAAGCCTGATGTACCAATGGTGTAAATGGCCATCCCCTGAACCTCACATTATTCCTAGGATGAGAAGGAGTGAATCTAAACCACTCTGCACCCGTCTGGGATAGACTGTGAAGCTGCGGGGCCAGCAAAACAAATGAATAAAGGGACAGCCTTTATGAGAGTGTGCACGCCCAATGCTGCCTCTACGTTGCAAGCATCTGGCTTGTGTCATTACGACATGATGCCACCCGCCAAATTGACAGGTCAGATCACTGTAGTCATGGCGACACTCAACATGCGGCTTTCCTTGCTGATGGTTGTAAGAATTACGCTGTCGGCAGAGTGAAAAACTTGAGGATGGCCGCTGGATGAGCGTGCACGTCAAGGGCTGTAAGTGAGGAGCACTTCCTAAAAATGATAACATCTCTATGATATTAGGTGATGGATAATGATCAACAATCACGCATCTGTTGAGCTCTCTAAAGTCAATGCACAACAGCGTTTCACACTAGGCTTCCAAGCCATTACTACAGGAGTGAGACATTCTGTGGCCTCCACTTCCTGGATAATCCCATTCTCCATCAATTTTTCTAACTCCTGTGTCATGGTCTCTCTCGCCATGATGGGAACATTTCTTACTTTCACCGCCTTGGGTTGCAAGCCTGGTTTAATTCTTCTTCATAACTTTTACTCTTAACCTGAGAAATTTCCTTAACTTCGAGAATAGACCCACTGCTTCTTTTCTTCAACCTGAGTCAGATCTTCTCATTAGGATCAAGCTAAAAAGACAAATCCTTTTGATGAAATCAACTTATCAAGGAATCCCCTTTTATGGATACATACATTTTCCCAGAGAGGATTCTATCTCCAAATTCAATTGTATCCCAAAAGTATCCTAATAGTTTAATTGGTTCACCTCCATAACCCTTTGGTTTTATTTCAGATTTAAACAGTTCTACTTTATCTCTGTGGTTTTCTTTAAAAAAGACCCAGGGAACCAAACCTATTTTTGTTCCTGAATCAAATAACATTTCTACAGATACCTTGTTGACTTGTACAACTTCCAAATGTCCCTCATTTCTGTTCTCCTTCACTTGCAAAATACCTTATTCACTTTCAACATTCACAGAAACATAATTCACCTCTCTTACATTTTCTTCTCACGTTCAGCTCCACAAGAACTTGTGAAGTCTTTTCCCACAAGCTTTATAAGATGCTTTTGACCCTAGACAATCTATAAAATTTGCCATATGGCCAGAGTTGCCACTGAAACATTTACCCTGACATTTCTTTACCACCTGGACCCTATCATGGTCCCCTCTGTCATAATGAACCTTGTCTTTTTAAATAACATTTACACAAGCTTTAGAATGTTTACAAGTTTTTGCCATAATAAGAACTTCTTGTAACAAAAGATTATCTTTATGTCACATTGTTTGTTTAGCTTTCTCTAAATCACACCCCAATATGAATTGATCATCCATTGAAACCCCGAAATTACATGTGGAGGCACATTTTTTAAACTCTGAAATGTATTGTTCAACTGACTCCTGGTTTTTGCATTCTTCTACCAAAGTGATACTGTTCTAGAACTGTACTCACTTTAAGAAGATAATGTAAATCTAATATTTTTAAACAAATCTCATACACATTGATACCATCTGCCTCGTCTGGTGGAAGGTCAGGAAGATGTTCAAATAGGTCTTGGCCTTCTAGACCAAGACAATGAATTAATAAAGACCTATGTCATTCACCACTCAAAGAAATGCTACAAACTCTCCCATATTGATTAATAACCTTTTTTCAGAATTATGGCATTGAATTGGAGTATCTCCAAGTCACGACAGAAAAATGGTGGTGCTGTAACACATTGCTTCTCACCTTAAGTAGAAATTATTTATACTGACCAAGAAACGTATTTACTGACAAAACAACCAAGTCACCCTTGCTGGTATCCAATATAATACCCAAAGCCCTATGCACCAGTGCATCCACCATTATCCAAATAGATACCAAATCCTTGAATAGCCTGTAATAGTAATCTTACTGGAAGAAAGAAAACTAAATGTTACAACCCTGTTTCCTCTAACTTCCAATTCTGAATTATCATGTAGGTTTAAGAAAATAAAAACTTTTTCTTCACAATCCAAAATGACCACCGAGGAGGCTAGTGTCTTTACAATAGAAGATTCCATCTTTCAAATTCAAACTGGCCACTAAGATGAAATTATGCCTTCCTGCTCCAAAATGGCCATCATAAATGAAGAAAATCTCCCAATTCAGAATGGCTGCCAAGATGTAGTACTTTTATCTTGCTTAAAATGGCCACCAATGTTGAGGGCTATCCCGATTTAAAATGGCTGCCTTGGATACTGGCAGTCATGCGAGATAATAATGTGCATTAGACCTTGGAAATACTTCATCACAGAAACTCTAAAACAGTGTCCTCTGGGAGTACTTTATATTAAAAGGCCTCTTCAAGCAATATTTCAACAGGCATACAAACTCATCTCATGCATTCAGCATACAAACAGAAACATCACTGTTCACACCAGAGTTTGTAATGCATTGGCACAGAAACATACAGTTTATACATGCGTGATCATGATTTATTAAAACAAAAGTTCATATAAAGTTAAAATTGCATTTTGTCAATAGTTACAAACAAGTCAAAGGTACCAGCATGGATGAGTTCGAGCTAAACATTTAACGAGCTATTTCCAGGCTGGTACAGCACTGTATATCCTGCAAGACATGGGCGCAGATAATCAGGACGGAACCCCGGACAGCTGTAATGCAGGTGGCGCAAGCACTATTGATCTACTCTGACCCTTCCGAGAATCGCAGCAGCTGCCTTACTATTCTGCGCGGAGCGGACCACAGCAGCAGATTGGTAAACGAACTCCAGTAGCTCCACAGTATGTTAATGCAACTCAGTACATATAAGACCCTTTCTTTTGAACGTGCGTAGCTATACAAGCAACACTTCCCCCGACAAAAAAAAAAGTTGGAGTGAAACGCTGCCTGGTTTGAATGATTCTGCAATACCTAATTAAGATACTAATGACACACTTTGACACCAGCGTGTTATTCTTCCTGAGGCGAAAAGCCGGGAAGCATTACTATTTGCACATCGGATTAGCGTGTTAAAAGTGTGACTTGATTTTACAACTGTGTTCTTACTTTTAAACTTTTAAATTTTGCCTATTTGCACATACTTAATTGTGATACTGTTCACACTGTTTTCCGCTCCCTCCTCGGACCGCACAGCAGATTGAACGCTGTGGCGGCTCGAACCGGGGGTCAGCCGCCATCTTAGGGAGGTGCAGGGATCGCGGTCTAGGCTTTCAGACCCTCCCGCCCTCCCGGGGTATTTAAACGCTCTACTTGCACTGTCTGGTGATTGACACCAGCGTGTTATTCTTCCTGAGGCGAAAAGCCGGGAAGCATTACTATTTGCACATCGGATTAGCGTGTTAAAAGTGTGACTTGATTTTACAACTGTGTTCTTACTTTTAAACTTTTAAATTTTGCCTATTTGCACATACTTAATTGTGATACTGTTCACACTGTTTTCCGCTCCCTCCTCGGACCGCACAGCAGATTGAACGCTGTGGCGGCTCGAACCGGGGGTCAGCCGCCATCTTAGGGAGGTGCAGGGATCGCGGTCTAGGCTTTCAGACCCTCCCACCCTCCTCCTGTATAAATGTGCATCATTTCCCGTCCGCGCAGCGGGCGGGCGCAGCAGGCGCGCCGATGGCGCGCCGAAGGCGCGCCAAAGGCGTGCCCGTCTGCGCCCGTCCGCGCCCAACCGGGCCCCGGGGCCATAACCCCTGGTTCTTTTCCATCGGCTTCGCGCCCATATTCCAGAAAACAATTACTTGACTTAAGATCTGTTAATACGCATATAACGCACTCCTTTGATCTGCTCGGTAATTTTCCTTTGCACTGCCCTGATTGCCCTTTCCTATTGAATACTCCTGACTTATGTAAAAGTCAACAACACTTAGTTACCAATCCTTCTCCTCCTGGCTTTACCTTTATCAGCCATAACTGTCGCTCTCTACCCAAACATAAACGCAATCTCTTTGATTTGCTTACTGATGAGGCGCCTGATGCACTATTCATTACTGAATCTTGGCTCAACGATAATTCTGGCCCTGATATCGCCGAAGCACTGCCTAGTGACTATGCCATTGTCCGATGTGACCGTCCTGTAAGGACAGGTGGCGGTGTGGCAATAATTTTCTATAAAAAATACCAATGCCATGCTGATTCCATTACTCTGAGCAAATGTGAGGCTCTCCACTTCAAGCTCACTTTAAACCCCAATTTTACTATTACCGGACTTTTAATGTATTGTCCCCCTGGCACTACTAATTCCTGGTACACCCAATTCTTGGATTACATGGCTTCTGTGCTCGTATCTTCCAGTAACTTTTTTGTCATTGGTGATTTAAACTTACATTTGGACAACCCCAATGATAAGGCTGCTGACAGCTGCATCACCGATCTTGCTGCTATGAATTTAACTCTACATAACACGGGTCCCACCCATAGGGATGGACATCTTTTGGATCCTATTTTTTCAAACTCCTCATTTATAACAAGTTTTCCTGCCTTACCTGTCCCTTGGTCAGATCATTATCTAGTTAAATTCACTGTAGCTACCAATAAGACTCAGGCCACATCCAATTCCTCTTTCAATCTTAAAAGGAGAATCTGGAAGAATTTGGATATTACAGCTCTCAACTTAAAACTGCTTGATCTTTTGCCTAAATATCAACTTAACTTAGATAATATGAACTTAGCTGCTAATTCGGTGAACTCTTGGCTCTCTGATGCTATAAATATCTGTCTTCCTCTTACAGACAAAAAAAATGTTGTCCATAATTCTCCCGCCCCATGGTATAATGAAATTCTTCGCCTTCACAAAGCCCAATGTAAGAGACTAGAACGGGCTTGGAGGAAAGATTACTCTACTGCTGCCGGGCTTACGTACAAAGCCGAACTGAAGCTATACCACAAGGCCTGTGCTCACACCAGAGCCACCTATGCCACAAATTTGATTACAGAAGCCATGAATAAATCAAATGTTTTATTTAAAGTGGTAAAAGACCTTGCTGGCTCACAGACAGTCGCTATACCCCCTCCTCTTTCGAGTAAGAAATGCGACGAACTTGCTCAGTATTTTACATCTAAAATCGACATAATCTATAGAGATATTAAATCTCTCGAGGAATCTACTGCCTGCCCTGGGTCATCCCCTATTACCACTGTTCCTCCCTTGGCCTCTCTGCAGACTTGGCCTGATCTTGTACCTGCCACTCTCTTAGAAATTTTAAACAATATCAAATCTGGCTCACCCATGGATCCCGTACCTATTTCGGTTCTACGCCAGCTTGAATCCTCCCAACTTGAAGTGATCTGCTCTTTGCTTAATGCTTCCCTTGCTTCAGCCACGGTCCCCCATTGCTGGAAGCATGCAATGGTTACTCCACTCCTCAAGAAACCCACTGCAGATCCTAATGTCGCTGCCAATTTCCGGCCTATTTCATTGTTGCCAGCTTTTTCAAACATTTTGGAAAAACACACTCATCTACATCTCTCACGTTTTGTCACTTCCAACAATCTTCTTCACTCATCCCAATCTGGCTTTCGCCAAGGCTTCTCTACAGAAACCACCCTACTAGGTGTTACTGAGAACATTCGCCAATTATTGGATCAGGGTCAAACAGCTGCACTGATTTTGCTTGATCTCAGTGCAGCTTTCGATACTGTTTCCCACAGTATTCTTCTCGATAGCCTTGCCTCCTTTGGCATTTGTGACAAAGCCTTACTCTGGTTTTCGTCCTTTCTTTCTGATAGGACTTTTCAAATCTTCTCAAATACTTCCACTTCGAACATCCACTATTCCCCTCACGGTGTTCCCCAGGGTTCTATCCTTAGCCCTCTCCTCTTTAATCTGTATGTCGTTCCGTTAGCTCATGTTGCACAGCTTTCTGGTCTTAATCTTTTCACTTATGCTGATGATTCTCAGATTGTTTTTTCTTTATCTCAAGCTGATCCTTCTTCACCTTCTTCTCTGCAATCCGGTCTTAGTGACATTTCTCGCTGGATGAGCCGTAATTTTCTAAAACTTAACAGCGAAAAGACGGAGGTGCTTGTCTTCGGCAACAAGCCTGACCTTTGGAGTCCGAGACACTGGCCGTCAACCATGGGCGTTCTACCTACTCCATCTGAACGTGCTAGGAACCTCGGGGTTCTCATTGACAGGGATCTGTCGATGAAAGACCAAGTCAATAAAGTCTCAGCCACCTGTTTTACTATTCTTAGATGGCTGAGAAAGATCTTCTGGATTCTGCCATCTGACACCCGGAGATCTGTTGTGACGGCCTTGGTGACCTCTAGATTGGATTACAGTAATGTGCTGTATCTGGGGGTTACCAAGGCGATCTTGCGTCGTCTCCAATTGGTCCAGAATGCTGCTGCCCGACTCCTGTGTGGATGTCGGAAAAATGATCCTATCACGAAACGAATTAAGCAACTTCATTGGCTTAATATCGAAAATCGTGTAAAATTTAAGGCACTATGCTTTATGCATAAGATTAAAATTGATGTTGCTCCCATCTATCTTCGAGCACTCGTCAAGCCTTACTTACCCATCCGCTCACTCCGTTCTTCTTCCCAACATTTTTTCTGCGTACCTAGATTCAGACTTTCCAGAATGGGAGGCCATTCCTTTGCTGTACTGGGACCCAAACTGTGGAACTCTCTTCCCATGGACTTACGAATGGAGCAGTGCCATCTCCGTTTTCGAAAAGCCTTAAAGACCTGGCTGTTTGCCCAATAATTCTTCTTTTCAGGATCAATCATGTGCTTACTGTCAATCAGCGCCGGGAAACCCTTATGGGTAGCTGTCGCGCTCTATAAGATTAATTAATAAATAAATAAAATAATAAATAAACATGTCTTCAATGAAGTGGCACCCTATTTTGAGAACGTGAGTCATTTGTGCCGCTTCATTGACGACATTATCTTCATATGGGAGGGCAATCAGGAGGACCTCGTCTATTTTATTATGTGGTTAAATCTAGGTGATCCTAATTTAAGATTTACATCTCAGTACAGTAAAGATAGGGTTATTGTTCTGGACATATGTATCAAGGAGAATGAAGGAGATCTGTCAGTTGAGCTTTACACTAAGCCCACTGCCAAAAAACACATTATTACACTATGGGAGTTTTCACCCTCGAGCCCAAAGGGATAATATTTCCTTCGGGGAATTTTTGCGATTACGCAGAAATTGTTCCTCTATGTGTGATTTTAATAGACATTCAGATGTTCTTAAACAAAAACTCAAGGACCAAGAAAATTGATCAATCAGTCATACAAGCGACCCACATAATATGACCAGGAGTACTTGTTGGATCAAAATAGAACCAAGAGTCAGGACTCCAAGACAGACAGGATTAATAAATTGTGGGTTTGTAATGCGCAAGAATCGACTCCCGAAGGAGTATCTCTATGCAGTAGACCGCTGGGAAACCCGTCCTGGCTTTCCCTGTGAGATGGTCCCTACTGGGTATCTCCAAGGTGAAACCAGGCATCCCTGGCGTATGTGGGGGGCCGTTGTGGAGATGAGGCAAGCTAATGCCCAGAGTTGCCGAGTGTGATCCCTGGTTAGAGTAGGCACTGAGATGAGAATTATTGAGTCCGCTGACCTGGTCCACGACACTGCCGCGCCGGGAATTGAACCCTGGTCCCGGGCCGTCCTCTGCTCTTGGGTCTGCCACCTCTAACCAGTGAGCCACACCACTCTTGTGTTTGTGAGTCAATTCTCTGAGAGCAGCAACCACATTAAGAATATTTTAAAGAAACTGGACAATTTTAAACGATGGTCAAGAGTTAAAATTAGACAAGCCGCTCTCTGCCTTTAGGTAAAATAGGAATATTAGAAACTCGCTGGTAAATACCTTTAAAGACCGAAACACAGATGTGCAAGGTACATTGCAGGGTACCAGGGCGATTGGCAACCAAAAATGTGGCACGTGCTCCATTTGTGAGCACTGCTTGGTGACCAAAAGTATTAACTTTAATGGCCAAGAGATTAAATGTAGCAGCCTAAGTAATTGCCGTAGTAAAAATCTGGTCTTCCTGCTGATGTGCCCATGCAGTCTGGGCTACGTAGGGGAAATGAGCCGAAAACTTAGATTAAGAATGCTAGAACACAAATCGTCGCTCAGAATAAGGAAAGAGAATGCACCACTGCCTGAACATTTCTCCAGCTTGATCCACAGTTGTAATGACTTTAGGTGGTTTATACTGGAGAAAAGTTTAGGTAATAGGAGAGGTGGTGATTTGGATAAGAAGAGGAAACTTAGAGAACAATGGCTCATATGTAAATTGATCACTGTCCAGAATGGCTTGAACTCCAGGGAGGACTGGAAGTCAATAATATCATGAACTCCTGTTTCTCATGCAGCTCAGGTTCATTAATATCCATGTTAGCAATTTATAATAGGAGAGTAGAGATGAAGATGTGGCCAAGATGTTGGGTTTGTTAGGCTTCCTCTCTTTTAGATATATTTGTGTATTTATTGCAATAGGTCATATTTAGATGCAAAGAGACCAAAGGGATCAAAGGGATCTTTTCCAAAACCAGGTATATAGTGAGACAAGGAGATTAAGCTGTGATGAAGGATAATTTAAAGAAGGTCTCTAAGTGAAACTTTTAATAAAGTTTTTACTTTCAAAACTGGTCGCAAGAGCAGGGAGAAGACGCATTCGTAGACACAGGTCGTGCTATCTGGTTGTGTATCGGCACCCGTGGATCATGGAATGACATGCGTAGTGTATGTCAAGAATAGAAGAAGTCCTTTAAAAATGGCATGCTTACCGGAGCTTGGTGATTGATCGGGCAAACTACCAGCTACCAGGATGGACGTAGATGAGAGCCGCCTGTTTAAAAAGCGTTAAAGGTGAGTGAAGACCTGTCAGTGCACACCCATATATATACGAACAGAGGGAGGGGCAGGAGCACGAGTAGTGTTTAGTAACCGGGGGTAGGATGTGGGGATGCGGTCAGAGAAAGTAGAAGTTTGTGACAAAATGTTTTGGTCACAGATAGTCAATATCTTCTGTTTTTCCTTTGATATGTATCTCGATGACTGGGGGATACATTGCAAGCATATCAAATGTATATATAAAAAAAAAAAACAGAGGAGGGAGATGCAATTCATTAGGCAAACTTTGAAAGTATGTTTTTTCAGGCTATGCTGAAAAATAAATGATAGAATTACAAAGTGAGGTTATTTCCGACCTTTTCACCCTGTAGTCGAAAGTACGATACAGGAGTGCAGAACACTAAGGACCGGAGGAGAGATGGGGTCAAATAAATAGTGAGTGACACTAAATATCTTTCTGGGAGTTAATAAAATTAGCAGTAATAAGTAGTTCGTAAAAATATTTTACCCACAGCTTCTATTTCTTTACCCATTTAGATTTTAACCAAAGTAAAGTTGCTCCCGGTAAAGAAGGGAAGCTGGGGTAAAGTCAAGCGTAATTCTTTAGGACCCAAGCAAGGTGAGGTTTACAGGAAGTGTGAAAGCTGTTAGAAGCAATACTACCGTGCGGGGGGTATTTTTAGTTGGCCTCAGTTTCTGATTTTTTTTAATGTGGTTTAAACTAGGTCTCAATCAATTAATTGGATCCTATGTCTGGGATTGGATAGACACAACCATAGATGCCCCATCAGAGAGAGGAGACAATAATAAGTAAGTTACTGATCCCAAAGGCACTTTCATTAGGATCGAAGTGCAATATGGGAGTGAACTGTAGACCTCAGAATTTATTGAAAGTACAATGGAATAACATTTCCTATATGTGGTTTCAGATTAGGAGCAGACCAGGCCGTGGCATCCTACTATAGAGTTTTGGATCAACACAACATTGTCCAAATAATATCTCGGCACGTCTTCAAATAGTTTATTTAGTAAGTAACTGTGCACTTTTATAGTAGTAGTAATGTATATGTGTAATTGATCAGATGAATGCCATAATGTGTGAGTAGCACTTCGGATGTTTGTGGGGTACGTTCATAAACGTCCGTCCAAATCGCCTAGTACGATCCGTATCTCGTCAATCTGTCCGAATCGTGGCAAACCGTCCGAATTGCAAGGGTGAAACCGTACGACAAGGACCCTTCACAGTGAACCGTACGATTTGTAAACATGCTGTACGACCCAACGAGTACGATCCAGACCGGGGTATGAGGACGCGATTCATATGGTCCACCTCAGGTAAGGCGGTTTGTATGGAAAAGCACACAATCACATACACACTGTACGGTCCGTACACCCCATGATCCCGGGGTACGGTGCATACCCCTGTGATCATGGGGTGTACGGACCGTACGGTTGCGATCGCAGGGTGTACGCACTGTACACCCAGCGAACATGGGGTACGGTGCGTACACCCCATGATTGCGGGGGTACGGTGCGTACACCCCATGATCACGGGGTATGCACTGTACCCCTGCGATCATGGGGTGTACGCACCGTACCCGGGGGGCGTTCCGTACCTGTTTCAGGGCGAACTCTGCTTTTACGGCTGTTTTCAGCTCCTGTAGAAAAAGGGTCGTACGGTGCGTACCCGACACGAATCGTACTTGCTGGGTCGGAAAAACCAGCCGCGAACCGTACAGATGTCGCGTACAGTGGGTTCCGAGGGAGATTCGTACGGGGATTTCATTCATACGGTCTCTGTACGATTTGTACGGAGTCCAGCTCCTGGTATGAATCGTACTTCGTCGGACGTACAGGGGACGTTGCAGGGTACGATTCGTACGGGAAAAGCGCTCCGAACGGCTATTCGGAGCGGTTGCATTATGACTTCCGTAGCAAAATTATAGGATCCTGATCATGTTGAATTACCTGTAATCAATTTTGAACTTTCTATCTATATACATTGACAAGTGTGAATTAATTGCTCAGATATGCAACTAATTCTCTATCATTTCGTTTTTTGATGCATTCTGACTTTGTATTGAGTGTCTGATTTTTTCTAACACTTTGTATATTGGTGTCCCAGTTTCAATTGCAATGCAAATACACTTTATTTTGGTTAATTAAAACCATACAAATCCTATAAATGCATCACAGAGAGAACAATTAGTACATTTACACTCAGAAGGGAGTCAAAATATTGTCTATGTACAGCCAAATAAACTGTATAAAACTCATACGGTCTACAAATCCTCATAATGAGCCTGCTATGTTCATCGTGAGTGCCTAAAAAGTCATAGTGGTTGTGCTATGAAGTTTTGTTAGGAACCAATTCAATAACTAAAGATGATTATAAATGTACTGTACACATAATCCTATAAACAATATTCTTCATGTCACACTATTTGAGATAGGACAATTCTAAATTGCTAATGCTGCACCCTACCATACAAATGGAATTGTATTCCTACTACAGTTAAAAAGGTTCCTTTGATATTTAGGACCAACATGCCCAGCTCTAATAAAACAATCTTCTGTCCACACTAATACTCTAAAAACCATTTTAAGAGCCATGTACAAAAAGCTGCAATATTTATTTTTAAAATAATACAATCGCCTTTTGCAATGTATCGGCCTGTCATGAAATGTGTCCTCCCTTGTTAATGCCCCATGTCGAGTCAATCACCTAATATCAGCTAAGTAATGAGTGATAGAATGTAAAAAGATTGGGTGCTAACAAGTTAAAAGCTCCATAAAAAGTCAACTAAGTGACGTCTCTGTGGGTTTATATGTGGGAATTTGAGTGAACAGTGACTTTTCTATAACTTTTTTAGAGAGGATAAGCTTTTAAAAATGTTGGCCCCCTTTTCCTCAACAAGAGAAATAGGTTTCTGTTCAAGCTATAGACTATGCTCAGGGATGTATCCGTTTTAAAACCATAATTGCTTCTAAACATATCCTAAAACCCAAGCTGCGGCATAGGGTGCGGATCTATTTCTTTCGTAGGTTTGCATATACAGGAGAATAGACTAAAACATGTGCCAGGATTTCTTTAACATGAAAGTGGAACTAGCTTGTTACAGTCACCAGGGTCACCGTTATCGTTTTTCTATCTCAATGTATGAGACCTGATTTGTAAGATGTCATAGTGAAACTTCATATAAAGTGCCTTGGCCAGCTAAGGTTGTAAATCATCCAGGAATGCTTCGAAGTGTGAAGTAGGTTTAGTGGCCAAAAATTGTACTGACAATCTCCCCAACCTAGAGCTTAGGTGTAAGTTAGTGCACACATATTCCCAATAAATCATTTTAAATTGCTTTCTGTAACGTGCGGTCAAAGATTTGAGATCATTCCAAAAGGATCATAGGCCTAGCCTAGCAAGTCAAGATTCAATGCGCCCGAACCATGGGAAGGTGAAGGACTTATCTAACTCCAGTAGTTCCCTCAAACCCTCTCTATAAGAAGCAAGCTCCTGCAATAACCAAATTCTCTGACCAATACAGCAGATGTCTCAAGACTGCCACATGCTCTACTTTCTTAAGGGCCATGACGTGAGACAAAGGAATGAGAGGAGTACTTCTAGGGAGATGTAACAGGGACCGTATAAAATTATTCTCACCCAAAGTAAACTTATCGACATTATCTGCTCCCACCCCATAGTTCTGTTCCATATAAGGCAGCAGCCTGGGCCTTGGACTTGTAAACTTCAATAGCCAGGAAATATCTCTAGATGTTGTTGCTTGTTGCTTTTTAAGGATTGTCATAGCTCTTTTGGATCTGGGGGACCACAAAAGCTTAGAGTCAAGCAATATTCCCTAATACTCAAATTTGGTTAGTCGTTCTAATCTTTTCTGCCCCAACCCTATGTTCCCTCTGAAGGTCTGATGAAGTCTGACCATAAAAAGTTCCACTATACAACTATCTGCCTGCCTTATCTTTCTCTCTTCTAATAAATTAAGATATATTTGGGAGGAATGGTCAGATTTACCATTCCAACTTCAGTCATCCTTAAAGGGGAAACAACCTTTACAACGCAACATTTACAACGCACTACCATTACAACTAAACTTTTACAATGCAACATCCATTACATCACTCACCATTACAACACAACCATTACAATGCATGACACTACAACGCATACCACTACAACGCATTTCATTACAACGCAGTCATTCAACGCATACCATTACAACGCATACCATCACAACGCATAGTACCCTTACACTATCCAACACTTACCCTACTGTTGCATCCCATGGAGTTAGAATAGTAATTTTTACCCCTACACTATCCAACACTTACCCTACTGTTGCACCCCCTGGAGTTAGAATAGTAATTTTTACCCCTACACTATCAAACACTTACCCTACTGTTGCACCCCCCTGGAGTTAGAATAGTAATTTTTACCACTACACTATCCAATACTTCCCATACATGCAATGTAATGGTATGCGTTGTAATGGTATGCGTTGTAAAGGTAGTATGCGTTGTAATGGAATGCATTGTAAAGGTAGTTTTTAAAAATTTGTTGTAGTAGCATGCGTTGTAATGGATGTTGCGTTGTAAAAAATGCGTTGTAGAGGTATGTGTTGTGAAAGTATGCGTTGTAATGTCATACATCCCCTTAAAGTAGGGAAAGTGCATTTGTTGAGGGGGGCAGAGTTACCATTCTACCTCCTATTGAGCTTTCATTTCAGAAAGGTATATGATTAATTGGGTCAAATTTAGTGTTCTAAATCCAGTCCAACAAACAGTGTAAATAATGAACAAGTTACTTACCTTCAGTTACACGTTATCTGGCACAGACTATCCAGCTGCATATCCCTTACCTTAGAATAATCTCCATTCTGGATCCTGAAATTTTTGAGCAGTACACTTGCGTACTGATAGGTGCCATAAGTCAGCTCCACATTGGTGTCATCTGCCCCGGAAGTGGCGTGCACGGTGCACATTAAGGCGTCACCCCAGGGCACTGACGTCCGTTTCTTTTCGTGACTTTCCATGTCAGAAGTGCAGAGCGACAAAGAATGGTGACATACTGGTGTGTATTGCTAAGACCCTCAAAAGGGTGGCCCTATTGAATCAGTTGGCAGAGAGTGGAGTATGGGAGGGTCATTAAGGAATCTGCGGCTAGACAGAGTCTCTACCAAATAAGGTGTTACCGCAGGTAAATAACTTGTTCATCTAATAGAGACTTCTAGACACAGATTCCTTACCTTAGAATAGATACCCAAGCAATCACCTCCCCAGACGTGAGGCTACAAAATGGAATAAACCATATGGGCAAAATGCACGTCACGTTGGACCTTACCATCCAGACACTAAAGCTTTGTGAACATGTGTGATGAAGCCTATGTTGCATCCTGAAAGAGTTCAAAGACAGGGACTCTACAGTGGTCGTAGCCTTGGCTCTGGTGGAATGAGCACACAAACACTCAGGGGGCTGTTTCTTGGCCAATGCATAGCAGATCTTAATGCAGAGAACTATCCTGCATGAGACGGTCTGTTTCTGCACTGCCCTCCCTTTCATGGCACTAATATACTCTACAAAGAGTTGACCATCCACCCGGAATTTTTGTGTGCGATCAAGGTAGAATGAAAACACACTTTTTGGATCCAGATGGTGGAGTCTATCCTTTTCTTTAGAATGGTAAGGCAGAACAAAGAAGGTAGTCAATATGATGTTTTGGTCTGCGTGAAAGTGTGCCACAACCTTCAGAAGAAAGGAGGCACTGGTCCTCAGAACCAGCTTGCCTGGGTAAAAGGTGGTATAAAAAGTGGAAAAAGGACAGTACAAAGAGAATGCCTGTCAGTTAGTTATTATATTTATATAGCATGGCTTATCACCTGTGAGGGTATCCAGGTGCTGTCCATGGGCTCGGGAGATTAAGTGATTTGCACAGAATCACAGGATGTTGCGCTGATGCCGAGACTTGAACCCGGATCACCAGCTCCCGAGTCGGAAGCTCTGGCCAGGGCACCAAGCTTTCTCTGCAGTTCTCTGACCCTCCTGTCCCATGTTAAAGCCACTAGAAAAGCCATCTTGTAACAGGTAAGTGAAGTGGGCAGTTGTGTAGTGGCTCAAAGGGTGTGCACATGAGAAAGGTGAGGATCAGGTTAAGATTCCACTATGGCATGATGAAAAGCTTGGGGGAAACATATGCTGTAGTCCTTTCAAGAACCTAGTCATAACAGGTGGTGGGAAGGTTGGCCCGGCAACCACAAGAATGCTGAAATGGCAGATATATAACCTTTAACCATGCCCAGAGCAGAGAAAGAAAAAAACAGTAAAACTTGGGATAGGAGTGCAGAAATAGGGTCAATGCTTCTGGATGCACACTGCACCTCAATTTTGTCCCAATGGAAAGCGTATACCATCTTGGTGGAGGGATGGCTGGCTGCCAGAATTACTTCCGGGGAAAGGTTGAAAGCTGTCAATTGTTGCTGCTCATTCTCCAAGCATGAAGGAGGGTGCGTAGATTTGAGTACAGAACCCTCTCCTTTTGCTGTGACAGAAGATCTTCCTGAAGTGGCAGCCCGATCAGAGGACGGAGTCTAATGCTTAGAAGCTCTAGATACCAGACTCCTGGTGCCCAATCGGGAGCCACAAGAATGACTGGGGCTCAGTCGTTCCTGATTTTCATGAGAACTCTGAGAAGAGTGGTAACGGCAGAAAGGTGTACAGGAATCCGGAGTGCCACTTGAGATGAAAAGCGTCTCTGAGGGATAGCCGTCTTGGAAACTCCAGCACGCAGAACTGCTGACATTGCGCATTCTCTGCAGTAGGGGACAGGTCTAACCAAGGCTCTCCCCACTGTTGAAAGAGACATTGCACCCTCTCTGGGTGGAGATGGCATATGTGATCCGCTAGGCTTCGATGGCTGTTTGGCAGCCATGGAGTTCAGGGAGTCCTCCAGTTATTGAACCACCACGGAAATGCCCTGATGTTACAGCCATGTCCAGAGACACAGGGCCTCTGGACAAAGGGCCCACAACCCTACCCTTCCCTGTTTGTTGCAATACCAAATGACGGTTGTGGTGTCTGTGAACTCCTGTACCAACCTTTCCTTGATCGAAGGAAGGAAGTTTGTCAATGCCAATCGGATTGCCCAAAGCTCTAACAGACTGATGTGGGGGTCCAGACTCCACCGGAGACAAGAGTCCTATGATCTCCACCTCTCCCAGGTGGCCAACGCAGTCCAGGTGTGACACATTTGTCACTAAAGTCAGCTCCGGATAGGGAAGGAAGAGAGTTCTGCTCTGACCCTATCAGGCTTCATCAGCCACCACTGCAGATCTTTTGCAGATTCTTCCGAAATCTGGACCATATTGGTGAGATTACCCTGTTGCAGCACCAACTGGAACTTCAGGTCCCATTGCAGAGCCCACATAAGCCAATGGGTATGTTTCACTAGCAGGCTGCAAAAAGCAATGAGGCCCAACAGCCTCAGAGTAAGTCTTGCTGAAACATCGGTATCATAGCCTGAATATCCTGGAATCGCTGTTCAGGAGGATAGGTTCAAAACTGCACCATATCCAGAATAGCTCAGATGAAAGGGAGCATCTGAGAGGGAGTCAGGTGTGAATTCAGCATGTTGATAGTGAACCCCAGTAAATGCAGGAGGTCGGCCATAATCTGGAGGTGGGAGACAACTGCCTGGGGCAAGCTCACCTTCGCAAGTGATCTGTTGATAACAAGATGTCCTTATTATGAATAGATACTTTGAATTCAAACAGAGGAATATTCGCTGGACGAAAAACCTCAAAGAAGGAGGCGGAATACCCCTTTTTTTTGACATACTGCTTTATCTATCATCTATTTCGAGGTAGGTTAAGTATCACTGCTTGATGGTTTTGTTCCCACCTCTCCTGTAACCAGAGCAAATCGAGTGTCACTGCTAGCAAATGGCAAATAATCTTTTCCTGGTTCCTCATCTTGTTATCAACAGATGGTCCTTCTAAAAAGAGCGTATAGGCATTTATTTTATGAAATGCAAGATTATGGGACTATGCACTATGTCTGGATGCCAAATACTAATGTGATCATATATGAATATAATTTCTGATAATGTGGAATTTGTGTGTGATAACCATGTATGTCTCTTCTTTGTATTGGAAGCAATGTTAAAATGTGTTTTTCTAAAAAGCTTGTAACATTACATTTTTTAAATATTTGTTTATATAGTCTTTGACCCTATTTCTGTTATTTCAATTGGATCCACTTTGCCTATAAATTTTTGTGTCTAAAGCTGATCTTGTTTAAATTTCAGAAATTGTCTGGGAAACAGTATATGTATAATGTCCTGATGAAGGCGGATCTGATTGATTGTACCGCCGAAACGCGTCGACGCCCTAGGAGCTAATCAGGGACTATAAGTCAAGGAGAAATTCAAAATCAATATTTGTGTTTGGGTTTAATCCTTTTCCCTGTGCACTCCTTTTTAATTGAATTGGTGTTTTTATTATTAAATGTACCGTCCTATATATGTTTCCCTACTTTTAGTTTTTAACTGATGTAATGTGTGCATAATAAATTGTTTTATACTTTATTTCTTTGTCATAGTGTTTTCACATATATTGTAATGTTTACATTGCTTCCATGTCAATAATTTAATGTATGTTCTGTGAGTATTTATGTACCTTTGTGAATTTACCCAAAGGGAATTTCTTTTTGACTTGCGTCATTCGTGGAACCCTATCCCTTTGGTTTTTGGGGTCCCTCTCTCTTTTATTAGAGAAGCTCACCTTCAACAGTAAATCATCGAGGCAGAGGAAGACTGGTACCTCCAACCGCCACGGGTTTGCTGCACCCACTGCCATCACCTTGGTGAACCTCCGGGATGGCACATGTAAGGCCAAAAGGAAGCCCGGCAAACTGAAATTGCTCTAGGCCTATCATGCACCTCAGGTAACGCCGGTGGGTGGGCAGGGCAGGAATGTGGAAATATGCATCCTGCAGGCCCAACACTACCATTCAGCCTCCATGGTTCGGGGCAGGCAGACCTAAGCTAAGGTGATCATCTTGAATGTCTCCGTTTTCAGGAAGAAGTTGACTAAGCACAGGTCTAGGATAGGATGAATGTCTCTGTCCTTTTTAGGCACCAGAAAGTACATCCTACTTCTGATGCAGGTGCCTTCTTGATGGACCCCTTGGACAAAAAAGCCAACCCTTCCTGACAGAGGAGGTGGAGATGGTCCTCCGTCAGATGGTTGTTAGTTGGCGGCAATGGTGTGAGGGATTTCCAGAATAGGGATGGAGTAGGCCCTACAGAGTATTTGCAAAACCCACTTGTCTAATGTTATACACTTCTAGTGTGGCAGGTGATGGTGAATCCTGCCTCCCACCAGGTGCCCATGCTGGTATAAGGGTAAACTAAAGGGGGCTGAAGCCTTCCGAGTGAGGGACGGATTGGCCTCACCTCTGGTTGGTGCTCCTATTTGGTTTGTGGGAACCACGTCCACGAAAAGTCTGGCAAGCCTAGTGGCCTTGGTGATTATACAAAAACGGACGCAGTTAGAAGCGCCTTCCGTAGCCACGGGAGGGATGAAAGACAGACTGTGTTGGTGATGGGCCATGTTTAGACTGAAGGATCTGGCCGTAGCTCTGCTGTTCTTAAAGCTCTTCAGCACTAAGTCTGACTTTTCACCAAAAAAGCAAGAGCCATCAAAGGGCATGCCCATTAGTGGAGCTTGGACATCCCCTTAAAAGCCTGTTGTTCTCAGTCAGGTGTAGCATTGCCACTGATGTTGCAATCACTCTGTCTAGGGAGTCAATCAAGTCTAATCTACATCTGATGGTGAAGTTTGTTGCATCTTGCCCATCAGCAATAGCTTGGGAGAGTATGGCACGGGCCTCCTTCGAGACCATGGTCAGCAGTTGCACAGCTGAATCACACACAGTGTGGATGTATCGCCGCAAAAGTCATGTGGTGTTCATCGACTCCTATGCTAGGATGACAGAAGAGAACATCCTCTCACTAAAGGTATCAAGCCTTTGGATTCGCTGGAGTGGTAGGGAATGCCCCAGGGTTTATCCGGGATTTGGAGGCTTGGGCCATGAAACTCTCCTGAGGGATGCTCGTTGAGGGAACTTGGGTGCCCAGAAGCAGGGCGATAGAGGCGGGCAACAGTTCTGTGAACAGAAGCCCCTGAGCAGGGCTTGGACCAGGCCCCAAGCAGGGCATCTGTAAGGGTTTATTGAATCGGAGCAAGGGTTCAGAGGGAGTGACTACCAGCAGAAGCACCTCTGTCAAGACGTTCTCCACCGAAGGCAACTAAAGGTCCAAGACCTCAGCTGCCCTCTGCACTACCATTGCGAAAGAGGCACCCTCCTTCGTAGCCAAGGTGGGAGGGGTAGAACAGGCCAGCGTCTAGTGAGGTGTCCAAACCACTGGCATCCGCCAGCTCCTCATACCTGTTGTCCAAATTTCATCTAGGGGATGCTGGCTATTATTTTGAGGTAGGGGATCTGCAACTAGAAGTCTCTATCAGGTTTGTATGTTGTAGGGTGGCAGGAGGTTACTATTCCCACTTCAAACAAAGAAACACCATGGAAGATGTTGGCCTTAGGAGGGGGTCAGATATTTTATGCAAACTCCAAACTAAGCAAAATTGGGGGAAATGGTGGACTCTGGAAGGGGTCAAATTTACTATTCCCACTCAAAATCAAGCAACATTGGTGAAAGTGTTGGACACTTGTGGGGGTCAAATTTACTATTCCAACTCCAATATAAAAATCACTGGAGGAAGTGTTGGACTAAGCTGGTCAGCTTTACTATTCCCGATCCGAACTAAGCAACATTGATTAAATTGTTGGAATCCGGGGGTTGGGGTGGGGGTAGATGAAGTATTTCCAATTCAAAACAACATTGTAGATATGGAGGAATCAGATTTACTATTCACACCCCGAACTCATAAACATTAAAGAAAAAATTATAAAACTTCATAAAATCAATCAAAAAAATAAATAAATAAAAATATATCATTGATGTATTACTTATTAAAGTCAATCACATAGCAAAATAAAATGTATTCACCAATAAAACCTTTAAGTGTGTTATGTATATTATTTGACAATGTAATAATATCTGACATATAAATGTATACCAACACAACAACTTCATTAACAATAATTAATTACAAATGTATTTTCTAAAGTAAAACAAACAGTCTGAAAATTGGTTCTTAAACAAAAAACAAACCTATTTATTTTAATAAATGTTTCTCAGAAATGTTGTAATAAAAAAACTACATTGAAACCACAATTTAAACAAAACATTTAAAAGTAAACCCACCCGTAATTGCTATAAAATCCAACAACCTAAAATGCAAATAATATAAACATTTCTTTTTAAGTAGTAGTTGAAAAATGTCAAAATTACATTAAAAATGTAATTAACTTCAAAAATTAAAAGGTTACCATTTGGTTGGCCTTGGCGGCAGTGGTAGCTGAAAGAAATGTTGGCAGGTGTTGGGGGCGCCGGAGGCCCCACAATGGGACCAGTGGCAACGAGATTTGGATTGGTGCCAGAGGGCGGAGAAAATGATCTATAAGGCTAGGGGTTGCGTGAAGAAATGGAGGAGGATCTGGGGTCCCTGGCGAAATTGCCGAGCCCTGAGGGAAGATGTGGGATAGGAGTAACGTTGGCTACTCCTTCACAATACTGTTCTGCATGCCCTCGATTGTACAATGAACTGCTATCACTTTACATGCCAATTTGCATACTGCTTTGTATTTTCTGTCTCATCGAACAAAGTTAATAAAAAAAAGAAAAATTAAAATGTTTCCCACCCAAACCCCTAAAATTACCCAACAGCCTGGAAACAAATTGCATTAAACTTCGAAAAAGTTGTAACGTGTATTTGAAAGTATAACAATAATAAATAATTTGAATAGAAAAGTAAAATGGTACAAAAATATTATTTTAAAATACTAGCCACCAACACCACTTTAAACCACAGTAGCATAAAAACAATTACGGTAACAATTAAAAAAATAAATATACATAAAAAATACCCTCACAAATGGCAAAATAAAAATAATATTGAAATAAAATAAAATAAACATAAAAACAATATGAAATACCACAATATTTAAGAAATAAATATGTAAAACTTCAATATTACTGCTACAAAAAGGAAAAGAATGTACTTACCATAAATATTCAAAAGCTCAACATTATGGTACCCACAACTTATGACTTCAATAGCAAATACTAACGGAAGTGGCAGGGCTTTTCCTGACAACCTGTGGCTGTTACAAACAAATGATGCCTACTTGCATGATACATGTCATCACACTAATCTCTAAAAGTGTTTTAGTGGAAGTTTTAGGTACCAGGAAACAAATATTTGGAATTATCTTAGCAGCTGACAGAGTATGTTAGCTCATCATATTCTTTCATAAACAGGCCGGCATTAGTAACAACATAAGTGACAAAATGCAGAGAAGATAAATGCTTCCATTCTGCTGTTTAGGAAGCTACTTGCACGAAGCAACATTGTCCTGCTGAACATATAGGTAATGCGGAATGAAGCTTGTTATAATAAAAGTGTCTACCTGTCGGATATACCTCCGACTGTGACATTGTTCACACAACACAATATAGATGCAAGCAGCTGCACACACAGCGTCCCCCTCTTCTCTCTATAGTGATGCATTGAGGAACAAGGTACAATGACACCTAAGAATTAGGGATGGACAGACATAAAGACTGGATGCTGGAGAAGAATGCTGAAGAGCTGATATCTGACTGCAAAGCTTCTCTGAGGAATGAGGGAGAATACATGGCTTGGCATATAATAGAAACAGATGACGATAACAATTCTATAAACCATAATTGGGTGGCTAACAATAATAAAGTTATAAAGATAGTTAGGGCTTAGACTAATTACTAAATGTGATTAGGGGTTTTTCTAATATTCTTTTTGATTATATATAACAGTTGCTAAAATAGTACTTATTATTCCTATCAGTGCTATACACAAGCTTTATGTGCTGATTGTACATAATCGATAACTAATCATTATAAACATCAATTGCTGTGTGTGTCTACTACTTTCAGGGATCAGGATAAGGGTCTGTGGGCCCGATGTAGGTAAACGGGATTTTCCGATTTCAAAATACCGAGGCGGGCCGAATCGGTATTCTGAAATCGGAAAACGAGATGTAGGAAAAAAATACCGACTGAAAACCGATTCGGTCGGCATCGGTAATGAGATTCGGTACGTTCCGATTCAGCTCGGTCCGAATCGGAAATTACCGAATCGGCCAACAACGAATCGGAAAATACCGAATCGGCTACCACCGAATCGGATATTTCCGATTCGGCGAATACCGAATCGGTAAAAGCCGATTCGGTAAAAACCGATTCGGCAATCATAGACCCATGGCGAAAAAGCCCATAGGAATGCATTGCATGACCCGATTCGGCTTTTACCGAATCGGATAATACCGAATCGGATTCTACCGAATCGGATTTTACCGAATCGGTAAAAGCAGACTCGGCAATAGGCGATTCAGCCAATGAGGTGGCTCCCCCTCCCCCACCCAAACAGGGAGTGGCAACCCTGGCAGGTGCAGCCAATTAAGAAGTTTCTAGAAGTTTCTGGAAAGCCTGCCTGAGCCCAACACACAGTTAGCAGCAGTGGGAGAAGGAGGTTGCAGACTGAGCAGGAGCAAGAGAATATGGCAGATCAGGCAGGAAGCCAGAAGTCCTCCCAAAAGAGGAAGCCCAAATTCACCACCACAGAACTACAGGTGCTGGTTGAGGAGGTGGTGAGGGTGCACCGCCAGCTCTTTGGCAAGCTGTCCCTCAACGTGCCAGACAGCACCAAGAGGCGATTGTGGGCAGACATCGCCCAGAAGGTCAATGCTGCTGGAGTCACCCCCAGGTCCATTGAGGAACTTAAGAAAAGGTTCTATGACCTCCGCAGCCTCACCAAGAGGAAGCTGGCCGACCTCCAAAGGCAGGCTGGACTCACCGGAGGAGGCAAGAACCCGGCGCCACCCCTCACCGAGCTGGAGGAAATTGTCTCCAGCACCATCGAGAGGGAGAGCATTGTAGGGATCGGGACCCTGGACAGCACTGCGATGGCCACAGCTACAGGTAAGAAGCATGCGCATCATGACACACCCTACCAGACACCTCCCCATTAGACACAATGCATAGGCAAACACCAGCACTGTACTGTCACCAACATACAAGAGACAAGCATCATGGTACATGTAGTCAGCAGGAGTTAGCCAAATATGTCAGTGCAGAATCACAAGACAGGAAACAGTGTGACACGGTGTAAGGAGATGCAAGGACATGTGGAATGCCATAATTGTACTGACTGTAATACATCGGCACTCAGTTTACAAATGCTTCTTTGTACCTAGGGGCACCATCAGGCGGCACCACTGTGGCAGCAGAGGGAGCTTCGACATCACATACTGCAGTGGCAGGGCCGAGCACCAGCCAGCCTGGCCAGGAGGAGGAGGAAGAGGATGAGGAAGGAGACACCCCAGGGCTTGGAATGGAGGGAGTCCTGGTGATTGATTTCCAGGCAGTGCACTCCCCAGTACTGCCCAGCTCACCCCCCTTGCAATTTTCCCCATACAACTCCCCAACAAGGCAGACCATTCCGCCGACAACAGCTCCTGCCACAACCGTGGCCTTGCCACCCGTCCTACCTGTCCTGGGAGCAGGGGCTCCGGGACCGGCCAGCACCACACCACCACCAGTGGCACCCCAGCCCACTCAGCAGGCCGGAGGCAGCAGTGCCAGACGCCGTGCCACCACCACCACCACCACCACCACCACTGCTGCACCAGCACGGGAGGGCAGTGTGTTCCTGGGCCTGGAGGGCCAGATGGTCAAAATCCAGCGCCAACAGGCCAGATCCACCATGGCCTGCCAACGCCAGCTCCTGCAGCACAACCTGCAGATGGGGGAGTTGGTGAAGGGGTTCCAGGCTGTTGTGGACAGCAACAAGGAGGTGGCAGCAGGGTTGGGCAGGCTGACCACTGCCATCACCCACTCCTCTGCCAGGCAGGAGGAGCATGAGGTTGCGCGCAGGAGGGATGCCCGGGTGCTCAACCGGGCCATAGCCCGCCTTGCAGCGGCGACTGCACAGCTGTGCCATCGTAGCGCAAATCAGGAGTCGGTGCAGAGTCAGCATACTGCTGAGCTGACCAGGGGGATGGCCAGGATCACCACGGCCATGGAGGCCATGTTAATATCAAACGCCGCCTCCAATCCTGCCCTGGACCTGGGTGATGCTGGTGACAGCAGCAGCCGCAGCAGCCCGGCCAGCGCTGCATCAGAGGCAAGGAGGAGCACCAGGCGCTCCGCTGATGCTGCTGGCCATTCGGAGGGGGCCGAGGGACACCCCAGTGGGTCTGGAAAGCGGGCCAAAAAATAGGCTGGCAAGGGGGGATGATCATACCAGAACCCTGGACTTTATTTGTTTTGACAGACTCCATTTTTTTATGCACTTCAGTGATGTAACTGTGGTGCATCACTATTAAAAAGTTTATTTTCCAAGCAACATTTAGCTGTCTTTGCATCTGTACTCAGTCAGAAATAGTTCTCAGTGATCTCCTCACGTCTGTATCTGCCATCACATGGCGTACACACCCCAGCTGGCTGTGTCAGTGGCACAGCTTCGTCGTCGTCATAGTCCTCGTAGTCAGACAACTCCACCTCAGTGCCCTTCTTGACCGCAAGGTTGTGTAACATTGCACATACAGCTATGATCTTGCAGCAGGTGATGGGGGTATACTGCCTTGCACCTCCACTCTTGTGCAGGCATCTGAATCTACTTTTCCAGATGCCAAAGGTCCGTTCAACAACATTCCTTGTGCGTATGTGGGCCCGGTTATACCTCCTTTGGCTGGGTGTGGAGGGGTTGAGGTAGGGGGTGAGTATGAATGAGCGGAGGGCATATGCACTGTCGCCTGGAAGAGAAAGGGGTCACATTAGACACATGCATACATGTATTACACCTACCTACTATGTGTTATGGGGGTCTGATGATGTGGCTCACCTAGGAGGTATCCTTCTCCAAAATCGCCAGCCATCAGCCGTGCATATATGCCGCTCTGTTGGAATATATAGGAGTCATGGGTACTCCCTGGAAATTTTGCTACCAGGTCTGTGATGGTGCACTTGGCATTGCAGATCACCTGCACGTTGATGGTGTGTGTCGATTTCCGATTGCGGTATATGTATTCGGTGTCCGCTGGTGGGCAAATCGGAATATGCGTGCCATCTATGCAACCGATGACTTGGGGAAAGTGTGCCATCTGGTAGAAGTCCGCTTTGGTTTGTAGCAGTTCTGCGTGGGTTGCAGGGAATGAGATGTATTGGTCCATCCTGTCTATCATGGCGTCAAGGAATATGTGGAAGAACCTTGACAGGCTGCTCTGGCTCACCCCTCCTGCTGCTGCTACTCCACTTTGATAGCTGCCAGACGCTACCAGGTGTAGGCTGCATAGCACCTGGACGTGCGCAGGGATGGCGTGTGCCCTTGGGGTGTGGTGGTCCAAGTATGGCTTAAGGTCCCTGATGAGCTCAAGTATGGTGTCAGAGTCCAGCCTGTATCTCTGTAGGATCTCAGCCTCAGTGAGCATGAACAGGGTTATCCTCTGTCTGTAGACCTGTTCATTTCTTAGCCATTCCCTCAGTCCTTCCTGCTGTAGCCGTAGCCGCCTCGCAATGACATAGAAAGCTGCCATCCTGCAAGTTGCAATGCATTTTGGGACTGTTTATATGGGTTGGAGTTGGTTACCACCTGATTGCAATCCATGGTAAATACCGAGTGAATTCTACCGATTTTGAGCCGATTTCGGTGTTTCTGTGCCTCCCTACATCTCCCCAACTGTCGGAATCGGGGAATTTCCCGATCGGAGATTTATACGAATCGGCATGTTTTCCGAATCGGATCATGTCCGAATCGGTATTTTTTCCGATTCGGTACATGGACCGAATCGGTGATTTTCCGATTCGGTGTCACTAACGATTCGGTAGTGGGACCGAATCGGTGATTTTCCGATTCGGTGTCGCTAACGAATCGGTAGTGGGACCGAATCGGTGATTTTCCGATTCGGTGTCGCTAACGAATCGGTAGTGGGACCGAATCGGTGATTTTCCGATTCGGTGTCACTAACGATTCGGTACATGGACCGATTCGGTCTTTGTAACCGAATCGGTGTTTTTCCGATTCGTTACATATCCGATTTTCGGTATGTACGTATCGGATTCTTTCACATTCGGTACACATTCCGAATCGGTTTTCTATCCGATTCGTTCTGTTTTTGGTCCCCTACATCTCGATGGCTGTTTACCGATCGGTAAGGGCCAAAAATCGGTATTTTCGGCCGATACCGATCGGTAAAGCCCTACCTACATCGGGCCCTGTGCAACTATAAATAACACCTGCATATGAGAGTATCCCTGAAAGGGTTGTTTGACTCACAAAGCTTTAAATCTAGATGATCCTAACTAGTTACAGTGAAGGTGAGAGCCACCTGCCTGTTTTCCCCTATTATGAAGGGGTCGTTAAGTAAATACCCCTAAGTGCTAGGGAAAATTCACCTTTCTGTGCCCCACATTTAAGGAGGCTCACAAGACTACCATCGATATTCTGCCAGGGTCAGAATGACCCACAGGGCAATCAAGCAGTGCCCGATGGGCTGGTCTGACAATTCAGTGTATAGGCCGGTTTTATAGCAGTTGTGGGCCTTTTTTTTACTGTTGATTTAACCGAAATTACCGCATTTTAGTTTCTGCTTCGCTAATAGGGCCACTGCTCTTTTGGTGCCTGGGCCTATTTTCAGTCCAAGTCAAGACCCTGTATTCTGCTATCGATAGTAATGATCCACATCCCTGTGGAAGGGATAAGTAATGACACACATGATGCCATAAGTGTGCAAGATTATTTCAGCAGCTAGTTGGAGGTTTGTTTTGATGAGAGAAGCATTAACAAGGACTTGTACATTTTCTATGAAGCTTAAGATTGCATATTAGTCATCTTAGCATTTTTGGAGGAAGTCATTCTTCTTTTATGATAAGTTGGCAGAGAACAATATCAGAGCTCAAATATTGACCTCATGAAGTATTTTTAAATTAAGCTCTGTAAAAGAAGATTGATTTAATTTTGCGTTTCTAAGTGCATTACACTCACTGATGCGCTAAATTATTTACGTACTGGTGTGTCCTGCTGGCTGTTGCAGTGCTTCTTTAAACGTAAAATAGCTTTAGTCAGCTCAGTGCTGGGCTTTGTCATTGCAGGTAGGTTTGAGGTGTGTATCTCAGACTGTTACTCTACCATGTTAATAATAGTTGTTTTTGCTTTGCAGAAAGACCTTACCAGAGGTTCTGTGCTCTCAACATCTTTTAGAAGAACACATCCAGTTAGGATAATTACTCTAGGAGAAGACTTTCATCCCATTGTCTTGTGAACCATCAATTCATGCGTGTCTTACCGCTGTTGCCATGGGAGTTCCCAAAAGGGGTGGGGCCAGCATTGTTTTCCTTTCTCTTTGTTTTCGGTTCATTTTCGATATTACAAAAGACACGTTATAGTGGACACCGAGCGACCCAGGTGGATGGATTGCATACGGCTCACCTCTGCGGACTTGCCCTCCTGCCTGCTGTCTGGATACATAATTCTGATTACTATTGTATCATGTCTGCTTTCCAATGTGTCAATAAAAATTGGTTTAAAAAACATCAATTCATGTGTTTCTCGCCAGCGAAGGCCATGTTCAGAAGATAAAATTGTCATGTAATAAACAAATGGAAATAGTTCGTAAGGATACTGCAAACAAACAAGATCTCATTAAGAAACGATTAAGAGCTGCAAAACAAAAGAAAATACATTAATAACAGGTTGGAATTTACCAATGTATGAAGTAATGGATTTCCAGAATCAAGCATTTGTTGGGAAAGCATCCAGACTAGCTGAAAGCAACTATTAAATTAGGTTTAGAAGTTCAGCGAGTGAAGAGGTAAACACTTAGCTGGAAATCCTTTGGGGGTGGGAGGGGGAGGAGGATGAAAGGTGACAGATCACATTCTGCAACACCTTGATTTAAGCAGCATATGAATTACTGTGAAAAAGAAGAAACAACTGAAAAGGATAAACATACTGATCAAGAGCAAATGATGTAACATTTAATTGGGTTCTATTTGATGAAGGCATATCTCAATTAATCATTATGGATGGCTTCTCAATAATTAGGTGGTATATTTGGGCTGGGTGGGTAGAAGCAAATGGCGCCAAGACTTAGAAGAAGGCATTAATGTGGAATTATTCACAAATATCCCTACATTTATACTCCCATGTTTTAAAATGAAGCATTGGTTCCTCTGTGTAATGCAGGTTTACATCTTTGGTTGTCCACTGCTGAAGCTGACCATCATGAGATAAGTTGGAGTGTGTGAGGTGTAAATCCAGCATTCAGATATGATGCATCTAGCATTGCTGTGCATATGCATGAGGGATTGTGGAGAACATGTAAAGCTGTGCAAACCTACATTTCTAGGAGAGGAAATTATCATAGAGTGCAATGAATGTGCATAGGGGAATCCTGCAGGAGTAGGTTACATGGAGAAAAAAAAGAAGTGACAGAGATCCAATAACTGGACACACTCTTACACAACCAGGGTATATACCTTGCTGAATAGACTCAGCAACTAAGCAGCAGCAGAACCCTTGAAAGCAGTTAAGCAACTAGACTATATACACCGAGAGGGGTCAATCCAGAAGCAATAGAGCCTACTCCGCTGAGGAACTCTTAAGCAACCAGGGTATGTCAATATTACATGACTGGAATAGGGCCTGTTGCTGTACCTTTGCTCCTCATGAGTGAGCTAAGAAGTTGAAAACCAATTAAATATGTCAAACCTGAGCACAAACTTCACAACGTTTTAGAGGCACTAAAGTCACCTACCCTCAGTAGATCAGAAAAGGCCACATTTTAAGCAGGGCTTCGCACCCTAAACGCTCTTGTGCTATGCTTCTCCGGGCTCTCCAAGGAGCATGCCCTAGTGGGGGAGACAGATAAACCGCTTGATAAACTGCTTTCCTGCACACGCAAGAAAAAACATTTTGGAGTTTTTCTTCCATGCAGAAAAAAAAATCATTTGTGTGGCTCATGTTACTCTCCTGTCCTTTCCTCTGCACACAAGGGCAATAGGTTCTGTGAGCTCCCTCAGAAGCTTGCGTTAGTTTACGTTATTAGGTATCCTGCTGCCTTTATAAAAATGTGCCCGTGGACACTTTTCACTTTCTTTATTAGTAAGGAATGGCATTTCAAGGTAAAAGAGAATGTGGCAAAAGGGGGTCTACCCTGCATTCACTGGTTTGACTAGCACAGCAGCATCATGGCACAGATGTGGCAGGGGGCATATTTTTAATTTTAAGCCAAATTCTGGAAAGACATAGCTTTTATATAAGTCTCCGCAAGATAATGTTCAACCATGTGCCTCATTCTTAGCCCTTTCCACTGCCTCTTCTCTTCCCCTACCAAATTAGATTTGTTCTCACCTCTAGCAAAAGGCCTTTGATCCTGATATAGCCAGTACTTTTAAATCTATGTGTTATTTTAAACACGTGTGGGACCTATTAAACATTTGTGGCTTGAACTTGAGGGCAATGTGGGAATGGAGCTTTGATAGTGTTTGAAACAAACTATCTATATTTCCCTTTCTATCCCAGCCTGGCCATCTCCAGACACGAGTTGGATGCTGCTATTGTTCACAGATTAAAAATCGTGCTCATGGTGAAATATTGAAAGACATAGGGGCATATTCTCAAGGACTTATCGCCTAGTTATCGGCCCTTCATCGCAGCCAAAGTGATGATAAATTTATCACCCCATTCACAAGCTGGTGCTAACAGCCCATATCACCAGTTTACCTGTGATAGCAGCCGCAAAAAACATTGCCACAGATTACCTCGACAACTAACGCTAATGATATGCAGAGTAGGCATACCCGGGTAAATAGCTGCGAAATTACCACTCCACAACATTCTCAACGACCAGCCAGATCGGCGCTAAGATCCCAAAACAGGTGATAAGGTGTGTTAGCAGCAGGGATTTAACACCTGCTCCTACCTGGTGTAAAGTCGGACGACAACCTGCACCATAAAAGGGAGCCCAGGCCAGAGCCAAACTAAAAGAACAACAGATGCCATGGAGCTACTGATCATGCAGCTCGGAGCTCCAAGAGGGCCACAACACCCACAGCCAGCACCCCCAGGCCCTCCACCCCACCCCCACCCGGAACCCCTTCACCCTCCGGACTACCACAGAGGCAGCGCAGACAAAGACAGCGGACCTTCAGAAAATGCACCAGCCTCACAGACACCAGAGGATGTCATTGCCCACTATAGGCTCAAAAGGACAACCATCCTCCGCATCCTGAACATCATAGCCCACAGGGTGACGGTACCAACATAGCAGACAATCAACATCCCTCCACAGAAAAAGCCGCTGGCTGTGCTGCATCTGTTGCCTCTGGTACCTTTCAAGCGCCAACTGCTAGAGTCGGAGGAGTCTCACAGCCAGCCCTATCAAAGTTCCTCACAACTGTCTTGGATGCCATCATCAGCTTAGTACCCCAGTACCTTCAGTTCCCCCACACTGCACAGGAACAACTGGAGACCAAGCAAGGCTTCTATGCCATATCCGGCTTACCGCACGTGTTGGGGGCAATTGACTGCACACATGTCCTACTTGTGCCCCCTGTCGACACTGCACACAATTACAGCAACAGAAAGCACACACACTCCATCAATGTGCAGGTAATAGTGAACCACCGGGGACTCTTCACCCATGCCGTCGCCAACTACCCAGGCAGTGTGCATGATTCCTACATCTTCCGACAGTCCATCATCAACTGGCGCTTCCAAGATGGCACCTACGGAAATGCCCTGCTCGTTAGTAAGTACCAAATGCACAAACCACACACCCCAACTCCACAATCATGGAACTCACAACTCTGGAAATGCACACATTACAAACTCACATACAACATGCCAGACAACATGCCCACCCACGAGACAAGACACCACAACTTACTGTGGTAACCTGGGCTAGCCATGTACATGAGCCATCAACGGCATGGCACCTCAGCCTCACAATAGCAGAATGTGGGGAGAGGTGGAACCAAGCATGTGCGAAGGAGGCAAGTGACCCATGAATGAGAATGTGCACAATGCCAAGTGTGGCGTGGATGTGCTGGACAGACAGCAGTATGCAGACCACAGACATATCCATGTGGGCATACACTGCTGGGATTTTGGAGTGTAGTGGACAGTGGACGCAACCATGTCACCCCAGCCAGTGGGGAATATTGCGGAAACGTAGATTGTTACGTCCCCCCTGTAAGCGTAAGCGGAGAGGGCTGGCCCAGCGTACGCCAGGCAAGCGCAGGGGTGTGGATAAAAAGCACGTAGCTCTGGGCGTGGTTCTCTTCTGGAATGCCCAAAGTGTCTGCCAGGGTTGCACCTCTCACCCTGCCGCAAGGCCGACGATGTCGCCGTGAGCGGTGTTGCCTGCGATCATGTGCGCCTGCTGCACCCAGGGCAACTGGTCCCCGAACCCGTCTTGCCCGCCCCTGCGCACCCAGGCCTTACTGCTCACCTGCAGACACCAGCGTGTGTCAAAGAGGGCCCACCACGTGCTGGTGCAAGCTCCAAGCCGGATGCCCGCGACCTTGGCAGCCTCCTCAGACCATCATGGCCTCCGCGACACAGGCCCCCATTACTTCTTTCTCGGTGACGTACTCCACTGCTGCCTCCGGCCTACACTAGGGTCAAGTAGGACACACATTTGGAACTGAGTCTTGATATCATGATGGCTGAGATCATATGTTTATGAGACTTTTGATATCACTGTACGCCCTTCGATGTGGTGCCACCAACTCTGTGCATAGCATTCCAATCACACATGTCTGTGGTCCCTTGCTGACTACTGCCTTCGGCTCACACTGCGGTCCAGTACAGGGCTGGCTTTAGTGCTGGTGGCACCTGGTGCAAGAATAATTTTTCGCGCCACCACACCACATGAATGCCTCCTCAGACTCTCTCACTAAGACCAGGCATAAGTGCCCATCATCTATTCTATCATAAATTTTTGCTAATCACAGCGCCCAACCCTGAGGTCGACACCCCTTCCACAGGTCAGCGCCCAGTGCGGCCGCACCAGTCGCACCGCCCTAAAGCCAGCCCTGGTCCAGTTGGTCACACATTCAGAACTGAGTCTTGATTTCTCAATGGCAGAGTTCATATCATTGCATGCAAGGAGAGGAGTAAGAGGAAGATGCGATTCAGGCCGGGGGGAAAAAAAAGGATCATCGTTACGGAGGTGATCGAACACTACCAACAACTGCTCCGGTGTCACTAACTTTATGCATCGCAAGCCAAAGACACGTGGCTGTGTGCCCCTGCTGTCCGCTGCCTCCAGCCTACACTGCGGTCGAGTAGATCACACATTTGGAACTGAGTCTTGATTTATTTATGGCAGAGTTTACATTATTGTACAGGCCTCATTGCAGACTGAATACTCTTTTAGCTCCGGTGCCACTAAGTCTGTTCCCCGACATTCATGGATACTCACTGGTTGGACTTTGGTGGCATCTGAGTATATAGCCTGGGGGTTGTCCTCATCATCATTTAGCTGATACTGATTTGGTGGTAAAAATTAATCTGTGGCATTCATCTCCTCCATATTGCCTGTTTCTGCTTGGTCCTGCCCTCTGCATCATACCCTGGAAGAACACCTTCCACTGTCCCCTGCAACCCTCCGTGACATTCACCTTGGACATCGACGAGGACCAGCATCGAGTCTTGTGGCCCTACCTCAGTGCACCACAAGTCACCTTCCCATGGCGGTGTACCTGTGCCGGCTGCAGTGGATCCATGGCCACCAACTCTGTGCAGCTCAAGTAATGGACCCTTGCTGTTTGAACTTTGAACTTCTTATTGTCTGATCACTGTTGTAGTTGTTGCCAGCACCAACCACTCCCTGAGGGCTGTCTTACACTCACCCCACACCCATTCAGCACAGGCGTCTCTGGACATGTGACCCTGGCAATAAAAGGGGCCGGGCGCACGTGCCCGTAAACCAGTCCCATGAACTATCTAAGTGTGTCGGTGTGGTCAGTATGTTTGTATGAGGGCGATGGGCCCTACCACATTACAATGTGCTGTGTACAGCAAACGCAACCATGTCACCTCAGGAAGTGGGGTAGACCTGTGCCATGTAGCTGTGTCGTAACACCCTGTGAGCGTAAGCGGAGTGGACTTGCATACGACAGTCCAGCGTTGGGGTGTGGTTCATCAACCCGGGGCTCTGGGTGTGATTAAGTGTTTGCCTTGCCAAGGAGGTAACTAATGTGTGTCTCTGTTGTAGTGTCTCCGCCACCCGTCTCGCAATGGACAATGTTGCAATGTAGCATGCCCCCGGAGTGCGGGCTCGGCCAAAGGGGTGAATGAGGGAGCGCAATTCCGCTCGGGGTCCAGGATCATGTCAACTTTTGTGTGTGTCGCTATTATCGGGCTCTGGGTGGGATTAAGTGTTTGCCTTGCCAAGGAGGTAACTAATGTGTGTGTCTCTGTTGTAGTGTCTCCGCCAGACAGGCATGACAATGGTGTGCCGTTGGGGTGCAAGTGATGCAACCGCGCTACGCACACTAGTAAATAGGCCCGGGGAGATGGAGGAGCAGCAATGAGGCTATGTAATACACATTGATGCCGCTCATTTGCTACAAGCAGTACATGTCAAACATGAATCACTAAGTCACACATGACACACACCAATGAACCAGTGAGCCTGCCAATACGTCATGCATGACCAACTATTGACTCGTGTCTCTCTGAACTGTCACAGGTGATCAAGGCTATGCACTCTGAGCTTGGATGATAACACCCCTCCAAGCTCAGAACACACAGGCCCACAAGCAGTACAGTTTGGCCCACAAACGCACTAGGGGCATCGTGGAATGCACATTTGGGGTGTTGAAGTCATGTTTCAGGTGCCTGGACATCACAGGTGGAAGGCTCCTGTATAGCCCAGACATCGTGTGCAAGATGATCGTTGCATGTGGTGTGATGCACAACATATGTGTACGCACCAATGCACCATGGATACAAGTGCCAGATGACGGATGATGAGGCAGGTGGACCCCACCCCTCTGCAGCCGCAGCAGGAATAGCCCGTACGAACACCATCATTGACAATTTCTTCATATGAGCACGTCACATTGTGACAGTCCTTAGCAATCACTGGACAGTACAAAATGACCACTGCCTCTATACTGCAGCAACACTGCCAGGGAACAGCAGTTCCCTAGTGGCTGTGGCGATCCGACCGCCCAAATCATAATAGGGCAGTTGGGAGACTGCCACGCCTCCCCCGGGATTCTGGTGGTTCGTGGACCACCAGACTCGTAATAGAGCCCTTAGAGGGCAAAGAGAAGCTATCCACTTGAAGTAAGGCAGTTGGGACATCTGCTGCTTTTTGGCGAATATCCTGCATCCCCAAATACTAAATCAGACATTATTTGTCATATATGCTTGATAGAGAACATATACCTAAACCTCTAAATCGAAGGTTATTTATTAGGCAACAAAAAAATACAAATGTACAAAAAACAGACATGACTCAATTTAGTGGAAAAACAAAATGAAGAATGCTTGACTGGCAATGTCAGATTGGTAAACCACCATTTTGGTTGAGAAAAGTTTTTGATGAAAATCTGATGACTTGCAACAGAAGAATGCACCAGATATAAACAAAACTCTTGAAAAAATATTGAACAATTCCTAAGTAATTAACAAATGTAAAAATATTTGATTTTAAGAAAAAACTGAAGAACATGTATACTTTATGATAGCACAATTCAAACTCAGAGAGTATATTTAAATGAGAAACTAGTTTATCTCAGTTTAGCCTAGCTATATTCCAGTAAACAAGAAATGCCCATGGCCTGTGGCGACAGAAGCGTATGTTGTTATCCTCATGGACGGCAGAACAAGAAAAATGAATATTATGCATTTTATTAGGGCAACCAATGTTGGCTTCTACCTATTGGATTGGATCTTGATTTCCTGATTGTTACTTTGTGCATGGGTACTTTGTTAATGTGGATTGAGATTGTATTCCACAACTGCATGCTTCACATTGGAAAATGAATAAGCAGCAATTGTCTTAGACTAAATTCCTCAAAAACAGAGGTCCTGCTGTTTGGGAATAGTCCTTCTTTTTGGTCTAACAACAGGTGGCCCCAAGAACTAGGGCCTTTGCATACCCCCAGTGATAAGGCAAAAAACGTTGGGGTAATTTTTTATACCAATGTGTCCTTCGAAGGAAAAATAAATCACATCACCTCCTTAGGTTACTTCATCTTGAAACCTCTAAGGAGAGTGTTGCCTTATATTCCTTTAAGCCTGCAGAAGAGGGTAGTTACAATTGTCATCTCTTCCAAAGTTGATTATGGCAACGCCCTCTTTATCAATATCAAAAAACGTTTTCTTCACAAATTACAAACATTACAAAATGCCGCAGCTCGGTTACCATTGGGTATTCCGAAACATAAATCAGCTTCCCAAGCATTGATCCAATTACACAGGCTCCTTGTGGATAAATGCATTCAGTTTAAGGCACTTTGCATTGCCTTCAGGGTTCAGCAAGCTGTCGGCCCAGACTACTTGATACAACATTTTCAATGTTTTATTCTGACATGCTCCTTCCACAAGCAGCAATCTTGTGGTCCCCAGATTGCTTGGTCCAGTGAGGTGTGAGGAAGTAAAGCTAGACTGTGCTGGTTGGTGAAAGCTGGCCCACTTTATCTAGGGTTGCCTGCCTTCCCCCAATACATTTTTGAAGTTGCCTTCATCAGCAGACCTAGTGGGAAAATTGGTGACTGTTCTGGACCCCTTAGCTATATCAACTCTGGGGGCTCCTTTGAGGGCGTCTGGGTTATCGGCGGGCCCAGTTGAGCCAACCCAATACATGGGTGAGAAAACTACCTGCAACACTTATGTGAGGGGAACGAGCACAGGAATGGATTTTATGCCCTCACAACATGGGCCAGCCAATCTGGGTGGTGTTGCACTGATGTGAGAGGAAACTTGCAGGCCTGGGTCAGTACATGACCAGCAGGGCTGGCTGGTCCCCCAAACAGTGCTAATTCCACCCAACTGAGCCACAGCGACTCCCTCTTCTGTGCCCTATAGACTGGACCTAGAGACATGCTAGTTTCTAGCTTTCCTCCCTGTCACCCTCATAACAAGTCTGCTCCAACAACACCCTAGAGATGAGGGGCGAGATAAATTAAATGGAGTCTAAGCTACTGCTGAATAGATCTGTTGCAAGACCTGTCAGATTGACATTAAAATCACAAACTTTTCCTGGTGGGACAGTGATCACTCCCTGCTAGGAATTCAAATCCTTTCTTTGTGTGACTACCTGAGATCTGCACTCCTGGCGACCAAGTTGCTTATGTTGTAAATGTGACCCTGCCAGGCTGCATACAGTCTACAAGCGGGCTTGAACTCACCTTCTTCAAGAACCGCCTGTTCACCTTGTCTTGCCAGCGGAGTGTTCCCCAGCTTCTCAAACATCTGGAGGGTAGATGTCAAGGGCTTCATCAAGATTATCAATCACCTCAACTTAAGCCTCTGTTAAGCTGGACAGCATTCTTGTCACAACTGAACACTCTAGAAATTTCCTTGAACAGAAAATGTACTCTGTTGCTACTGATCTCAGCCTTCTTAGGGATAACCACAGGAAGCTTAGTGAACAAGTGGTTCATACCGTTAATACTCTCAAAGATATGCATCCCCAACCTGCAGATGCCCAAAAGCACTTAGCAGAACTAACTGACAGGATGCAATTTCTTGAGGGGCGTGTGGAGGATAGCGAGGCCAGATCTTGCAGAATTTATATTTGTATAGTAGGGTTGACTGAAGGGACAAGATTCTGCACCCTCGCTTTAGAACTGGATTTAGCAGGTTATCAGGACTACAATAACAGATGTCATTATCAGGTACTATTAATTGTATGCTTCTTGTAGTAGGTGGTTGTGCACTTACCCCTTTACTTTTGAAATAAATCAGCCATGCAGGTTTCAGACTACAATTTACTTGCCTGAAATACAAGGGGATGAGTGTGGCTAATAACAAGTATCTTGTATAATCATTCCTTAAACGTAGAGGAATGCACATAGTCTTTTTGCAGGAATCACATAAACCGAAATAGAGATAGCCCGTTTACAAAAATGGTGGTGGGCCAATTGTTCCCCACACACAACTTGGTTTACTCTTGTGGGGCTTTAATTTGGGTGCAGGTTGAGATATCATTCTAGCCACAGATGAATGTCCTGGATGGTGAGGGAAGATATGATGTGGCGTAGGCCACGATGAATGGAAGGCCACTGTTCTTGGGTAGCATCTATACCCCTAATGTGGAGCAGGCGTTTCTCTAGGAGTGGTTGTCTGGTGTATTGGCACAATGGGCTGATATCCCTTGGTTGTTTGGCATATGTGCTAGACCCTACGCTGGATAGGATGGTTACACCTCTTCCTCAAGTCCCAACTGCATTTTACGTAAAATGCCTATCCAGTTAGCTACAACAGTGGTCCTGGGAGAGTATTAGGCGAAGGCACAATGAAGGCCTAAGGGAATATTACGTTTACTCTTCCGCCCACAATCTTCATCTACCCTTTGATAGGAGTGTGCGCACTGCTTCCATGGGCTCCCTTTTCATATGCACCCAGGGCAGACAGCTTTAGACCATAACGCTTTGATCGCAGAACTCTGCTGGGGTGCACTGCACTCCCCAATTCCAAAGTGGATACTCCAGGTCATCTTGATGAAGGACATGGTGCTCTGCACCACCTTACATGACAACATAACTCATTATTTCCATCACAAAATGAACAAGCCCTGAATTGGGAAGCATTAAAGATTACAATTTGTGGGCAGTGTATCATCAATAGTGTGGGCTCTGGGAGCGCTAGAAGTAGGCCTGCTAATAGTAAGGAGTGCTTGTTTGGGTTGGAGTCTCAAGTGAACTGAGAGGAGTAAAACAGGGACCTCTATTGGCTCCTCGGAAACACACCCCGAACTGCTGGAATGGCTGTGGGGTGTTAACTTTGAAGCTCATACAGTGAAAACCCATAAGGAAACAGACAAGCCTGGAGTCCTAGTCACTTGGTTAAGTAAACATGAATCGCCTCATAACCCAATACCATCCATCAGAATAGCCCCAGATAGTTATGTACGCACACAGGCTGAAATGTACCACGTCATTGCTGAATACAACTTATACACTGCAGAGCCGCCCCTGCCTACGGAGAGGATGCAGAATTACGTAGCTGGGATTCCTTTATCCCGGGTTACACTAAAACACAGTCATGATCCGGGCCTCCCTATCACTGAAACTGAGATAAAAGAGGCAATTAAATTCATGGGCAGTAGATTTTTGCCTCTTTTAGCTTAGGGTCTGGCTCAAATATATAAATTGGCACTGGACTCTGGCCTCCTGCCTGTGCCATGCATATTTCTATTCTGAAGTCGGTTAGGGACATCTCAGACCTCTCCTCGTACAGACCACTGAGAATTCTAAATGCTTACTATAAGCTTCTGAGCAAGGTTTTGGAGGACCTCCAGCTTCCGCTGATCCGGCAGCTTGTGCATGCTGACCAAAATGGCTTGTGGTGGAAAGCAGTGCATCACTTAAAATACGTACACTTTTCAAGATTATGGAGGGCATCCTGGCCATGAGCACCCTGCATGGTCCTCAATCTTGAAATAGCTTTTGACTCCTTAGACTGTCAACATCTGCTTCTGCTGCTGTAGTGCTATGGTCTGGGTAAGCGATTTATTGCTGTGGTGCGTCTGCTACATATTACCTCATTTCGCACCAACAGGCTACTGCCGGAAGCAATAGGAGTCCACAGGGGTATTAAACAGGGATGCCCACTGTCCCTGCTCCTCTTCACCTTGCCGATGGAGCAGCTGGCTATCAACATGAGATGCAATTGCGCCTACTGGGGTATACCACTGAGGAATAGAATACAGTCTGTCTCCTTATACACGGACGACATCTTATGTAAATATCCTCGATATATCAGGCGATTATGGCAGCACAGCTGACATGCTCAATACTTTTGCTAAAATTTCAGGCCTATGAGGCAACTGGCGTAGGTTGACTTGAGCCCTTTGAGGGCTGGTTTGGTAAAAGCCGCAGCAGACATAGGAGGAGGCACACTTAAATGGCAACCCAATACATTCCGCTACCTCGGAATGCATATATATCAGAGCGACAAAGGATTACCGAACGGGAATCTGACCAGAGCTGTGGCGGGGATACACACTCACATAAAATTCTGGAAAACACTTTGCCTTGCTGTCGTGGGTAGGATAACTCTATCTAAAATGGCAGTGCTTCCAAACCTACACTACTATTTTGCTAATTTATCTCTGAAACCCCCAGTCACCTTCTTCCAAGAATTAGAATCACTGTTGGGAGATTTAATTTTGAGCAATGGCCACTGCAGGATGGCACTGTCTAAGTTGTATCTGCCTGTGGACAAGGGCGTGCTGGGTGTTCCTTACACTGAGCACTACTATTTGGCCGTGCAACTACAGTGGGTCATCCACTGGCGTGCTCAGCACCACATAGACTATAACACTTCACTGCAACTTACCTTTGAACTTGGAGCGCCTCCTGCTTTTTTACCTGGTGGGTATCGTGACTACGCCACCTCTACACCAACTTTAATTGGCCCACTTCTGCTTATGCACAACCAGCGCATTACAGCCTCGACCAACCTATATGTCTCAGCTATCCCCCTCCTAGGTTCCCCACTCAATAGTGTACATCTATACCAATGCACATTGCAACACTGGTATCCCTGAATGGCCTACACCACCACTGCTGGGATAAAAAACGGGGGGGCCGGGGGGGGTCATCTCAGAGGGGCGTGGTCAATGTAATTAAGGGTGTGGCACAAAACCGGCCCACTTAAAGCCCTGAGTAGACCCATTTAACACATGGCCCGACCTGAGGTATCACTATTCTGCACATTGCGTCTAGTAGCGAAGAGGACACACTTTAACCGCTTCTGTGCATCCCTCCCAGAGTTGGTAAGCCATCCCGCAGGCGTGACATGTTCTAAAATTACAAGGGATTCCCCTCTCCTGAACCTCTATTGTCTTCTCTATTTCTTTTTCCAGCCCTTCTGCTTTGGTTTCTATGTTTGTCGATTAGTGCATAGGCTGACTTATTCTGTGAATACAAATGCCCAACGTGAAATGTTCCACTTCATATCCACAGACATAGACATGTTTGCACTGTGTAGATCTCAAACTAATTTAATATGTGACCCGCTGTTAATGTATTTGCAACAGTTAGTTTCCTTGAATGTTTTTCCTTTTTTTTAGTCATGCTCCAATTTTCTATTTACCGACACAGCGATCAGCTATTTATCAAGCGGACAAAGCCTGACTGAGGAACCCTCAAGTGAAGAATGTGCAAGATTAGCACATTACCACCATGGAAGTTAAATTCACCAAAACACCAGGGCTAGCGTAACTGACATCACGTGCCCTTTGACCCCTGACGGACATAGCAGTAAGTGACATCATATGGCCCTTAAAGCTGATTACATAACTGGAAACAGGATCGTGTGACCTTTTAGCAAAACAAAATGACAGCAAGTGCCTTCATATAAGTGAATGGTGGAACATTATTGCCAGAGCATCTCAATGTAGTAGGGATATATTAAAAGCCTTTGACACATGAAGAATACCACCCATCCTGCTAAAAATGCTGATATGGGGCAGTCAGTACTGCAGGGAAAACAGCTCTTCTTAATTTTGCAAGATTTACATGGAGTGACTTTGAATGTTTTCAATTTTTTTAAATCTTTCTTCAAATTATTTTAAATATTTTATGCACGTTCAGTGATGGAATTATGGAAAGGTTACAGTTTTATTGTTTACATTTTTTTTATCGCAGCTGAGATCTTAGTCAATACATTTTGAATTGAATTGAATTTATGACTTTGATAAATACTCTACCTATGCCCTGCGCTCAGGCGAAGAACCTGGGGGGTATGGCTGGACACAAAGCTCTCCTTTGAGTACCAAACCAGGCGGGTGGCAGGCGCTTGTTTTGGAGTCCTGAGGGGCCTTCATAAAACCCTGGACATGTTGACTACCGCAGTCAGGAAGACCATGGTTCATACCCTGGTGACATTGCGCCTGAATTATGGCAATATTCTATACCTGGGTGCAATGATGAAATGTATGCATAGACTCCAGGGTGTACAGAACGCAGCAGCTTGGCTGGTTCTCATGCGCTCGAGGAGGGCCTCCTTGAAGGCAGCGCTGGCTCTCCTCCACTGGCTGCCGATAAGAGAGAGAGTCTTGTTGAAAGCACTGTGCGTTTGCCACCGTATTATTCAGGGGACGGCTCCTTCCTATCTGTCTGAGTTACTTACTCCTTATCTCTCAAAAGGCCAACTGAGATCAGGGGGGACGGGTTTGGTGTGCGTTCCTGCTACTAAGAGAGCAAGGATGGGTGAGCGCTCCTTCCACTGTCTGGCTGCCCAGCAATGGAACAGATACCCCTTGAGTCTCCGGGTGGAGGCCCGGGAGGGCACCTTCAGGAAAAATTTGAAAACGCATCTCTTCCCCCGGGATAGTTAAAACTGGCTAGGTTAGGCAGTGGCAATCTGGGCAGTTGCACTGCAGCGCGGGGACACACTGGCCGAGTGTAACCAGGCGCTTTATAAATGTGCCTATTATTATTTATTTTTTATTAATGGACACATGTCTAGTGGCATGTGATGTAAAAACCGATATAATCTTTGACAGCTCATTACATAAGAAAAATGTGGACATGGCCAGGTTTGCCTCTGGTAACCACTGCTAACTATCATCACGTGCAGCAGAGAAAGAGAACAGGTTCCATTGTTGAAAGCAACATTGAGGTGTTCTTGTTACAACTTTGATTAGGCACCTATAACTCAGACAGAGGTTAATAGTGACTCTCTGTTCAACACTTTCTTTATTTAGCTGCACTACATAAGTAGGACAATACACAGTCCTCAACTCTGACAACTGGTGTATTATGCAGAGCAAGAAATCCAGCACAAATCATGACATATAAGTCTGCTAATTTAACTGGCAAGGACATACCCCTTCATCATTTCACAGAAATGAAGAGGTATGATCACACGGCTTATAAAGCTATAAAATATGCCTTACTACTACTCCAAGGAGCTATGTTTAATTCCTGAAATGATTAGAGTGAGAACGAAATGTGCATTTATTTTTTGAAGTGAAGTGACTGCACGAAGAAACAAGGCCATTAGTTTGAGACCATGGGAGCTGTAACTATGATCTCTGGTATGCAACTCATGAAATAATTTGCTTACATTATTTCACACATTTACCTTTTTCAATCACATTATTGTGGAACCAAAATGCAGCTTTCATGCAATGGATACATAAAACATTAAATCCGTCAGCTTCACAAATATTTTTTGAGACTTCATGTGATCACTGTCTGAAGCCCAACAATGTGCATGCATTTTCTGATCTATGCACATAAAACACAAATTTAACATTATGTTCTTTTCATACTTAATGTGTCAGCTGAAGTCATGGGCAGCCCAAAAAGTGCAACCCTCAAAACTGGTGTGTCTTGCGGTAGCGTCTGCACATGTCGCTTGCAGCCTGTACAAACACCTTCACTTTGCAGCCCCCACCTCCCCTATCCACCCATGGTCGGTTTAACCTGCAATCCCACTCACCAATTCCAGTGACCATATCAAAGATAGATTGGAAGTTGACCGTTAACATTGCGGCCCCCGGGGGAAGTAGGGTCGGCAGACCAGTCTTCCCCCAGGGTTTTCGCACAACAGGATGGACAAGGAGGGGTGTTAGGGTCAAGGGGTGGAATTAGGGGTGGGGTCTAGGGCTAGGTTTATAGGGGGCAGGGGAGGAGGTTTCTTCCTCTTCCTACCTTCAGCGCCAGTGGGGAACGGTTGAAGATTTTTTTTGGACCACCCGCCCACCCTACAATTTTGAACAGTAGGGAGCGGGCGTGCCCATTAAGAGTGTGCCAGTTTAGGACAGGTTGACTTATAGTGCTAGCAGAAATTTGGAGGGGTCGGGAGTCTATGACGGGCATACTCACCCCTCCGGGGAGGGTGATACAGGTGCATGATGGGGGTGCGGGATGCAAGAGTGCAACGGATTGAGATGCTGGAGGAGGTTGGAAGGTAAGTGAGGAACGAATGGAATAAGGGAGGAGTTTTTTGAGTGATACGAGAGAAGAACAGGAGTGTGGGAATGAATGGTGGATGAAAGTTAAAAGGTTTGGGGATTGTTTATCAGTTATTGATGTTGTTGGTTATTATTGTGTTAACAACCTTGTCCTAATAAAATGGCCTTTTACGGTAACACACAGCTTGGATTGGTTATTGCGCGAATGCCACTTTAAGCCTCTGCGTTTTATTTGTGTGCTCCTCTTCCCCATGTTACACAGGAGACTGGCAGTCCCAGAGAGGTAAGCAACATGACCCAAGACTTTGTTTGATTTACGGTGCTCTGCAAATGGGAACTGTGACTAAAAGACGTGTTCAGTATAGTTGTTGCCTCTGATTCCTTTCATTGGCAGTTTTTAAGCAGACAAGGCCAGTGCCTATACAAGAGGAATACGCACTGACGTTACTCACGCTATTCAACGTTATGCGTCACAAGCAGTCAGTGTTTGCACGGCTGACCCATCCCAGAAAGATTAGTAGGTCTTTGGTAGAAAACGTAGCTGACAGCACAATAAAAAGAGGAGTCTGAGTGCCCCAGCCATTTTGACACTGCTGTATGGTTAACCTATAATAATTGCGCTTTAGCATCATAAATATTGGGGTCACAGACAACATGCCAGGGACTGCAGGCTGATAATCAGGGGTAGCAGCAACGACTTCTGTTGACCCCTAAATGACGTTCATGATTACCAGTTACCTGTTACAAGAGGGGAAACGCTGTGATAACAATGTACACCTGTTGGAAAAACCAAATAAAGAAATGTTGGTTAAAAAAAGTCAGTAAGCAATAAGGTATTTCATTATTTACAGAGCTTTATATAGCGCGAAAGTGACCCGTCAAGGTATCAGAGCGCTGTACAAATAGTGAACAGATCATACATACATGAGAAAAAGCAAGAAGACATTTGTAGGAAGCAATAAAAATACAGATATACATACAATACATCAATCGACCTGGTAGTCATTTAACAGTTTTTATAGCACCAAAATGCTTGTTCATAATATTTTAAAAAACGGACAAGTTATTTTAAAAGTCAGCTGCAACATCTTCCTTATTTAATTGGTATAAAACATTATCGTAGGCTCTGGGACGTCAATAGTAAGCAACCGATCCACCCTGTTGCTTTATCGCAACGTCTCAAAAAGGACTTCCTGTGACGTTGCCTTGCAGCTGAAGCGTGTGACCGGCAGTCGAGTTCGGTTATTTTTCTTCTACCAGCAAAGTACAGAAGTTGAGTGCCACACAGGCCCTGTTTTAATGGAAGTTTTTTATTTACATGGACAGTGTGGTCATGGCTCATATAACAGATATTTTAACATGCTCAAGGAAGGAAGAAAGGGTGTTGAACAAACCTCTCAGTATTGACAGCTCTGCTCATAAGGAATATTAGAGGTATTGCGCAATACCTGATGAATGAAGACAACATATATGCTAAACCTAACTGTGCTTCAACTAGCATTAAAAAATAACACAACTAAAATTACCACTGCTGCGTGGACTGTTACAAATGCCTATATTCCAGCAATAAAAGCAAAGTTAAAGCACATTTTAAGGTGTTGTCTTTCTGTGAGTTTTATATTAAAACCTACAAACATCATGCAAGAGAGTTTGAGTTACTGGGTAAAATAACTCACATGATTATCATAATTTCAGGATTGAACGTATAAAATCAAAATTACAAGTCAACCAACAAGTATTAACCCCTCCCACGTTCATGACGAGCTCAGCTCCTCATGAGCCATGATGCTTGTGTGCTCATGACGAGCTGAGCTCGTCATAACGGTCCGAACACTCGCACGCGGGGCTACTTCCCCCGCTGTGCTGAACGTTCTTAAAAGCGGGTGTGGCCGTGACGAGCTCAGCTCGTCATGAGCACACGAGCACCGTGGCTCATGACGAGCTCAGCTCGTCATGATGAGCTCAGCTCGTCATGAGCACCGGGGCGCTGTGCGCGCCCCTCGCCCCCCAGCACAGCGGGGGAATTAGCCCCGCAGGCAAAGGGGTTAAACAATTATCACAATAAAAAATGCATGTGCTGCATGAGTCAAAATGCCTCTGTAATGCGCTGGTCTTCAAAATACATAAAAGAACCAGGTAAACAACATATTTAAAATTTGCAGTACAACAACATCCACAACCCTGAATATTCACAAGAAATTGTAGTGGAGGAAATAGGGGATCAAAGGGTGCAATGGCTCCTATGGTTTGTTATTTGCACCTATAGCGCCTGGTGTGCCTCATACGCCAGGGTTGGCGGGCTATTGATGATATTTACAAAGAAAATCATATACATTTCAGTTTGAAATGCAAGCAGGTTATTTACAAAGGTGGGCCAAGCTCCTTCCTTTTCACAAATGAGAAAGCTTGAGTTCCAAAATATGAAGGGGCTTATTTACAAGAAACTGATGCATCTGTATAGATGTGTCAGTTTCGCTGAGCCTGCGTTGGAAACCCTTGCGCCGTAATTACAATACGTGCAAGGATTGACAGATGCGTCAGAAATGATGACGCATCTGTTGGCGCAAAAATCACGCATTGCTGGAGTTGTGTTGCAAGCACGACACAACTCAAGTAATGCATGCGGAGGCCTATTCCTAATACGCTGCGTCACTCCATATGCCTGTTCCAAGCAGGCGTTGGGTCTTGACACAGTACCGTCCTAGAAGTGGTGCAGTGAAATCTTGTAGATTTCACTGCATCACTTCTACGAGGCTTTCCTGTGTGGGAATGCCCACCCTCCATACATTATACCTGACGCAGGTAAAATGTGGTGCAGGACTTTACAAGTAGATGCCTCTCCCTAGATACGTCACGCTGTAAATGGGCCGTAACGTGGTGCATTGTTTATGCCGCAGCTGCATCACAAAAACGCAACGGCGGCGCAAAAGTGTCGCAAGGGGCTTGTAAATCTGCCCCGAAATGTATTGCAGTTTATTTTTGTTTATATGCTTTTGCAGCATGCAAATTTTATTTTGTTGTATCATCCCTGGAGCCGATGCATCTGAGAGTTCTGTGCTGTGAATAGGCAAAGAAGATTCAAGTAATGCTATACAAAGTGAGAGTGCTAGGGTTGGAAGGGTGAAAAGTGGGCCTGGGAGGTCTGGAGCACTCCTAGGTCTGGGGATCTGAGAAGGACTGAAGTGTCCCATCAGAGGCATTGTGAGGCGCCTCTGTTTTTTGTATGAGAACAGTTTATTTGACAGTTCATATAGCAGCATTAGAGTGTGGCCCTTTGTGTGACAAATGCAAAAACCACAGTTGATGGACAGAATGCAGAACAATGTCATACATTCACCCCAATACAGAGATCTGGGCCTAAATCCATCGTTTTTTTGCACTCCACACCACCCCAGTTCAGACATGGCCATATGCAAATCAGCCTTGACCCTGTGCCTCATGGGAACAGTCCAGCCCGAACTACCAAGCCATGTCTTTCCTAGACCGGAATCAAACATCCAAGGACCGGTTTCTGGCTATCAGCCTTCTTCAGGCTGGATAGCTTGACTCCAGTGATGTGGAGAGCCTGGGACTCACGTCTGAGCATACCCAGCCTACTCGGGGTGAAAATTGAAAATGGCAAAAAACACAGTTGATGGACAGAATGTAGAACAATGTCATACATTCACCCCAGTACAGAGATCTGGGCCTAAATCCATCGTTTTTTTGCACTCCATACCACCCCAGTTCAGACATGGCCATATGCAAATCAGTCTGACCACATACCATTGTGAAACATCACCACCCTTGTGTACAAAGTAAAGAACGCACAATGCCTCGTCCTCTTTACCTTTCCGAACGAAATGACCCTGTAACAATGCCTCGATTCTCTGTCCTCAGATACCAGCAACTCTGTAACTTGCCACCACAATCGCCCCGATGCAATATGTTTGTCTATGTGTAAATGCTATTCAGGTTATTCTTTAAACGAGAACAAGTATGCTATGTCTTCTGTATGATTACATCATGAATGATTGAATCGAGTCTAAGGGGAACTCCTTCTTTTTGATTGTACTCGTACTGTATATAAGTGCTGTTATGTTTCAAGCAAAGTAGACTACTCCTGAACCCGCTTGGTGAAGGAGCTCTCCCTTAACTCGAGTTCTGGAATAAAACCCTTTCAACTCGAAGACCACGGACTCTGCTCCTCATTTTATGCATTACCATTTTCTTGGGTAATTATAGAAATTCCGAACGGCGTAAATAACTAGCTTTTTATTTACCACATTAATTGGCGCCTGAACAGGAACGCTCCCTCTTCCCTACGCGCCGGCGATGTAAGTCGGGTCCTTGTCCCTTCCATACTTTCGACGGACTTCAAGTGCACAACAGCGGGGTGTTCCCGCTAACTCCCTCGAGACGAGGAGGAGGCAGACTGCGACTGATCATCCACACGAGGCGGTGACGAAGATAGCGAGCGTCCCAACCCAGAGCCTGACCAGTGAGAGTGCCGAGTCCGAGGTCTTTGGAGCCCCGAATTCCTGCGCAAGCGTCAAGAGTCCGATGACTAGGTCATCAAGTTTTGCTTCTTGGTGAGTACCACTGAGATAGTATAAAGACGGGTTCCATTTTTGGAAAACGGTAAAGACGTGTTTCATTCGTGAAACCGGTATGGTTGCACTATATTCTAGTGTATAAAGTGTTCGTTTTGTTTTTGTATATTTCAAGTCTTTTTTTTATCGTAATTTGTTGAGTTTAAGAATGCCTCTGTTTTCCAAATTACGTGCAGTTGGCACCAAAAAGAATCTGTTAGAAAAACCAGTTAAAGTCCCGCCTAGGGACACTCCTGGATATTTCATGTACAACAAGCATGGATTGAGTGCCATATTGTTTGGGTAGACTATACCGAGAAATTAGAGATGGCGTACAGATGGCCTGCCACAGGTACATGGGATATAGAATGCATTATGAGAGTGGAGGAAGAGTTATGGAAAAGAAAGGCGAGGCCCTCGCAGACAGAAGCCAATGAGTTATGGCGTAAGGAAGCACACAGGAGGGCCTAGAAAGAACTAGGGAAAGTCGAGAAAAGTAAGAGAATGTCGGAACAGGCTAAAGAAAAGCAATTACAGGAAGAAGGTGAGACAGTTTTAGCTGAACAGGTGGAGAGAGAGAGAAACGCTCTTGTTACTGGTATTTATCCCGTTTTGTCTGAAGAAATTGTAGAAGAACACCCTAAGTCCCCGGTGAAAGTAATTCCCACTGCTCCCGAAAATTTCCTTCCTGCCTATCTGTCCGAACCACCCCCCGCTTATGTAAACATGCCTAGAACACGCCCGCCTGCACGTGCTCCTGAACTAGTAGCCGGTGGTTGTACCTCTGATTTAGGAGTGTCCGGGAACGGGGCTGAGGATAAAGACGATGTCCCGCCTCTTGAGTGTCCTTACGACCCCGAACCCGGTAATGGCCCAATGGCCACGATATCAGAGAGATTAAGACTAGCCGTGGGTCAACTCAATAAAAGGTCCCTGATATAACGAAGCATTTGGATAGAGTTTACGAATTCATACGGACAGGTGAAGGTCCGGATACTCTGGTCCAGGTCATGAAGAACAGAAAAGTTCCCATCAGAGGACTGCTCCTGCGGTTCATCATAAATTGTCTGATCCGGGAACTAGACTCGGGTAATGGAAGCGTAGACTCTGAGTTAATAGATCTTAGCGATCAGATACACCGAGGAGCACACGATCTGGGACATCAGATTGACAAAATAACTAAAAGACTGGTTAAGAAAATTGTCACTATTCACTCTGAGAAAGATGATAGTCCGACACTAGATAGAATGAATTTCCTGGGTGTAGCGCGACATTGTCCTGGCTCCAAGTGGCGAACCCCACGAATGTCGCTGAAAATTAAAAGATTAGATCCTTCTTCGGAAGATATTTTTCAGTCCACGGAAAGAGCCCTAGATGAATGCATGGACAATGAGCCTCCCCTTACACAGCAAGAAAAAGAATTGGCCCGGTCTGCCACCCATTGGATATCACAGCACCGAGTATATGGCCCAGATATAGTAGCGCAAATGTTCTTGACTCTTCCCCGAGCAGAACAACGACTAGCAGGTATTTATATGGTCCAACACCTGGCTATCTTATATGAGAATAACTCCCACCGACCAGACAAGCTATACAAATTGTTACAGGAAGTAGTGACAGATAGATGGAGGTCTCGGGGACCGGAATTAATCAACACCATTCTGGACCTGCGTTTCCGTTTCCTGCAACTTACCTTAGCCTCATCAGATCATGAACCTTACGGTATAGGCCAATATCCTTTACGAGAAGTCCACCCCAAACCCCAGCCAGATGGTACACTGCAACGAGTACATGTGTATACTCCCCTCACAAAGTTAGAGATAATGGAAATGAAAAAGATGGTGCCCTCTCACGAAAAAGATCCCGGAGGATTACATAGGGAACTGAAAGATATCCTCCAAATGGGTAGTTTTACATATCCAGATATAATAATACTCCTTAAAGTAGTTCTACCTACAGGCATATTTGACAAATTGAAGGAAAAAGATTGGGAAGTGGGTGGTAAAAAGATCACGTGGACTGCCCTAGAACAAGAAGAGACAGACAGAAAACCAGGTGAGGGTTTAGGTGAGCGCATAAGAGAACTGCCCAGTCTCCTCATACAGGTCTTGCCTCTGTTGTTGACAACGAAAAAGGAAGATTGGGATGCCATTTCTGCCTGTAAACAAAAACCAGATGAGGATACAGGTGATTACTACACCAGATTAGAGAAATGTTTTTCTATAAATAGTGGTCTTGCACATAGCAGCGAGGCATATCCTCATCTTTTTGTGTCCAAATTGGTGGACAACGCCTTACCTTCCATCAGGAATAGTGTGTTGAAAGTTGAGAGTACCTGGCAAGCAAATAGTCCTTCACGAATGTTACAGATGCTACAGTACCACCACAACAGACTAAGGGGAGAACAGGAACAGGAAGAGAAGAGGGTAAAAGACACAAAAATGAAGGGTACTGGTTGCACAGACGGCACCAGTAAATACGGGCCCCAAAGGTAATGTAGGGGCCAATAGAGGTACCTGTAACTACTGCAAACAGCAGGGCCATTTTGTGAAAGAATGTCCAGTTCTGAAACACAACATAGCGACAGGAAAGACGAAAGAACGCCCACACACTCCTAGACCAGGTAACACTCAGCAGCCTCAAACCATTACACCGCCCCAGGTTCAGAAGCCCGCTACTGCTACCACACAGATGTACCAGTACGCCCAATTAGATTACCCCGAGTTTGAACCGTGTGCATGAGACAGCCTTGAGAGAGAAAGTGACTTGCCCCTTATTCCAGTTCCAGTAGATCAGAAAGGTCCATATGTACAAGCTCACTTACTGGGACAAGACAGAAAATTCCTCATAGACACGGGGGCGAGTAGGACTACCATAAGTCATAAGGAAGTCCCAGAGGTTCCTCTCTCTGTCTCACATAATATATCTCTGGGCTTTTCAGGAAAACCGATCATAAACAAAGTATCTGAACAAGTCTCTTTAGGAGTGGGTCCTCTGACACGTACTACTGATTTGGTCCTTACAGAAACTTGCCCAGAGAATTTACTAGGTATCAAGACACTTAAAGAACTAGGAGCAGTAATATGCTGTTCACCGGAAGGAGTAAAATTGTTCCTACGAGATTTCAAAGGACATTTCACAGTCAAAGAATTCGACCCCAGACCAAAAGACATCCCACAACATTTATGGGCAAAAAGCTTGACTGATGTTGGTTACATGGACATCACCCCACATCAAGTCACGCTCAAGGAGGGTGTAGTCTTACCCCGTATACGACAATATAAGATTCCACCCGAGGCTGAACAAGCCTTACTAAAAATAATCCAAGAACTCATAGAGCATGGTGTGGTGATCGAGACTGATTCAAATGTTTGCAATTCTCCAGTTCTTCCGGTCCTCAATAGGACTGATCCTCCTCAGGCACCCCCGGTCTACCGACTGGTGGTTGATCTCCGAGAACTGAACAAATGTGTGATCCCACAATATCCGGTGGTCCCAGATATTTCTTCACTATTGACTGCCATAAATCCCGAAGCTGCATTTTTCACAGTCATCGACTTGAAGAATGCGTTTTTCAGCATTCCTATACATCCCGACAGTCAATACCTTTTCGGCTTCAGTTTAAAAGGACGAAGCTTCAGGTTCACTAGAGCTCCCCAAGGCTTTACAGAAAGTCCAAGCATCTACAGCCAAGCACTAAAAAGACAACTTGACAGTATCAATATGCCTGCCAACACAGCGTTGATACAGTATGTAGATGACATCCTCGTCACTGCAAGGACAGAACCAGAATGTGAAAAAGCATCTCTCACAGTCCTACATTTCCTGACAGACAAAGGTCACAAGGTGTCTCCCTCCAAATTACAGTTCTGCACACAGCAAGTGGCTTACTTAGGACATTTGCTGTCGAAAGAGCGTAGGCAACTAACACAAGAACGAATCCAACTGATTTCGACAATTTCACAGCCACAGTCACAGAAAGAAGTCCGCGCATTCATTGGTCTCACTTCATATTGCAGACAATGGATCCCTCAGTATGCCCACATAGTCAAGCCACTCATACAGTTAGCCACAGTGGAAGCAGCCACTCATACAACTCTCCCTTGGACATCGGAACACTCCCAAGCATTTGAAGCTCTGAAACTAGCTCTGTGTCAAGCACCAGTTCTGGCCACCCCGAACTATAGCAAGCCTTTTACCCTGTTCGTGACAGAACGTGACGGAACAGTACTATCCGTCCTCACCCAAGACCAAGCTGGAAGAAACAGACCCTGTGCTTATTTTTCTAGCACATTGGACCCCGTAGCACAAGCTTTGCCTGCATGCCTGAAATCCGTTGCGGCTACAGCCCTGGCCATAAGACAAAGTGACTCAATAGTGTTAGGACATCCCCTGATAGTACAAGTACCACATGCTGTGCAAGTCCTTCTGAACAGAACACAGACCCAACACCTGACTGTAGCAAGACTGACAGGATACGAACTAACGCTCTTTCAGCCACACATAGAGATCAGACGATGCAACGTGTTGAATCCCGCTACCCTTTTGCCCTCAAGCTCAGATGACACGACACAACATGACTGTGTGGAAATGATCGACGTAGTGACAAAACCAAGACAAGACCTAACAGATGTTGCACTCCCAGATCCTGATGTAACACTCTATGTGGATGGATCATGCATGAGGACAAGTGCTGGAGAGTTAGTAGCAGCCTATGCAGTAACAACGGACTGTAAAGTTATAGAGACCCAAAGAATTGACATTCTGTCAGCTCAAGCAGCAGAGCTCATCGCTCTGACACAGGCCTGCATATGGGCAAAACAATTGAAAGTGAACATCTATACCGATTCCCAATATGCATTCGGTGTAGTTCACAATTTTGGAGTGTTATGGCAGGAAAGAGGTTTCCTTACCTCACATGGGGCCAAGATTCAACATGGTCCCCTGATTCAAGCCCTACTAGATGCCATACACCTACCTACAGCCATAGCTATTCTGAAATGTAAAGCGCATACCAAAGCTACAGACACCATATCCAAAGGAAATGACTTAGCGGACCGGACTGCTAAACAGACAGCCCAGAGTCCAGTGAACACATCAGACTCTCAGGTACTAACACAGACTGTCACTATGGTAGTGAGAGACCCCTTGAAAGATGTGCTAGACATACAGACACATGCCACCTCAGATGAAATAAAGAAATGGGCTGAACAAGGAGGGGTCCAGACAGATCAAGGTTGGATGACCAAAGACCGAACAGTGTGGTTTCTCCCTGATTCCATGGTACAAGTCATAATTGACACGGCCCATAGCCCCGCCCACCTAGGCGAGAAAGGTATGCTGGATAGTTTACGGAATATCTGGTTTAACAAACATCTGAGATCTGCAGCCAAACAAAAAGTGCTTGCATGATATGTTGCCAATTTAATCCTGGTAAAGGTGTATCAGTAGAACAAGGTGGATTCCAGCCTCCTGATCATCTTCGAAGTCCTCCAAATGGATTATATCCAGATGGACAGACGTAGAGGGTACAAATATGTGCTAGTGGTAGTGTGTACACTGACACGATGGACTGAAGCATACCCCGTCCCAGACTATGGTGCCCAGACAACAGCTAAGCAATTAGTGAGAGAATTCTTCCCCAGATATGGGTTACCAAGGGTCATTTATTCGGACAATGGACAACCTTTCTCCTCCAAATTGATGGAGGCTGTTTCTCTTTTATTGGGATATTCCTGGAGATTTCATTGTGTCCGACACCCTCAAGCAGACGGCCTAGTCGAGCGGCACAACCAGACCTTGAAAACAAAACTAGCCAAAATATGTGCAGAAAAGGGGATAGACTGGGTCACTGCCCTCCCGGTCGCTCTCTTTTATATGCGAATGGTGGCACATTCCCGGACGGGACTGTCCCCTTTCGAAATTACATTCGGGAGACCTCCTAACATCTGGGGTGTCCCTTCTCCTAGAAAACTGACTGACATTGACTCTAATATGTTGACAGATTACCTGGCTTCCTTGATGTCTGCACTCCAATCTTGTCGTTCACAGGTTACAGCAGCATTTCCAGACCTCACCATGCCTGGAGAACACGCAATCAGGCCCGGCAATTGGATATTGATCAGAAATTTCGATCGTACCAGCCCCCTGGAGAAGAGATGGACAGCTCCTAAGCTGGTCCTCCTAACTACGAGGACCGCCATCAAAGTGGAAGGACGCAAAGGATGGCTCAACGCTAGCCACTGTCGGAAATTTTTTGGACCTACACCCACAGACACTGTGCCTTGTCCAACAGTACCAACGCCCCGGATATAATTTCACCAATTCCAGAACTCACTCCTCAACAGGAATACAGATCGCAGCTGCGATCCCACCAAAAACAGACTAAAGACATTGCACCTGATCATAACGCACCGGTGGCTAATTAAGCCCAAGAACAAGCTCTTGGTGAAGCGGCTGCTGGGAGACGTTTTGATCTCGTGTTTAGAGACATCTTGGTATTAAATCCATAGACATCATGAGGAGAAATGACGCGGTGCGTCAATGGAAAAAGACTAGTTATGTAAAATTACTGCATAGCAGGTTCTCGATTTTTCTGTTTACAATGTTGCTTGTTTGCTGTGTAGCAGCCTGTCTAGGATGGATCTTATGTACAGTTTTCCCTCCACATTCTTCCACACTTATAAAGAATACCACTATGCATTCCTATGTTGATCTTCCCCCACACCTCGAGGACAGAAGAAAGGAATTTATAAATAATACATTCATTTCCACCCTCCATAAACACCAGCTCATAGTCAACAAGACCAACTGTTGGTTTGTGGCTTGATGCCACATTCCGTACATAAGGGAATGCCCTTTTTCTCCCTCCCGTTTGGTTATTCAGGATCCGCCTATGCCTTAGCCATGATATTCTCTGCCTCCGTCAGAAACATTCCCCCGACCAAATTGAACAAGCATTTGCAATGCAATGGTCTCGGCATCATTAAAGGTAGAGCAATTGGCATTGCTCATGACATTTCTTTTTTTTTCTTTAAATCATAAATAAATGGCATTGTCATTTACATTGCCAATACACACCACTCTGCACCTGCACTCACTACTCTGCACACTCACTACTCTGCACACTCACTACTCTGCACACTCACTACTCTGCACACTCACTACTCTGCACACTCACTACTCTGCACACTCACTACTCTGCACTCTGCACACTCACTACTCTGCACTCTGCACACTCACTACTCTGCACTCTGCACTCACTACTCTGCACTCTGCACTCACTACTCTGCACTCTGCACTCACTACTCTGCACTCTGCACTCACTACTCTGCACTCACTACTCTGCACTCACTACTCTGCACTCACTACTCTGCACTCACTACTCTGCACTCACTACTCTGCACTCACTACTCTGCACTCTGCACTCACTACTCTGCACTCTGCACTCACTACTCTGCACTCTGCACTCACTACTCTGCACTCTGCACTCACTACTCTGCACTCACTACTCTGCACTCACTACTCTGCACTCACTACTCTGCACTCACTACTCTGCACTCACTACTCTGCACACTCACTACTCTGCACACTCACTACTCTGCACACTCACTACTCTGCACACTCACTACTCTGCACACTCACTACTCTGCACTCTGCACACTCACTACTCTGCACTCTGCACACTCACTACTCTGCACTCTGCACTCACTACTCTGCACTCTGCACTCACTACTCTGCACTCTGCACTCACTACTCTGCACTCTGCACTCACTACTCTGCACTCTGCACTCACTACTCTGCACTCACTACTCTGCACTCACTACTCTGCACTCACTACTCTGCACTCACTACTCTGCACTCACTACTCTGCACTCACTACTCTGCACTCTGCACTCACTACTCTGCACTCTGCACTCACTACTCTGCACTCTGCACTCACTACTCTGCACTCTGCACTCACTACTCTGCACTCACTACTCTGCACTCACTACTCTGCACTCACTACTCTGCACTCACTACTCTGCACTCACTACTCTGCACTCTGCACTCACTACTCTGCACTCTGCACTCACTACTCTGCACTCACTACTCTGCACTCACTACTCTGCACTCACTACTCTGCACTCTGCACTCACTACTCTGCACTCACTACTCTGCACTCTGCACTCACTACTCTGCACTCTGCACTCACTACTCTGCACTCACTACTCTGCACTCACTACTCTGCACTCACTACTCTGCACTCACTACTCTGCACTCTGCACTCACTACTCTGCACTCTGCACTCACTACTCTGCACTCTGCACTCACTACTCTGCACTCACTACTCTGCACTCACTACTCTGCACTCACTACTCTGCACTCACTACTCTGCACTCACTACTCTGCACTCACTACTCTGCACTCACTACTCTGCACTCACTACTCTGCACTCTGCACTCACTACTCTGCACTCTGCACTCACTACTCTGCACTCTGCACTCACTACTCTGCACTCACTACTCTGCACTCACTACTCTGCACTCACTACTCTGCACTCACTACTCTGCACTCACTACTCTGCACTCTGCACTCACTACTCTGCACTCTGCACTCACTACTCTGCACTCTGCACTCACTACTCTGCACTCACTACTCTGCACTCACTACTCTGCACTCACTACTCTGCACTCACTACTCACTACTCTGCACTCACTACTCACTACTCTGCACTCACTACTCACTACTCTGCACTCACTACTCACTACTCTGCACTCACTACTCACTACTCTGCACTCACTACTCACTACTCTGCACTCACTACTCTGCACTCACTACTCTGCACTCACTACTCTGCACTCACTACTCTGCACTCACTGCACTCACTACTCTGCACTCACTGCACTCACTACTCTGCACTCACTACTCTGCACTCACTACTCTGCACTCACTACTCTGCACTCACTACTCTGCACTCACTACTCTGCACTCACTACTCTGCACTCACTACTCACTACTCTGCACTCACTACTCACTACTCTGCACTCACTACTCTGCACTCACTACTCTGCACTCACTACTCTGCACTCACTACTCTGCACTCTGCACTCACTACTCTGCACTCACTACTCTGCACTCTGCACTCACTACTCTGCACTCACTACTCTGCACTCACTACTCTGCACTCACTACTCTGCACTCACTACTCACACTCACTACTCACACTCACTACTCTGCACTCACTACAGCTTCCTTCCACAGCTAGAACTAGTGCATAATGTCAAAACAGAGAAAACAAGGAAACACACTGAAGCTGTCTGTACCACGCCAAGTTCACATTTCGAGCAGCATGTGTTAAATCACGCTTTAGACTACTTCTCTACTCAAAAGTAGTACATTTCCTTCAAAAAGATACAAATATGACATGCAAACAGTAATGCCGAAACAAACTGTTCAGCATGGGTTTTGATTTACATGAAAACATTAATTTCACTTAAAATAATAATAGTTTGTAGCTAAATTAAATTTACATTTGGATTTAGGGCATATTCACATATTTTTAGTAAATTTAAATGTCAGTGGCAGATGGACACGCTTTCATTTAGCAGCCAAATATACAATAACTTACTGCCCCCGGAATTCCGACGCGGCCGCACCGGAAGTCAGGCAAGGTCGCCTGTGACGGGGGCGGAGCCGCGTCCGGACCGGAAGAGGAGGCAGGCGGAGGAAATGCGTGGAGCGGCCCGGGGCTCCTGCGAGCGTGGAGAGCCCCCGGGGCCGACAACAGGACGTTGTACGCGTGTTGCGGGGCTCCCTTGACCAAGAGGGAGTCCCGGGATAGGAGCCGCAGCGTCAACTCTCCCTGCCGGTGCGGAGCAGTAAGTTAAAGGGGAGAGGGGGGGCCGGTGCGCGCGCGCGCGCGCGTGTGTGTGTGTGTGTGTGTGTGTGTGTGTGTGTGTGTGTGTATGAGTGGGGGGGTTCTGTATGTATGTGCGTGCGTGAGCGCTTCTGTTTCTATGTATGCGTGTGTTGTGTGGGAGCCTCGCGCAGCGCTCGTGCTAATGCGCGTGCCAGTTTAGAATCGCCTGCGCGCGACCTGGAGTGTCTCCTGGGACTGCTACTCGCTAACATAAGATCTCGGCGGAGACGCGCTTACGCGCGTCTTTTAGCCGAGACCTAACGAGAGTAATTGGAACGAGGTAAAGACCAAAATAGTAAAGGCTGTTTCTAAAATGGTGGATCTCACTGTCACCTGGGGGAGGGCCGAAGATCACGAAAATATCAGTTACTCCCAGTTCCATGACATTGCTTCCTTCAGGGAAATGTTTTCCGTCGATCAAAGACGGACAGATCAAGGAGGTTGGGTAGTACCGCAAAACGGCCGGTTTTGCATAAGGGGGAAAGGAAAAGGGGAAGTAATGGGGAACAGCGAGTGTGATAGGACATACACACTGCCCGCTCCCGATTTTCCGACCATAGTAACTGCCCCAAACACCTATTTCGTTTGTGGACCCCATGCGACCATGGTGGTGTGTGCAAGGTAATAGGGTCCAGTTGTTGTGTATTTATTCCAGACAACGCCCCCTCAGTTTATTCTGCTATCTCCCGCCTCCATGTTCTATCCGACAAATTGGATATGGACACCGGCACATGGTCCCTGACCGTCTGGTTCTGGGACCTCCTGTCCACCTGGGGGTGGAAGGCACTAACAGTCCTGGGACTCGTTTTGGCCACTATCTTCACCTGTTGCCTCTGTGTCCAGTGTGGCCCCGCCCTTTGTGGACTGTGTGCCACTTCCTGTACTCCTCGTCCACGAAATAAAGGAAAGAAAAATGAAATGATCATGTTACAGGAACAAGTATACGATCTGATGAACATAGAAATTGATTAAGAATTTCTGTAATAGGGTTTCTATGGGACAAGGAGGGAATGTGGAATTTGACTAAAAAGCTCTCTTTTTCTCTGGTGTCCCATCATGCACCCTATCCACCCTGACATCGACCAGGCAAGCCGATCCTCCTACTTCAAGTACAAACCCCGTTGTACCCCCTCTTGCCTGCTCTCTTTTCGTAAAGCTGACACATGCCAAGAATAATGTCCAGCTACCATGTAACCTACGGGTTTCCGTCCCGTTCGATGTTTTTCCTTTAGACCATAACAGAGTCAGTCGGATGGGTGACTCGGAAAAACCCCCTCCCTAACTCTGTCACCGAACGAGCAGCTCTCGCTCGTCAATGATTTCCTAGTTTGCGAGGACAGCCACGGGTTGGGTTAACAACCAAGGGAAAACATAATCAAGCACACGAGACTGCCACGAAGAAGAATAGTTTACTACAGCCCATTCTCCTTCTTCCCCGCTGCACACACATACCATTGTGAAACATCACCACCCTTGTGTACGAAGTAAAGAACGCACAATGCCTCGTCCTCTTTAACTTTCCGACAGAAATGACCCTGTAACAATGCCTCGATTCTCTGTCCTCAGATACCAGCAACTCTGTAACTTGCCACCACAATCGCCCCGATGCAATATGTTTGTCTATGTGTAAATGCTATTCAGGTTATTCTTTAAACGAGAACTAGTATGCTATGTCTTCTGTATGATTACATCATGAATGATTGAATCGAGTCTAAGGGAAACTCCTTCTTTTTGATTGTACTCGTACTGTATATAAGTGCTGTTATGTTTCAAGCAAAGTAGACTACTCCTGAACCCGCTTGGTGAAGGAGCTCTCCCTTAACTCGAATTCTGGAATAAAACCCTTTCAACTCGAAGACCACGGACTCTGCTCCTCATTTTATGCATTACCGTTTTCTTGGGTAATTATAGAAATTCCGAACGGCGTAAATAACTAGCTTTTTATTTACCACACACTGACCATACACCGGATGAAGGGATCTGGTCTCACAAGGTCTCAAAAAGTCCTGATGAAACCAACAGGGAAAAGTTGGCTGAAACATTCCCCGCCATTGTGAATTGTGAAGGGCAGAGTAAAGCAAAGCAGCGATTTGAGCTGCTTTGAGATACTCCAGATTTATGAAGTCACTCAGGGCCACACAAAGTGGTCTTGCCTGGCTTCATAAATCGCATTTGGGATTTGCGCCGCATATGTACCATGCTGCGTGAAGCAAACGTGACACAAACCCCCTCATAAACGAGCCCCTAAGTGTTTACTTACCTTATATTTTGGTGTTTGATATTTTGGCCCATAGTATTTTTGCAGAATGATCTTTCTGGCTTTGATCTCTGACATACAACGTTAACGGCAAGGAAGGTGTTTGGGCGGAGACTATGTCTTCCATTTGATGAAATCTGTATTTAGCAGGAATTATGTCATTCAATAAAACTTGTAAAATATTTCACAGGTATGACATAATCTCTAAGAGGCTTTTATATCACTTTATTTACGCATTCAAATTTTGTACATACGCCTTTGTGTTTGTGTGTGCACGTGTACAAAGGTACAGACACGTATATATACCGTTATTCAAACTAGAGGAACTGTCTCTAAACGATGAATGATGAACCAGTCGCCCCCACAGCATCAAAGCCTGCCCCAGTCACTGACAAGAGAACCAGGTGAAATGCAAGTTAAGACTAAATAAAAGTCTATCAATCCAATTAGACAGCAATTTAAAATAGACAGAATACCAAATGTCAAGTGTTTTCTCCGCGAGCCCAGGATAACATAAAGAAATGGGAAATAGCAAACATCTACCTAGGACTGGCTAAAGATTTGCCGACCACAGTAGCTTCCTGTGTGCCAGCTAACTTGAAAAGAGATAATGGGCGTTTGCATATCTTGCTTTTCTTTTTTGATTCTCTGGGGAAAAAATTGTTTTCCACTGTCTCTGAAAGCTCTGGTAAACATGGTGTGTTGCCTGCTCCTTCGCGCACAGTTCCTAATCACATAAGGGTTCAAATACAGCTCGTGCTCCCAGAAGTCAGCAAGCAAAACTCCCGGTGACTTAAGTCATCAGCCCTAATCACAGCGGGAATCTGAAACAGCTCATGCTCCCAGAAGACAGCAAGCAAAACCCCCGGTGACTTAAGCCATCAGCCCTACTTACAGCGGCATTCATAAGCAGCTCCTGCTTACAGTAGTTGATGGACTTAGCTCCAGCACAGAAGGAGAGAGTGCCAGGCACGCATCTCTTAACACAAAGGTCAGACACTGCTCAGGCTCCAAAAGTGTGTGTCCTGCAGCCATGGTTGGACTGGCCTACAGGGCAATCTGGTAGTGGTGCCTGATGGACTGGTCTGACAGATCAGGGTCTGGGACGATTTTTTAGCAGTTTGTGGGCCTGTTTTATGGCCAAGTGGACCCGTTTTTACTGTTAATTTCCCAGATATCACCACAAACATCGTCTGCAGATAGCACAAATGCATGTAGTCTTTCATACCTTGCAAAATACCCATACAGCTGTCTTCACAAATTCAAATCTGGTCTGATTTGCAAACGTGGACTTTTTTATTTAGCTATCTGATTTGCTAATGGACCACTTTTATTTTATTTTGTCACAGTCCAACCCTTCCTGCATCTTCTGGTGATAAAGAAAACGTGTCAGACACCACTCCTACTCATGTGGGTGGGGGCAGTCGGAGCTCCCGCTCATAGAAGGTGGCAGACGTCAGTAGCCACTCCAGATGACTGGTGGGGGCGTCAGATAGCTCTTTTGCTGACAATGTGCGAGTCTGTGTCAGACACGGCTTCTGCTAAGCTTGTGACACGCACCTGAAGATCACACCTCAGCTTTCCTGAAACGTGGGGCTGTTTATTTCATTTGTGTCTTGGAGTTTGACTTCAGGGCATATACAGAGTGAACATGGACAAAGACTGACAGCCCGAGGTGCTTTGTCGGAGGGAATTGTTCTGCCAGACACTCATAAAACACCCAAAAATCTTTAGTACTACTTCAAGCCTCCTCTCGCTGCCTCTCTCGTGACCCCTCGCGCGCTCCTGGATAATGGTGGGGAGTGGGACATTGCTGCAGCAGCAGCTCCTTTCAGCGCCGCTTTAAATAGCTTCCGAACTTTCTGGAAAGTATAGGCGTGAGTGCCAGGCCGGCCACAACTGAGGCTCGGGCGGCTGGACGGACGGGAATAGCCTGGGTGGGGCCTGTGCGGCTGGTGTGTGCGCCACTCCTGCGCCACCATAGGCCCAAGAATTCAGCTGCACATCTGCAGCGAGAAGGACACATTATGGAAAGGGAGTGAGCTAAAAAAAACACATCCAAATCGGCGATTTGTGTGCACCACCCTGCGTTGTTGTCTGCGCCCAATTGTTTATTAAAAACCTCAGCAATCTACACCCTCAGGTTTACTATCTGGAATGGTTGGTGATTTTTGAAGTTTAGAATTCACGCAAGTTCCCTGGTGAACTCCTAGGAAATAGTTTTTATCTCCTACTCGTGAAGGGAGGCTTTCTTCATTACCAGCTTTACCAAAACATAGCATCGTGCATGCGAAAATGTGTTTGTATGAGTGCCATTGCGTTTTTTAATTCTCAATGGAGAAATATTTTTCCCAGGCCATGGATAAACAACTTAAAATTCACCTTCACCAGTTATGGGAGTGTTCTCTAATCAGCCCCTCTTAATACTGCTCTTTCCAGGAATAAACGTCCACCTGTTTCCAGGAATAGGAAGTGGACAAGTTTGAAATATCTAACAACAAATGGGTTTGGGGGTGTTCAAAAAACTTTCCATGGCACCCCGCCCTGAAACACCCAGTCCCCATCCCGGTAGGAGATTTAAGGCCTGAACTCAGATTGCCTTGTGCGCCCCTGTCCATCAGAGTGGTAAAGGAGATTACGTCTGCCACCCTGATGGACTACTGCCCGCCATTTCTGAAGTTCATCGTAGGCCCAGCGGTATTCTCTGTGTGTTCACAGGAGCCACCACACCAGCAGGTCCTATGAAGGACATTGAAAGTTTCACGAACAGTTGCCATGTTTTAGGTGGCTGCTCACCAAACTTGTTTGCTTTCCAAAAATAAACTCCCAAAGTGGTTTGTTGTTGCAAAACAAATAACTGACTCTGACACCTTGGGAGTTTTCTGTTCCCTAGCGGTCCTTGCCAGAAATACAAGTTGGGGGTGCTGTCTAATATTCTTAAACTGACAACATTTGCTCTGTCAGACTTTTGGAGTAGGTTTCTGACAGGTGAGTTGTGGGGGCTTTGCACAGGAAAAAACAAACTTTTAATGAACAGCATACTCTGCTACATTTATGATGGGTACCCTGTGCACCAAACTCTAAATCAGACTCGTAGTCAGGAGTAATATTACTCTAGAGTGATGTAATATTTCGTCAGAATTCATCTCTTTAAAAATTGCAATTTCTACTTTTGTAAATTGCTTGGAGTTTTAAATGAAATAATCTGCATGCGTGAGTTCAACTTACATGTACAAATGGCATTGTGATTCAGCACCTCTTCTTCTTGTATGGTCCTTGGCTCATATCATGAAAAGCTGTGCTGGCTCAGCACAGCACAGCGTAGAGCACAGCACCTGTTTTCTTGTTTTTGAAGTGCCCAAAGTTCATACATTTATCTCAGAAGTCAGAAACCGAAAGAGGCAAACTATGGTCTCTGTTTCCGACTTATGCTGCTTTTATCTCATATATAAACTTGGAGAAATTCCAAATTATGCGTATGAACTTTAGACACTGCGGGCCTAATTTACAAAGGGCGTCCGGGCTTGTGGTGGAGGCCCTACAGTTGTGGGGGAGTCTCTGCACTGGGGGCGGAATCTCCACAATGAGAAAATCTCATTGTATAGATTCCGCCATGAGTGCGGAGACTCACCCACAACTGCGGGACCTCCGCCACGAGTGCGGAAGCCCTTCGTGAATCAGGCCCTGCAAGCGCATAAAAAGAGGCACTCAGTTCAGGGTTGAGGCAGCTCTGCTCTTCATGATACTGGCCCTGATGACAGTCACATGTTGACCCACTCTATAATTCTTCTAAAATGTCTACACACACTTCCTTCAACAACTAAACACTCATGGCCCAGAAAGCACCCACAAGGATTGTTGGATCATAGGCCTCAACATTTGTCCCATCTGAAATCTTCCACTGGCCAACTCCCTTACCAGCAGACAGAAGAGTCTGGAGACAAATCATATCAACAGTCACACTTTCACCCCTGTGTAAATGGAGACAACTCCATCGAACCCAACATTCACTCCAGGACATGAACACACCAAACCAGTCCTTGGAACAATTCTTAACTTGGAGGACAAGGCATACACACTCTGGTTTTGGTCGCAGGTTATGTTTCTAGCCTCTACTCCATGAGGACACACCCTCCTGAATCAAATACTGTTATCATGCATTGACTATTGTAACAGGTGTATTTCATAGTAAGCATTCTATGGGCTACAACAGATTCAGATTGTGACAAAAGGTGTTCTATTTGGGTTGTCTCCTCACAGCCATTTGGCAGTATTTTTCATGGCATTATAAGATATGACAATATAGCTCTGTTTCGCAGAAATGGTATCAGTCTTACTAATATTGGTAATGCTGTCTTTATTTTCGCAATGTGCAAGTTCTGCTAGACATCCCATTTAATAACCTAAATTCCAATCTCTCAAGAAAACTCAGTTAGGGATATTCTCAAGAACGTGTGATAATTATTGCAAATTAACTTAATGCAACTTTGCACATCGCAGTCTATAGCGGGAAAGTAATGCTGCATTAAGGTTGTATTCTCAACACGATGGTACCATGCAATAGCCTCACAATAACGCGCTAAAATCAACGCACCACCCAAAAAGTGCGAAATGCAGAAAAAGCTGGCGATGTCCCAAATCGCAATACAAAGATCAGCGATAACCAGTGACAGGCCTGCAATTCCCACGCGTCATGCAGGAAAATGCACTATAAAATCAACAAAGAAAAGACCAAAACCAAAATAAACTGCGTAGCACCATGGATGCACCCGAACGGAGTGCAGAGGACAACTCAAACCCCACAAGCCCCAAGCAGGACCAGCCAGGATCCCCATCATCGGGGAAGGGCAAGGAGAAGAGGAAGAGGAAGATTGGGTTCAGTCTGCAGGAAAACCAAATCATCGTCATGGAGGTGATAGAACACTACCAACAACTGTTCGTCACCTCCACTGTGTCATTGGCAACACAAACGGAAATCTGTCAGTCCATCGTGAACAACGTGAATGCAGTCGGAGTGTTGAGGAGGTTAAGGGAGGAAGGCAAGAGGCGCTGGCATGATGTGAAAAGCCAAACCAAGCAGAAACTCGCTGTCAACCGGAAGGCAGCAACGGCGACTGGAGGTGGGAGTCCTGTGCCACAGTAGGAGCTGGATGAGTTGGAGGAAATGGTGGCCACAGTCATCAGTGTGGAGACATTGCAAAGAGTTGGGGGTCCGGACACAGCTTGATATGACCTGACCCAACAGCAACAGGGTGAGTAATGACCAGGGACTGGGGGGACGGGGGGAGTTACAGGGCTCGAAAAATCCAAAAAATGGTACTAGTCCTGCAGGTCTAGTACCTTAGAAATTTCCCTGGACCTAACTGCAACCTTCTTCACCTACGTCTCTGAAAACGGAGCATCTTTATTGCTCATTCCCTTTGTGAGCAATAAAAATGCCTTTAAATCTTATTATCTTGTCACTTTTGCTCCGTTTTCAAAGACAGTGGACAAAAGTTAGTTTGTCTTCCTACTCGCCAGAAAGGGCGAATATGACTTAAAAATAGCTCGTCCTAATCAATTCTCCCTCACAAATGCGAGTGGGCGAAATGGATTTGTCGAGCCCTGGGATGAGCACTATGGCACCTATGCACAATTATGTATATCACACTGCACATCCACAATGATTGTGGAACATGCCCCTGATAACCTTGGCACACTACAGCACACATAGAAACACCAAGTAGGGCCCCGTCCACTATGTGCACAAAGGGGCCCCCCTCCCTATCACCAATCTCACAACCTACCCATGCACATATGCTGAATCCAGCTAAGCAGCGGCTCTGTGAGACACACTGATAATGCAAGTGACACTGCATGACCAATAGCATGGCTGCAGTCAAAATATATGACATGGTGCATGACACGACACTGAGGTGGCCTAGTGTAGATCACATCCTCAAAGGAGCAGGTCACACTCTGACACATCCATATGCACATACAACCCCTAACATCAACAACACATCTGCAGACAGACAATGCACAAGAGTACAAAAACCGTCCAAGAGCACAAATGACCCAAGTCACCAACATCTTAGCACCGTTGAAGCACACAAGTCAAAGGCACACTGCCTCAAAGGGATACGGGGTCACTAAATCAGAGCTGCAGGGGCTAATCTCCCACAATGCAGCACACACACATAGCAATCACAGCACATCAACATTAACGACAATGTGGTACACAGTGCAACAAATTCACTACAGAACAGAGGACACAACTCGTGCCGCTTGTGCGTAAAAACTGGCCAATCACATCTGGCATAGCAGAAAACTGTGAGATGATAATGAACGAGTAACAACCTCACATCCGTCATGTAGTCAAAATGTCAAACGTCTCCCATCAAATAGCCAGCTCCTTCAAAACAGTCACAATGTACATTGTCATGCAGTCTGTATGTCAACATTTACAATGTGTCAACATACATGGAACAAGCTGTTAACCTGCATCTCCTCTTTACATTGCAGAGGGACAATCAACACCTCCTGCAGAGCAGACCAGACATCTCTTCAGTGATGATGAAGAGGACCCCCTGGCCATCAGCTCCGACACCCTCCAATGGCTCGTGAACATCCTCCGCACCCCATCTGCAGGAGCAGGGCAGCCCAGCTGCATCGAGGTGACCCCACCCCCTGCACAGACCACACAGCAAGAAGCACCCACCACCATGGCTGGCTCCCAGCACCTCACAGAAAAACACATGGCCTCCCAACGCCGTGTGTTAGACTGTCAGAGGGGGCTAGCTGAACAGATGTGGGTGGGTTTCAACCTCATGGCAGCCAAACTAGATGCCGTACGTGGGTGTCTAAGTCCCATCGGGGACCACTTACAGTCCATAACGGACCCCCACAGTCCTTTCCATGCTCTACAACAATCCTTGGCTGACCTCGCTGGAGCCATTACTCGGATACAAGAACTGCCTAGTCAGACAGGCTCCAGCGATGACAGCACAGAGTTGGCACAGATGCGGAGGACAATGGAGACCATGGAGCGGATGCAGGCTGGAAGGATGGCTGCCACGGCTGAACACCATCGAGATGTAGCTTGGCTCTTCCATGTCCTGCAGATCCACATCTTGCCATTGCTGCCACAGAGCCTGTCCCAGATGACTGCTGCAGGAACTTCGACACACATCTCCGCCCCTGATGTGTCAGTGGCACACAGTGATGCAGCCATACCACCTCCGCCCCCTGATGTGTCAGTGGCACACAGTGATGCAGCCATAACACCACCACACACACCTGACACACCTGACACATAACTCATATCAGAGGACTAAGATGTGGATGGTAATGACTCTGTGTGAGAAAGGAGGTTGTAACATTCATCCCTGCCATATGGCCTGTTCCTGCTTGGTTCAGCCCTATGCATCATGCCCTGGGACAACACCTTACACTGACCCCTGGAACACTCTGCGACATTCACCTGGACCCCGACATGGACTACCATATCTGCTCTGGTTACCAATGACACAGCAATCAGGCTGCAGATTTAACTCTTCCTCTTCTGATTAACTTGTCATTCCCCAAAGGACTCTGGTTGGCCCTCCACTGGGAAATCATGTAATGTGGGTTTGGCATGGCCATGTACTGCTCCAGCTCCGACACTCCACAGAATGTGAATAAAACATTCCAAATCACACAGATGTGTCATGCCTATGTTCAATCAAGTACAAAAGTATGGATGAATGTAGGGACATTGATTTTACAAAAAGGTACACCCTGGGAAATGACATCAATGCACATGTTTGACCCTGTCCCACATGGCCAATTAGATGACTGTGAAGGTGTGAACTAGCTGTGGACTCATTGCTCATGAACAACAATCTCACAACCCCCCCACGTAGCCCCAAGTCCATGTATTAAATAGGACTGTGTGTAAAAATGTCAAATCCGGTAGCAGTCCTAAAGTAGTGTCCACATCACGTGACAACAAAACATCTCTTTGCATACCTACTCACACTCAACTGTGTTGAGACAGCCTGTTTTGATGGATCACATTGATCCACATGGCAAGAAGTCGGACACCATACTCACATCGCTGAAGACTCGTAAGAGCACAGGTCTACCAGAAACTATCCCAATAACAATGTCTGGCTCACAGAGTTGGAGCTGGCAATAGAGACCCATCCCTAAGTGAAATGTGTCAGTCAGTCCCTCCCTGTGTACAGACAATGTTCATTGAGGCGCATGATTTGTCATTCTAATCAACACTCATCACAGTTGAACACTAGTGAAGTTGCGTAGACTTTATTAGCATGTGCAGGTCAGTACGGGCAAGACAAGGGCCACAACGTGAAGACCAATGCTTCAGACACTAACTGGCAGCATAAGAACACGTAGAGGTGCAAGAAATGGGGAGGCAAAAATTAACATCAATCATTACGGATGGCAACGGTCTCAGCCCACCTTGCCATGCTGGACGAGTCATGTGATGTTTGGCGTATGCTCATTGACCCGTGACAGGGGACACGACTCAGAGCCCATGGGATCTGCATAGTGCTTAACCACCGGACTGCGTTGACTGTCTGCTCTGCTGGCAGTGAGCAGGTGAAAAAGTCCAACAAGGTCACATGTAGTACTACATTGCCATTTGTGTACTCTCCCTCCAGTAGTATGTCAGATTTAGGAACGTTGCCAAACCACTCTGTGCAGCTCCGCCCATGGGACTGCCTCACCTTGTACAGGTGTGTGTCAACAGGTGTAGGTGCACGCACATGCATTCTGAGTCCAGGCGAATGCAGACATGTCCACTGTTGTGATGGGTTATGTAACCATTTCTCCAAGATGCAACAAGGTGTTGGGACCTGTGCTCTGGGTTACAATCAGTTGTAATGAATGCGAGCACAGCTTCCTGAGCAATCAATTCCAAGAGTATGTAGTTGTCGACTTCAACGAACACGAGGGCGAGCCAATCCATTAACTGATTCAGACAGATGTGCTCCGCCGACGCCATTTCACCAATCCGCAACACAGCCCAATAGGGGAGCCCTTCGATGTGGTCACTGCACACGAGGACTTGTGCAAACTCCCATGTCCACCTGCCAGCAAATATGCCAAATATCAAGGCATCCCATGAACGGGTAGCACGGTTACACTCCTGGTCGTGGGCCAACAGGGTGCGCACACACAAGTCATAATCCAGGTCAGCTTCCGTTGTGTTGGATAGGCAGACATTCATGGGTCACTCGAATATGCATGATCCACAGTGGATCCAGGGATTGACGCAGGTGACGTACGCAAGACGGAAGCTCAGACGGTAACTGATGTACAACACTGCTAGTGGCAGTGCCCCCAACAAATGCAGCATATGTGCACTGTACAGTTCCACGTACCAGGCGTTGTGCATGTGCCCGGGATGTTCTGCCTTTGCATGGGTGGCTCTCGTAGAACCGGCACCCTTCTGACCTGCGGTAGATATGTGGATGATATGCCACAGCTTGAAGCAATGAGTCGTATGTGTGTGCAACGTTTGGACGTATGGGTTGTTGTGTACATAAGTGTCAAGGACATTCCATGCAAGAGTACCTTGAGCAAGGACTTCTGTGTGTGGGGTGTGGATACGTTGGTATTCCATTAGTGTCGTGCGTAGTGTGGGGGCCATTATCATCTGCTATGGTATCTCTCTCAGGGTGTGCCTGCCCCATGCAAGACCAAGGTCGGGGGTGCAGACGTCCTTCCACCTTATGTATTGAGACAAAGGAGCGTTCATCCCTAAAGTTAGTCTGACTACTGCTTGCATTCTGGAAATGTGATGTGGCTTTCATGCTGCAATTGAGGTTAGGCCTTAGGCTTTTGGTGCACCAATAGTGATACACACACAACAGTTGGCATGTATGAGCCAAGAGCCCGAGCGGCCTGGCGCTCCTTGTACAATCTCTCTCTCCCTTTATTTCTCTATCCCTTTTTCTCTCTCTCTTTCTTTCTCTCTCCCTCCCTCTCTCTTTCTCTCTCACTCTTTCTCTCTTTCTCTCTCATTATCTCTCTCTCTCTCCCTCTCTCTCTCTTTCTCTCTCCCTCTCTTCCTTTTACTCTCTCTCTCCCTTTCTCTCTCTCTTTCTCTCCCTTCTTCTCTCTTTCTCTCTCTCTCCCTCTCTCTCTCTTTCTCTCTCTCTCCCACTCTCTCTTTCTCTCTCTCTTTCTCTCACTCTCTCTCTCTCTCTCTCTCCCTCTCTCTTTCGCTATCTTTCTCTCTCTCTTCCTCTCTCTTTTTCGCTCTCACTCTCTGTCTCTCTTGTTCTCTCTCCCTCTCTCTTGCTTTCTCTCTCCCTCTCTTTCTTTCACTCTCTCCCGTTCTTTCTCTCTCTTTCTCTCTCCCTCTCCCTCTCTTTCTCACTCTTTCTCTTTCTCTCTCTCTCTCTCTCTCTCTTTCTCTCATTCTCTTTCTTTCTCCCTCTCTTCCTTTCACTCTCTCTCTCCCTTTCTTTCTCTCTCTCTTTCTCTCTCTCTCTCTCCCTTTCTTTCTCTCTCTCTTTCTCTCTGTCCTTTGATGAGCGCATGACACACCTTCTTATCTTGAATTTTTTTTTGCAGGCTGTGACTTACAGACTGTCCAGAGAAGACCCGCATTACTCTTCCAAATAGTTGTTTTGAGTTTAATTTGAATGAAATATTTTGTTTGGAAATTCAAAGACGAATTAATGATTCTCCTTTTTCTGACCACACATTTGTTGTAATTGTGCGACATCAAGCGAATTGTTTTTTTTAATGATTTTGTAAAGTTGATCTAAAATATCTTTGTCTGGGCGAGGGGGGTGCCCGGGGTAGGGCCCGGGGGCAGAGGGGGGGTCCTGAGGGTGGTGGCAGTGGGTGTTGTGGCCCTCATGGGTGTCCGAGCTGGATGATCAGTAGCTCCATGGCATCTGTTGTTCTTCTAGTGTGGCTGTGGGCTGGGCTCCCATTTCTGGTGCAGTTATCGTCCGATTTATTACCAGGGAAGAGCAGATGTTAATTCCCTGCTGTTAAAGTGCCTTATTGCACGTTTTGTGATCTTTTCGTAGATCTGGCTTTTTGCATGGGAACGCCTACTCTGCATCTCATTAGCGTTAGTTGCCAGTGTCATCCGTAGTGATGTTTTTTGCGCCTGCTATCGCAGGAAAACTGGCGATATCGCCTAGTAGCACCAGCTTGTGAATAGGGCGATAAATCTGCCACCACTTTGGCGATAAGTCCTGGTGAATATGCCCCAATGTTTTTTAAAAGAACTACCATCTTCTTTTAACATTTTTAAAACTTTCTTTGTTTAAACCATTTATATATTGATCAGGACCATTTATTTGCAAACATAAGGCACAATTTAAAATATTCTTTAATTTTGTTGTGTCTTTTGGTGAGCCAAGAAAGGACATTACAAAAAGGAGTTGTAACAAAAGGTTCAGAGTATATGTCAGTACATAAGAGAATAAAACATGTAATCTGTTTATGAACAATATGCTTCATGTTCATGAATGTTGAAACACTTTTTTTCTATGTTTTAAGTTTCTTTTGTACCAGCATTGTAGTTGAAGTGTCTGTCTCTGAGGATTGATCTAATATTGTTATTTATGAAGTGGAGACACCAAAATAAAAAACTACAGCGCTCTAGATCGCATCTGCCAAGTATGCTGTTAAAATGACATCTGTTTCAGTTTGGTCACTATGCTGTTTCGTACAACCTGGAGTTGGTTACTTTGTGAGAAATTATGTTATAATGCAATGTTGCTGTATGCCATGTATAATGTCAATGAAATTGTTATGTTCCCTAACCTGAGGCTGAGTAGCAAAGTGACCTTTTACCTACATTTGTCCTACCTCGCTCTGCATAACGGTTGTATAATTACAATTCTTGATTTAGGCTCATCTGCACAATCCTACTAACAACATATCGATTGTGGTAGAACCCAGAGGCTACCTTTTTGGTATAAAAGAACTGCACCTTCCCTAGGTAGCTAGAAGAGGTGCTACTACACTGACACAGGACACGAATGTCCCTTCACGCTGAAGCTACAACAAGCAGTGGTCCGATATCCCTTGAGGGGTGTCCAACTCTTGTCCAAGACGGGGTACTTCATTCTCACATCAGGTAATGGGTTTTTCTCTTTCCTAGGGGAATCTTGGCTTTATACCCACATACATGCTAGGTACACTTAGGTAGGGCTCTCATCGTAGGAGTACGCTTGATTACGGTCATGTTTATATGCCTGCATATATTCACTGTTTTAGCACCATGGTAGAATTCTACCTTCTATTTACTCTATTGGTGCTTGTAATCTCTTACATTTGCTTCTGTCTATTGATTGTTGAAACAAACATGTTTTATACTAGAATGACGCTGGTTCAATAAATGCTTATAGAAAACTTCCTCAACCTTTTTTCTGGGTATCTCTCTGAGACTAAGTGAGCATGATTGACTGAACAAAAAGTACTGTACTGTTTCCACGGTCTCTGAAGGTCAAAGATTGTCATTTTTGATGGTTGCCAGAAACTATTCTCTCCTTGGGAAGGTTAGGGGTCTTATAGTGGCACTGTGAGCTAGCTGGGCTATAGGCTGGCATATCCTGTGGGGGTGTCCGAAATCAGTCTAGACACCAATACCCTAGTTTATTTTGTCCAACAAATGTACAGATCCTGTGTATTTTTAAGAACTACACACCTTGGCACCTAACATGTGGCTTGGTTCTTATTTAATGGTCAAATCTGAGTAGTTCAGTCGTGCTTTCTCAGAGACCCCTACTCACATTTAACCAGATGTCTGTACTGAGAAGGGAAATCCGCCTCGGCTGAGTAGGTAATACCTATGTATTGGCTATAGATTATGCAAACTTGAAGGGTTTAAATAGCCCGCACTATGCGGAATCTTATCTCTTTTCCTTACTGCTTCTTCTCACAATCTCTGTGGTGATAGCATTGTGAATGCAGGGGAAGACGAGCAAGATGTTCCTCTTAACAATACAGAAAATTGCAGACATGAAGTTACTATGAAATTATTGCAATACGGACTCCCATCAGTGGGTTGTGGTGTTACCTTCATGATAGACGCACCTGAAGCATTCAGGACAGGGGTATGTATTCATGGGTCAAATTCCCGACTGCAGATGCACGCACGCTGTTGTTTCATACTTACTTTAATGATGACACACGTGAAGAATACTTTCCATACCTGGACTTAGATGTCCCGATAACATACCAAGAGCATATTAATTGGTTTAAAGGCGCCCTCCCCCACACCAAAACAAATGTGAGACATGGTTCATTCAGCAGAGAAGGAGCGACCTGGCCATTCCTAGCTCCTTACACACCACATCCAGAGATTGATAAATTGTAAGCAGCACAATTGCGTTCACATTACAGTGATGTAGTAAAACTATACAGAAACCTTACACAGTTCATAATGTGAACACTTACAATTCAACCTGCGTAGATTACTCAAGCTGGTCAACCTCAAATGACTATGACAAATATCAGCCCACAAACGCTGAATGCGATTATGGGAAGAATGCCCACTAAACGTGAGCAAATGCCATTCTGGATAGCACAGAAAATAGCACAGTATTCCCCCACACGGCACACAGGAAAAACCCAGAATACTAACAATTTGCTGATAAAGTATTGTACTACTTGGGGTACAGTTTTCACAGCCATTTATACCAGAACTCATGGTATGCCCTCAATAACAGTTATACCAGATGTATTGAAACAAATACAGAATGAGTACAGGGAAGAACCTGCCCTGGACTTGGGAATGAAACTGGTGGAAAATTTTGTCCAGATATCAGCAATTATGTTAGGTAACATAAAAGGGGAGGCAGCAGCGGTGGCTATACAACAACCCCTGATGGAAGTCACTCCTGCACAACAGGAACGAGAACTACCTAAGATTATCGAAGAAACCTATGCTTTGCTGTGTAGAGATAACTTGGGAACTAGACTTGGAAAACAAAAACTGATGGGTAATCCTGGAAAGGATAACTCAAAGCAAGCACCAGATTCTTGTAAAAAGAAATGGTATAGCAAACAATCAACAAATAATAAGCAGAAAACAACATTATCACGGCTTGGGTCTACTTAACAGGAGCTCTCTGAAAAAAGATATGATCTTTGAAACCGTGATAATATTAAATAACCTGGTATCAGGATACTGATACATGTTCCTTTTAGAGTTTATAAAAACACTCGGAGAGGGAAGGATGGTCAGAACACAGATCAGAAGAGCGAGTCAAGACATAAAGGGAGACACATTGCACTTCAGACTACATTATCAAACAAGAAGATAAACCCAAAACTAAACCTCAATTTAAAAAGGAGAAGGTAGCTGGCCTTAAAATGAGAAATGCCCAGCCTACTGAGGACTCTGCTTCTGAATGGGGAATGGGTTCTGACAATGCTAGACAGAACAGCAGAATTATTATAGCTCACCAGAACCTAATGGAATTTCTGGTGACAGCAGTGTTGAATGAACATATCACAGTGGTGACACTGGATACAAGGGTAAGTGTCCCACATCGTTGATACAAAATTACTCTCCGAATGGAGGGGGACATACCGAGGAAGGTGAAAGGTCTCTTTTGGGAGAACCTCACATATGGATACAACTTCCTTTTGGCTGAAAGTGATTGGCCACCTGAGTTCATTAAGGAGTGCCCTAAGGAGGAAGATGTAATTTTACCAGCTTTCTTTGACCTCGTTCCAGAGTCACTTAAACATTAAAACTTGCAGGAGTGGGCGTTATTGCTAGCTCCCACACTTTACCGCAATCATGTAGGTTGGGATGCTGAGTCACCTCACCAGTAATTGTAATTGTAATTGTAACAGTATTTATTGAGCGCGGTTGCTGCCCGCAGGCGTCCAAGCGCTGGATTGAAGGGAAAGTGACTGAAAGGAGCTAAGGTACATAGGATTGAACAAACAGCAGTGTCTTTAGATTTTTCCGGAATGCAAGAAGGTCAGGGTTGGAGCGGAGTGTGATGGGAAGAGCATTCCATAGTCTAGCGGTGTTCAAGGAAAACAGCCTGCCTCCAGACCTAGCTCGCTTCACTCTAGGCACAACGGCGAGGAAAGCCTCCGACGACCGAAGGTTCCTCTTAGGGTGGTAGGGGGTGACCAGGCCAGTGTTTATGGCAGGTCCCGTTTTCCAAAAGGTGCGATGTGCCAAGCATAGCGCTTTGAAGGACACTCTCTGCTTCACTGGCAGCCAGTGGAGACTCTTTAGGGCAGGTCTGGCCGACTGGGTCAGTGGAATTTTCAGCAGAGTGCGTGCTGCACAGTTTTGTGCAAATCCCATTAAAATCTAATCCTACTCCACAGAGCCAGTACCGAATAAAACATGACACAAAGAAATATGTGAGGGTGATCTTATATCAACTTGAGTGCCAAGGTGTCATTGAAAACTGCATCTCTTCCATGAATAATCCTTTGTTTCCCGTAATGAAACCCGACAATTCATACCGTCTCGTTTTAGACTACAGGCATTTGAACACGTGCACAAACATTTGCAGTATAAAATGCACACAGTGCCACATTAATGAATAACATTGTGTGGAAAGAATACAACACAACACTAGATATCTCAAATGGATTCTTCTGCAAAAATATAGCGCCTGGAAGAAGATATTGGACAGCATTCTCGGCACTCGATTCTCAACGCCAATTCTGTAGACTGCCCTAGGGTATAAGAATAGCTGCGGGTTGTTCACAGCAAGAGAAACAGAGTTACTTCATAATTGTGATGAGGAGGCATTGGCCTACGTAGATGATATTTATCTGCCGGATGATGAGTTATTTAAACACTTGAACAGGGTGAACAACATAATTCTGGGGTTCGCCAATTTGGGCTATACATTTTTCTTTTAAAAGTCAAAAAGTGCCCATCTTAATGTCCTATTTTTGGGATATGAGCTAACAAGGGAGGGGAAAAACCTGGCAACTAATTTTTTAGACGAATAAGTTTACAATCAATTTTAGGATTCCTACATTTTAGCAGAACATACATTTTGGATTACGCTGAAAGTGTTGAACCTCTCTACAACCTAATCAGACCTGATTTTTCAGTCCAACATTAGACACGGGAACAAACAGAAATTCTCTGCTCCGTACAGACATGATAGCTTCCAAACACTTACACACATGTGTAAATACCACTAATTTGACGATCCTTGTAGTCGCGGCTCAATTAGGATACACTTACATCACTTTCAATGAAGGCGAAATGGTACTAATAGCCTACATATCATATTTGCACACAAACGATAAAATGAGTTTTGCATCCACAGATAAGATACTGACAGCAGTTCAAACTATGGTAGTGGTAGAAAGAGCTCTAACATAGGGGAAACTCGTAATTGTCGCGGCTCCAGTACCAACCTTAGAGGCTGTTACCAAAGCAAGCGTTCTAAACGCAAAAGCATTGCATCCACAATATATACAATGGTCTAATTCTCTCACTGCAACAGATGTAGATCACAGATATGATATTACACTGAAAACACAAGCATTTCTGAAATATGAACAAGAATATCATCTCCCGAATGAAATATTGCCTCTTGACCAGTATGAATACATATTTTACACAGATGGGTATGCCCAGCCTGCCCTAGGAAGTAAACAGCAATACAGCGCAGCATGTGCGATTGTGAAGGGATATATGTGGGATGGCAAGTTCCGTAATAACAATACACAGACACAGTCTCTAGGAGATTGCATGGCACAGCTGCCAGAACTAAAAGCCCAGATACTGGCACTAAAAAATACAGATTGGGAACTCCCCACACTCATTGTGTGTGACTCGTTTTGTTGTGTTCAGTCAAACAATGAATATCTTCACTACTGGGGCAAGAATGGGTTTAGAGATTCCAAAGGTTGCATAATAAAGCACAAGCTGCTTTGGGAACAGGTGGCAAAGCAGAATAAAAGCTTGCCACAAGCTCATGTAATTCACACATTGAGTCATCAGCGTATTGGCGATCACGTTTAAGAGAATTCCTTGGCTGATGAAGTAGCCATGGAGACAGTGTGAACTGCTGCCATTGCTGCAATCACCATGAGGATAGATAGATAAATAATGATAGCTATAAATGCTACGCATAACAGCTCAAACTTGCCAAAAGGTTGCCCACTGAAGTTCTCCTATGAGTTAGATGCTCAAAACATTCTGTATGCTCAAATTCCAGGAGTGGGGGATAGAGGAATACTAAACATGGATCGCAGATTAGGATTCATTCTAGCTGCACAGGATGGTCTGAGTTCAGCACACACAGGTATCGTTGTGACTGTGTGACTACTGCAGCAGCGTTATTGGTGACCAGGTCTTGCTAAACAGACCAAGCTTTTTGTCCTTACGTGCCACATCTGTCAGCAGATGCAGGGTTCCACTGTTGCACGTCCAACCCAAACACCACTGCTGATAACAGACCGACCCCTTGCATGTGTCTATTTCGACCACTATGGCCCCTTAGACTCTGACGGTGCTTAGAAGTACGTCTTGGTGGCAGTGGATTCATGCTCTAGATTCCTGTGGGTTTGGCCTCAGGTCTCGACTGACGGCTGAACTGTTATAAAGGATTTGCGAGTCTTCATCGGGACATAAGCAATTGGCACATTACCTTCAACCATGGCCCTGCGTATAGCTCACAGGCTTACAAAGAAGCCATGGGAAGTTTGGGGGTAGCACTGCAGTACTCCTCCCCGTATCATCCCAAGGGAAATTCAATTGTGGAGAGGAAGAACCCGAACTTAAAGCAATCCTTAATAGCTAGGGTATTAGGCTTGGATGGCAGTTGGGTCAATTAGCTATATGGGGTCCAGAGGGCAACAGAAATTCGGACTGGGGGATGGATTTGGGCGCTGGACGAGAGTTCTGTACTCCTCTGCAACGGCCAGGGTGCGATTAGGATCAGTGGTTTCCGATGCCTACCCGGTGTGTAGAGGGACAAGACAGGGTTGCTCTCTGTCTCCCCTGTTGTTCGCTTTGGCGATGGAGCCGCTGGCGGCACAAGCACGGAAGGGAGCAATGTACAATGGGATTAGTTGGGGCGAGGAAATACATTATATTTCCTTATATGCAGATGATCTGTTGCTCTACCTAGAGAACACGGAGAGGGCACTGGAAGGGGCAGTGGAGATGTTGTCCGGCTTTGGACGGCTTTTGGGCCTCAAAGTGAACTGGAATAAGACTTGCGTGTTCCCGCTGCGAGTGGGTGTGCTGTACCCTCCTCTGGCAGGGGAGGTGGTCTGGGAGGGCACGTCCCTCACGTACTTAGGAGTTTGAGTTTACCACGACACCGTCAACCTATTGGAGGGGAATGTAGGACGAAGCATAAAGGCTTTAAAGGGTAGCATGTCCTTCTGGGCCTCCCTCCCCCTCTCAGTACAAGGCCGAGTGGCATTGTTGAAGATGGTGGCACTACCACGGCTACTATACTATTTCCGTACCCTACCAGTCTGGATCCCTCAGCGGATTTTTAAGGACCTGAGGTCAATGATTATAGAATTCCTTTGGGGACAGGGGCGACGAAGGGTGGCATTGGACACCCTGATCAGGCCCAAACAGGAAGGGGGACTGGCGGTACCGGACTTTGAGCTATATTACCTGGCAGCACAACTACAGGTATTGACCCAAAGCATTTCTAGAGAATTTAGAGGCCCGGACCAATTGAAGGGGACAGGTATTCAGCGGCATGTATTATCGTATATCGTAATGCAGCAAAAAATAGAGTTAGGAGCCCTCACTATGGAGGAAAGGACGCTTCGGCTGTGCTGGCAGAGGAGTCTGAAAAGGGCGAAGGTGGCCAGGCCATATGCTCCGGAGATCCCTCTTGGGATGCTGACGGCACTTCCACACGGGGGTGATTGGTCTCCGTTATTAGAATGGGAAGAGCTGGGACTACAGATTGTGGGGGACCTCTATGTAAATGGGGAGCTGGCTCCCTTCGCGGAATTGTGAGATCAGTTCGGACTCCCGGAGGGGCACTTTCTCCTGCATGCAGCGGTAGTTGCAGCGATCCAAAAGCATTGGAAGGGTGGGCTGGCAGAACCGGATGTGACTATGGCTTGTCAGTACGTGTTGATAGCTGCGGGCACATTTAAAGCAGTGACCTGCCTCCAATCCCGAATGCTGAACGAGGGCCTGGAGCCATTGCACATGCTGAAATCGAAGTGGGAGGAGAGCATAGGCAAGCCCATACCGGATACAGTCTGGGGCCACATATTGAAACGCACATGGAAGGGTAGTAGGAACGCCCGCTTCCAACAGATACACTTCTTCATACTGCATAGAGCCTATCTGACCCCGGGGAAACTCAGGAGACATTTTCACGTGCAAGGTGCGGTCTGCCCGAGGTGTCTAGCATCGGAGGTCGAGCTGGATCACATGCTGTGGGGGTGCCCGAAGTTGGGGGATTATTGGCCGGAGGTGGGAGAGCTACTGAATGCAGTTACTGACCGGGAGGTGGAATTTGATATGGCCGCATGCTTGCTGCTCTGGTTCCCCCACACAGCGAAGACAAAGGTTACGAGTAAGTTTATTGACCTGGGATTTCTACTGGCCCAGAGAGAGATTACTTGGCACTGGAAATCTAGGGAGGGACCATCAGTGCGGAGATGGACAAATGAATTGTTGAAGTGGGCCAGTTGTGAGGGTGTGATCAGAATGCGGCAGGCTACTAGAACGGACAATGAGAAGAGCCTAGAGATGGCGAGGGCCTGGGAAGCGGTAGTGCAGGCATTGAGGGACTACCTGATTGAGGACGAAGAATAGGCACTTTCGGAGCGAGGAGTTCTGTGGAGATAGGATGATAGATTGCACATGCCCGACTAAGGGTAAACCCTTCATTCACGCTTGACAGTTATAACCAGTATCAGCAGCAAGTTGGGAGGGGGGAGTTTATAGGGGTGTTACTAGAATACCGTGGGGCCATTAGGGGGAGTGCCTGTGGTGAGGGTTCAGGGGTTGTGGATACGAGATATAAGGCTTGGAGCGGCATACTGGGAATAGTAGTGAGTTACGGTCGGCGGTCATCGGTGCTAACCACTGCTGCACGAAATGGACCGGACCCGCTACAGTGCGCACTGGTGCCGCTGGGGTTGCCCACACAGGGGGCTCCGCCGACTAGGTCGACGGCTAGTGGGGGGGGGGGAGTTTGGGGTAAAAGCAGATGCTAGATTGTGCTGTCACCCGGTCAACTCTGAGATGTTCACTATGATGGATTGCAGGAACGAATTGGTGCACCGCCCAGCCTCCGGGATGTGGGCTGAATGGCTGTGTACAATCTTAACGGCAAATGGATGTGTTATGCAATACCATGAGGGAAATGGGTGACCTGTTTCGATGTCGAGTTTGTAATTCTGCAATAAAAACAAATTTTAAAAAAAGAAAAAAAAATGGGGTCTAGAGGGCACTTAACAACCTGCCAAGAAAATTCCTAGGCGGCCTTACTCCATATGAAGCCCTGTTTGGGATAAGAATGTGGGTACCAGACCTTGACTGTGGCAGCCCACTGGTGAATGAAAAACCATTTAAATCTTTGATCGTTTTACAGGAACTCATTGAACTCATTGAATTCTGGGTATTACAAAGCAATCTCCAAGAAAAATGCACAGCCACTGGAGAACTGAAAGTTCTTCCCGTAAGATAGTGGACAAAAAAGAATTTGAGCCTGTTCCACTCCTGGCTGTTAAAGGAACAAGAATAGTACTTCTTCCGCCCCATGCCGGCTGCAAAGACAAGATATTCGTCTCAATTGATCTGATCCAACCACACTATGTAGTTGATTATCAACTGTAGGCCGCATGGGCTTCTGGGTAGTCACAGATCTCCTCTCGCTACCATACCAGAAGTTCAGATGGAATGATTGATCATTTTTGAAGACTCCACTCCGTGAAGTAAATGAGTTACCAACAATGGGATGCAACTTGTACCTGTTGAAAATGAACAACATCAACCTACAAATGACACAAAGGGGATGATTACGATGTGTCCGCCCGCCATCGCAGATGCAAATGGGACCGCCCGCCATAGGTGCGGCGGTCCAGCTATACGAATTGTGATGCGCCTGCCATACTGGCGGGCGCATCCTGTATTTTTACATTGCGGCGGCCTGCAGCACTTGCCATAATATAAAAATACACGTTGTGCATACGTATGTACAATGTGATAGGCACCGTGCGGTGCCTGCCACCTTGCACATGCATAAGTATGGGGTACCATAGCTACCCCCCACCTGCAGTACCCCAACGCCCCACCAACCCCGGGGCCCACAACAGGCCCCCAAAGGCATTCACCGCCTGTCTTTTTGCTGCGGAATTCCTGCCCAAAAATACAGACGTGCAAATGCACACATTGGTGCCTGTACGGCACGGCCGCTACTGCCCCATAGTACCGTGTCCCGCAATGCGGGTGGGAAAGGACCGCCTTGCCGGATGTCTGCCGCTGTACCTTTCCCATTCTCACCGCCATCCTAATTTGGCGGTGGGACTATTCAGGGTGATGGCGGGAAGTCTGCCACCGCCGGGCCGGCGGTCCTCATCGTAATCGCCCCCAAAGATCTCGATTTGGCCTAATACCGACGTCTTTGTGAATATGTCTAGAACAGAGGCATCAGCTAGCTCAACAAAATCTGCTAAGCTACCAAAGATAGATCGGGCTGCGTCTGACTACTTCATTGATTTTGACAATTTCTTCTTGGATCCAAGTGAACCGGAGTTACAGCCACCGCCTGTTCCTCACAAACAACGAATTTATGATTTCTACCTTTGGCTGAAAAAGACTTACTTTCTTTTTCCCTGGCTACAGCTCTGGCTTGCATTTGGTCTACTGTTCCTAGTCCTTTGGATTGGTATAGTTTTTTTCTTGTTCCTGAATGGACATTACCTCCCAGAACGCTATGCAAGACAACACGCAAACTTGGTCCTGAAACCGCATGCATCATTACACTGTGAACTGAGAGACCTGTCCTTATAAACATTACAGCAGTTCCTGAAAGAATAGTTTGGGACAGAGTTTCCTATGATGTGTATAGTCCTAATGAACTTATAAATAATTCCTTATGTATTCAAAATTTATTTTACGGATATCATCACCTCTAGTACTCTTTCTGATGTTTGGGACATTGAAACTGTGCATACTATGCTGTCTGACCAACACTATGGTCACTCTTTTTTGCACAAGGCAAGTATCCCACGTAATGTTTTCACTTACCATCAATGGTAACATTGCCCAACACCACCGAAAGGTAGTTCAACAACATTTGCACAGAAGTTTGCTTATTTTTGCAGACTTTTACACTTCAGACCCAACCTCTTATTACTATAAGCTTGCACCTACACCTGCAAAGAAAAACATGCTCACTAATGCTAAGCTGATATACAAGGGTTTGACTTTTGGAAGGATACAATAGAAACAAAATCTGTCTGGGGGACTAGAGATTAGCAGGTTCAGGGAACTGAGGCCTTATTTAGAGCATGCCTCATACCACATCAAATGATTTTCCTGATCAGGACTGTGCAACAGACGTCCTGTCTTGGGCTAGCCAAGATCAAGTATTTGAACACACTTCAGATTCCCTCACTTACACACTTTGAGGATTGGCAAAACAACACACAACACAGTGAGGATACATTAGATGCCATGCTACACAATGGTTTCTTACAATTCATCTAACCCCAATTGAACGGGATGCTTGGTTTGGCCTATCGACTCAAATAGCTGTCAGTCAAGATTCAGGGGTACCACCATAGGGTTTAGTATCCATAGGCATGATCAGTGCTATTTACAATCTTAACACTCAGGTGGTGACATCTTACAGTGTTGGAAAGTTATGACTAAAGTGGCTAAAGACCTCAACACTGTCCCAGGTGAAACAACACTAATCGCTACTCTCGGATGACATGGAGCTTACGGATTTTTTGTTAGGTCTCCAGAAGCCATGCCAAAGGTGCTTCTTGTATGCTATTCACAACGAGCTATGGAAAATCTCTCAACATAAGGCTGCTGAGAGACTACGCAAAATAGATAGGGTTAACTTTGAAATGGCCTTGGGTGCGGTTGACAATGGTATGCCCACATTATCATCCAGGATTTATTGACTGGGCAACATTGTGTCTTCTGCAATAGATATGGAACAGGATTTGTCTATTCTACAACATGAACAATCGCAATTGCGGTCTATTATATTGCTAAGCTGGATGCTGCAATAGTTACGTACTGGCCATGTGCCCTGGCGTTACATCAATAGTACGATTTTGTTTTCTGTATACAATTCAACGAAAAGATGGATGGTAATGGCACAAAAAGATGCAAAATATAGCATGTTGTACATTGAAAAATTGGACCAATTACATTTCACCATGGCTGAATCACCTTCCACAGAATGGGTAATCCATGGCTATATTACATTGCCAGTCACAACTTCCCAATTTCAATATTGTCTCTAGTATCACCAGGTAGGCAGAGATGAAGCGCTAGGAGAAGGATATATACATGTGTACTGGGAATTACCTTACAGATTTAGATGCAGGAATGTGGACACTGAAGTTCTTCTCAGCGGTTCAAACTGTGAAAGTGCTACAAGTGCGAACTTAGTTTGGAAGGACCTTTCGCTCCACGGGGCCTGTAATGCTTCGGTTGCTAACTTGTCCTGTCACTTAAAGGGTTTCCCAGCCGCCGTGATTCATCCGGTGTTCGAACTGCTCTTAAATGGGATCTATTTAATGCTGAATGATCAAGGCTGTTGTGGGATGGTACCAGGCATCGTATATCTGGTCACAGTAAGTTCCAGGGTTACTTGCTGTATGGAAGTATTGTTTCCACCGGCCCACCCATTTAGGGAGGCAACACTATGGCCTTCATTGAAGGTTTCCTTTAAACGGTCTGATTCTCTGAGCAGACTGAAAGCCATGACTTTTCAGATAGATGTGGCCTTAACCTCAGCCTGAGACGTTTGATCTCCAGGTATCATGGTTATCATATGAGATACAGGCACCAGTCCATACGAACGACCAGCTTCATTTCAGGGTAATGGCTCATCGCATCTTTAACATGTCTGATATGAGGGGGATTGTGCATCTATTTAAACTGATAGGTTCTGGACTATTGAGCAACTTTTAGACAATCTTCTGAGTCATTCCAGCATTCATGCACTCCATATTCGGAAGCGCTTTTGGAGACCTTCATACTACTTGTAGTGGGCAACCAAGTTTTAATTTTCCTGCTTCGCAATGGATGTCCCAGTTCATCGAGAGATGGAAAAAACACTTCTGGTGTTGTGAATGCATGGTGCTTCATCTGGGAACAGCTCAGCTTCTGGATTTGAGCACGCATTGGTTCCTGTCATTCAGACCAGTCTGGTTTGACTGCATCTACTCATGTTCCTTTGCCTGTTTTGCTTTAGCATCTGTCAGAACAGACAACTGCTCTACAACAGGATCAGAGGTGTTGAGTGCTTCCTCTGCGGCTGCTGTGGGAACAGGAGGAGATCACCTTTGCTGCATCGACCTGATACAGGAAGTGTTACAGGGACCGCATCTGTGAATGTGAGCAACAGTAATGTTGCGTCTCCCACACAAAACACATAAACATTTGGCTCTCCATGTGATGGGAACAATTCAGCCTTTTCCAAAACAAAACCAACTTGGAATGAGAAACATAATTTTGTTTTATTTTTCTTCTGCTCTTACTGAGCACCATAGCTTTTGATGTTCTCAGTATATATAACGTTTTTAGACATTGGTTATATGCTTTTTAGTAGGCATATTTTAGCATTAGTTGACCTTGTCGACCTTCAGGTGAGTAGTGGGTGTTATGTTCCCTAAACTATGTTTAAGTAGCAAAGGGATAGTTTACATACATTTGCCCTACCATGCTCTGCATAACGGTTCTAGCACTGACCTTTTACCCAGTTATGTGCTAAATAAATGTTTATTGGTTTCCTTGGAACTATTCTCATTTATTATGCATGAAGATTCTTAGTAAAATCCCCTGCACATGACGTACATAACACGATTAACATATTCTGTACAAAAGTCATTGCTATCTTCATCCTAGGGCGACATGGCTTCTTTGCATGATCGAAATTATTGATTTAGGCTCATCTACATAATTGTACAAACAACATATCGATTGTGGTAGAACCCCAAAGCTACCTTTTGGGTATAAAAGAACTGCACCTTCCTAGGTAGCTAGCGGAGACGTTTCTATGCTGATACAAGACACGGAGTTCCCTGCACTGTGAAGCTTTAACACACAGTTGTCTGATATCCCTTGAGGGGTGTCCAACTCGTGCCCAATCGGGGTCCTTCATTCTCTCCCATCAGGTAATGGGGTTGGCTCTTTCCTGGGGGATTCTTGGGGGTACACCCACATACATGCTAGATACGCTTAGGTAGGGTCCGCATCGTAGGAGTATGCTTGATTACTGTCATGTTTATATGCTTGCATATATTTACTGTTTTAGCACCATGGTAGAATTCTACCTTCTATTTACTCTATTGGTGCTTGTAAATCTCTTACATTTGCTTCTGTCTATTGATTGTTGCAACAAACATGTTTTGTACTAGAATGACACTGGTTCTATAAATGCTTATTGAAAACGTCTCCAATGTTTATTCTGTGTATCTCTCTGAGACTAAGCGAGCACGATTGACTTAACGAAAAGTACTGTACTGTTCCACGATCCCTGAAGGGTCAAGGGTTGTCAGGTTCGGTGTTTTCCAGAACCTATTTGCTCCTTGGTAAGGGTAGGGGGCTTATATTGGCACTGTGAGCTAGCTGGGCTATGTGCTGACAATGGCAGGTGGGGGTGTCCGGAATCAGTCTAGACACCAATCCCCTAGTTTATATTGTTCAATAAACATGCAGATCCTTTGTACTTTTAGGATCTACACGACAAAGTGCACCAGGTTTAAAGACATCACCACATTGTTAAAAGATTACCAACCCTACCTACCCTATAGATTTACAGAGTACACTACTGCTTCAGCAGCGGTTCTACCACCTACTTATTAATACTACTATTTTAAAAGCCCAGGTTGAATGCAGCAACTTCTACCAAGGCACAATGAAAGAAAAATTAAAACAAGTTCAGCATAGCCACAAAAATCAATAGAAAGGGGCTCTAGCGCCCGCCACATGTTGGGAGCCAGGAGTACATGTTTTGATAGGGCAGATGTTGTGTGCTTCCACAAAAAAGTGTTTGCCCTCCATGCAGCTGTGAACATTTTGTTTATTTATTCAACTGCCTGAGCATGAACTTTCAGAGGCAAACAAATTACATTGTAATGCCATTAAAGTGTTTTAGATAACTAGCAGCGTCTTGATTACGATGCTCATCGGACCCCATTCCATGGCTCTGTTGGATGCGGTCGGACCGCTGAAGGTGTTCTTGGAAATGGTCGGTATGACTGCCGGATTACGATCCATCTAGCATGTACTCTGACTGACCGCCGACAGACCACCGACTCCGACAGTCTTCTTCCGACCGCCGAGTTTGTGTTTGAAGAGGAACAGCAGCCATAGGGCTGTACAGAGAGATTTGACCGCCTTCCCGATTGTGATGTTGTTTTCCAATGTCCCGACCATGGCGGTCCAACCATTTGCCTGGAGTTGTCAGAAAAAGGGGTGAACATTCAGCTGCTTCCCCTTTTCCCTGGTGGACTCCAGCGTGGATCTCTTCCTCTAGGTCCCCCCTTCACATCAGCTGCTGAATCCTGCTGGTCCTGTGTTGTCAGTGGAATCTAGAAAAGTCCTCATGTGGCATGTATTCCTATTGACTGGACTGTGCATATATCACCAGACTCCAGCAATGGGGTACATGGTGCACAAGGCATGTCCCCACATGTGCCATGCAAATGTGTACAACTGCACGTTTCCTGTGACTTTGTACCCACTTGCAGCCACATGTTTGGGGAGCTGGGCACTGCTGATGAGGAAACATCAATGGTAGCAACAGTTGCATCGTAATACGGCAGGCAGAGCTTTTCCGGCCTCGGGAGTCGGAATCGGAGTGCGGCCATGGTGGTTGGACCGGCAGCCTGACTGGCATCGTAATCAGGCCCTAGATAATTTGTGGTGTTTTCTCTGGTGGCAGCACAGATGGGAGGGGGGCAGTCATTAACCTACATGAATTTTTAGGTCTGACTTGAGAGAGCTGTTTTAATACACAGGTTTATAACAGCTAGCTTCATTTGTTGACTCTTTAGGCAAATGAACATGAGCTAGGCTCTGGTAACACTGCACCTGCTGCATTAGTGTAGGAGTTCTATAGTGCATTAATACATATAACTAATGAGTGTGACATACCATGATTTTAATAGACACTTTGAAAGGTTAGGGATTTCCCACAGCATTTTAATAGAACTAGCTAGAAGTTGCGTATTTCCAGCACATACTGGCTGCAAGTTGTAAGCAAAATCAATTCAATACATGCCTGTGGAGAAGAGTGGAGGATTTGGTGGGACAGGAGGAGGGGTTAGAGAGAGAGAGAGAGAAAGAGAAGTGTGGCTCAATGATTAGAGCGGCAGACCCTGATGCAGAGGTCTTGCCCGGGACCAGGGTTCAATTCCCCGCCTCGGCGGGTCTTGGGCTTAAAATTCCACGGACCTGATAATTCTCGCCTCGGTGCCTATTCCAATCATGGAGTCCCACTCTGCAACTCTGGGCAATAGCTTGCTTAATCTCCACAACGGCCCCCACAACGCTAAGGATGCCTGGCCTCCACCTTGGGGGTGCCCAGGAGTGGACGCCTCACAGGGAAAGCCAGGATGGGTTCCACAGCGGTATTCGTACAAGCGCCTTGAGACCCTTGCGGGTGAGTAGTGCGCTATACAAGTATCAATTTACTTACTTACTAGAGAGAGAGAGAGACTGCAGGGAACAGCAACAGCAATGGTGATTCCAAAGTATTGCATCTGGGGCTTGTAGTATTGATTCAGGTCAATTGGACTCATAGGGGCTGATTCCGATCTCGTCCTGAAAGCATTCCGACCGATTTGGTTCCGAAATGCTTTCAAAACGACTCGGATCAGGGGAGCCTGAAGGAGCGATTTTGATGCATGCGGATAGGATTTGGTTGGACTCCCATTGACTTCAATAGGAGCCTGTGTTCCGAACAAGAACACAGGCTCCAATTGACAAAAGGGGTGGTTGGGGAAAACCTTGTACCCTGTGGCAAGCACCCCATGGTGCCTGCCACACTTGGCATGCAAGGGTAGGGGGGACCCATGGGTACCCCCACGGGCCTGATTCGGAGGGCCCCAGGTGAAGGGGGCCTGATACGGGGCCCCAAAGTCAGATTTCAACAGCTGATTCATTTCGGAATAACCAATTCGGAAAGGCTGTCTGAATATGACATCATAATCGCTCGGCTGGAAACGCACTCCGTAAATCGCTAATATTCGGCTCCGGACGACTCAGTTACTCCCAATGCCTTTCAAAACCGAGCCAGACAGTTCGAACGCTTCCCAGCCATCGTAATATCTCGTTGGGAAATGTGACCGAGTCATTCCGAAAGGGTTCCTAATCAGATTTGGACAAATCGAATACCGTTCTGGGCCTTTCCGGATGACATTATAATCGACCCCATAGTCTCCCTTTTATGTAGGTGAAATAATAACCTTTTGAACTGTTACTGGCTGTTATACTGGTCATTTTCTGCAATTTGATCTGGCTCATGTGCCACTTGATTTTATTTTCTGTGACATCATTTTTATTTCAAAGGTCATGTGATGTCATCATCATGCTTATTACTATTGTTGGCACCTTAAAAATCCTTCTATTTTTTTATTCGAAAACTGAATACTGGCAAATATGGTTACCCCTTCTGAGTTGTTGCCATCTACACTATCTAAAAGTTACAAAAAGCCTTACCCAACTCTGGGGTGGATCAGAGTGTACAACTAACACTACTTGCAATGGTACGTTATTGTTCTGTAGATGACAAAGTAGAATTTTTCCAATTAAACCCTCTTCTACTTGTCTGATCTGTACCCCTCATCATCAGTACCCATAATGTTATCTGAGACTCAGCTCTAAATGAAAGCTAACTTCCCAGATTTCAGAAGAGGTTTCAGAAGAGGTTGTGCCTGATACAATGCTGTCCAGCTATGATATAAAACACAGCACGTGTTCGCAGATATAAATGATTGTACAGAAAAAGGTAAAGGGCTGATTAGTTTCTCGCATGCCCTGCTCCCATGGTGTTCAATATCTTAGCAAGTGTAACATGTTCCTGAAGTGGTAGTGCAAAATATTTAGCAAAACTGCATGTGGGGAAAACAGTTTTTAAAGAGAAAGCTATTATACTTTGTTGTACATAAATGATTGCCCCAAACTAATATTTGTGTTCATATATTTTTGATTTTGGGCTAATTATTCAAGTTTTAATGCATGCCTTGTATCAAGGGATGTTGCTTAGTCAGTGAAATTTAGGTGGGGGGGAGGGGTGGTGAATATCAAGTTCCCCAATTAAAAGCAGTGGTCTGAAGAGTTTGATGACCAAGGTTTGGATAGCCTGTTCTCATAAGATTCGAGGTCAGAAGTGATTTGCTTTAGTTGGGTCTTTGTCTAGAGTGGCACAGTGAGTGAAAAACAATGGGTTATAAATCTACCTTGAGCCATTGCCACTGGTTAGACTATTTGTATTCATCTCATCAACTTTTGTTTGCTTGATTGCCAGTAGTATGCATGGAAACCTGAGATGGGACAGCTTTCAAAGCCTGCTACTGCTAACGCTTTTGAATTTGAAAAAGTAGACAATTTGCACCCATTCAAGGAGTCTAGATTTAATATTTTTTAGGGTGAATCTATCTCTATATACATTTAAGCTTCCACTGCAAGAAATAAACAAGTTAAAAGCTCTTAGTGAAATTAGAACAATGAGAAAAAATTGACAAAGACATAGCAAATCCAGCTAAGGGTCCCCAGAACAACTAACAAGTCAAGAATGCATTGGGGGGGTGTCAAATCCCCCCCCCCCCCATACCCCACACACATATGTCCTTGCTTGTGCCACCTGGGCCTGGTGGTTCTGTCTGGGAACGTATGACTACAGTCACGTCCAACACAATGGCCTGGAGTCCCTACAATGGGATCACCTATTTTAAATGTGTTTTAATTGCACGCACTCTTCTTTGCCTCGAATATAAGAAGCCATGCTGGTAGAGTTGCCAAATCGGTGTATGTAAGCAGGGGTTCACATTTCCAGCCTTTTTACAAGTCATTTTATCAAGGGACCCATGCAAGTTGCAATAGTGGTGGGCGCCCCAGCAAATTAATAGGGCGACTCAAGCCAGAGCTGATCTAGGTTCTAAGAGTCCAAACCCGAACCAAGTCTTGAAAACGTTTGGCATGTAATTGTGCAACAAAGTTAATGTAAAAATGATGCAGTCTCTTCAAAATTCAAAAATGTTTATTCCTTTAATATATAGAAGCGTTTCACCTTAGTGAGGCAAGTCAGTAGTCATGTAAACTATAAACATGGCCAAAATTCTTATTATAAGTGGAGCAAAATTAGTCTAGTAAAGCAACATAAAAGGTTCTTGTACAGTACACATCCTGAATTCTCAAGTATCTAAAAATACTATTGATGGATATAAAAATAGAAGGCTCTGTGAAATAAAATGGTTGCTGAGGATCACCCAGAGTGGACTAGCAGGGAAGCTGGTATTGATTCCAGGTTATCTGGTTTAACATTTATAAAGTCGGCCACCAGATCTCTCTCACTCTCCACTCTCTTTTTCCAGTTTTCCATCAAAGGTCACTGTTTTGTCATTTATTCGTGGTCCACAACGAGACTATCCAACACAGACAACCCAACAACCGTCCAAGAAGTCAACCCCCTGAAGCTATGCCCCTGCTTGTAAGTATTCCTTGCTAACATCTTCAGAAATATGAAAGTAAATGTTGAAGTGCTCTTCTTGTCCATTGTATTCGCTACAACAATGTAACATTGTTTGCCAGAGTGCTCCATTTTTAGTCACGATGCAGAGAGCTGTCCTTTGCCTTTTAGACCCTCATTACAAGTGACTTTGTGGAACCCTAATCCCATTTCTGTCATCCTGGCCTGTGATACTCAATGATGTGAGGGCCTGCAGAACGTGTGCTAAGGCTAAGATGCCCTTGGTGAACTCTGGAACTCATAGAAGTAAACAGCTTGTAAAGAAAGGCCAACAACATCTTGCATTAGCCTGCTATGAATTATAGAATCAAGATTATAGAATCAAGTGTTTGACCCTGATTGGACAGAGCATACAGCACAATTTGTTATTAACCCCTTCGATGCTGATGACGAGCTCAGCTCGTCATCAGCCACGGGTGACGTGTGCGGATGACGAGCTGAGCTTGTCATGTAACGCGGTTATTCGAAAACAGCCGCACAGCGCAAAAATAACCGCAGCAGCGATGCGGTTAACAAAGGCATTGGAAAATCCACACTATCCGAATCATCTGTCATGTGAGCATCACGCAGTCCAGCACAATGTATCCCACTGGTGGAATGACCAACTGATTTTTGCATATTGGTTGTGTGCTTGGTGTTTTGTAACTTGTCCTGTCTGATTGGCAGCACAGGGTGTATTTGTTCATGGCAATGAAGAATTATTCTTGTAACTGTATTTTCATTGGATATCTATTAAAACACCCATAGCGGTTTATAGAAATAAAAAGCTGCACTGGACTGCAAATTGGACACTAGGTTGCCACACCGGCTCTCCCTGAGTGCACGTACAGTAAAATTCTGCCCGGGTTTTTTATTCAGGTTCTACATCTGGTGGAGAATGCCTCGGACCCAGGATTGGTGATTTCAAATGCTTGCGGCCTGCTGCCTTCGCCCTGGACCGGTGGACAGGCGACCTCTCCTCTACCTCCAGCCTGTTCATTTCAGGTCCTCATCATCTCTCCCCTTTCCAAGTCCTATGAGTACTTGGCCCCTCCCAGGCCGGTTCCTTGCTGTCCTGCTTTCCCCTGCCCCCTCTTGGTTCATACACAGACGGATGGCTGAGGTTATTGTTTAGTGTTTGGCATCTGCCCCGGACTGGGTGTGGTCTATTTCACAGATCTATGGATTGACTGTTTTGCTCAATATTCTGTCTCTTGTGTTCCTTTATCATTTTTTTCATTATATTTGTAGTTATGTGTCAGACTCAGTGCATGCGGTGATCCGCCTAGGCATGGCAGTGGTGCTCAGCTGCCCCCCTCCCCTTGGATGTCAATAGAACCTCTAGATGTAACGTGGTGTGGTGCCTAGTTACACGAGGAGAGAGACTATAGATTAAGATGACCTGGTGAGGTCAAGAGGCCCTAGGAATATCGCCTGAGAGTTGAGTATTTTACTACGTACTGAGGGAGGGTTACACCACATATCTGTACATTCTTCAGTTGCCAATTGTATGTTTTAGTGTAGAATGGAAGATCTGCTAGTGTTTCTGTTACAATGCACATTACCCCTAGGCTGCATTGTGTTCCACGTATAGACCAGGATTCCCATGACACGACTATTGCTACCATTCCTTATTTCCTGGCATAGGATCCTGGGGTACAGTGAAGGGTAGGATACACTGGAACTGCTACCTATATGTTAAGTGTATAAATGCGTGAATGCATGCAGAGTTCACCATTCCTTACACTATACTGTTGTATGTGGTATCAGCAGTGGATTCCACTGATTTCCGTTTGGACTTAGCTGAGCCTTCTCCATGTCAGAGCATAAAGCAAGGAAGTCCCAACACTGCACTAATTCCAAATTTTCCCCCAGATTCATCAAACCCAAAATCTGCGATTTCTAAATTGCGAGAAATACCAAATCGCAATTTAGAAATCGCAGAGTGGGATTCATGATCAACAGCGAGTAAAAAAAGCGAATCGCAATCGGCCGCAATTGCCGATTGCGATTTCCCCAAAATTGCAGAAAATTCGCAGAATCGGCCGTTTTCCTTGTTGAAATTGCGATCTCGCAATTACCGCAATCGCAAATTGCAATCTCGCTAATTGCGAGATCGCAAAAACAAGAAGTCGCATTTTGAGCACAGTGATGACATCACAACCAGGAAGTAGGCAGGTCCCACCCTCATTCGCATACTGAGCCTGAAGTGGAAGCAGCACTGTCCAGAGCTCCACTCCAGACCACCTCCAGCTCACAATCAGGAGACACCCCACTGCAGAAAATGTCCCAGGAAGCAGCAGGGGGCAGTTCCTCAGGAAGGAAACGAAAAATAAAGTTTTCTGAGCAAGAATTGGAATACCTCATTGAGGGAGTGAGCAAAGACCACGACCGACTCTTTGGGAAGGACTCAAGGAGGGTGCCTGAGGCGGACAAAAGAAGGATTTGGCTGCGCATCCGCACCAAAGTAAATTCCGTGGGAGTGATCCAGCGCTCCATAGATGATTTAAAGAAGAGGCGGTACGACCTCAGAGGGCGTGCCAAGGAGAGGATTGCAGAGAGGCTGGGGGAGCATGTTGCAACAGGAGGAGGAGAACCCACTGTACCACCCAACACCCCACTGGAGGACCTCGTGGAGGACACCCTGAATCTTGAGGCATGCGTGGAGGTGACCCGGCTGGACTCCTCCCGACCCACCCAAGAATCCCAAGGTAAGTGCCATGCGACTGCGACTCTGTCCACTAACAATGGCCATGACCCCAGAGCTACCCATTAGAAACCCCAGTCATACAGTCCATGCACACCAGAAAAGTCCTATTGCATTGTGGTACATGTAGTCTGACGACAATTTCCATCTAGCCCCATACAGCCAGACCGGTCCAGTGAGAGTCAATCCTACAGCCAGTCAGGGAATGCTAGCCTGCATGCATGTAGCAACCTTACATGTGTAAGATACATGTCATTAATCAACGTCCACTTTACATCACAGGTGGCGCTGAAGAACCCAGCACTTATAGTGAGGCCCTGAACATAGATGACAATCCTGAGGACACCGAGGGAGATGTCCATCGTGCCCCTCAACCAGGACCATCAGGGCAAACAGCAGCACCATCAGTACTACCACCACCTGCCCTGTGGACAGGGCCACCTCAGCACCAACAGGCGCGCAACAACCCCACCGTGTGACACCCATGCCAGTGGCACTGCCAAGAACAGCTGCAGCATGGAAACAAACACGGCGCACAGCCACTGTGAGAACACAGTCCAGCGGACTGGTGAGGGAGGCGCGCAACACAACACCACGCGCAGGCAGGGGGGTGAATGTGCGTGTACCTGGCCTGTCAATAGAGCGGCGTATGCTCCGCATACACCAGAGGCAGCCCGTCATCTTGCAGCCATTCACCTGCAGCTGCACAAGACTGCAAGCAATGTTGGACAGCTGTCTGACAGAATGGAGAGAATGACCGCTGCAGTGGAGGCAAACACCGAGGCCATGTTGACCAGCGGGACGTCAACCGGCGGCACCACAGCCAGCTGCTGACCCGCCTGTCTGCGTACACGCGGTCTAACCACATCATAGGGAATGCCACCTCCCAACTTTCACTACGCTTGTTGGCCATGCAAATTCAAATGGTGCAATGCTGCCAAAATGTCGCTAAGGCACTGGAGCAAATCACCACTGCAGTGCAGGGTCTGCAGTCGACTGGCCATGGCCAGGCAGGTGTGGGTGATGACACAAGTGAGGCCAATTCAAGCCACAGCAGCCAATCGTTACCACTGGTGACAATACCCCGCCGCAGCACCAGGCCCACTGCTGCTTCACGGGCAAATGCTGAGGAAGAGGTGGAAAGGCGACTTGGAGCGTCCACCCGGAGGCGCCATTGACAATTCATTTTCTACCATGCAGGGCCATGCTGATGACACAAGCATGCCCTCCTCACATACATGGGGTTGTATGACTCAATACGGCTTTCATGTCACTGTAAGAAACAATGCCACATAATTGTGAAGAAAACAATAATATATTTACAATACCAGTTCATCTGACTCATGTCATTATTTCAATTGCCATGCATGAGTGAAGTGTCGGGTGAGAGGAGTGGGTGCACTAGAAACAGTTAATTGTGATGTGGTTGCGGCGCCTGTGTCCTTCAGCAGGATTCTCCCCGCGTGTATGAAGCACATGTGCAGGTTGGCGGTTGTCCCCTTCCGACTCACTGCCAGAGATCTCTACAGGTATCCTGCGCTTGGTAGCAATGTTGTGGAGTATTGCACACACGGCCACGATGCGGCAGCAGACCTCAGGCTCGTATTTGAGGGCCCCACCAACCTTGTGAAGTATGCGGAATCGGCTCTTCAGAAGGCCAAATGTCCTCTCAATACAATTTCTTGTGCTTATGTGTGCAGCATTGTAACGCCGTTGCTGTGGTGTGGCAGGGTTGAGGTATGGGGTGAGGAGGTACTCACGGAGACCGTAGGCGCTGTCACCTGAATGAAAGGAGCAGAGGGTGAGTGCCTGTTATGCGAAGATACATGGTCACAATGTTGGATTTGGTGGCATGTGTACTTACCTAGTAGGTGTCCTTTGCCAAAGTCTCCCCTGGCCAGTCGTGTGTGCTTGCCTCTGTGCCGGAATATGAAGGAGTCATGTGTGCTCCCCGGGTATTGTAATAATAATCGTAATCATACGCTCTTGTATAGCGCCTTATCACCAAAAGGTCTCAAGGCGCTTGCTTTGGGAACCCGTCCTGGTCTTTCCCTGCGAGATTACCCCTACTGGGCATCCCCAAGGTGAAGACCAGGCATCCCTTCGCGGTGGGGCCATAGTGGAGATTAAGCAAGCTATTGCCCAGAGTTGCAGAGTGTGAACCCACGATTTGAGTAGGCACCGAGGCGAGAATTATCAAGTCCGTGGACATTATGAGCTCAAGGCCCTGCCGCGTCGGGAATTAAACCCTGGTCCCAGGTCTGACCTCTGCATCAGGGTCTGCCTCCTCTAACCGTTGAGCCACACTTCTCCACATATTGTGCCACTATGCCCGTGATGATTGTCTTAGCGTTGCACACCATCTGGATATTCAGGGAGTGGTAGGACTTGCGGTTCCGGTACATGTATTCTGTTTGTGCAGGTGGGCAGATGTGGATGTGGGTACAGTCAATGCATCCTATTACATGTGGGAATTGCGCAATGTTGTAAAACTGAAGCTTGGTTTGATTCAAGTCCTCTTGGGTGGTCGGCGATGTGATGTAATGGTATAGATGGGTCAGCATTGCCTCCAGGAAACTCCTTAGGCAGCGGGACATGGTGCACTGGGAGATCCCCCCTGCAACGGCAACTACCCCATGGAAGCTTCCGGAGGCCAGGAGGTGCAGGCTGCACAAAACCTGGACATGGGTGGGCACGGCATTGGCCCTCCTTGTTGGGTGCTGCATCAGAGGGTCTAGTTCACGGATCAGCTTAGTGATCATTGCCCCATTCAGGCGTTACTTGGAGTAGATTTGCTCCGTAGTGTGGCCGAGAAAGGTGATCCGCTGGCGGAATATTTGCTCTTGGATTCTGCGTCTGTTCCTTGCTGCAGCCTGGAGCCTTCGCCGCCTGACCACCATGTAGAGTCCTGGCATTGTGACAGTCCTCATGCTCCTACTGTGTCTCCTTAAGTGTGTTTGGTCAGGCCTGCACCTATGGCTAGTTTAAAAAAAAAAAACGTTTTCAATTTCTTCATGGTTACCACCTGGTTTGGGTTCTCCTTAAATTGCGCGTCGCAAATAGCGACTTTCAGATTTTTCGCAATTTGCGATTTTTCATGAATTGCGTTAGTGATTATTTAGCGAGTTCGCAAAATATTTCGCAGAATCCAAGGATTCTCGCTATATCCGATTCGCTATAGGGGTTCCTCCTGGATTCTGCGAATTATTTTGCGATTTCGCAATTTTTTTTGCGAATTCGCAATTTTGTACTTATTTCAATCATGAATTGCTTTTCTTTGGATTGCGATCGCAATAGCTTATTCGCAGCTATTGCGATCGCAATTTTGGATGATGAATCTGGCTGCTAGCCTTTTTTTGTTGTTGCAGATTTAAAAAGCGCAAACTCAACCCGAAGGTATTGAAGCGCTTTACATGAGCACCGGTTACGTTACACAAGGACACATTAATTTTTATGTCTCGCCTACGCAGCACGCATGCCCTGAATAGGAGACCTTTAGCCGTCGTGCAGCTCTTTTTCAAAGCACATGCTTGTGCTTGTGGCGGCATACGCCTTGCGGGAGTGCACAGCGGCGCGTCACAAGCACAAGTATGTTCTTTGAAAAAGAGCAGACTGCTCTCTCCAGTGTGCACGCACCACTCGCGGATGCACCCCTCCGCCTCTCTCTCCCGCTGCAGCGCGAGGCGCGCGCACCTGTTTCCTTTTATCATTCACTCTTTCGTTTTCTTTGCCCTCTCAGGGCGATGTAAACTAAAATCCCCTTTTCCTTGTCTTCCACTACATCTACTGTCACCACACCAAGCATCAAGACTTGCTGCTTATGAATCTTCCATGAGCTCTCATTCTCTATGCACCCATCCAAGATGGAGGCTCATCTTGCCTCATTATCAGGACCAACTTCACCCTGCCTGTCCACTGTGAACTGTTTTGTCATGCTATAAGTCAGCTGCTGACTCCCTTTATACATACATACAATGGGTCACCCCAAGAGTAAAAGATGACCTGTGTAGCAGAAGGTACTCCCAATGACATCTCTCCCTAATATATAGAGTATATTATTTCAGTAGATTTGCTAGGGCCGATAAGGGCAGTTTCCAGTCAGACTGGAGCTGGTGGTACATTAACAGATCTGTTTGTTTGCACATGAAGATTTTGGCTGGAGAAACTATCTGAAATCTCTGATTAAAAACCTGGGATTAAATGTGGAATTACTGGGGGCCCGGCTTGGAATTATTGAGTCCCTGTTAATTCCCCTTTTGTCCGGTGCATCTCCTCAGCCTGGAACTGTGATCTTCTGAAACTGACTGTGGTCTGTTTGAGAGTGGGTTACCCGTTGCAGGATGTGGACCACTGGTGGTCTGGGTAGTGAATGGCTTAACTACGGTTTGATTGGACTTAATACATGCATATCCTCTGTTATTGTTGGGAGTGAGTGAATAAAGATTGTAAACTAAATGATGTTTGGGAAGGGGTGGGTTTGTGGGAGTCGATGAAGATTGAGGAGACACAAATTGCTCTTTACCCGCAGGGTAGGGGGTTATACTTTTTGTAATTGTGGTTTTCTGTGGCAGTGACAATGTCCGGGCAATGGGCAGATGAAGTGAGAAGACTTGTGGAGCAGAGTGATGGGTCAATTTAAAATTGTACAGACCTTTCTCCGTAGACAGGGGGTGCATGTGACACACTCATCAGACTCCGAAACTCGAAAGTTGCATAAAAAATGGAGAGGGCAGATGTTCTCAGACACTTATTCAACGCGCTTCTGGTGCTGGGCCGGGCTGGGAGGTCTGACCTCCTTCAGCCCGGCGTGTTGGAGCAGGCGTGGGTCGGGATGACCCAGACGCCACGCTCTGCCTCCACGGGAGTGGCCGCGGCTGTGGCGGCCTGCCAAGACGAGCCGCCGTCGTATAGATTTGGTGGTTCGCGGCGGGGGCGGGGCAGAAAGCAGCAAGAGGCAGGAAAACTCGGCAGGAGGTGTCTGAGCCTTCCCGCACTTCCCCGCAGTGAGCCGGCTGCCGCGGATGGGCCAGTTTTTGACTTGTCAGGCCAGGACTCCTGGGCTGCGCAGTGGGAGCGCATGTCGCTGGAAGAGAGGGTCCTTGACCAGCGTTGCATTATAGAGGAGACAGAGAAAAGGTGGCAGGCTTTGTGTGCTGCCAGGGAGGCAGGATGGTGTGGTGTGCCCGGGGGCATGATGCCCCCGGCGCCGGGGTTTTTAGCAGGTGTAGGCAGAGTCCAGAGTAGGGGGGCCGCAGCGTCCAGTGGTGAGTGGGTCTGGGTAGAGGGGCCAGACCTGAAGGCGCTGGGGTCCCCTCAGGTGCAGACGGCCTGGGGGGAGTGCAAGCCAGCTGTGAAAGCTGGCAGAGGCAAAGGTGGGCAGGGATCGGGCAGCAGCTGTTCTGGAGTGCGAGTTTGTGCCTGGGGTGAAATGGAGGGTGAAAAGAGAGTGGTGAGTGAAGTGCGGAGAGCCGTTGTGGAAGTTGTGGATGAGGAACAGCTGGACTATGATGAGGGTGAGGATGAATTGGAAGAGGGTGAGTTGCGTGAAGAAGGATGTTGGGGAAAGAGTGCGGGTAGCAACAGAGAAACTTGGTGTGTTACAGGGGACGCAGGCCAGCAACAGCCGGGCCTCGCAAGTGGGACTGAAGGCGGCGGATGCCAGGCGAAAGAACCGGGAGGTGCCCACAAAACTTTCAGGTGAGAGCGCTTGTTGGGATGCGTGGGACGATGGTCCTAAAGGGGGATGTAAGAAGGCCTGCCGGTCGGTGGGGGTATGGGACAGGTCTGTCAGGGACACGGGGCGCGAGGGGTTTCGGGGGGGGGCTGTAGTGGAGGGAAACCACAGGTGGTGGTAGCCAGTGTGCAGACGGATAAACCTGAGGACCAGGGTGGGAAGGAAGATGGGGGTGACAAGCACTGGAAGAAGTTGCCATATATGGGCTTGGCGATGCCACTTGGGTCTCATTTGTCGGACAAGACGAAGACGAGGATATGGAAGCATGAATACGTAGACATATTCGAATTGTTCCATAGGGAGATTCAGGCAAAGGAAGGGTCCAAGGAGGAAGAATGGGAGTTGACTAGGCGGCCGAGGGTACCTATAACGATGGAAAATTGGACGTCTGCGTTTTTGATCTACACCAGTATCTATTGTGAGAAGCACGGGGACAGGGCGATTGCTCTTTTCAAATATATGGATGTAATCAGAAAGGCACAGTTGCATTTTGGGGGATTTGCCTGGCTCAGCTATGATGAGGAGTTTAGGGCCAGGATGTTTTAACCCGGATAAAGCTTGGGGAGACATTGATCAGGAGCTTTGGGTCCAGTGGATGTCATCTACACAGGCGGCGGCACCTACGCCCACGGCCTGTGGCCTCCCAGTCGCCTACCGGTCTTTTCAGTCACGTCCCGCCCAGTCTGGAGCGGGTGGGCAAGGAGCTTCCGCAGGATCAGGGAGTCAGGGTACTTACACGGGGTCCGCTGGTCAGCAACCCAAGCCTTGGGGGAGCTACCACTGGGGCATGTTGGAACTTTAATAAAGGTTTCTGCATGCGACACCCTTGCAAATTTAAGCACGAGTGTTCCAAATGTGGGGGAAGACATCCGGTTACGCAATGTTTTACGCTGGCCACACCCTCAGAGCAGTGGAGGGTTACAAAAGGCCAAGGACAGACTGGGCTAAAGGGCCACTACACCGGTTGATGTTGTAGCCATGGGTCCATGGCTCTCTCTGTACCCTGATAGAGAGGCGGCTTTGAGGTTGCATTGGGGGTTTACAGAAGGGTTTCAGGTAGGTTATCAGGGTCTTCGGGAGAGAAGGTGGGCGGAGAACTTGCGGTCTGCGAAGGAACTACCAGGTGTGGTGGCAACCAAATTGCAGAAGGAAGTGTGGAAGGCAGGATCGGGGCCCGTTTGACGCGTGGCCAGTGCCGGACCTCATTATTTCACCTTTGGGTGTGGTCCCTAAGAAGGAGCAGGGGGAGTTCAGGCTGATACATCATCTGTCATGCCCCAAAGGGACTTCAGTGAATAATTTCATTGCGGAGGAGGACTCCAGGGTGTTGTATGCTTCAGTCGATGATGCCATTGGTCTGGTGCGGGTTTGTGGTCGGGGACGGTATTGGCAAAATGTGACATCAAGTCGGCCTTTCGCCTCCTTCCCATTCACCCGGCTGATTTCTCGTTGCTAGGAATGCAGTTGGGGGGGGGGGGCATTTTTGTGGACAGGGTCTTGCCGATGGGTTGTGCGATTTCCTGCGCGCTTTTTGAGACTTTCAGTTCTTTTCTGCAGTGGGCTTTTGTGGACAGGAGTGGGCACCAGCTGGTGTCACACTATTTGGACGATTTTTTGTTTGTGGGGAGAGGGCAGACTGGTGAGTGTGGAGCGGTGTTGAAGCAGTTTCAGAGTTTGCCTCAGGTTTTTGGAGTTCCTTTGGCGCCAGAGAAGATGGCAGGGCCCAGTTGTTGTTTGACCTTTTTGGGTATCAAACTTGATTCAGGGGCATGGCTGGCGCGTTTGCCGGAACAGAAGGTGTCGGAGATTCGGGTTGTTCTGTTGTAGGTGATCGGGACAAAAAAATTGATCTGAGGTCCGTGCAGTATCTTTTGGGTTTGCTGAATTTTGCTTGCCAGGTGGTGAGGCCCAGGAGGACATTTTGCAGGTGCCTCGGAATGGCCATGTCTGGGGCAGTGCTCCCTCACCACGGAGTTCGAGTCACATTGGGGGTCCGGTCGGATCTCCGGGTGTGGCTGACATTATTGGAGGATTTCAATGGCGTGTCCATGGATTTTGTACACGATAAGATGGTTTGGCAAGTGCAGCTTTACTCGGATGTGGCAGGTGCGGCAGGGTTTGGAATCTTCTGGGACAGGCGGCGGTGTGCTGAACAGTGGCCGGCTCATTGGTTGCGGCAGGGCCAGAGCATTGCTTTTCTTGAGTTCTTCCCCTTGTTGGTGGTATTACACGTTTGGGGGCCAGAGTTTCAGAACAGGTCGGTGCTATTTCATGTGGATAACAGGACGGTGATGGATTTGGTGAACAACCAGAAGGCGAGGGATCTGCGGGTGTTGCGCTTGCTGCAAAGCTTTATGCTGATGTGTTTACATTTTAATTTGCTGTTTCGCATGAAACATGTCCCGGGTGCAAGCAATGACATTGCGGATGCATTGTCTCGTTCACAGTGGCAGCGTTTCTGGAAGCTGGAGCCGGGAGCGGAAGCTTGAAAGACCAAGGTGCCGGAGGGTATCTGGGCCTGGGGGAGTGAGAGTAGTGGGGTTGATTGAAAGATCTATAGCTGAATCCATGAAGCGCTCCTACATGTTGGCATGGTCTGAATTTGGTGCGTTTTTAGGTTGGACCAGGAGTGCATGGCGTATGCCCGAGAGTGACTGTGAGCAGGGCGTGGTTCGTTTTGTGTTGCATTGCATGGATAAGGGATTGTCTCAGACAACGATTTTGGGCAAACTTCCAAGGATTTCTTTTTACACCATGTTGTATTTGGGTTTTGATCCGGCTAGGTCTGCTTTACTGAGCAGAATGTTAAAAGGTTGGGGACGCTTGAGGGGGAGGTTGGGGGGGAGGTGCCGCGGGAGGCCATTACGTTTGAGCTGTTACAGGGCCTGGTGGCGGAGTTGCCTCACTGCTGTTATTTCGTTTGTGCATGATCTGGATGTTTTTCCGGGCTTTTCGGGTGTCAGAGTTGATTGGAGCAAGGGGTGCGCCTGGTTGAATGTTTGAGGATGTGCCGTTGGATGGGTCACGGTTGGGAATTTGGTTGGGTCGTTCTAAGACAGACCAAGGCGGACGTGGCAAATGGGTATAATTGGGTGAGAGTGGTTGTGTGGGGGTGTGCCCGGTGCGTGAGTGGAGAGTGTTTTTTTCGACAGGGCGCAGCGGAAGGCGGGAGAGATATTCTGGTGTGTCTCTCAGAAGCGTGTGACTTCCTTCCAGCGGTTGGCGGTGTTACGAATGGCGCTGTGACGTGTAGGCAAGGATCCATCTAGGCACGGGACGCATTGATTCCGGATAGCCATGGCAGCGGCAAGGTTGGGTTGGTCCTGGGATGCTATTAGGAAGATCGGGCGCTGGCAGTCTCGATGCTGTGAATGCTATGTGCGCAAATGAGGTGCAAGGGGGGAGGCTGCTTTTGGGGGGGTAGATAGGGCTGCAGGTTTTTTGTGCACGGTTATGGTTTTTTGCTGTGGCGCTAATCTCATTTTCGTAGGTTGCGTTCGGGCACCAGGGGCCAAGACGGTTACCTTATTTGTTGGTCATTCCTTTGTTCATTGGGCCTCAAAGTATGCGGACAGACAGGTATATGGCTGTAGCCTGGGACTGAGGAGCAGCCATCATGAGGTCCATTGGTGGGGTAAGAGCAGTATGCGTTGAGGCACCTTGCTGCCCTGGTTGACGGGAAACAACCTTTACAGCGCAACGCATGCATTTACAACGCAACCATTACAACGCATGACACTACAACGCACACCACTACAACGCATGCCATTACAACGCAGTCATTACAACGCATACCATTACAACGCATAGCATTAGAACACAAAGTACCCTTACACTATCCAACACTTACCCTACTGTTGCACCCCTTGGAGTTAGAATAGTAATTTTTACCCCTACACTATCCAACACTTACCCTACTGTTGCACCCCCTGGAGTTAGAATAGTAATTTTAACCCCTACACTATCCAACACTTACCCTACTGTTGCACCCCCTGGAGTTAGAATAGTAATTTTTACCCCTACACTATCCAATACTTACCTTACATGCAAAGTAATGTTATTCGTTGTAATGGTATGCGTTGTAAATGTAGTATGCGTTGTAGTGGAATGCGTTGTAAAGGCAGTTTCAAAGAATTTGTTATAATGGTATGCGTTGTAATGGTATGCGTTGTAATGGATGTTGCGGTGTAAAAATGCGTTGTAAAGGTAGGCGTTGTAAAAGTATGCGTTGTAACGTCATACATCCCTGGTTGACGAAGAAGGTGGCCCAGCTGGGCATCCCGGAAATGCTAGTTATCCACTTGGGGGAAAATGACTTGGTCAAGCAGTCGGGAGTGGCATTGTTACATTTGATGCAATGGGACTTGGAGGCCATAAGAAGCAATCTGGCTGGCGCCTGTATTGTTTGGACTGAGTTTGTGCCATGACGTATTTGGAAAGGGGCATTGAAGACGGCAGCCACTGAAAGTGCGCGGCACAGGTTGAATAGGGCTATGAGACTTTTTTGTGCGGAACATGGGATCAAAGTGATTGCTCACGTGGGCCTACAGCTGGAGGAGCCCCTTCTTTTTCGAGACGACGGAGTGCACCTTTCGTACATGGGAAAAGCATATTATTTGATGGAAATGCGGGATACTATCGGTCTGTTGTGAAACGAGTCTATCTGGTGCCAGCATGATTGAGAACGAAAGGTGCACTGGTTTGGGGTGGGGCAGGTAACCGCCCTCTGGGGGATCCCTGGTTGGCAGTACTTGGGAGGGGTGGGGAGTCCATGACCGGCATAATCACCCTTCGGGGAGGGGGATACAGGTGCAGGATGGGGGTGTGGCAGGCAGGAGTGCGATGGCTGGAGATGATGGAGGAGGTTGAATGAGAAGGGTAGAAGTGAATGATATAAGTGAAGAGGTTGTGGTGTGAATTGGGAGTTGAGTAATTGGAGTACGAGAGTGGATGATGGTTGGAAGACAGGAAGTTGGGGATTGGTTACCTGTTTATTTGGGTTATATTGAACTGGTTGTCAACCCTGTCCTAATAAATGGCCTTTTACTCTAAAACAACAGCGTGGAGTGGTTATTGCGCGATGCGGCCCCCAGGGGAAGTGGGGTCAGTTTTTTGTTCGCGCGATATCTTAGGACAGGGTGTGAGGTAGTGTAAGGGGTGGGTTTAGGGGGTGGGGGTTAGGGCTAGTATTTAAAAGGGGACAGGAGAGGAAGTCCTTCCTCTTCCTGTTCCCAGCGCCTTAGGGTTTAGGTCAGGAATGTTTGACCACCCTCCCACCCTACAGTTTAGGAGTGGGGATGGGGGCGTTTTTCATTTGATTATAAGCTTGCCAGTTTAGGACGGGTTGAGAGGGGTGTTTTTGGCAGTACTTGGGAAGGGTGGGGAGTCCATGACGGGCATAAACACCCATCCAGGGAGGGGGATACAGGTGCAGTATGGGGGTGTGACAGGTAGGAGTGCGATGGCTGGAGATGATGGAGGAGGTTGAATGAGAAGGGTGGAAGTGAATGATATAAGTGAAGAGGCCGTGGTGTGAATTGGGGCATGAATAATTGGAGTACGAGAGTGGATGATGGTTGGAAGAGATGAAGTTGGGGATTGGTTAACTGTTTATTTGGGTTATGTTGAACAGGCTGTCAACCCTGTCCTAATAAATGGGCTTTTACGCTAAAACAACAGTGTGGAGTGGTTATTGCGCGATATATATGAGCAGTATGTGGCTTTATGCTTTGAATCATTAAAGGAAAGGGAAAGATTTTCGCAACAATTGTGACAAAGGAATAGCGAGTGGTTTGTCAGGAAATAGATACAGTTGCCTCCCCAAGCAACATGGCTTGGGTGGGTTGCTGCCACTCACTAAGGAGCTTTAATTTGACAAGAAGTGTGCTCTTTGAATACGTATTGGAATATTTATTGGAATGCCCGGGTTGACACTTGACAGCAAGTAGATAAACAGTGCTCGAAGCAGCCTGAAGTAAATTTGATAGTTTTTTGTCTAAGTGCCACGATCAAGAGATCAGTCAAACTCTGTGTGGAATCTTGAGAACTACACTAGTCGAAGCATCAGTAAATCGACAAACTGTTAACCATGTTTGCGTTTTTCTAACCACTTTTCTTTGTGCAGTGCTTTAACCTTCTCTGGGCGTGCATTTTTGGACAGATGAATGAAGTTTGTCAAGGAAGGAGTGAAAATAGAAAGAAAGGCAACCGCGTGAAAGACGATTATGATGGATACCTAGCGGAAGATACTAATAAATTTTATTGCAGGTAAGACGGAGGCATCTTGTTTTTATTGATTTATATCTGCATTAAAAATACAATTTCATGCCAGCATTTCAAACGCAATCTTTACAGGGTAGACAGAAAAGTGAAACGACCCTCCTACGGAAATACTGTGATAAAGATTGTTTTTTATATAGTGCTCTAGAAGATGTTCTGCAACTCATTCACCTTATTTGTTAATGTTTGCTACGCCATAATATATTAAGCTCAAGCCAAATTGATTTTTGTGTAATCACTAGGGCTACATGGGGTAGAAGGTAGAATGGTGTATGACTGCTAGGAAAGAGTTACATTACGGCAGTGGGACGTAAGGATGCCGAAACTAGACAAACCTCCCTATTCTCAAGGCGTGGAAGGTGCAGTGGATTGAAGGGCAAATGATAGAGCAAAGGAAAGTTGTTTACAGAGGCATCTGTGGGATGGAACCTAGTTGTGGGTACCGCTAAACTCAGCTACACAGTGTAGGCGGAGTTTTAGCCAAACTCCACCCTCCAAGCAGAGTGCAGAGTGACAAAGTCTTAGTGAACTCTGCCGGCAGAGCGGAGTTTACCTCCAACCCTTAATGGAGATATGCTTGAAGAATGTTTATGCGCCAAATGTGGTTAATGGTGGGTTCTATCTGGTGTTGGAGCAGTTGCTACTCCTGTATGTGGGAGTGCCCCTGATATGGGCAGGAGCCTTTAACAGCATGCTTAATGGGAACTTAGACAGACACCCTCCGAAGATACACATTTAGCCCAACATGATTGCTCTGCGAGAGGTGATGGACTGTCTGTGATACATCGACATCTGTCGCGAGACGAATCCTGCAGTGCAAGAATACACATGCTATAGGCCTGCACAAGATGTCTCTAGTAGACTTAGTCGCTTCTTGCTTTCAAGTGAGGCTGCTGCATCTGCGGAGCAAATATGTGCGCTGGGACTTTTTTGTTGGTCCACGCTCCGGTACTACTGGAGTGGGGTGGTGAGTAGAAGTAGGCCGAAAGTCCCATTGTGGCACCTACATCCAGAGGCCCTTAGGGAAATCACGTGCCAGGAGGAGCTCCGGGAGATGGTTGTCACTTATTTTGCCACAAACTTGTTATCCACCAGTGGTAGTATTTTAGAGAGGGATGTGTTAACGGTGATGAAGCGAGGGGAATGCCTGTCGGGAGCTGGGGGGCACATGGAAACGGTTGGAGAGGGAGCTTATTGAGGCTGAGGATGCAGGATGCAGGATGAGCCACATGAGGGTCCAACGTGGGGTCGGATAAATATGGGATTGATTGGACTGCCACATTAGACATGAATTACACCAGCAGTTACACAGAGACAGTGATAACTTGGGGAGACTACTTGCTTGGTTGTTGAACCGGGTCACCCACCTCCACTCATACTAATGCTCAGGCGCCCTGATGGGACCACGAAGCCATCATGGAGGCTGTTATTAACTCGCTATTGCGTGACCACTTAGCTGCAATATACACGGAGGGCTCAGGCTCCAACCCAACCAAGATTAAACGGTTACTGGATGACCTTCCACTCCCTCACCATACTGCGTCACAGATGTGCGAACTCAGCAGGGTGCTTAGGCTTGAAGAGCTGCACAAGGCAATATGAGATATGTCACAGTGTAAGACTCCAGGGCCAGTCGGCCTCCTGGTGGCGTTCTTCCAGGAGTTTGTCAACCTCCTGCTCCCCTGCTTACTAGAGACCTTGCAGGAGGCCAAGAGACTGGGATTTTTATTGTCATCCATGAGAGAGGGACAGATGGTTATGCTCCCTAGCCAGGTAATGATGTAAGTGATCCTGCCTCTTATAGGCCCTTATCAATGCTGGGGTTGGATGCCAAACTGTTGGCCAAGGTGCTAGCGACATGTTGGTCGAGTTAGTGTGGGTTCATGCCGGGCAGGGGGACGCATATGAACATAGGGAAACTCTTGCATGTGCTGCACTTGTTGGAGGACGCTGGGGTTCGGACGGCAGTCGTCACCCTAGACATTGAAAAAGTGTTCGACACTTTGCGATGTGACTATTTGTGAGAGGTCCTGAGAAGTATGGGTCTGGGCCAAGAGTTTATATCTTGGATTCATCTTCTGTACTGCCGACCGATGGCCCGAATCCATAATGGCGGCATGATATCCGAAGGTCTTCATATCAAGAGAGACACGAGATAAGGCTGACCGCTGTCTCCACTTCTTTTCGCCCTAGCAATGCAACCATTGGCAATCAGGTTGAAAAGAGATATAGCCCAATGGGGTATAACCGTCTGTGGCCGTACACAATGAAGTCTCCTTATATGTGGATAACGCATTGCTGTATATTTGTCACCCTGAGGGAGCGATGCCAGTGCTCCTGGATGTATGGACCCCGTTCGGAGCTGTCTCGAGGCTCCAGATTAATCACTAGGAGTCGGTTACATTCCCACTGGCAGCCCTGGCACTGGAGCATGTCGCAGGCCTTCTTGATATGGGGCTTTGATGCGAGTTAGACCATTTTCGCTCTCTGGGTGTACAGGTGACCCACACATAGGACCCCAAGTATGCACAGAATGGGGGAGCAGTCATCACAGGCCTGGGGGTATTCATTTGGTTCTGGGGCCACCTGCCCCTATAGATCATGGGGCAAGTAGCTTTGGCGAGGATGGCTATGCTTCCTTGTTGCCTCTATGCCCTTCAAAACTCCTTTTGCTGAATCCCAGAATCTGCCTTTGACACCTTAAACGGTCTCTGGATCTCTTTGGTGTGGGCTAGGAATTGCAGTGGGGTGAAGCTGGCGGTGCTTAAGCTGGATGTAGATTTGTGGGGATGGGCATCCCAAATTTCCTTCTTTATTATTTTGCAGGTCCGCTGCAGTATGCAACACAGTGGTGTGCTGACGGTCCCAATGTAGAGAAGGCACTGTTGAAGGCTGGTGGAGCCAGAACTCCTGCGGTACCTCATGATGGGTTCACAAACTCCCCTGGACTGCCCGTTTGTAGTCCGTGATTCATAAGAAACCCATTCACAGTTCATTCAACATTCTAATGCACACAAAATAAGTAACTGTATATAAGCTTAAAATTAGGCTAACCCAGAGTATCCATGACAGGCGTGCAGCAAAACCATCAAAGTGCAGGGCAAGAGAACAGAATCTTGGTGAATTGGGTAGAAAAACGAACTAGTGGTTTACTGTAAACAAAGAAGTGTGCCTGGCAGTTGCACTGTGTAGAAATTCAACAACTTTTTTATTCCCACAATTAAGGACCAAGTCTTGCCAAGGTTGCTGAAATGCTTTTTAATAGTCTGGATTAGCAGTCTGTACCGACAGACTGTCTGTCTCTCATTTCAGTTTTTCTGGTAACTCTGTAACTATTTTGAGCCAATTTGCACGGCGGCTCCACAGCCACCATGCACGATTGGATGTAGAGACACAGGGAGGTAACCAATGCAAACCCAGCAACACTAACAGCACGCGTCTCCACGGAATCCAGCAGGTATGGCAGAAGGCCTTCTGCTCCAATCATTCCAAGCAAGCCTGTCTTTGATCCACCTGGTGTAACCTGGGAGGCAGCAAGGGATTGGCCAGTACTTAGTTTAGAAAACCTGGTGGGATCTTGGAAGCGTCCATCACGTTAGGCTTGTCATTCAGAGACTCTTGCACGTTTGTCACTGAAGCCAAGCAAGACGCTCTCTTACAGCTCAGGACATGCATGACAAGAAGAAGACTTTTATTACATCTAGTCTTAAACCAAATATTTGTATTGTTTTGTGGGACCCACCTAATGAATCTCACGACAAGTGTCGATATCTAGGCAAATAATACAAACCATATCTCGTATAGGTCGAACCACCTGAAATCTATTTATATAGTAATGAATAATATCTTTACGTAATTAAAATCAATAAAGATTGGGGGGTAAATCTGCTGTCCCAGTAGTGCACTGAAATATATGATGTTCTCTACATGCAAACCTAGGAAGGCAGAGTTAGAGACCGAACCATTTAGAACTGGCACCACAAGAAATCTCTGTAATTGTTTGAGCCCTGAAACTCTCTAAAATTGATTATGCTGATGGTGAAAATGATGATTCGAGTTCTCCCTCACCTCCAATGTATGTGCTTTGTTTGCATTCTTAAGTAGCAATGCAAGCCCTTTATTGCATGTAGCTTCCCATGGATCAGGGACAAAATGTTGCAACTGTCAGTGGTCTTTAAGTGGAGGTAAAAAACATGCTGACTGCTTCTTAAAGGCTCTCAGAGCGGGTGTGACTGCATTGAACAGTTCCTCAGTGCAGGTCGCGTGGCCGCTTGCTAGAGCCTCTCATCATAGATGCTGACTGTACGCAACACATCTACTTGCAGGTGCTGGCAGAGTGGACCAGTCTCTGAGGCGCGGGTAGTGACCACATAGAGCGGTCCATCATTACATGTGGTAACTGCGTGGAAGGGCCCCCCTGAGTCCATGTGGTGACTGTAGGGAATATGCTGGGTCCAGCATCTCACTGCACGTGGTGGCTGAATGACCCGAGATCTAGTTTCAGGTGGACACTGCCTGGCATAGCCCCCAGAACATGTGGCTAATCCATTGGGTATTTTGCTACAATATCAAGATTTTAACGTGATCCTGACAAAAGAATGTAGCCAAGATATCTACTACCAGAATCTCATAAAGGTAAATATAAACAGATATGTTTTCTCACCAACATTCTGACATGCATCCATGCTTGGAAATGCGTTTAAGTGGTAGTGGTTATGTGTAACAGTCTCCTGGTGCGGGCTGTGACTGACAACAACAGTCTGACAGTGCATGTGATGGATGTTTGGCACATACCTTCAGGGCATGTAGTCAAAGTCTAGAATGGGCCCTTAGTACATGTGGCGGGTCTATAGAAAATCGTCACGAGTCTTCGCTACCGGAGGCTGCATGTTTCCATCACTCACTTGAGGTGGGGCTGCAATACACAGCCTCGCAGTCCAGGTGGAAACTGCATGGAGCACGCTCCCAGGACAGTATTCTACCACCGTATCAAGAGGTTAATATGGTCCTGACCAAAAAACTGTACCCAAAAGATCCACCATCACAACATAATGAAGGCAAGAGCGTGTAGGCACTTTATGTATTCTGACATTCAGCAAAGCTTGAAAATACATGCAAGTGATGGTGGTCAATATATGGAACAGTCTTTCAGTGCTGGTTGTGGATCCAAGTAAAAACCTCTCAGGTGGTCATTCATCGAACAGTTTCTGAGGTGCAAGAGGTTACTACATCGAAAACAGATGGTGACGGCAAGGAACAAGCGGACAGCGGAGAAGGCATAGTACATCTTTACATTGCAACCCACGTAGGACAATTACATTGTAACCCACATAGGACAACTGGAGATTACATTGAACATCTCAATGCAGTCAGTGACTGCATAAAACATATTCCAAACTTAGGTGGTAACTGCATAAAACAGCCTCTCTGTGCAGATGTTAAGGCTGCATTAAAGAGCCTCTAAGTGGAGGTGGTAACTTCATAGAGAAACATGCAAGTGCTAGTTGTGAGTACATGGGACAGGGTATCTGTAGGTGAAGACTGCATGGATAGTAATCGTTGTGCAGTTGGTGACTACAGAAGGCAATGTGATGACAGCCTCATCGTGTACATGGTGGTGTCTGCATGATACAGCCTTTCAGGCAAGTAGTGACTATTTGGGTCATCCCCTCAGTTCGAGTGGTGACTTTGTGAAATAGCCTCACAATGCAGGTAGTGACTGCATGAAAAAGCTTGTTGTGATTACAGGTGGTGACTGCTAATTATAACATCCTCTCTGTGCACTTTGTGCATGGCTCAATGCATGTTAGGCCGTGAGTACCAGCACCCTGTGTTGCACTGCTGCACTTGGAGTCAGTGCATACCAGCACATTCTGTAGAGCTCTCTGTGCACTTTCAAAGAGCTATTACAGGTCTTCTGTTTAGGGCTGCCTGTCCTATGAGGCAGTGCATAGAAGCACTCTTTGGTAGGGGCTGCATGCACTTTAAGATGTTTCCAGCACTTCTGCACACTGCTGGGATGCACCAGCAACGCTTCTTTGTAGTCCATCAAGACAACACTCGCACTATCCTGTCACAGGAGTGAGACAAAATGCTTTGGGACTTTCTATTTCCAGTGGAGATGTATTTTTCAGATTAAGAAAGAAGAGAAGAGAACGAATCCCATATGTCGGCGTCTAAGGCAAAATAAACGGTCCCAGATGCTCGGGGTCTGACTTCGGTCTTCAGTGAAAAGAGACAGCGAGCGGTGGAAAGAATGAGGCAAGGAACCAATGTCTTAAATATCCCTTCTGCTTGTTAGCTTTAGGTGGCTGCTGTTGTTCCTTGGTCTCCATATCTCCTGCTAGAGCCCATAACATTCAGGATCCACAATATGCTATGAGACCTGGCTCTTAGCATACTTTGCAGCTGCTTCCAATCAGGACATCTGATTACCTACAAACATTAAATTACAGTTTACTGATCTATCATTCTTTATTGGTGTTCCTTGATGCTGCATCGTGATGGGGTAGCCCAAACCTCAATAATTTACTAAACCCCAATTTTTCGATCACCTTCAAATTTACCTCTAGTAGCTCAGCTCCAGTAACATGATCTAGCGATAAGAGTAAGCACCCTCCACGACATCAGGCCCAACAAAATTACGTAAGGATGGGTGCAACTTGCGGACTTTCACTCAATTTCAGCAATTTCTCACCAACAATATTTGGCTTCTATATGATACAGTCACATTTCAGGGCACGCCAAACCATTCCTGTGCATCACTTGTGGAATAAGCGGTTAAGTATATCGTAAACGCGGCCCATATATTCTTGGGCCTTGATGCTGCTGGTAATTCTTCCGCATATACGTCTAACTGATTCTTGCAGTACACCACATCTGCTAGCCACTGATCAAATTTTGGGGCCATTCTCCCCCCAATTTTAAGCTGCTTTCCTCTTTGCCAATAACAGAGTTATCACCACTAATTTACGGTTCGAGAGTTATATATCTGTGATGAGACGTAATAGATGTGAGGGGTGCAGCCCACTGGCTCCATTACCATGTTTGATATGGCCTGAGTTACCTGTGTCCAAAAATGCTGCGCCTTCTCACAACATCATGCCGGATACATTAAATCTGCATTAGGCCTGTTGTAGCGCGCACAGCAAGAAGGCAACCATAACCGAACAGTTGGAGTGGGGTGTAATATAGCTGCTGATTGTATTTCAAATGTATTATTTGTAGACTGCAGGTAGCCATTAGTTGGCCATTAAGCGCGCAACAGAATTCCCAATCTTTCAGTGAGAGCAGAGGGTCCAATACGGTATTCCATTTGTCTATGTGTCCAATCTGGCTGGGAGGTGTCTCCTTTTGCATAATGTTGTACAGTCTAATTATTAATCTTCAAAGCCCTTTTATATTGAACTTTTTTTGGTGGGAGGGAATGTTGTGGGTGGAGAGGTTAGGTGGGAAGTTAGGGAAAGTGTGAATGGGCTATTTGGGGTTTTGCATGTGGAGGGAGTGGGTCTGTTGTGGGTGGAGAGGGTGGGAAAGAAGTTGAGACAAGTGTGAAGTGACGATTTGGGTTTTGGGTTTTGTTTGCTTGGAGAGGGGATGTAGAGGGTGGTTTTCGAATAAAAAAAATAGTAATTGGCTTTTCCTTGTCCCTATTAGTCTTTGCATTGCTAGTTAACGTAGCGTAGTATTGTGCTTTTGGGGCGAGGTGAGAAGCTATCCTCTGAAATTGTCCCATATTCTACTGTAAATTTAGTAAATTACCTTTTTTTCCTAGACTTATCCTACCTGAAGGCCCTTGCCAACTGTTTATTCTTCAGTAGGTTACTTACTTCTTCCTGCAGTCCAGTAATTATACCTGGCCACTAAAGTGGCGCTGGGAAAAGAAAACTGGTTCATAGCATTCTGTTTCACGTTATTGCTTGATGAGGTTTTGTTTGTAGCACCCAGCCACCCAATGATACTGTATACAAGTTAGTTTAGTTACTGCCCTTGTTTTACCCTCTGTAACTATTGACAACTAATGGGGTCTGCCAACAACATACAAAAAAATTACAAAATTATTTATCTCTCCTACCCAAGACCAACTTCAGTACTAAGCTATGAACTAGTTCTTCTAATCCTAATAGACTGAACAATGTCTGCTACCTCTGTAAATCTTCCCAAACCTTACTGCAGGGTTTCCCAATGGGCCTTCTTAAAGCTGGTAGTGAACTAGCACTAATGGAGAAGAAATCACAAAGCAAAGTCCCACTCCCACCTATGCCTAGTGAGGTGAACCCCAACTGTAGGATTATTCAGAAGGAGTAGCCTTCACTTGCAACTTGACTGAACGAAAGCACACAGTTATGGTAATCAAAGACTGAGACAAGACGATTATGACATGTCATATTACAAACAACAACTTGCAGTAGTAACTTCTAAGCAATCTGGGGAGCTAGTAATAACTATTAAATTTATTAAAAAAATTAAAACTAAACTTGCAAAAACCTTGAGTCAGGACTCAGGAGAAGGTTAGGTTATTACATATTGCATAGATTTTGTAAGCAACACAATACAAGGCCTGATTCACAAAGGTAAAGTAAGTTACACTTTTGGTGTTACTTTATCTCGCAGTGTAAGTTTACGACTGTAACTTTTCCATCAGTAACTTTACAAGTAGTAACTTTGTAAGCAATAAGTGACCCCTATCATTTTGAATGGAATTACTATTTTTATTAGTTAGTTACTACTCTTAAAGTTACTACTCATAAAGTCACTGTTGGTAGTACTGTTACACTGCATGAGTGAACTTACACCAAAAGTATAACTTTTCACTTTGTGAATCAGGCCACCTAGTGCACACTAGTACTACATATCCCGGAACAGACATTGTTCTAAGACTGCACTATAATGATGATGTCCCTTTGATGCCTGGGTGGGTAAGTAGGACTGATGTTGGCTAGTATTGTTTAGTTAGGAAGATCCTGTAACAGTGAGCTGGTGTTGCTTTCACAACATCCACCCTGCCAAGTGTGTGATCCATTTATGGTGTAAATTCTTAACTCACACCTCAATAGGTCAATAGGTCATAACCTCGGGAAAGAGGGTTAGGAGTTTGATGAATGGATAGGAATGGAAAAAAAGACCATTGTGTACTTTGCTTAAAAGAATTCATGCACACTCATAGCAGTCTTTAAGGTTTAAAGCAGAATGTTGCCATTTAACATGTAGTCTGCTGCATGTCAGCAGAGTGACATTGTGGAGTGTTCGAAATTTTAATGATAGAAGGGGTCGACCGCACGTCAGTCCGGGAAGGATTAACTCTCCCTTGACGTGGCGACAAACAACAACGATTGATTCTGACCGCGCTTTCTACCGGGAAGGATTATCTTTACCTCCGACCTGGCCCAGCACAATAACGATTGATTTCGACCGCGCTTTCTACCGAGAAGGATTATCTTTACCTCCCACGTGGCCCAGCACATACAAACGCTAGCTCCTACGGTGATCTTACTCTTGAGATGTCCGTCCCCCAGGTGGACGATTAACACCATATTCACAACAATTTGGGAATTTTAACGAGAGACACTGTGTTTCCTCACTGCGAGAGTACTATCCATCTACCTCTACCTTGAAATCATGACTGACTGGGTGCCCGCCCCAATCCCCCGTCCTGATGAAGACCCCGCCGCAAGGAATTTAACAATACCTGCCATTTCTAAAAGGGGTCGAAACGTCGATAGCTTTTGTTTTTGTCATCAGCTCCACCTTCCCAAATATTTAACATTTAATGTACCAAGCGGGGGCAACAAAAGTTGTGAAAGAACGCGTCCCCGCTCAGTGCCCGGCCAAAGGACACATACGCGAATGTCGCAACCAAGCCTAGGTACTGGGTACGGTGCTCTGCGGGCGCAATGATAAAAGTTCCAGGCGTTTGAGGAAACCGAGGAACCAAGAACAGCGCGCGTGGAGTGGAACAGCGGCGAGATCATAGAACAAGATGACGAGTCTGCTGAGGAGATCGGAGGGAGGACGTCGTCGATATCTCTCAGACTATGGACCCAGGGCGCAAAGAGGAGGCAACGGAACTCTTTCCGGTACCGCCGGCATGCCAGCCGCACTCCCGGAGGAGCGTGGCTACCAGAGGTGCGCATCCGTATACAGGGCTGGTTTTTAAAGGGGGCCCTGCTGAGAAGGAACCTGTAGCCAGGGCAGGGGAGGGATAAAAACGAGGAAAGCACTTTTTTGTCTTTGTAGTGTATTCACCCACGTTAAGCTGACTTTTACCTGGTGGTGGTACGGCGTGGCGGTGTACGTCTCTCACTCCCCTCCCTCTAAACACTAGTGGCAAAATCCGAGCACCCTATGTAAAAAGAGTATTTTTGTTGTTTTGCTTTAATGCTCCATGAGTGCCTGCTGCTCGAACGGGGACGAGGTCCATTTCTACAGCCTTCCTCTGAAAGAAAGACGGGATGAAAGCCAGAGCCCTGTTATTTTGTTAATTTAGAAAAAAACTGCGAACAAACTCCTTTGTTTGCATCGCATAACCTTTCTGCCTCACCTTGCCCAATCACACTGACCAGTCCAAGATCTTTTAAGTGTTCTGTGGGACGCCGTGATAATGCTGCCGAGAGGAGAACGGCTATTTTTGCCCAGTCGTGAGGGGAACGGCCAACATTGGCCCTATTGTCATCAGCCTGCCGTGAGGGGAGCGGCCATCATCGCCATCACTTACACTGAGGTTTTGTAATTCTCGAGTCTGACTCCATTTTGTTCTGTGCCATCATTTTGTGTTGCCCTCACGTAGGCCTGTGAAGGTAGCCTGGCGAACAAAGTGGCCTGGCCTTCTTAGTTCATGTATGCATTAACTAGGTTTCTTTTTGACTCTGAAATGAACTGTAAGAAACTGATCTCTTCACCTGAAACTGACCTCGCAAAGCCAATTTCCCAGATCGATCTTTGTTTGAGATTGCCCATCAATGTTCAGGACATTGTTAACTTTTAGTTTCCTTGCACATGGCTTATCTTGTTCAGCATCTGTTACTGTTTCTTTTTTATGTTTCTTCATTACATGGGTTATGCTTTCAATTATAGGTTTGTCCGGCTTGTGGAGATTGAATTTGGGACATTCCTAATAATTAACTTTTGGGTTGGGATACTGTAAATTGAGTTTTTGTTATGTGATACTTTGTTTGAAAATGTACCTAATTGGCTAGAATTTTGTGCAGTGGGTGTACATTTATAATGTGAATATTGGGTATAAAAGGAGACGTCTCGCCTTAGTAAAATGAGCAGTCTCCTGAGAATTTACACCGTGATGTATTTCTAGGATCACTGTTACTAGCTGCAGCTAATAAACTTGGTCTCTGTTGCCATCCAGAAGAATTCAGTGTCTCTGTATACCAAGACAGGTGAACTCGAAGATCTTAAGTGTGCCCCTGACGCCGCTGGGTTAAACCCCGGTTCTTCAACTGGCGCCCAACGTGAGGCGACTTCAGCGGTGCTGGTCCAAGCCCGAAGATTGTGAGGAGCCCCATGAGGAAATTCTGGAGGACGGCCGCCACTTCATCGACCCCTGCATGTTGAAGTGGACCGAAGGTTTTTTCTGCGAGGCTTTCCCTTTCCGACGGCTGTGAAGGACTGCTGCCCTGACTGTCGCCCAGTCTTGGACCCTCTTTTGATGATTTGTAAGGCGAGACATTAGGCGGTCTTCTGGTGGCGTGACAGACATTTTGGTTAAGTATAAGTGGGTCGCTCCCACGACTTTGTTTTGTTTCTTGGTCTTGATTCGGCCATTGCAATAGTCGAAGCCGAGGGGTTCGTATATTTGCAAGTGTATCATTTTTGATAACCCCTTGAAGTTTGAAGCAAGACTAGTGAGCTAAAAGATGCCTGGTTTTAGCAAATTTAAGAAATGGTTTTGTTGTAGTTGTAATAGGGATTCCCGACTGGAGGACTCGTGTCCGATACCTCCGGTTGGAACTCCAACTTATGAGCTCTATTCAAAGCTTGGTGTAGGTCTCATTACCTTTAATGAAGTATGGGTCCGTTATACAAGGAAAGATGGTGTTTTACGATGGCCCCAACATGGTAGTTTTGGATCAGATGTTTTAGATAACCTAGAAGTTGCGCTATTTAAGAAGAAAGCCCGGCCGGCGATGTTTGACTCTTTCCGCCTTTGGCGTAAGGAAGACAAACAGCGAGAGATTAAGCAAGCTAAGAGAGATAGGAAGGAAAGGAATATATCGGTAATGCAAGCTGCTAGGCAGTTTAAGGAAGATGAAGAAGATTGTGCGATTGAAGTGTCAGATAGACAACATTGCATGGGCATTGACAAATGTTACCCGGCTTTGCCAACCCCCTTTCAAATGTGACTGAAGATCCTGAAAATGATCCTTTGATGTCACATTTACTGAAATTACCACCCCCTTATGTGCAGGGTGCTACTGCACCTCCATTACCTACAGTTGTTGCACCCCTTGTTGTCGTTCAACCCCCTGTTGTTGTTCAGCCACCCGTTGCTTCACAGGTGGTTCTTCCTCCCCCACCGCAGCCCCCTCCAGGGCCGCCAGCCTTGCCACCAGCCTTGCCTCAAACTCCTTTGCCTTACACTCCTTTATCTTTGACTTCTCTTATTTCTGTCCCTATGTCTCTGTCGCCTCAAAACACTTTGTCTCCTGTCCTCATGTTAACTTCTTCTCCTTCTGCTCGGCAACGAATGACTGAGACTGTCACTAGTCGTTTGTCTCCTTTCTTTGGGTCACTGAATATGACCCCTGTTTCTGAACGTAAGCAGAGATGTAGTCAGCTCCCTGGTCCCGAAGAGCAGGCAGTGTTAGATCTCCTTGCTCGTAGATGGGTTTTGAATACCTCCAAGTACAGTCCACAAGTGGTTATGGATATCTTCCTACAGTGGGAGGCACCAAAACAAAGGTATGTTTTTGATGTCATGTGTACCTTCCTTCGCGAGGAGTGGGAAGATAATGAGTTGGGTTCAATTACACTTGAATTGCCTAATGTTCAGTCTGAATTTGCTAAAGGGACGATAGTGGGTTCCGATGTTGAGGAAGCGGTAGAGACACTACTCACTTTTAGGTCTAGACTTCCACCTCAGTCATTGTTCGAACCTGACCCTTCTGTTAGGAGAAAAGTGAAGCAGTATCCTATGAGAGAGGTTCCCCTTGTATGGAGAGAGGCAGTTGTGGCTGATGCCGCTCATGGTATTGCGGCTGCACCGGCTCATTTTCAGCGAGTGTGGGTGCATGTCCCTTGGAAGAGAGCTGAGGTCCTGGCTCTTAAGCAGACCTTGCCTGACCCCCGTAAAAATCCTGCTGGTTATTACAAGGAGTTGTCTCAGACAGTTGATGCGTGTGTTATGAATTTAGCTGACATAGATATGTTGATGGGTAATGTAGTTCCTCAACCCTTGTGGGCGAAGATTCGTCGCGAGGATCACGCGCCAGATTTAGGAGATACAAGGGTTAATATTACTGCTGCAGATGGTTGGCAGGTAGGAGGTGCCAAACCTGAACCCTTAGTTGCAGAACTACCTGGTAGGATTATTAATTTAATGAAAACTATGATGCCTCCTCTGCGGGTGAATTGGGACAAGTTAGCAGCATGCAAACAAAAGAAAGACGAGAGTATGTCTGATTTCTTCACTAGGTTTGAGGAAACATTCATTGATCTCTAGTGGTCAGGACATGAGTACAGGAGGTGGTCAGAGGTTGTTTGTAGATAAGTTTATTTTTAATTTACTTCCTGAACTTTCTAATAAGTTAAAGGACTCTGAGAGTTTATGGGCTGTTTCTTCTTAGGCCCAGATATTGGCTACTGCACAATACTATGAGAATAGAGATAAAGATGAGAAGGATAAAGTAGAGAAGAAGACTAGAGAATTAAAAATGAAAGTTCTTCTGCAGCAGGCTTATCCGCCTCGCCCTAAACAGCGTCAGTTTCAGCAACCCTCCTAGTTTCAGCAACCCCCACAGTTTCAGAAACTGTTGCAGAAGCCTGAGTCTTTTGCTTCGCGACTCCCGCTAGGCCCTAATCAGTGTGCTTATTGTAAAGAAGAAGATCACTTCAAGAATAGTTGCCCGATCTTGCTACAGCGTGTGAATGGTATGTCTGGTCTGAGAGGTCGTGGTGGTTTCCAACAAGTACCTAGGGGTAGGGGACGTGGTACGTTTCCCAAGAATGAACATTCCTTTTCCCCTCAGAATTCTCTGAATTATTTTGACCAACAGAATGTTCCGACCTTCCAGTCCGCGCAGTACTACACTGATGATTATTATGTTGGAAGTGAGTGCTGGTTTTAATGATAGGTAGGACAGCCATGGACAAAGGGAGGGAGTAGTGTCAGTTCCAGTAGACCAGAGTGGACCTTATGTTGAAGTGATTACATCAGGTGTGGCAGAACCTTTTCTTTTGGATACTGGTGCAGCAAAGAGTTCTATCATGCACTCTAAACTCCCTGGCGCACCTTTGTCTGGCTTGACCAATGTTTCAGTAGGATTTTCTGGCGCGCCAGTTCGAAACCCGGTTTCTTGTCCTTTGCTCCTTTCTATTGGTCCCTATGAATTGGAGGCTCCCCTTATTCTAACGACTGGCTGTGGCGAGAATCTGTTGAGTTTGGGCTTGTTGAAAAGATTGCATGCAACATTACATTGTTCTCCTTCGGGAGTACATCTTAAGGTGGGTAAGAAAGTGATTTCCCCAATGTATCTGTCTAAGGATCGCCTTCCACTGGAACTGCGTTCTCTCCCTGATACACTTTGGGCTACAGGTCCCAATGATGTTGGTCTCTTGCAGATTCTACCCTACGTTGTTACCCTTAAGTCGAATGCTAAGTTACTTCGCATTCCTCAGTACAAAATTTCCAGTGATGGCGAAAGAGCTCTTTTAGCGATTATCTATGATTTGGTTGAGAAAGGTGTGGTTGAAGAAACAAGAGGTAATGTGTGTAACAGTCCTGTTCTGCCGGTCCTTAAGCGTACTGACTCTTCTCAGCCACCTGTGTATCGGTTTGTGATCGACCTTCGAGAGGTCAATAAGACACAGTTTCCTGTTATCCCCGACATTACTGCTTTATTGACTATTGACTATGATCCCTGCCTCAGCTGCTTGGTTTTCTGTTATTGATCTGAAGAACGCTTTCTTCAGTATTCCGATTGCTGAGGAAAGTAGGGATATTTTTGGCTTCTCTTTAGGAGGCCGCAGTTTCCGAGTTAAGCGCGATCCTCAAGGTCATTGTGAGAGTCCCTCCATTTATATTTCAACAAGCTTTTACCCCTGTAGAAACGCCACACAAAAGGAGTTGTAATTCATATTTATTGCGGGTTTGCAAGCAGAATCGGCTCCATGCGCCAACGCCGATTTCCAAGCCATACGCGTTTCTGGCAGCATGTCTGCCCTTGTTCACTGGCTAACAACAGTCACAGCTACTATGAGGATCTATTTTCAATTATAATGAGTCCCGCCTCAGTGGGCGTGCCGTAATGGCCTTCTGGATCATGTAGTTGCTCAGGTATTAAACCCCAGTGGGTGCCGTCGAAAGTTGCCAAAATTAAAAGTTTATGTATTCCCCCTGTGGGTTGCCTGGTCGATGGAGACCACAATTCAGCGGGCATTTCATCTCCACAATTCAGGACTCCCAATCCATTAGAACGTCGTGGATATTTGGCATTCCTGGTCTGCTTTTCAGGCAGCTGGGCGTTTCCGCGGCCGGGCCAGCCGCAACAAAACATTTCAACAAGCTTTTACCCCTGTAGAAACGCCACACAAAAGGAGTTGTAATTCATATTTATTGCGGGTTTGCAAACAGAATCGGCTTCATGCGCCAACGCCGATTTCCAAGCCATACGCGTTTCGGGCAGCATGTCTGCCCTTGTTCACTGGCTAACAACAGTCACAGCTACTATGAGGATCTATTTTCAATTATAATGAGTCCCGCCTCAGTGGGCGTGCCGTAATGGCCTTCTGGATCATGTAGTTCCTCAGGTATTAAACGCCAGTGGGTGCCGTCGAAAGTTGCCAAAATTAAAAGTTTATGTATTCCCCCTGTGGGTTACCTGGTCTTCAGTATTCCGATTGCTGAGGAAAGTAGGGATATTTTTGGCTTCTCTTTAGGAGGCCGCAGTTTCCGGGTTAAGCGCGCTCCTCAAGGTCATTGTGAGAGTCCCTCCATTTATAGTCAGGCTTTGAAAACTCAGCTTGATACTCTTGCATTGCCTTCTGGTGCTACTCTTATCCAGTATGTTGATGATCTGTTGGTTGCTGCTGATGATGAAGAGATTTGTAAAAAAGTTACTCTTTCTTTGTTGCGACACCTGTCTGACCTTCATCATAAAGTGCCACCTTCGAAGTTGCAGTATTGCCGCCAAGAAGTGACCTACTTAGGCCATCTCTTGTCGAAGGAGGGAAGACGATTGACCCCAGAGTGTATTCAAGCGATTGCCCAAATTACTGTGCCTTGCACACAGCGAGAGGTGCGTGCCTTCTTAGGTATCACCTCTTATTGTAGAGAGTGGATTCCGAATTTTTCTTTGCTAGCGAAACCTTTGTTGTCACTTACTCTTAAGGACACACCACACCATCTTCCTTGGTCTGACGAATGTCAGAAGAGTTTTACTGAATTGCGTGATGCATTGTGTTCTGCTCTGGTGTTGGGTACCCCCGACTACAGTAAACCTTTTACACTTTATGTACAAGAGAAATAAGGTTGTGCGTTGTCAGTGTTGACGCAACAATTTGGAGACAAGCAGCGCCCATGTGCGTATTTTTCAGCTACTTTAGATCCGGTAGCTAGGGCGTTGCCTAGTTGTCTAAGAGCTACAGCGGCAGCGGCTGTTTCTATCCGACAGTCTGCTGGTTTGGTATTGGATAATACATTGATTGTGATGGTCCCCCATGCAGTGGATACCCTATTGAATAGAACGCAGACTCAACATCTTGCCAGTGCGCGTTTGTCAGGTTATGAGTTGACACTTTTGGCTAGCCATGTGCACATCAAGCGGTACAACACATTGAATCCAGCTACATTGTTGCCGATTTTTGTAGAGACAGATGCTCAGGAACAGCATGATTGTTTTCTCCCGACAAAGGAGGAAACAAAGGGTAGAGTTGATCTGAGAGATACTCCTCTTTCGAATCCTGATGGTACACTATGGGTAGATGGTTTGTGCTTTAAGCTTCCGAATGGAGAGACGACTGCAGCATATGCTGTCACAACTTTGCACACAATTGTTGAAACAGCACGTATTGCACAGAATTCAGTGCAAGCAGCGGAGTTGATAGCATTGACTAGAGCATGTGTGTTGTCAAAAGGAAAGAGAGTGAATGTTTATACTGATAGCCAATACGCATTTGGCGTGGCTCACAGTTTTGGTCGCTTATGGAAAGAGAGAGGATTTCTTACTTCTCATGGTATGAAAATTCAGCATGGACAATTAGTGAGTGAACTTCTTGAATCACTTACTTTGCCGACCCAAATTGCGATAGTGAAGTGTAGTGCACATAAGAAGGTTACGGATGATGTGGGTCGAGGGAATGCGTTTGCAGATGAAGTAGCGAGAGAAACGGCGAAAGATGTGACGAGTCGGATGTATGTTGCAGGTCCTGCCAGATGGGTTGTGGAAGGAGGAATGTGTGAAGATACAACAGAAAGTGTGAAGATGATTCAGGTAGAAGCTACTGAGAAAGAATTGAGTATGTGGAGAGAGAGTACGGGAATGTTGGATTCAACAGGCTGTTGGGTTGAGTTGTCAGAGCACCAGCGATGGTTGTTGCCGGAGGGCATCCCAGCGCTTCAGTGGACCAATTCATCTTCGGGGATGAATTGGTCCACTGAAGCGCTGGGATGCCCTCGGGTAACCATGCGCGATATAAATGAGTAGTCATTCATTCATTCATTCATGTGCTTCGGGTGGTTACTATGGCTCATGGGTTGGCTCACATTAGTTCAAAAGGGATGTACGTCATTACCACGCACACTTTTACAACGCGTTCCATTACAACGCGGTTGTAACAACGCAAGTCGTTACAACGACTTGCGTTGGGGGGGGCGCAAATTAAAAAAATGTAATTTACTATTCCAACACCAGTCCCCGTGGATAGTAGGGAAGGTGTTGGGATAGTAAATTAAATGATTTACTATCCTTGAGCGCCACCCAGCGCAATTCGTTGTAACAACTTTCGTTGTTATGACCGCGTGGTAATGGTACGGCGTTGTAACGCTTCCGTTGTAAACGTCGCATACCGTTCAAAAGGGATATGTAAGTTGTTGGCTCCGGTATGGCAGAATGGTGGAATTCCTAGGTGCGCTGAGAATTTTGTTAAACACTGCATGATTTGCTTGATGTATAATCCTGGAAAGGGAACCCCAACTCCAGCGGGTAATTTTGCTCCTCCAACGTATCCGTTCGAGGTGCTGCAGATAGACTACATTCATATGGAAAGATGCAATAACTTGAAGTATTTCCTTGAGGTTGTTTGTGCCTTTTCCAGATGGATAGAGGCCTACCCCCTAAAGGATAATACTGCCTTGTCTACAGCCAAGGTTTTGCTCAAAGAATTCTTTCCCAGATTCAAAGAAATCTTTCCCAGCTATGGCTCGCCAAGGATGGTGTGGAGTGATAATGGAAGTGAATTTGTGGGTCAGATTATGAAGAAAGTATGTGCAGGTCTGGGTATCAAACAGAAATTTCATGCTGTGAATCACCCCCAGTCAGCAGGCCTGGTCGAGTGCTATAATGGCACTCTGAAGCTGAAGTTGGCCAAGGTGCAAGTGAGCTCTGGTCTTACATGGCCCGATGCCTTACCATTGGCACTTTTGTCCACGAGAACGACAGTACATTCTTGCGTGGGACTTAGCCCATACGAGATTGTTTTTGGATGTCCGGAGAATGTCTGGGGTGTGGTGAGGCCTAAGAAGTACAGTGATATTGAGTACCCTATGTTGGTTGACTACTTACATGATTTGACTGCTAAATTACGTGTTCTTCACCAACAGGTCCATGACACTTTGCCTTCAGTTTCTGTAGACGCAGGCCACACGATTCAACCTGGCGACTGGATTCTAACCAGGAATTTCCAGAGGTCAAAGAACTTGGAACCAAGATGGACCGGTCCATACCAAGTCCTGTTATCAACTCGGAATGCTATTAAGGTGTTCGGCATGAAAAACTGGGTACATGGTACCCATTGCAAGAAGATACCTTTGCCCTTACCGTACGATAAGTGGGTCCGGGAAGGTGTTGCCGATTCCGAGAGTGAAAAGGTTCCGAGATTTGTACCTTTTAGCGATGCAAATCGGGAATGGACTCAGTGTGAACGCGCGGATGATGAAGTCTTGCAAGAAGCTGTGCCGCCGTGTTTGAGACTTGATACTACGCACCCAGAGACACTCTTTCAGGATCAAACTGTGCCTGCTAAAGAACGCTACAACTTAAGGTCTAGAAAGGACAAATAAAATCTGATTTTTTTTTGTGAATTACACTCTTTCAGACAAGAGACTATTTTTCTTTTTCTTTTTCGAACCACCATCTGGGTTCAGCTGCAGGGTCGCAGTATAAGACTTAAGGGGTGGCCCGCGTATTGACGTAAGGTCTGCGGTTCTAGGGACGTCTAGGATGCCTGGACGCACACTTGAGTGAAGAAGGAAAATTGCTGCGAGCAGCACGTTAGAGGATTGAGTCTGTTGTAACTGAAAGAGATGTTGAGAGAATAGATCTTAAGACAAGATTTTGTACATTGATACATAGCAAATGTTTTATGGAGTGGTGTGGCTCACTGGTTAGAGGCGGCAGACCCGAGAGCAGAGGACGGCCCGGGACCAGGGTTCAATTCCCGACGCGGCAGGGTCGTGGACCAGGGTCAGCGGACTCGATAATTCTCATCTCGGTGCCTACTTTAACCTGGGGTCCCACTCCGCAACTCTGGGCATTAGCTTGCCTCATCTCCACAACGGCCCCCCACATACGCCGGGGATGCCTGGTTTCACCTTGGAGATACCCAGTAGGGACCATCTCACAGGGAAAGCCAGGACGGGTTCCCCAGCGGTCTACTGCGCAGAGATACTCCTTCGGGAGTCGATTCTAGCGCATTACAAACCCACAATTAATTAATTCATTAATTGTGCTTTTTGACATTTTTAAGTATTATGTTAGCTTGTGTGGGTTGGACTGTCTATGCTACACAACAGACATCTGCATCCACCTCCCAACCTATGCTTTCTTTCACTACTGTTTCTTTGCACCAGTTTTATACGTTGCCTGAACATGAACAGACAAGGAGATCAGAATTTGTCAACAACTCGTTCATACAGTTGTTGCATCAGCATCAGTTAGTAGTAAATACCACTAATTGTTGGGTTTGTGGTCTTTTACCTTATTCGACAGATAAAGGTCTGCCATATTTGGTTTTGACTTTGCCTTTTTCTTTTAATGGGTCTGTGTGGGCTTTTCAGACCATGTTTATCTATGCAAATGAGGTACGCCCCTTACGTTCCCTTAAAGATAACTCAAGCAATAGTGCCTTGATAAGGGGAATAGTAGCTAGGATCCGAGATATTGATGCATATAATGCTATCCCTAAGGATGAGGTGCAGGCTTACGTTGGTTGGAACGTGACTGGATATAGTACCAGCTTGACAGAGAAGGAGAGACGAAAAAGGTCTCCCCCTATTTGGATTGTACCCCACCGAGGCCATGTTTTTTGCAAGGTAATGGTCGGAATCCGAAAGCTCAGCTAGGTAAGAGTGTGTGTGCTCAAACCTATGTCTATTCATCTCGGACTTCACCGTTAGTGCCAGCTAAAGGCACATATTTTGTTTCTCATGACAGAGCCTACACATGGTTGCCACCTGATTTTTCAGGAACGTGTTATGTGGCGTTCTGCTTCCCCCTACATACACTACTGCTTCAGACTATCATAGAACGAGATATGGTAGAGGTGTCTTCAGTCAGGAAAATACTGCAGCAGACTAAGTAGGAGATTTCTTCAAGGGCTTCCTGCCCTTTTGGGGTCCTATGATCAATAGTAGGCATATTCGACAGCTTGTCTGCGTTGTTGAAGCTACTATTAATGAGACAGCAGGTGCTCGTAGTAATGTTACAGCTGAGCTTCAAGCGGACCGCCTTATGACTTTGCAGAACTGTATGGTATTAGACATCATACTTGCAGATCGAGGAGGAGTATGTAAATTGATTGGATCCAGTTGCTGTGTTTACATACCAGATAATGCCCCTACAGTGTACCAAGCCATCTCTAGGTTGTATAAAATCTCTAAGTCTATCCATGTAGACGAAGGAGACTTTTAGTTTTCTTGCACATGCCTTATCTTGTTCAGCATCTGTTACTGTTTCTTTTTTATGTTTCTTCATTACATAGGTTATGCTTTCAATTATAGGTTTGTCCGGCTTGTGGAGATTGAATTTGGGACATTCCTAATAATTAACTTTTGGGTTGGGATACAGTAAATTGAGTTTTTGTTATCTGATCCTTTGTTTGAAAATGTACCTTATTGGCTAGAATTTTGTGCAGTGGGTATACATTTATAATGTGAATATTGGGTATAAAAGGAGATGTCTCGCCTTAGTAAAATGAGCAGTCTCCTGAGAATTTACACCGTGATGTATTTCTAGGATCACTGTTACTAGCTGCAGCTAATAAACTTGGTCTCTGATGCCATCCAGAAGTATTCCATGTCTCTGTATACCAAGACAGGTGAACTCGAAGATCTTAGGCGTGCCCCTGACGCCGCTGGGCTAAACCCGGGTTCTTTAACACCAGCCTGCCGAGAGGGGAATGGCCGGAGCCTGACAACAATTCCCAGCAGTCTCGCAGGCTATGCCTCCTCTGACGCTGCCTTCCGTGCCCGGAGGCGCGATAAGAGCTCCACCGACCTGCCGCAGCGTGGAACGTGCAGGGGCGTGCCTGGGCCGCACCCGTCAGAGGCCAAAGGAGGCCGGGCTGGGCCACACTACTGAAATTTACTAATCCATGGTTCTGGAGCCTCCTGATACTGGCCATTCAAGGATAAGGTACTGAAACGCTGTCATATTTGATAATTGACATTGACACTGACACTGACATCAGCTGTAGATCAAAGAGTGTTGAAAATGAGCAGACCGAGATGTGGAAATGGATAAAGGGTCGTGGGGACCTTGGACGCATTTTTACTCAGGGCTGACTCCACACTCATTCATGAAATAGAGCTCACTGAGCGCAGACTGTCCCTGGACCCCCAAAACCCTCGCAATCGACTTGCTGCCGCTGTCCCTGAGCCACAACTTAATGCTGAATTGAACTCATTGCATACCAGTTCGTTGCATGCAACAGTCTCAGATTTAGAAGTTATTATTGCTTCAAATGTTTTGAATGTATCTAATGCCTCTGATATTTTTGATGTAATTGACAATCCTGTAAAATGTAGAGTGTCAATTGTGCCAAATGTGGTAACGCTGGGAGAGAAAGCTAAATCCTCACTGGGAAATAGCCAGGCACCACTGGCTAAGAAAACGAAAGGGCAGGCCTCTAATAAACAAAATTACCTCTTGCCTAAACCGTTGGGGGGTAGGAGCAAACCAGCTGATAAAGATTGCAACTGGGGCCCACCGCAAAACCCACTCCAGACATCTTCAAGAGGGGGAAGACTTTTGGAAAAACTGGAGCTATCAATGTCAGTTTTATTAGAACTAATATTGCAAAAAGTTAATTGGAATTGAAGAGAGATTGAGTACATTGGAAAAGACAGACACTAATAGTACCTATCCACCCCTGCCTGTTTATTCCCAAAAGAGAGTAGATGCCATTCTCTCTATTGATGCTTCTAAGAGCACTGCAGTGAGAGGAGCTGTGCACCCCCTCATTCACAATGCCCATGGGAAACATGCATCTTGCAAAATGGCATTGATATTTCACAACGCATGCATTGGTAGCTCTTGCACTGAAAAGTCTAGTCACACCCAGGGTGGGAGATCACAGCTCACAAGCATAATAGAAGGCCAGCCCCCTGATCAAAGACGCCTTTGTGGTCCCCATACTAATCTACAGTTACCCCCAGAAGCAACTTGATATACCCTGGTATTAGCCGACTTCCCTCCATCATCGCCCGGTGAGTCAGAACACTGGTTAACGTTAAAGAATAAATTGTCGCACTTTTTAAATAAGATGACAGGGATAATCAATAACGTGCTATTTTCAGAATGTAAAGATGGTGCATCGAATTGGGTGGGTGGGTAAATCTATCAAGAACCTCCAAGGAGATTGTATAGTTTTATCATTTAGATCCTCAGGTCTGGTTAAGATAATACTAGACAGAAGGGACAACTGGTCTGTAGACACAAGGAGAATATCCGTTCTACCTCTGGGTTTTTTTTACCAACCACCCAGACCTCCATGGCAAACTGTAGACGAAGAGAGGTTTATTCGGGCAAACGAGCATCCTCTGCAACCTGTTTGGCATCACCCAAATCGCTTTGAGGCACTGAGTGGGATTGCAGCTATAGATTGACAAACCCCCTCTCAGAGAAATGTAGGGAAATCGGACATTCCCCTGAATGATGTAGAGAAAGCTCAAGATTCAGCAGAAAGTGTTGTCGCCCCAACTCCTATGTACAAATATGACCCTGCTAACAGTACATGTCCTTCACCAGTGCCAGTAATTACATATATTATTGGGGAAGCTAAAGTGGAGTATGGTGTTAATATCTGCCCTCTTAGACTTATCTCTTGGAATATTGCAGGTATTTCTTCGAAATTAACTGATGAGACATGGCTATAATATATTAAGACATTTGACATAATTTGTCTCCAAGAAACTTCGAGTATAAATGATATTGATATAGATGGATACTGTTCTTTCAATGTCCAGACAACACCTTCAATTGCAGGGAGAGCAAAGGGAGGACTAGTATCATGGATTTCTGTTAAATATGGGTCCCTAACGGCAGAGAATATAATTGTCTCTCCCTGGTACCAGCTCATCCTGATTTCGAATTTGATTGATGCTACAATACTTTTGGTGCACTGGTACTATAATATTTTTGATCCAAATAACTGTGAGGTCATTAACACCCTCAAAGAGGAAATTGATAAGGTTGCAGGGAAATATCATCCTTTATGTATAATTTGGGCAGGTGGTTTTTATTGCACATTATGTGGCTATAGTTTAACTCATGTTTGCGGGCTCATTGACACTGAGAATCAGCCCTTGCCACATTTTAAACACAACGTGCAGGGTGAAGCATTAAACTCTATTATTGTGGTAAATGATTTATATCTAGCTGATACTTTGGTTAGTACCCCGTCAATACAATATCCAACTTACCAGGGTGTGGTAAAACTAGTACAACTGATTTGCTGTTAATATCTAGAAAATTCTCCTGCCTCGTAGTGAGATTTGCGATTGAACCAAACCCAGCTAGTGACCACAACCCCCTCACTATTTCTGTGTATGTAACGGCACAGGAGAGCAAGGGCGATAAGTGTCCACTTAAGTATGACCGCAACCAGGGAGTAAGAATAAAATAAATCTCTCTCAATTTGAAGAGAATACTGTAAAAACTAATTTGAGTCAAATTATGTCATGTTTAACTCACGATTCCCACCCAGACATAGTTATACTGGATTTTGAATTAATTTGTAAAAATGTTGCCAAAGACTTGACCAAATTCGTGAAAAGGAGGGACCCACAAGAAACAAGATCTTTTAACGCTGAGTGTACCAGGGTGCATAAAGATCTTAAGAATGCCTTGCATGCAATCCCCCGTGACCGAACTTTAATCAAGAGAGCAAGGCAAACGTATAAACGAGCAATTAAGCAGAGGAAAGATGTATAGAGAAGACAAGAATGGGAAGATCTTGAAAGAGCTAGTACTCTCAGGGATTCTAAAAGTTTCTGGGAGGTTATCAATTGCCCCATTTTCACAAACGAGGTGAAAAGCATGGAATAAACAATACTAGGGGAAGCCTGGGAACTTCATTTTACAAAAATCTTTAATCCAAACTGCATCTCTCCAGATGATCAAAGGGATAGACTAGTAATTAGCTTAGATACAGCATATCACTTTAGTTCCTCCCTGACTGTTAGTGAGGTTAAAGATGCTCTAACAAAGGGTATTTCTGCGAAAGCACCAGGCCTGGACGGGGTGCCCCTGGATTTATTTAAAAACAACCACAAACTATGGGCTCCATTGCTGGTTAATGTTTTTAAAGCTGTAATAGTGGGACATATCCCCTCATCATGGAAAGAGGTTGTAGTGGTGCCTATCTCCAAAAAATTTAATAGAAACGATCCAGCATGCTACAGGCCCATATCCCTAATTGATGCCAAGTGTATTTTCTTGGGGAGGGTAATTCTTGCATGTTTGGAATCTTGGGCTAATGACTCTGGTCTCATATCCAACACTCAATATGGCTTCAGGAGGGGCATGGAAACAAACGAACAGTGCCTCAACCTGTCCCTGGTCATGGGTAAGTACATGAAGGCGAGGAGGGGTCAATCCACCTTGCCTTCATGGACTTATCCAGCGCATTTGATAGAGTGAACAGGGGGAAGTTATGGAATTCAATGGAAAAAATGGGCTGCGAGGAGCCCCTTATAACCCTGTTGCAGAGGTTTCACGCCTCTACTACGGTTTCCATCCGTTTTGGCCCGAGGGCGAGAAGACTTGTCAATTGTTTCAACGTAGGGGGTTCGTCAAGGGTGTATCTTGACCCCGTTTTTATTCCTTTTATATACAAATGGCCTGGAGGCCTTTCTTTTCAAGCAACAATTAGACTTTCCCAGCATAGGAGGTAAATCAGTACCCCTGTTGTCACACGCAGACAACACTGTCCTGATGGCCTTGACGGCCAATAGCCTTCAAAAAGCCTTGAATGCCTTTACTGACTTTATGTTGGCATTAGACTTGAAAGTACATTTTTGCATTTTATTATGGTGTGTGGTCTAAAACAAACGAAAACAAGGGAATTTGTGGTGAAGGATAAGATAATAAACAAGGTGCCCAATTTCACTTATTTAGGGAATGTTTTTAATAACAAATTAAACTAGGGGCAACTGACCGTGGCCAGAGTCCAACACACTAGCAGAACAGTGGATGGACTGTTCCCCTGGCATGCAAGCTAGTACATAAGCCAGTAGCGGAGATGATAACCCTATACAAATGATATAGGCTACTGATATAAAAGTTTATAAGTAGCCACTTTTGGGGCAGGAGTATGGGGACATCAAAAGAGCAACCAGCTACAAACCCTTGAAAATAATTTTTTAAAAAGATTATTAATGATCCCTGTTAGTTCTTCCAATGCTTTGGACTTTGTAAGGGATAGAATAAATATTGCACCGTTGATCCTTTGGGGAAAAGTGTGGACATCAGAGGACTTATCATTCTCAAGGAGTGTTCTTAGAGATTGCATGTCCCTTGAAAAGGCTCTTGCCATTCCCTTGCTCCGATATGTCAAAGAAAATCTTTACAAGATTGGGTTAGGGCACTATTATGATAATCCGACTGTATTCAAGTTAATATGAAATTGACGATAAAAAATGCCTATTATGCTGAATTATGTATGTCTAGTCTGGATTGTGAAACACGCAATTGTGTAGATGGGCGCCCAAACCAACCGCAATTTTATCTGTCTTTTACTATCCAAGTTCATTCACGTTTCCTTATGACCAGATTTAGACTCTGCACGTTGTACTTTCTTGTGGCTTTTCCTAAACAGGTGAGTTGGTGTGAGAGACTAATTCCCTGTCTGTGCAACAATTTAGCCCAACAAAGCATGATGCACTTTGTACTGCTCTGCAATATCTACAAAGATCCAAGGGCCTGTCTTGTGTGTTATTAGACCCTGTTCCTATCAGGAGGGTTTTAACTTCTTATGCTCTTTATCTACTGCTGCTAATTGTATTGCTACGCATAACTTTACTCGAACTGTCTTATCAATTAGGAAACGGTATGAATCGTAATATGAAACTAAGTTTTTAAATGATTTTATAGTATCATTTAATTAATATTTATGTGTGGAATATAACTATGATGATTACTATGATGAATTAATTTTAGTAATTATGACATTCTTGCAGGGGGAGTTAGAATAATTCTGGAAGATGATATATTAGTGTTGAATCCTACATTTTTAAAGCTTGATCATGTATTTTGTGACAGTCTTTTTTTATGATTCTTAAGAATCAAATAAAGTTATTTTGACTGATTGATAGGAATGGGAGTTAGGAAAAGGTGAGACAAAGACAAACACAACATTCATCAAGTTGATAAGCATCACATCATTATCACATCTGTTGCAGATAATCAAGGAATGGCACAGTTCAGTTACTAAATGTATTGCATACAGTCTTTCAGCTCCAGAGGCTCAAGTTATCTATTGTTCTGTTAACTAGGTTTGAAAAATGCAAAATAGGATAGACCCACACAGTTCTACAAAGTTTTAATGTCAAGAAAAATAATACTGTATAATTGCCAAAATGGACAGCACATCTGCATTCTTCTTCTCGAAATGTCCTTTTGAGTGCAGGGCCGAACTGCTGCAGAAAGCAGGAATGTTATGAAGATTTTGTTTCATGCAGAAGAAGAGAAGGCCTGTGGAATGCAACAAAGTAAATGTCCATAATGTAGAGTCAAGCCGAAGGTAAGCTTTATGTTAAATGAGGAACAAGAGGGCAGAGCATAGGGTGGTGCAGTCATGTGCAATTAACTGAGAAGTGAGAACAATCTTTTACCACCAATTTCAGGCACATTTATCTATTATATCATCTGTGTGTACCTGGCTGATCAATCTAATAGATGTCAATTGTCATAACGTTTAGCTTATTGCCTCCATCATATGACATATGTGTCCAGTGATAGTCCCCCTCAGACCACACAAAGAGGAGTTTGACATTTAAGCCAGCACACTACTCAGCATTTCCCAAATCAACACACCTCTCTCCCATCCACAGAACTGAGTAGGCCTCTTTCAGTCATGTTGTTTCCCATTGAAGTAGATAGGCATTAGCTGCCTACTTCAGGGTGTTGGTGTAGTCTCATCCTGGCTCCAGGTCCTGACCCAAATGAAGCTGACAGCAATAGACCTGTAGTGTTGATGAACAAGAAGAGCAAAATAATTTGAGCATTTTATTTAGTTTGTGAACTAAACTGAGAGAAGTACTAGAAAAGAGCGGACCATAGAAGAAAAATTATAGTGAAGTGTTAGAGAAAGGCAACAATTCAGGCAGAATCATGCATTGGGCCCCAAACATTACAAATCAAGTTTACAAATTAGTTGAAAACACCTTACCAGCCACCACCCGAATCCTCATTCACTCATATATCACTCATTGTTATAGTACCTGTTGAAAGTGTAGTGCAGATTTGTCTATGGTATTTTCTCTTTTCCCATGGAAGTAACAAACAGTGGGTGTGTTATATAATTAATGATCTTTAATGGCAGCCCAGTTAGGGAATGAAAAAAGGAGGTTAGGTTTGGGAGGCATTGTCTTCATGCCCCTCAATTTAATTGGGAGGATTCTTCTTTGCACACTGGTCCAACTCCACTCCATACATGAGACTAAATGGTGGTACTGCATAAGTCAGACACCAAATACATACATTTTCTTTTATATACCTTTTATCTTTGATTTTTTTGTAAAGCAGTTTGAAAATAATGTATTAAAATTCTGTTCTGGCTTACTTGGTGATTCTCACACTCTGGTGGGGGGTCACCCAGAAGTTCATCAAATAACACACTTGATTCTGACCAATTTCCCTCAGCCTCCTCCTGTGCTAGAATAGTGTAATCTTGTGGTATGAAGTGTTGGTTCAGTTTCACATTGAGAGACCGGTCCTTCTGACTGTCACAACTGATCCCAGCTGCACTGAACACGTGCTCAGAAGGCACAATGGCTACCGATACTTTATCACCAGCCTGATGAGCTGCATATCTCCCTTAACCAATAGACCAATAGACCAATGAGTTTTGATCCAGAGAGTCTTGGAGCATCCTCTGAATAGTCATTGGTGCTGCCACCTCCTCAAACTCTGTTGCCTTTGTCTCTACTCTTGACTTAAGCCCTGTCACTTAAAACCAAGCCATTGCAGAGGGTGGGTCCATATCTTCTTTTGCTGGTGTTGCTGGTAACAAAGGTGGTGGCTGTGGGACAAAAGCCCTGCCCTCTCTGGAGGTTGAAGGCTACACACCACAACTTTTTCCTGGGCCTCTAACTTGTAGCAGTTCTTCTTCTCTTGCTTGATCAACAATCCAAGTTTTGTAAAGTGACCAGTATTTGTTTGTTCTGTGGATCAAATATTATGGCACGTTGGAGGACACGATCTCTCTTTGTAGCCTTAGATTAACAGTCAAAGGAAGAATTATGCTTTGAACCAACTCATATGCTGATTTGCTCACACCGGCAAACCTTTGCGACACCTTTTTCAACTGGTCCTGTAGGAGAGTCAACATCGGTATTGCTTGGTTTATCAAACTGTCATCCTTGCTGGCTTCCCGTGTGGACACCTCAGAAGGAAGTAGGATTTCAGTAAGCCATTTGACTTGCCTCCATTTGTTTTTTTCTATGGTCATGCTTTTCTCAGTTGCACTCTCTCCCCTTTGAAGGAGATAGTCGATGATTAGTCTGTACTGCTCAAACAGACATTGCAACATGTAGTAGGCCAAGTTCCAACGTGTTGGCACCTCCTGTATGAGGGCTTTAAGTGGCACTCTATTAGCACACAAAAATGATCCTCAACTGCTTTAAAAGAATGGCTGAAATGAGTGCAGATTCTTCAGCAGGTGGCCAGTATGTTGGTATGTCTTCTTTTTTGAGAAAGTCCTGCACAATCAGGTTAATGCAATCTTCCAAACACAGTACCCTGAAATATCCACCATCTGCAATGGCTTTGACTATATTACTGCAATTGTCCATGGCAACAAATCCAATTCTGACACCTCTCGGTCGAAGCCATTCAAACACCCTGCTGTTAACCTCTTCAAAGATGTTTGCAGCTGTATGGGATTGCTCCATGAGAAACATTGCTACTGTTGAAGTCTGCCAAATTCCCTTAAACCTTTTCTCAGTGCTGAGCCCTGCAGATAGCTGTTGCCTAACCCCCACAAAAGAGATCCAGTGTCTAGTGATACACATGTAATCAGTTGCTTGACAACTGCTCCACATGTCTGTTGTCAGGTGGCTAGTGTGAACTGCACTCTGCTGCATAGCTCCAGCAAAACAAGTCTGTCTGGAAACCTTCCATTTTGGCCAGATGGCTGCCACAAATTTTAAAAATCTCACTTCTTCCATTAACCCGTTTGTTGCTTCGAACGTTCTGCGCCAGTGCTGAACGTTCTAAGAAACGGGTGCGGCCACGTCGGCCAACGGACGTGCGCAGCACTGGCAAGGTAGTGCTCGCGATGACCGTTGGCCGACAGCAGCTCTAAAGGTGTTAAAGAAAATGGGAGAATGTCCAGTGCTAACAGTTTAGCCAGCTTCTCTATGTACAAACTTGCCAATAGGTCGTTGCATTCATACGGCCCCTCCAGCCTCAACATTCCCATAATAGTAGCTTAGATTTTTTTGTTTGTGGTGTCACTGACACAGGCGACTTCTGTAGAGAACCAGGAGGTGGTAGACTCAATGTACATCTTGGGAGAGTCCCTGTATGTGGCAGAGGTGTCTACATTTAAGTTGAATACCATTTAAAGGTTGCTGATACAGGTGATGCTGACACACTACAGGGGACAGGGCTGCTTTGTGTAATGCTATCATCCTCTTCTGTCTCATGACCACCTACTTCTTCCATCACTGTGCACTCATCTGCTTCCCCTCTCTCATCACCACCACCACCAACTATCTTTTTAAGATGCTCCTCCCAGCAGACTCCATAATGTTTTCTCAGAGGGGACAATACTATATTGTGAACCTGGCTTACCTCGTCAAACACTTGTGTGGCAAATGAAGCATATAGCAATGTTATCCTCTTGCTTGCTGATCGCAAAGAAGTCCCAAACTGGAGAGGAGAACCTTTTTAATGTGCCTCTGCCAATGCCTGAAGAACTGGAGGAACTTAGCTGTGCCATTTGCATCTCTGTACGGTGTACTTCACTTTCCATAATTCTTAGGCTTTCAAGAACTTTCCTTTTCCCTTGTACTCACCCGCGATCCAATCGATGTCTAGATCATCAGAAGGGGGGCTTGGAGAAGGTGATGGAGTGCCCTTTCTTTTTCTTGCTAGAGATTGTGAAGCCAATGATTGAAGACATCTTGCTCAGCAGGAGGCTTAACCTCCTGTTCTGCTCCTACTTCAGGAAGAACTGTTTATTGCTGGCTACTGCGCCTCCTGTTATGAACTTTTTCGACAACTCATTTGCTGCTGAGACTATCCTGATCCCTCTCACTGTACGTCACCATGAATGGAGTGGCTGCATTGCTAAGAGAAATGGGCTTGGGCTTAGCCTGAGGTTGGGGTGGTGCTGCTCATGATGCGTGAGAGACGGGTGCAGCAGGTATGGCATGGCCAGAGACGGGTGCAGCAGGTATGGCATGTTTCCTACAGAAGGTGGAGGCCGGGACACCAGTAGGGGCAATATCCTTCTTCTTTTCTTTCTTATTGGCCATTTGCTTGGCAGGAACACCCTTATTTGGGTTCATCTTCAAGTTCTTTCTTACTCTGGCAGTTGCCACTTAACTAGGAGATACACAAGCGGAAGCAGAAGAGGACTCATCTGGTGTACATCACTGACGGCCTTCTGTCTGGCTGTATTGAGTGTGGTGATGTCTCTTGTGCACATAAAAGCAAGCAAACAAGAAAGAATTTCAGTGAAACATGGCATTTTCAGTTTGAATCTACATACAATATAATTTTGTGAGATCACATCACAAATAATTAACAATAGTGCATCCATCCAAATCATAATAACATAATATCTCTTAATCATTTAGATTGAAAAGTTTACTTTATGTGCCTCTTAGGCCTATGAGGCATGTGTGACAAGCAGGGGATGGAGGGGGGAAATGAAATAATCCTTGCAAAAAGTATTGCTTGTGTGCGCCTATGCCCGCTGTGGGTGCAGGGGAATAATAGAACAATCCTTAAAAATTAATGCTGGTCTGCACCTATGGCCTATGGCAGGTGGTGGGTGCGGGGAAAAATGAAATAATCCTTAAAAAATAAATGTTGTCGATCTGCGCCTATGGCAGGCGACAAGTGCAGGGGTATAGTAGAATAATCCTTAAAAAATGATGCTTGTCTTTGCTTATGGCCTTTGGCAAGCAGCAGGTGCAGGGGAAGGGAGAACATGGAACAATCCTTAAAGAAATTATTGCTGGGCTTCGCCTATACTCTATGGTAGTTGGTGGTTGCAGAGGGAAAATGGATTGAACCATAAAAAATATTGCCGTGGTCTGCCCCTATGGCAGGCAGTGGTTGCAGGGAACAACCAAATAATTAAAAAAAACATTATTGCTGGTGTCTCCCTAGAGATTATGAGAAATCCTATGGGGGGGCAAATATGCGCAGGGGAAAACAGAAAACTAATCATAAACAATGTACAACATACCACAATCATCCTCAAGCACATTAAACTGACATCAGGAAAAAAAATGAACAAAAAACAAAAAGGCATAGGCCGCTTCTATCAATGCCCCTAGAAAATTGCTTTGAAAAGTTGAAGAAATTGAATTCACAAGCTACATAAAATGACCCTTGGCCACATGGCCACCCAGGGGGAATGCATGGATAACAAAGAACACATTCAGGCCTATTGCAAAAGCAAAACACACTAACTACACAATGACTGCCGGCCACCCAGGACAAAGGCATGGACAACAAAGAACACATGGAAGCCTACGACAAAAGCAAAACACAGTGACTACAAAATGGCCCCTGGCCACATGGCCACCAAGGGCAAAGACATGAACAACAAAGAACACATGCAGGCTTATGGCAAAAGCAAAGCACACTACACAAAACAAAGTGACTATCCTGCCACATGGCATGGAGAACGAAGACAAAATGGTGGCATATAGCAAACACACCTGTACAATGGCCACAGAAAAAATGGCCACTTGGCCAGCAAAGAAAGGAGGCATGGTAAACAAAGAAGAGAACACTACCATTAATTCAGCAGTGCCAAAACCAAAGCCATTAAGTGCCAAAACCATTAATTCAGCAGTGCCAAAACCAAAACCAAAAAAACTTAAACTGTGCAGAAAAACTAAAAATACAAAACAACATTTTACATTTAAACCAAGTCCATCCTTATATGAATAGATGTTTAAAAAACATATACAACATAAACAGTTGTTTAATATATACCCAATTCCTTGTAATAATAGCTGGCTGGTCATGGCCCGTGGCATGGGCCGACTAGGCCCCACAGTAAAGTTAGCTAAATAATAGTGCCAAATTCACAAACAAAATAGGAAAAAATGTATAAAAAGTACTTCAAACATTTTTAAACCAGGCCCGCAGCCCTCCTGAACCTGTGCAAACTTTTACCCTTAGAAAAAAAACTAAGAATAAGTTATTGCAAAAGAGGCAGCTGTTGCAAATTCCCACTATGAAATTTAAAAATGAAGAAAAAACAAAAAAGGTATAAAAATAATGGTGCAGGCCCTCCATCAAACAACAAACGTATCCAAAGGTTCTTTAACTTACTTGATTCCCCCGCCAAAAAAAATCCTTACAAATCCAATGGTATATGCAGCAGGGATTTCAGACAAAGAAGAGAGTCATCATTTTCCCTCAAAATCAAAATGAAAAGTAACCAAGGGATGAACAAAGCACTAGGAGAAGCCTTCTGGACTGGAAGAGGAATTTAGAGCCTCTGTGGCACTTCCTTCTGTTGAAAAAAAAAGTAAAATAAACAAATGCATTTCGCTCTAAAAAACTGAACAGTGTGTTTGGGTAGAATACTTATTCGTAAATCCATTTGAGTCGATTTTGCTGCTGCTAGAGTAGAAAATCTACTCGGGAAGCAGCACTCCAAATGTGACTGCCTGTATTACAGAATGGCACTGAAATGCTTCCTAGTAACTAGAAATCGCACAAGGGAATGCCAAATCTCTCTCACCACCTCGCTTGCCGGAGCCTCGCGTTGTTCCCATTGTCATTGCGTTGATCGAACAGGAACTAAATATAGCCAAGTGGCAAGTAGTGGAATATGGTTAGAACTCCGCATTACAAGCCTAGAGCAGAGTGACCAAATTTCACCAATACCACGAGCGGAATCTAATTTTAGGGCCACCCTACAAAATTACCAGAGTAAGTCAAATAGTGACTGGGACCATTCAATAACTGAGTTCTAGAGTGCTAAAAAGTGATAGTGTTTGATTACTAAAATCTCAAATTGAGAAATAAAGAGAAATACAGTAAATGTTATGAAGGCTCAGATACAGAGTCCATAGTCAGAAATCAAAAATTATTCTAAGTACCAATATGCAGCAAAAATCATAAGAGTAACAGACAGAAACCCTAGTAATAGCTTGGAAAAAAATCGTTATGCATCGACAAATTTCAGTGAGGAAAACGGAAAGCCTATGTCTCACCCCTAAAACTAGTTTTTTTTATACACAACTTATGCATAAGCAATGAGTAAAACTGCACATTCAGAATGGCATGACTAGCGCTAACATAAATCAGAAATAAGATTATCATTTGAGGTAGAACAAATCTTCCATTAGCTTTCACATCAACAGCAGGCGGAAAATGTAAAACACAATATGAAACATTCTCAGACAAAGACTCATAGCAAGCCTGCATCAGAACTTCCAGCAGAAGTGATCTTCATAATGATACTTTGGGAACACGATGAAAAGTTTCATTCACAATACATTCTCTCTGAGGAAAATAACCAATCGCGTAACAGTGTACTGTGCTTTGCAAAAACTGTGAGGAGAGAAGACTTACAGGGGGATGTTGATCTGGAGGGGAAATAAGCCTGAGCAGAATTGACAAAAAACTAGAGCTGCATCTGTCTTACTTAAATGTTAACCCCTTCGATGCTCATGACGAGCTGAGCTCGTCATTAGGCACGGTTGAGCTGTGCTGATGACGAGCTGAGCTCGTCATGAACAATGGTAAATCTGCAAGCGCAGCACCGGGGGGGAAAACTTCTAGCAGCCAAGGTGTTAAATGTTAAATGTTGTATACTTGTAAAGCGCACAGCTGCCCCAGCAAAGGGGCGTCCCGGCGTTGTATACCGCTGGGGAACCCATCCTGGCTGTTGCTGTGAGATGGTCCCTCCTGGGCATCTCCAAGGTGAATACGAGCAACTTAAATGCTGAATCTAGGAAAATGAGGCATAACTAAACTTCATGAATAATCACCCTTCTAAACATCATAGTTAAATCATTTTCTTTTGTTCTTACACGTTATTTCCATTTTCTCATAGATTACAACACAGCATGGTTATTCACTACGATCCTGAAGTAGTGATACAGAAAAGAACCTACATTTGCAAATCAATTGTGCACAAATGTACAACAGACCAATGTCTCAGGGTAGTGTGTACATCATACTTTGGAAAGACCACATTTAACCCACCTGGAACAGCTAGCTTACTTCCGCAGTCAAGCACAGACCCCTGAGAGATACAACAATAAAACACTGCAATATGAGAAAGTGGAATGTGTTTCAAATTACCCCACCCCAGTGGTGACTATCCATCGGGATGTTGCGAAGCAGGGGTGGCACTGATTTCTAATTAATAAGATATAAAAGGCTCCCAGATATCTTTTGGTCGGGAGGCAAGGGGTTGAGTCCTGGCATACAGCTCACAGTTAGTATTGCAGTATGTGAGACTATGGAGCAAGTCCTTTACTGTGGGAGAGGATCTACCACCCCATTTGAGTGCTATTTCCCTCTTAGTGAGCAGAAGAGCAATGGCAGTGAATTTACACAGCTTCTTTGGAAGTTTTCCCCTATGTAACCCAAAAATGCGATTTCGGGCATAGGAGCAACCTCCAGGAGTATCATTTGTGTTATTGTCCTAAAGATGTATCCCCAAAAGTCTCCAATCGTGGCACAATTCAGGTGGGCAAAATCGGCTTGTGGGCCACCGCACTTAAGACAGTGGTGCAGACGATTCGAGTCAATGGCATATAAACTAGCTGGGGTCATATAGACCCTCCACAAACATTTAAAGAGTATAAGGTTATGTCTGCAATTTAAAGAGACCTCCTTAGTTTGCTCACAGCAGAAGGACCAGTGCGAATCCTGATTTCGATGCCCAAGATCCCGCTCCCATGCCCTCCCGTATTTTGGTGTCCCTGCTAGGGATTAATGCCATACAGCTTTATTTAACTTTGAAATTAGGTGTTCTCCCCTGGGACTTGTAATTAAAAGAGTAAGTGGAGGGAAGGACCCAGGCTCCAATGGGTACTCCGAAATCTTAGCTTGGGCGCCCTTCATATTCGAGTAAAGACAAAATGATCCATAAATGTGGCCTCACTAAACTGCCCACCCTATGTGCTAGAAAAGACATGTCCCCCAGGGAACAAATCCTTAGTCATTGAATATGCTGTAAGTGTACACTGCACCAGTTTTTCCTCTGTAACGGGAAGCCAAGGGTTATTAGCAACAGGGACCTCCAATGAATATAAAGCACCTCCTCCCGTCACTATAGTCAGCTTACGCCAAGCCCAACTAGTGGTGGAAACTGTTTGAATGTCTCTGGGGTCTCTGGGGAATCCCAGCGGATGCACACTACAGAGAGGAGTGTTAAATTCCATATAGGTACCATAATATAGGCCTCGGTAATCTCATTACCCTTCACATATATTATCTGCCTACATTAAACTGGTCACGGTTTACAGGGACAGACCTTTTACCTAGATATTACACTGCATTCAGAGCGCTGATTTTCCCTAGTCCGAAAATATCAAACATTATGCATGAGGATTCCTGGAAGCACAGCAGGACTACCATCTCCTGTATAAAATCTATGTATGAAGTTCATGCCCGACGTCATTCTTAAGCCGGCAGAGTAATACAGCAAGGTAAGACCCCTGGGAAGACCTATGGGTATATATACATCACATCTTGCTAAGATAGACAGAGGAGGCCAAGGCTTTCCGGCTGACACACTGACCAGAGACGCTGAGGTTCCTGCATGCTGATACTCCAGCTTGCAGTGGTCTAACATCCCTCGAGGGTGTCCAGCTCAAGACCAGAACGGGGTCCCATAGTCACTCACTTCAGGTAATGGGGTTGACTAAATCCTAGAAGGATTCTTGGCTTAACACCTACACACAGGCTAGGTACATCTAGTTAGGGAGGCATCGTAGGCGTATGCATCTTTTTATCATGTGTTTTATATACTTGAGTGTATTCATGATTATAGAAAGATGGTTGAACTATACCTTCCGTTTACCTTTATAGTACTATTAATCATTTACATCTTATACTGTCAAACAGTTGTTGCAGCACATCTATTCTACACCAGAATAACAAATGTTCAATAAATGTTTATTGAAAACACCCAGCCTGTTTATTTTGTGTATCTCTCTGAGACAGACTAAGTAAGCACAAGTGACTGAGCAAAAGGTAGTATATTGTTTCCACTGTCCTGAGGGATCAGTGTTGTAATGTTCTATGGTTGCCAGGAACTATTCTCTCCTTGGTAAGAGGAGATTCTAGTGGCACTATGAGCTAGTTCGTACAAAAGGCCAACATACCGGTGGGGGTGATTAGAGTTTGTCAGACACCATTCCTACAGTGTACATTGTCTAAACGTGCAGATCCTGTATACTTTTTACAGGAACTACACGACAGGAGCCAGGAGCACCATATCAGCCTCAGGCCTAGAGTAGGGAATCCTAACATCCGGAAGATACCAGGAGTGAGCAAAACTACACCGAGCAACTAAATACTAGACCTGAAAATTGGGGACCCCAAACCCACCCCTCTCATATGGTAAGGACAAGGTGTCCCAGCTAACTCTGGGTCATCCGCTCCCCCAGACCAATCTGATGAGATGAGATCTCAACGTGCGAAAAAAAAGTGTTGGGGAGGTGGATGGGAATATTATTAAACAGGTACAAGAACCTTGGGAGGACAGTCATCTTCACAAGGGCCACATGGCCCACAAGGGAAAGCAGGAGTCTCAACCAGCACTCAACCTGCTGTTCCAGGTTATGTACCGCAGGGCATAGTTATAGTTTAGCCTGATTATTTGCTTAGTATCTCTGTGGATCTGTACACCAAAATACCTGACCGTCTCCTCACACCATGTAAGTGGGAATTCGCACTCCCAGCAAGCAGTGCACTGTGTAAGGGGTAAAATTTCAGATTTTCCCCAATTTATACCCAATTTAGAGAATACTCCAAATCTAACTGTCTCTCTGATGAGCAGTTCCAAATTCTCTTGAGAGTTGAAGACATACAGAATATCATCTGCGTATAGGGAAATTAAAAGTGGTCCTGTTTTGAACTGGAGACTTCGGTGAAGATGACATTCCTGGAAATGGCGGACCAGTGGGACCATCGCCAATATGAAAAGCAGCGGGGAGAGTGTGCAGCCCTGCCGGGTGCCACGAGTGAGCGCGAACGAAGGGGACAGTGTGCCATTCAGATGAAGCCTAACAGTGGGCATGGCATACCTTAAAGCAGTGAGATCGTTGGATCCTTTAGGGATACCCAGCTTTCTCATCACTGCTAGAAACAAGCATATGCAATGCAACGGTCTCGCCTTTGCAAAATTTAGAGCTGTTGGCATTGTAAATGACACCATTTTTATTTATGTGTTGGTTTTGTATTTACGCTACTTTGAGCTATTGGTATTGTAAATGACAATGCCTTTTATTTATGTTTTTAAAACCAAAACATAAATAAAAGGCATTGTCATTTAAAATGCCAATAGCTCAAACTTGAGTAAATGCAAAACCAATTGCATTGCAGATGCTTGTGATCTGGTGGTTTCCAGACAGACTATCGGTGCCTGCCACAAAATGCCTCTGTGAACTGGCACTGCTAAGTGATATATTGTTCCCTCAAGTGATGTGCTCTTGCTAACCTCTAGGAAGAAGGGTGAGGAACAGAACCAGAAGCACACAGCCAGGAACAGTCAAAAGAACAAGGGCCCTGGCACTTACTATTTTACAAATTAAGTTGGATGTGATTTGCTAGGGGATGAAGAGTGTAGCGGTCGGTGGTGTAAGGAATGGGACAAATATACTTGGACCTGGAGGGTGAAAGGCCACGCAGGTACGGGTCTGATGAGAGAGCTGTAGCAAATGTTGGCTATTAGCCCAAACGTGCCTAGCTAGAATGTAAGGTTGGCGGCCACCAATTGTGTGTTAACGGGGAAGGGTGTGTCATAATTTACACTGTCACACTAAAAGGTACATAACAAGAGGTACACATCTGTAGGAGCATGTGCTGTGTCCAAGTCGTGCAGGAGGCTGTAGCAGGTGCATCCTTCATCCTAACTATCCGAAGAGCAGCAGACAATGTACTATGGTCCTTATAGAACTGTATCATAAAAATATGACGCCGGACGCGCGCGCGTACTGCGATCTATCGTTGACGAACTCAGTCATTGACTGGGTGTGGCTGCGCCTTCGGGAATGTTGCACTCACGACACAACAACTGCTAAAATGTCTAATATTTAACCTGAGAATTACATTTTTTTTTTTAAATCACACAATGTCCACATCAGTCAAGCTCCATCAAATGGCGCCAGGTGTATGCTAGAACGGGGTGGGGCTACGTTAGTCGGACCGCTGGGATAACGGTACTTTACCTCCCAACAATAATTAAACGTTAAAAACTGCTATTCCCGAAGTGCCCAAAGATCAGAAGGAGCCTAACCGTCTTTTCGACCAGCAGACAGTTAACTCTGCAACACAAAACCTCAGGCGGGAGGAGGGGGGTCTTAACGCGCTAGTTTGTGAAGGGTGGGCAGCTTCTTAACCAACTGCCACTGGTGGAATATGCACGAGCCGCTGCAGTGGTAAACTTTCCCCGCTTCGCTCTGACGGTGAGTAAAGACAGTAATGGTGAGACCCCCTTCAGCTTTGTCAGAATGAGGGGAGGGGCTGGCACGATGCACGCTGGGAGCTGCTTCACCAATCCCGGCAGAGAGTGGGGTGACTAGCATCCAGATCTGCAGCATCATTCCAGGAAAGGCTGACCTTTGTGGAAAAGCGGCAGAACATAAAGGCAGAGGGCATCGCCAGATCTCAGGATCCAGCCATATAGGGCTGACACGCGGGCAGACGGGCAGCAGGAGTCGGTAAGCCCTGTCCTTTTCAGACTGGGGGGCGTGTTTTTTTGATTGACTGAAGACGTCACAGAGAGAAAGAGACAAAAGAACACACCCCTCAATCCAAAAAAGACGGGGCTTAAATTGACAGACAAACCTCTTCTCCAATGGCTGGCCAGCATTTAGGAGGCCAGCCAATGGAGAAGAGGGGCAAGTTTAAGCCTCACTACTAGAAAACATAAAATCTCGCCAGCGAGACTGCGCAAGCGCAGCCAACGCTAGCCAAGACCTAAAAAGGGCCACTCCAAAGAGCCGAAGGCCATTTCAGTATCTAGTAGAACTGCAACCGCCAGGACTTCAGGAGCGATCCGATGCATGACCGCAAATATTGTACGCAAATTTAACGCTGTCGACCTGTGAGGGACAAAGCCCGATTGAGCCGGGGAGATAATACGGTCCAATAATAAGGCCAATCGCAGCGCAATCATTTTAGCCAAGATTTTATAATCGAGGTTTAAAAGTGATAACGGCCTTTACGAGCTGCATAAAACCGGATCCTTCCCAGCTTTTAGCAGGAGAATTATTACAGCCTGACACAAAGTAGGGGGAAGTTCCTTGTAGTCAAGCGCCTCGTTATAAACTTCTAATAGATAGGGCAACAGTCAAGTCAAGTCAAGTCAAGGATTTATATAGCGCACTACATACCCGGAGGGTCTCAAGGCGCTTGAGGAAGGGTGGGGAGTTACTTGTCGAATATCCAAGTTTTAAGTTGCTTTCTGAATGCTAGGTGGTTCTGAGTGAGACGAAGGTGAGTGGGGAGTGAGTTCCAGGTTTTAGCTGCGAGGTAGGAGAAGGATCTACCTCCCATGGTGGTTTTATTGATGCGGGGTACGGTAGCAAAGGCTTGGTTGGAGGATCGTAGCTGGCGGGAGGGGGTGTAGAAGGAAATTCGTGTGTTGAGGCATTCGGGTCCAAGTTCGTAGAGTGCTTTGTGTGCGTGGGTTAGGAGGCGAAAAGTAATCCTCTTATTGACGGGGAGCCAGTGGAGGTTTTTCAGGTGGCTAGAGATGTGGTCTTTATGCGGGATGTCTAGTATGAGTCTAGGTGATGCATTCTGGATGCGTTGGAGTTTTTTCTGGAGTTTTGCGGTGATACCGGCGTATAGGGTGTTTCCGTAGTCCAGGCGGCTTGTAACCAGAGCATGGGTGACCGTTTTTCTGGTGTCGGTGGGGATCCAGCGAAATGTTTTTTTGAGCATGCGAAGAATGTTGAAGCAAGATGATGAAACGGCGTTGACTTGTCTGTTCATAGAGAGTGAGGAGTCCAGAATGACGCCCAGGTTCCGTGCGTGGTCCGTCGGGATGGGTGCCTTTCCAAGGGCCTCTGGCCACCAAGAGTCGTCCCATGCGGAGGGGGAGGTACCTAAGATAAGGACTTCTGTTTTGTCTGAGTTCAGTTTTTAGACGGCTGTGCTTCATCCACTCGGCTACTTCTTTCATTCCTTCATGTAGGTTGCTTTTGGCGGTGTCAGGGTCTTTGGTGAGTGATAGGATCAGTTGAGTGTCGTCCGCGTAGGAGATGATGTTGAGGTTGTGTTGGCGAGCGATGGCCGCGAGGGGCCTCATGTATACGTTGAAGAGGGTAGGACTGAGTGAGGACCCTTGGGGTACGCCGCAGATGACTTCAGTGGCCTCTGAGTTCAATGGTGAGAGGCGGACTCTCTGGGTTCTTCCGGTGAGGAACGAGGTGATCCATTCCAGTGCTTTTCCTTGGATTCCGATGTTACTGAGGCGCTGTAGAAGGGTGCTATGGCAGACTGTGTCGAAGGCCGCGGAGAGGTCGAGGAGGATGAGGGCGACTGTGTCTCCATTGTCCAGTAGAGTTCGGATGTCGTCTGTTGCTGCGATTAGGGCGGTCTCCGTGCTGTGTTTGGCTCGGAAGCCGGACTGTGAGGAGTCGAGGGATTTGTTGGTTTCGAGGAAGGCGGCGAGCTGGTTGTTGACGGCTTTTTCGATGAATTTGGCCGGAAATGGGAGGAGTGAGATGGGGCGGTAGTTTTTGAGTTCGGTGGGGTCAGCTGTGGGTTTTTTCAGGAGGGCGCTGAGTTCGGCGTGTTTCCAGCTATCCGGGAAGGTGGCGGTGTTGAGGGAGCAGTTGATGACGTCTCGGAGGTGTGGTGCTATGATGGAGTCTGCTTTGTTGAAGATGTGGTGAGGGCAGGGGTCTGTGGGGGATCCTGAGTGGATGGAGTTCATCAGGCGGATGGTGTCCTCAGTGGAGATTGGGTTCCAGTCATTAAGGATGTTCAAGGGGGATGAAGGTCCTGCAGAAGGTTGGATGGGTTGGTCTCCGGGACGGTTGTCGAAGCTGTTGTGGATGTCTGCGATTTTGTTATGGAAGAAAGAAGCTAGGGAGTCGCAGAGGGCTTGAGAGGGGGTGATGTCGTTGGAGTTGGCTGAGGGGTTGGTAAATTCTTTGACGATGTTGAAGAATTCCTTGCTGTTGTGGGCGTTGTTGTCTAGTCGGTCTTTGAATGCGGTTTTCTTGGCAGATCGAATTAGTTGGTGGTGTATGCGAATGGCGTTTTTGAAGGCGTCCTTAGTGCTGGTGTTTGGGTCTTTTTTCCAGGCCTTCTCGAGGAAGCGACAGAGTTTCTTCGATTTCTTAAGATCATCGTTGAACCAGGAGGCGTTTTTGCTGCCTAGTTTGATTTGACGTTTTTTCAGTGGTGCTAGGATGTCGGCGCTGTTGGATAGCCATTGGGTGAGGTTAATGGCTGCTTGGTCGGGGTTAGAGGAGTGGGTAGGGGGGTTTTGAAGAAGCGATGAGGAGATCTGATCGATAGTGATTTTGTTCCAGTTTCTTCGTAGAGTAGGTTGAGGGTGGTTGTGAGTTGTGGTCTTGTTGTAGAAAAAGTGTACGCAGCTGTGATCCGTCCAGTGGAGAGTAGAGGTGTGACTGAAGGTAACATGTTTGCTGGAGGTGAAGATAGGGTCGAGTGTGTCACCTGCGATGTGGGTGGGCGTAATGACAAGTTGTTTGAGTCCGAGGATGGCGAGATTGTCCAGGAGGGAGGTGGTGTTGCTGTCATTGCTCTTATCCAGGTGAAAGTTGAGGTCTCCCAGCAAAATGTGTACCTCGGAGGGGAGGGCGTGTGGGGTGATAAAGTCCTTATAGGTTTTGTAGAAGACCCCAGTAAATTTATCAAGGCCCGGGGCTGTTGAACCATTTATGGCATTAATGATGCTTCCAATTTCCTCAATGGAAAACAGCTCCACCATAAACTGCTGCATAAACTTCTTGAGCCACACCATAGCAATCTCTGCTAGAAAATTATCATGATCTGCCTCGTCATGTGACACTTGAGTGGTGTATACGGTGGCATAGTAAGCTAAAAATTCGGATCTCTGATGTACTGTTTTGGGTCCTCCCAGTAGAGGAGGGTATGTAAGTAATGTATGATCGTCCAGTCGAGGGCCTATGGAGTCGTGCCACCGTATGGCCAGGTCTATCAGCCTCCCCATAACACCTTGCGACGGCAAAATTGTTAAAAAAACAGCTTTCACGCTCCGCTCCGCTGCGTCACAATTTGCTCTTTATCTAATTCAATTAATTGCTTCTCAGTGCGCGCGATCATACCACACAAGTCTCTGAGCACTCTGGAATGCTTAGAAATACATATGCTAAGCATGTATGCTTTAAACGCCTCCCAGGGTGTGTCTCATGAGCTCACAGAGCCTTTGTTCAGTTCAAAGTATTCGACTATAGCCTCCCTAAGTTCAGACTGAAACACTTTGTCCATCAAAGCATGCCCGGGGAATCTCCACATCCTCTCACATCCCTCTGGTCTGGGAATACATATTTGCAAAACCACTGGGGCGTGATCAGAGTAAGTGCTTGGGAGATGCTTGGATGTGAGGTTCTGTAAATTGAGAATTAGTTCGTGCTCAGTCTCCATTTTGTAACCGCTGCCATTTTGTGTTGCCCTACCTCAGGCAGCACGGCGAGCGTGATCTTTTTTGTCGTTTCTGCATTTACGTGTCAGGTGGCTTCTTCGCCCTTGTTTACTAACGAGTGTCAGGGTCTGGCCGAGTACACTCATTCCTGTCTGAGCTGATTAATCCCCGTCCTGACTATTTGTTGGTTCGCACCATTCTTTCCTGCAGGTTATCTTATCTGCTGTCCTTCACTACACCTCTCATGCTTATTTCACGACTGTCCTTCTAGAGCATCCGACTGTGTTTTCTCTGCTCGTAAACTGAATTGTGTGGATTCGCTTGTAATTTACTTAAGGGGTCGAGCGACAAACATAATCATGGGAACATGGGTTACTTGAGACTTAAAGCATTGTCTATAACATTTGCCTATGCCTCATGCTCTTGTATGTTTGTATTTTGCATTGTATTGTACCGTATATAAGCCTGTGCGCCACAGAGTTAAGTGGCAGTCTCTTTTGAACCTCGTTATACCAACGACTTCTAAGACCACTGTACTAGCTGCAGCTAATAAATACGATCTTCTATGCCAGACGAAGAGTCCGTGTCTCTGTATTTAACAAGGCAGGTGAATTCCGGGGATTTCAGGCGTACCCTGCGTAGCCGAGCCTAAAGGCTACGGTTCTTCAACTGGCGCCCAACGTGGTGCGACTTCAGCTGTAGCAGTTGAGCCTGAGGGTTGTGAGGAGCCCCGTAAGAAAATTCCGGAGGAAGCGCACCACATGATCGACCCCTGAATGTCGAAAGTGGACCGAAGGTCTTTTGCAAAGCAGCTACTCCTTTCCGATGGCTGCTGACGACTGCTGCCCTGACTGTCGCCCTGCCTTGGACCCTTTGATGACGTTTGGTAAAGGGAGACGATAGCCGGACCTTCGCTGGTGTAGGACGATTCTTAGTTAAGTACTTGGTGGGTCGCTCCCACAAACTTTGTTTGGTTTTGTTTTTTGGTTTTTATTCAGTTATTGCAATACCTGAAGCCAAGGGGTGAGTACGTTTGTGCTGTTTTATTAATTCATACCCCTTGTTGTTTGTGAGCAGTCTAGAGAATTAACGATGCCTGGACTGAATTTGTTGTTTAGGTTGTACTAGGGATTCCCAGTTAGAGGATTCATGTCCGATTCCTCCAGTTGGAACTCCCACTTATGAGCTCTATTCGAAACATGGTATTGGTCCCATTACTTTTAATGAGACATGGGTCCAGTACACGAAAAATAGTGGAGTTTTAAGATGGCCCCAAAATAGTAGTTTTGACCCCGCCATATTAGATAATTTGGAAACAATTCTGTTTAGAAGGAAAGCCCGGCCGGCAATGTTTGACTCTTTCCGCCTTTGGCGTAAGGAAGCCAAACAGAAAGAAATTAAGCAAGCGAAAAAAGATAAGAAAGCACAAGATATGTCAATTATACAGGCTGCGCAGCAGTTTAAAAATAATGAAGTAGATGGTGCGAGTGAGATACTGGAAAGACAACATCGCATGGCGATAGATCAATGCTATCCGATGTTGCTTACTTCCTCTTCAGATAAAAGTAAGGAATTGGAAGAAGATTCCCTAATGTCTTGTTTATTGAATTCACCTACGCCCTATGCACAAACACCTAATGCACCTCCATTACCCCCTCCTGCTGTTCAACTAGTGGTCGCTCCATTTCCGGTTGTTCAGCAACTGGCTCAACCTGCTAATGTTCCCTTGCCTGCCTCTGCTCCGCCTTCACATTCTGTAATTCAGCCCCCACCTTCTCTACAGTCCCCTGCTCCTGTATCTCAGTCGGCTAAGTTTCAGTCTCCATTGCCTTCTACATCTGTAATGCCTCCTATTCTCTTTAGGGATTCTCCTACATCACAAAGGAGAATAGCAGATGCTGTCTCGAGCTTCTTTTCTCCTCTTCTTGGGTCTTTAAATTTGTCTCCAGCTTTCTCTAGACGACAGTCTCGTTGTCAGCTTCCTCTTACGGATGAGAAAGTAGTTTTGGGATCTCTTGCTCGTAAATGGATCGAGAAAGGATTAGAATATAGTACAGAGGACATTATGAGTTCTTTTCATCAGTGGGTGGAGCCCACTCAGAGATATGTTTTTAACGTTATGTGCCAAACTCTTATTAGAGGATGGGAAGATATGGAGCTAGATTCAGTTCCTTTGGAGCTACTGAAGTTACAAGCTGATTTTGATAAAGGTTTTATTGTAGGACCGCAAGTTGCAGAAGCAGTGAATAAACTGGTTGCGTTTCGGGCCATGTTTTTGTCTCTGACTCTTTCTGAGACTGATTTCGTAAAAAGGCAGGGTATTAAGAATTATCCAATGCGAGAAGTTCCTCCCGTATGGAGAGAGGCGGTGGTTGGTCCACCTCCTGTCCCTGCCCATTTCCAGCGTATATGGGTCCACGAACCCTGGAAAAGGTCTGAAGTATTGGCGCTTAAACAAACTCTTCCGGACCCCCGTAAAAAACCTGCTGGGTATTATAAAGAATTGTCTCAAACAGTTGAGGCTTGTATTCTGAATTTGGCTGATATTGATATGTTATTTGGGAATGTTGTTCCACAAGCATTATGGGCACGAATTCGTACAGAGAATAATGTTGCTGAATTAGGTGGTGATTGGGCTGCTATTAGAGCCGCCGATGCAGGTCAAGTGGGTGGTGCAAAACTCGATGATCTGATTACTGCCTTACCTGGCAGAATAATTGAATTGATAAAGACAATGATGCCTGCAGTGCGAGTAAATTGGAATAAGCTGGCCGCATGCAAGCAGAAGAAAGACGAAAGCGTTTCGGATTTCTTCACTCGTTTCGAAGAGACGTTTATTGACCATAGTGGTCAGGATCTGAGTGTAGAGGGTGGTCAGTGATTGTTCGTAGACAAGTTTGTATATAATTTGCTTCCCGAATTGTCGAATAAATTAAAGAGTTCTGAACGTGCATGGGCAGTTTCGTCCCCTGCTAAAATAGTGGCTACTGCACTGTATTATGAGAATAGAGATAAGGAGGATAAAGAGAAACAAGAGAAGAAAAATAAAGATCTGAAAACGAAGGTTCTTTTGCAGCAGGCTTATCCTCCACGTCCTGCACAGTCTCAGTTTTCTCAACCTTCACAGTTTCAGAAGATTTTCCAGAAGAGTCTTTTGTACCGCAATCTTTGGTAGGTTCTAATCAATGTGTGTACTGTAAGGAAGAATGACATTTTAAGAATAGTTGTCCGATTTTGTTGCAGCGTAATAATGAGATCTCTGCTCCACGAGGTCGTGGCAATTTCCAGTCAGGATCTAGAGGTAGAGGACGAGGTGTGTCCTCTCAGGAGCAGCGTTCTTTCCCTCCACCTGCTACAAATTTCTTTGATCAGCAGAGAGTCCAGTCTGCGCAGTATTATAATGATGATTATCGTGTTGAAGATGGGATTGAAGATTGCCATACTGAATAGGACAGCCAAGGACAAAGTAAGGGAGTTGTGTCGATTCCAGTAGATCAAAAAGGACCGTATGTTACTGTCAATGCTATGGGTGTTTCAGAGCCGTTTCTTTTGGATACTGGTGGGATGAGAAGTTCTATTATTCATTCTAAACTCCCTGGGCACCTTTGTCTGGCTTAATAAATACTTCTGTAGGATTTTTTGGCGCCCTGGTTCATGATCCAGTTTCTTGTCCCTTGCCTGTTTCGATTGGTCCCTATGAATTAGATGCTTCCCTTATTCTAACAACTGGTTGTGGTGAGAATTTGTTGGGTTTGGATTTGTTGAAAAGGCTACATGCAACATTGCACTGTTCTCCTTCTGGCGTGCATCTTATGTTAGGGAAGAAAATGACATCTCCTATGTATCTATCCCGAGATCAGTTTCCACCTGAGTTGCTCTCTCTTCCTGGCAGTCTTTGGGCTACGGGTCCGAATGATGTGGGTCGTCTTGCGATTCCGCCGTACGTTGTCACAGTTAAAGAAAATGTTAGAATGCCACGCATTCCCCAGTACCGTATTTCTAGCGATGGTGCGAGAGCGCTTTTGGCTATCGTTGATGACTTTATTCAGAAGGGTGTGGTCGAAGAAACTAGAGCCAATGTTTGCAATAGTCCTGTTCTCCCAATTCTTAAGAGAACTGATCCTTCACAGCCCCCTGTTTATCGATTTGTTATTGACCTTAGAGAAGTCAATAAGATTGTTGTGCCACAGTTTCCTGTTGTTCCGGACATTATAGCCTTACTGATGATGATTCCCGCTTCGGCAGCTTGGTTTTCAGTAATAGACCTCAGAAATGCTTTCTTTAGTATTCCTATTGCTGAAGAAAGTAGGGATATTTTTGGTTTCTCTCTAGGCGGCCGAGGTTTTCGATTCAAAAGAGCACCTCAAGGCTATTGTGAAAGTCCCTCTATTTATAGCAAGGCTCTTAAGTCACAACTTGATGCTTTTTCTTTGCCTCCAGGTGCTACGCTCATTCAGTATGTGGATGATTTGTTGGTGGCTGCTGATACGGAAGATGTGTGTAAGAGTGTGACTGTTGCATTGTTACATCACTTGTCTGCTTTAAATCATAAGGTGTCGCCCTCTAAGTTGCAATATGCCCGCAAAGAGGTTACCTATTTAGGTCTTCTCTTGTCGAAGGAGGGACGGCGATTGACCCCAGAACGTATTCAGACTATTTCTCAGATGTCTGTACCTACTACGCAGAGAGAAGTGCGTGCCTTTCAGGGTATCACTTCATACTTTAGACAATGGATTCCTACTTTTTCACTTTTGGCCAAACCATTGTTGGCACTTACGTTGAAAGATACGCCCCATCCGCTCCCTTGGACGGATGAATGTCAGAAAAGTTTTGTTGACCTACGTACTGCTCTATGTTCTGCTCCGGTGTTGGGTACCCCAGATTATAGTAAATCCATCACACTGTACGTTCATGAGAGAGAGGGTTGCGCATTGTCAGTCTTGACACAGCAATTTGGAGATAAACAGAGGCCATGCGCCTATTTCTCCGCTACGTTAGACCCAGTAGCTAAAGCTTTGCCTAGTTGTCTCAGAGCTACAGCAGCTGTGGCAATTTCTATCAGTCTGCTGGATTAGTGTTAGATAAGACACTCATTGTTATGGTTCCACATGCAGTGGATACCCTGTTGAATAGAACAAGGACACAGCATCTCACGAGTGCTCGTTTGTCTGGATACGAGCTGACATTTTTAGCGAGTCATGTACATATCAAAAAATGTAATACATTAAATCCGGCTACATTGTTGCCACTCCCAGATGAGTAAGACGTTCAGGAAAAACATGATTGTTTTCTTCGTACGGAAGAAGAAACAAGGGCAGGATTGATTTGAAGGACACTCCGCTCAAGGACCCGGATGGAATCCTATGGGTGGACGGTTCTTGTTTCAAGCTTCCAAATGGGGAAACTACTTCTGCCTATGCTGTCACTACATTATACACGATTGTTGAAACGGCACGTGTCGGACATAATTCAGCCCAAGCAGCTGAATTAATAGCCTTGACTAGAGCATGTGTGTTGTCAAAGGGAAAGAGAGTGAATGTGTACACTGATAGCCAATATGCTTTTGGCGTTGCACATAGTTTCGGTAGATTATGGAGGGAGAGAGGATTTTTTACCTCTCACGGGACGAAGATTCAGCATGGTCAGCTGGTGACTGATCTTCTAGACTCACTCACTTTACTTACACAGATAGCGATCATAAAGTGTAGTGCACATAAGAAAATTACAGATGATGTTGGTCGTGGAAATGCGTTTGCAGACGAGGTAGCAAAAACTACAGCTACAGATGCTACTAGCCGAATGTATGTGGCAGGTCCTGCGAATTGGATTAGGGAGATTGGAATGTGTGAAGACACGATTGAGAGTGTGAAAACGATTCAGGGAGAAGCTACTGAGAAAGAATTAAGTACATGGATAGAAAGTACGGGAATGTTAGACTCGATGGGTTGTTGGACGGAGTTGTCGGAACATCAGCGATGGTTATTACCGGATGCTTACGCATTGCCAGTTGTGACTATGGCTCATGGTCCAGCTCACGTTAGTGCGAAAGGCATATGTAAGCTTTTGGCTCCTGTGTGGCAGAATGAAGGAATTCCGAAATGTGCTGAGAATGTGGTTAAGCATTGCATTGTTTGTTTAATGCATAACCAAGGAAAGGGTACCCCAACTCTGGCAGGTCATTTTACTCCCCAGGCATATCCTTTTGAGGTATTGCAGATCGATTACATTCATATGGATCGATGCAATAAACTCAAGTATGTTCTGGTGGTGGTATGTGCCTTTTCCCGTTGGATAGAGACCTACCCCTTGAAAGATAACACTGCTTTGTCCTTGCTAAAGTGTTACTTAAGGAGTTCTTTCCTAGATTTGGTTTGCCGCGAGTTGTCTGGAGTGACAATGGAAGTGAATTTGTGGGTCAAATTATGCAGAAAGTGTGTTCTGGTCTTGGTATCAGACAGACGTTCCATGCGGCAAACCATCCACAGTCAGCGGGTTTGGTTGAGTGTTACAATGGTACACTCAAGCTTAAACTAGCTAAGATTCAAGTTAGCACATGTCTTGCCTGGCCTGATGCCTTGCCCCTAGCTCTTTTGTCAACTAGAACTACTGTGCACTCTCGTATGGGACTTAGCCCATATGAAGTGGTATTCGGATGCCCAGCTAATGTTTGGGGTGTCCCTCGTCCCAGGAAATACTCAGAGATACCATATCCTTTGTTAATTGACTGCTAAAATGAGTGTTATTCGCCAACAGGTGCAAAGTGCTTTGCCGGAGGCTTCCACAGACCCAGGTCACACCATCTTGCCCGGTGACTGGGTCTGCGTCAAGAATTTTCAGCGGATTAAGAACTTGGAGCCTCGCTGGTCAACGCCTAAACAAGTTTTGCTTGTCACTCGCACAGCTGTGAAAGTGGTCGGCAAGAAAAATTGGATTCATGGCATGCACTGTAAGAAAGTGCCTCTGCCATTACCCTTTGATCAGTGGATTCGCAGCGGCATAAGAGAATCAGAATCTGCAGCGATCCCTTGTTTTGTGCCTTTCAGTGACGCTCAAATTCATGGAACTCAGTCTGAGAAAGTTGATGACGACATTCTTCAAGCCGCTGTGCCTGAGCATCTTCGAATAGACACTACCAATCCAGAAACGTTATTCAAGGACCAGACTGTGCCGAGCAAAACACATTATAATTTGAGATCGATAGTTGGCCAGAAGAATTGAACACTTTGACATTTCCTTTTTCCTTTTTACCCAGAGACATTTCCTTTTGGTTCATCTTTTTGCTCCCTTGCTTTTTTTTTAATGTGATATTTAGTATTAGACGTGCCATCCGTCTCCGTCGCAGGGTCACGGTAGGAGACTCAGGCTGTAACCTGGTTTTTGTTCTTTTAGTAAGTGGCTAGTGCCTCGGGATATACAGAATTGAGTAGCTGAGTGATTAAGGAAGATATCCGTGAGCGACATTTTATTTAGATAAAGATGGATGGTACAATAATTGTAGGTAGGGAAGATAGGAAGCATGAAATGAGATTGAAGTATTGTAAATTATTACGTAGTCCTTTTGGCATAACTTTGTGTATTTTCATGTTTCTGCGTATTTTATTAGCTTGCACAGGTTGGATCGTACTTGTTTTGCAACAGAAAAATGTTGTTAATTCTACGACTTCTTTGCCTACTCATCTTTCTGTCCTCTCACACAAAATGCATACTCTACCTCCACATGAGCAGATAAGGAGAGGCGAATATATGAACAATACGTTTGTCCAGCTGTTACACTAACATTAGTTGGCTGTTAATAGGACTGATTGTTGGGTGTGCGGACTTATGCCACACAATACACATAAGGGAATGCCATATCTGGTTCTTCCCTTTTCATACGAAGGCTCAGTTTGGGCCTATCTGGCTATGTTTTCGGCCGCATACCACAACAGACTTAGAAGCTCCGTTAAAACTTTTGGGAATGGATTGGATTTTAGCCACAGCTCTTTGATTAAGGGTATAGTGGTGATGGCTAAGATCGTAGAGAAGAACAATATTCCATTAGACAAGAAGAGAGCTTATGAGGGATGGAATGTTACCCATTATGTTTCTAGACTTGGCGACAATATTAGACAAGATGGGTCTTCTCCAGTATGGACCGTACCCCATAAAGGTAATTTTTGTCTCCAAGTTAATGATAAAAAGACTGACAGCAAACAGAGTTGTCTGTATACTTACATTTTCTCGTCTCCTGATTTCCCTCCGTTGGTTCCGTCTCAAGAAACATATTTCATCAGTAATGACAGAGCTTATACGTGGCTCTCTTCTAACTTTTCTGGAACTTGTTATATAGCCTTTTTTTCCTTCCCCCTACATACACGGCTCGGTCAGACCATCACAGAATTAGATATAACCGAGGTGTATTCGACGCCAAAGACACGGCAGAACAAGAGGGAGGAGATTTCCTTAAAGGATTCCTTCCCTTTTGGGGTCCAGTGGCCAACAGCAGACACATCAGGCAATTGGGTCACGTGGTTGAGACCACCATCAATGTTACTGCAGGTGCGCTAAGCAATATTACAGCAGAGCTTCAGGCTGACCGTCTTATGACGTTGCAGAATCGAATTGCGCTAGACGTGATCTTAGCAGACCGAGGAGGTGTCTGTAGATTGATCGGATCTAGTTGCTGCATATATATTCCAGATGATGGTCTGACAATATACCAGGCCATTTCCAAATTGCATACCGTTTCCGAGTCGATTCATCAGGACGAAAGAAATTGGTCTTTTATGGGGTCGTTTTGGGGAATATTGTCAACTTGGGGATGGAATATCCTAACGTTCCTTGGAGCAATTTTGGCCATCATATTCTCTTGTTGTTTGTGTATTCAATGTGGTCCTGCAGTTTGTGGTCTACTGGCTACTCTATGTGTTCCACAGTCCGTAACTCCAAAGAAAGAGAATATTAGGATGATGGTGCAGCAACAGCTTGAGGATTTTATGAACATTGATGTCGATTCTGACTCAGATTAGCATGAGTTGGTTTGGCTTTGCCTGAGTAATGGCAACAGGAGGGTCTTAGGTTCTGTAATTAGCGAATTCGTTCGTGCTCTGCCTCCATTTTGTAACCGCCACCATTTTGTGTTGCCCTCACTCAGGCAGCACGTGGAGCGCAATGTTTTTGTCGTTTCTGCATTTACGTGTCAGGTGGCTTCTTCGCCCTTGTTTACTAACGAGTGTCAGGGTCTGGCCGAGTACACTAATTCCTGTCTGAGCTGATAAATCCCCGTCCGGACTATTTGTTGGTTCGCACCATTCTTTCCTGTAGGTTATCTTATCTGCTGTCCTTCACTACACATCTCATGCATTCTCCTGTTTCACGACTGTCCTTCTAGAGCATACGACTGTGTTTTCTCTGCTCGTAAACTGAATTGTGTGGATTCGCTTGTAATTTACTTAAGGGGTCGAGCGACAAACATAATCACGGGAACATGGGTTACTTGAGACTTAAAGCATTGTCTATAACATTTGCCTAGGCCTCATGCTCTTGTGTGTTTGTATTTTGCATTGTATTGTACCGTATATAAGCCTGTGCGCCACGGAGTTAAGTGGCAGTCTCTTTTGAACCTCGTTATACCAACGACTTCTAAGACCACTGTACTAGCTGCAGCTAATAAATACGATCTTCTACGCCAGACGAAGAGTCTGTGTCTCTGTATTTGACAAGGCAGGTGAATTCCGGGGATTTCAGGCGTACCCTGCGCCGCCCAGCCTAAAGGCTACGGTTCTCCAGGTGCCTTATACCATGAAGCGAAGTTGGGAGAGACCAGCCAGAAATCTTATCTGGTCCAATTACCATATTGAGCGGCATAGTGGGTATATACGCGACATCTCCCGGATTGCGCTGACACCACACGTCTACAAGACCATATGATTCCCACATTGCTAACAATACATGGCGTGCGCGTGGGTTAAGTATCCGGGGATTTGGACGTGCTATCCCGCTCAGGATCTAACAGAAGATTAAAATCACCCCCATACATATACAGTATGCATCTAGTTGTAAAAGCTGTGCGTGGAGAACTTGGAACAACTCTGGGCAGTCAACATTACAAGCGTTTACACAGATGAACGCAATCCGGTAGCCCATCAAGAGTCCCTCCACCAAAGTGTAACGCCCCTCCCTGCCCATGTGTGCTTTTGTGAAGTGGAAAGGCACCGTCATATGAATCATAACAGCTGTGCACCGTGCATATGTGCTATAGCCTGCAAAGTAGCGGTGTGGACCCCAACCCGAGGCGAAAGTTGTGGTGGGAGCTTTAGGCAAGTGTGTTTCCTGTAAAAAAGGCAACGTCGACACAGTGTCGCTGTAAATAATGTAAGACCAGCCTCCCTTTCTTAGCATTGTTAAGCCACCAAATGTTCCAGATGATTAATGTAAGATCTGAAAATGGTGTCAACCTACCCCGTTCCGGTATCCCGGTATTCCAGCAATGACTGGGCTTGTGCATTACAATAGAAACATACCATGCTGCAGTGAATAAACAGTATAAGAAGTATTGACATCCCCAAAAACTAGCGTACCCCCCTTCACCCCCACCAATACCTGCGCACTCTTACGCAGGGAGTGTCCCAGATGAAAATGCTTGGGCATGCATCATGTAGACGTCCTCGTACCACTAGATGGAGCAATACTAGATACATTTCACAAAATTTAAACACACACAAAGTGATTAACACTTGGGGTGTGGCAACGCTATGCCAGTTACCCCACCTCTAAAATAATGCAAAAACATTTAATTCGCCCAATTATAAGAAGTTGCACACAACAATTAGCTGCTGTCCGGCAATGTAGGTTAAGATGATTAGTCATCGGAGAATAAATCTACGCTGGCCACCGAGCCACTGTTAGGGGGGGATGCTCAGGACAAGTCCTTGTCCTCGTGGTTGCTGCTGTTCCCTTTATAGTCCCTACAAAATTCTTGCACCGCATTGGGAGTGTCAAATATGCGAGAACAACCCTCAATGTCTACTCAGAGGTGCGCTGGATATAACATGCTGAATCTTAGACCCTGGTTTCGCAGTTTAGCCTTCACGCAGGTGTACTTTCTCCTGGCTTCCAGCACCATGATGATGAATTCTGGATATAATGCCAACGCCGAGCCCCACCAGGTTATGGAGCCCTGCTCTCTCACCAACCTCAGCACAGTGTCTCAGTCCTGGAATTTAAAAGACGGGCAATGATGGGCCTAGTTGAACATCCCGGGTTAGGGCGGGGGCCAAGAGAGCGATGGGCTCTTTCTACGTGAAAAGTGTGGGTGAAGGCATCCTTGCCAAAAATGTCCGTTAGCAGAGTCTTGACGAATTGATCCATGCGCCCCGAGTTGGAGGACTCCGAGACGCCTAGAAGGCGGACATTGTTGTGCCTACTGCGCGCCTCCATGTCCTTCTTCTTTATGGCAACCCCCTTAAGTATTTTTTTCATGCGGTCTAGCTGCTAGGCAGATTGTGCTGCGCCATTTTCAAAATCCGACACCCTGTCCTCCACCGTGTCTAGGCATTTCTCATGCATGTCCAGCTTGGTGCCTGTCGTGTTCCCTAGCCCAGGAACACACTCAGGACGCGATGTACATTTGGCAGGTACCTTTATTCTTTTGTAGATGCAGACATATGCAGTACAGTCTATCTGCCACCGCCAACCCCGAGGTCCTGATTCTTTGTGACCCCTGTCCCCTACCCTGACCGGATGTGGTGTCCATATCCACAGGGTCCTGGTGCCATCGTCTGGGCACATCTCCCACCTTGTTCTGAACAAACATTTTCTGGACATGTGTCCCTTGACTGGTGATAGTGAGCAAGTAGTGAGAGAGAGAGAGAGAGAGAGAGAGAGAGAGAGAGAGAGAGAGAGAGAGAGAGAGAGAGAGAGAGAGAGAGAGAGAGAGAGAGAGAGAGAGAGCAAGAGAGAGAGAGCAAGAGAGAGAGACAGTCACTCTCCTGACATGTCAGTCTCTATGTCCCAGTCTCTTCATATCTCTTCGATCAGTCTCTTTGTCTTTTTGCATTCTCTTCTTGGTCGCTGTTTATTTATTTATTTATTTATTTATTTGTTGGTTTGTATAGCGCTTGAATCCACTCCAGCTGGAGTATCTCTGCGCTTTTGGAACCTGCAAACAGGAGACGTGGAATGGGGCCTAGATCTCATTTTTGAACAGTGTGGTTTTCAGAAGTTTTCAAAATGTGAGGTGTTCTTTACATTGTCTCAGAGACAGAGGGAGTTTGTTCCACATATTGGGTCCAGTAATGGACAGAGCTTTACATCCGTGTCTGGATTTTTTGGCACGGGGGACCACTAGAAGGAGATTGTTACTAGATCTGAGAGATCTTGTTGGGACGTAGGGGACAAATTTCCGCTCGAGATAGACAGGCCCCTGTCCATTCAGGCATTTATGAATTAAGCAGCATATTTTGAATTTGGCTTTTTGTCGGATTGAGAGCCAGTGCAGCTGCTCCAGGAGAGGTTTTGAAGCAGTTCTCGGGGGGGCCTTAAGAATAAGGCGAGCTGCTGTGTTCTGAATGACCTGTAACTTAGCCAACACCCCTTCGTTGGCAGAAAGCAACAGGCCATTACAGTAGTCGATCCGACTAAGGATCAGGGCCTGGACAAGGGTTTTTCTAGCAGAGTCGGGTAGCAGCGGAAAAACTTTGCGCAGTAGGCTGATGGTATAGAAGCATATTCCTGAAATGTAGTTCGTGTGTGGTTTGAGTGACAGATCTTGTTCAAACCGAATTCCCAGATTCTTCACGACCTTTTTAGGTTCAGGAACTGCTCCTAAGTCTGATGGCCACCACTCCGGAGTCTATAGCATTTTGGCCTCCCCAAACAGCATGGCCTCAGTTTTGCTGACATTGCATTGAAGGTAATTGGAGGCCATCCATTTTGCCACTGCCTTCATGCCTGAAGAAAAAGAGTTCCTAACCTCAGCGGAGAGAGTCTTAAAAGGGAAAAGGAGCTGCGTATCATCTGCGTATGATACGGGGATGAAGCCGTACCTACGCATTACTCCTGCCAGGGGTGCCAATAGATATTAAAGAGGGTGGGGCTCAAACAGGAGCCCTGTGGCACCCCTTAGAGATCCCTACTTCCGCTGAGCGATGTGCACCCATGGTGACTCTCTGGGTGCGATCAGATAGGAAACTCTTCAACCAGTCAAGGGCTTTGTTCTTAATGCCAGCGTTCAACAACCGTTCCGTCAAGATGGTATGAGACACGGTGTCGAACGCTGCTGAACGAGCTGTTCTCTGACGTCCGTTGGGGACTCTGCTTGTGGTGTGTCCCCTTCTTGCTCTTGTTTTGGTGTATCTTCTTCTTTTGTTCTCAGTTCCTTGAAGTGGGAGATGTTTCTTGTAATGTGGTATCGGCCGACTGATGCGGTGACCACTGGTCCATTCACCTTCAGTCACTGTCAGAGGATCCTTTGAGAAAACGCTGTCTGACTTTCTTGCCTCTCGCTGTTTCACAAGCACGGTGTCCCCTTCTTTTATTTTGGTGCTTGTCGCATGCCGTCGTTGGTCTGGGTAGGCCTTCATCTTCTCTTTCTGGTCTTTGTCTCTTGCAGCGATCTCTTTATGTCCCGTTTTTTCTGCTTCTTTTATTTGGGGTTGTCTTGTTCTGCTTGAGCGCCCTAGTACCAGCTCGGCTGGGCACCTTCCCGTGGAGCTGTGAGGGGTATTTCGATAGTCCCTTAGTACTTGACACAGTGCTTGTCCAGTTGATATTTGTGTCAGCTTTGCTCTCTGTATCGCTTTTTTGATCGTTCCCATGAACCGTTCTGCCATGCCATTCGCTTGCGGCCACAGTGGTGTGATTCTCCTGTGGTTTATTCCCAGGTATGACATGTATCTCTTGAACTCTTCACCGGAGAATGGTGGGCCGTTGTCCGTCTTCAGTGTTTGTGGTGAGCCCCATGCTGCAAAGACGTCATCTAATACTGGCAGTGTTGCGGCGGCTGATGTTGATGATACTGGTCTCACTATGGGGAACCTTGAGTAATCATCAATGATGACCAACAGGTAGCTTCCTGTTTCCAGGGGCCCATAGAAGTCTGCTGCCAGCCTTGTCCACACTGCCGTTGGTAGTTGGGACATTTGTAGTGGTTCTGGCTTTGACGGAGGTCCTGTTATCTGACACACGTGACAGTATGTCACTATTTCTTCCACCATGTTGTCCAGTCAAGGGAACCACACCTTTTCTCGCAGCATTTTCTTAGTCGCCACCATTCCCCTGTGTGATTCATGTGCCAGCTCTACTGTTCTTCTCCTCAGTGTCCTGGGCATTACTATTCTTGTGCCTCTCATTATTATTCCATTTTCACACTCCGACAGTTCTTCATTTATCCTTTTGAACGCCAGGAGCTCTTCTTTGTCTATGCCTCTTTCCACGCTGGTGCTGCCATTTACATGCCTCCATCGTTGCTTCTTAATAATCTTCATGATCTCCTGCAGGGTGTCATCCTGTTTTGTTTCACATTCTAGCTCTTCTACTGTTATTGTTTCAGGTGTGCTGAGCTTCAATGCAAAGTTGAGATATTCTTCTGCCATTGTTTTCGCATGTGTAGCTTGTGACAGGGGGTGTCGCGACACATAGTATGCCGGGTTGTGTTCTTTTCCCGGTTTGTGGATGATCTTAAAGTTGTAGTCCATGAGCCTGATTCCCCACCTCTCTATCCTGGGCGGTATCTTTGCGTTTGGGTTTCTGTAGATTGTTGTTAGTGCCTGATGATCTGTTATGATGGTGAATGGTTTCCCGTAGACGAACATATGGTAATGTTCGCAGGCCCACACCACTGCCAAACTCTCCTTTTCTGGTTGTGAGTATCCCTTTTCAACCTCCGACAGGCTCTTGCTTCCATATGCCACTATGTTTCTTGGCGAGTCCCTCCCTGGTTGGTGCTGCGCCAGTATTGCTCTTAGTCCCACTGGACTCCAGTCTACTGTTAATTCGGTGCACAGTCTTGGGTCGAAGTATGCTAGGTGATCCGCTGCTGTCACGGCCTGTCTTATTTCTTCGAGCGCTTTGCTGCATTCATTGGTCCACAAGAAACTCTGTCCTTGCTTTGTCATCTCTCTTAATGGTGCACTTACGGTGGCAAAGTCTTTTATGTACCTTGCGCAGTAGCTTGCTAGTCCAAGGAATGACCTTACTTCTGCTACATCCGCTGGCTTCTTTGCTCTTTCCAGTGTCTCCACCTTGCTATGATCCGGCTGCATTCCTTTCTTTGAGAAGATGTGCCTGAAGAAAACCAGCTCATTTCTCCCCAGCTCGCACTTGTCTTCGTTCAGTGTCAAACCAGATTGCTCAAGGTGTGAGCACCTCTCAGAGCTTTATCATGTTCTTCGTCCGACTTGCCAAATACCAAAATGTCATCGCTATAGTTTAAGCTGTTTTTTACTGGCCTTATTATTTATCTTATTGTTTCTTGAAATATCTCTGCGGCTGATGAGATCCCAAAGCTCAGACGTTTGTATCTAAACAGACCTAGGTGGGTGGAAAATGTTGTGATATACCAAGATTGTGGGTCCAGTTCTAGTTGGTGGTATCCTTTACACAAATCCAGTTTAGAGAAACGCCTTGTGCCTGTGAGACAACTGATCATGTCGTCCAAGTGTGGCCCAGGATGTCGTTCACGTTCAATGGCCTTGTTCGGTATCCTCATGTCCACACATATTCTTATTTTGGATGTGTCTTTCTTTGGAACAGCCACAATTGGTGACACGCAGGGCGTCGGTCCTTCGGCCGGCTCTATTATGTCCTGTTTTAGCAGTGCTTCAAGTTCTTCTTCTACCTGTGGCTGTAGATGTATTGGCACTCTTCTCTGGTGCTGTGCGACTGGCCTCACTGTCTCGTCGATGTGCAGCGTGATTTGTCGGCCTTTCAGCTTTCCTAGTCCTTGTAGTAGCTTGCGGTATTCTCTTAGAATGTTCTTTTTTTCTGACATGTTGTATGTCATTGCCATGAGACCCATTACTTGAGCTGTGATATTGCTCAGCAGGCATGGCGCCGGGATATCTCCTTTTAGTACATGTATCTCTTCTGTTGTCCTTAGACCTTTGTATGCCAGCTCTTCTTTGAATTTTCCCATATTTGTCACTGGTCTTTTGGCCCCCACGTGAATACTCTGACCCGAGATGGTCTTAGAACTGGCTTTATCTTCATTTTTTCATATTCAGAGATGCACATGATGTTGCATGTTGCACCGCTATCCAGAACAAATTCTGCTACATGTGGCCCCACCTTTATGTTCACCGATTCTGTTTTCTTTATTGTCTTTTTGTCTATCAGGCATATTCTTTCTTCGTCTTCCTCTTCCGTTTCTGACTCTGTGGTGGCGTCTGTCATGAGATACAGTTGTTCAGTTTTTTCTTCTTCTTCCCCTTCTTCCGACTCTATTGATGAGCTTCTTGCCGCTGCCTCAACATGCCTGATGTGTTTTGTTATTGGCATCCTTGTTCTTCCTGGTCTTCCTCGGTCACTTCTAAATTGCCTCCCTTGGCATACGCTGCCATAGTGGTCTCTTCCATTGCATTTTCTGCAGGTCTAGCCAAAAGCCGGGCATGGGCCTCTGTGCGGGAACTCTAGTCCGCACCTGCAGCATGTTCCTTCTGGCTGCTTCCTCGCCGTTTGTTTACTCTTTTATTCTCTCCAGCCTCCTGGGCGGTTGTTGTTTGTCATTCGTTGTATCTGCTCTGCGCCTCTAGCTTTTCCTCGTTCCATTTCCTTTGCATGCGCTGTCGCTCTTGCTTCCGCCCTTCCTAGCGCCAGTATGCTTTCCAGTGATATTGGTTCTTTTAGTATTCTTGTGCGGAAGTCGATGTCATGACAGCCTTCGATTATTTGCAACCTTATCGCCTGCTCGTTGTCGAATTTGTCAAACTCACAATGGGTTACTAGTTTCCGCAGTCTTGTTGCGAACTCATCCAGAGATTCATCTGCTTGTTGGAATGCGATCATGAAGGTGTATCGTTCAAAATCAACATTTCTCTGGGGGTCAAATTTGTTTGTTAGACATTTACTTAGCTTGTCATATGTGTCAATCTCTTCTTTTGGCAATGTCACTAGGAGGTCTTCCACTTCATCCCCTACCAAGTTTAGATATAGCCCTCGTTTCTTGGCTGTTGTTACATCTGTCGCTTCCACGTAGTTCTCAAATCGTCTGACCCACTTTTCCCATCTTATTCCAGTTTGTGGTTCATTGAGGCTAAATGGTAGTGGTCTCCTGTATTGTGCGCTCGGTTTTGGGTCTGCCATTCTTTTTCTTTATTGGCCCTTTATTCTTTGTGTCTCCTTTTGTTTATTTAGCTATTTCTTTTCACTTCTCTTTTTTTCTTTTATTTGCCCTTTTTCCTTTTTATTTTTTCTTTATTTCCTCCTTTTCTGCCCCTTCTGGTCACTTCTGTGACTTCTTTTTGCCTTTACTCCTCTTGTTGTGTCTTTTCTGCACCTTTTGGTGCTTTTTCGGGCTTTGCCTGGTCTCAAAATGGCCGCCGCGCTATTCCTCGCTTTCTATTGGCTCTCGCGCCTGATTTTAAAATGGCCGCTGTTGTTCTCGCGTTGTTTCCTGTCCAATCGGGGCACTGCCTGACTTAAAAATGGCCGCCCGTTTATTCTCTGCTCTCATTGGCTCTCGCGCCTGTTTCTAAGATGGCCGCCGAGACTCTCGCGAGAGCTCGCGCCGATTCCTTTCAGTCTTCGCGCTTTTTCTCGGCGCTTACCTGTTTGCTTGGTCTTCTCCCTGCAGCGCTTGGGGTGGGCTCCCACGTCGCGGCACTTCTATTAATGTCACTTCCTTCTTCTTCTCGTCACGATACGATCCAGGGTGGGCTCCTGGTTTAAAATCGCGATGTTTGGTCGTCAGTGGGTCCCGATCCCGCACCTTCGTCACCAGATGTCGTGTTCCCTAGCCCAGGAACACACTCAGGACGCGATGTACATTTGGCAGGTGACTTTATTCTTTTGTAGATGCAGACATATGCAGTACAGTCTTCCTGCCACCGCCAACCCAGAGGTCCTGATTCTTTGTGACCCGTGTCCCCTCCCCTGACCGGATGTGGTGTCCAGTGTCCCCTGTCCCCCACCCTGTATCCACAGGGTCCTAGTGCCATCGTCTGGGCACGACAGTGCCCATTTCGTCCAAGCATTTGTCTAGGGTGTCGAAGCAGCCGTCGAAGATCTTAATACCCGCCCGCATTTCGAGGAGCAATGCACTGAATCCTGTCGGGGCATCATTAAGGCTGGTTTCCTCTGTGCCCCCCTCAGCCATGTTGCCACCAGACTCAACAGATTGCTTGGCAGGCCTCCCAAATTGTAGTAGGCGTTGTTTGGGGTCTTTCTTCCCCATTCTGTCCCTGCCGGGCATGTTAGTTGCCAGCCTGTCCCAGGGCACAACTATAGATCTCAGCTGCAAAAAATGGTGTGCCTACCAACCTACTGCGAACCAAATATGATACAGGGCCTCGCAGAAGGCCGGTCGACCAATGTGGTAGGTTAACAGTAGCACAGACGAATTTATAAGGCCCAGCCTCTTCAAAATGGCCCACTCGGTGCCTCACCAGACCAATCCAGCAGTGGCCTGGTACTAGAACTATAAGTAGCAGCTCTGCTATGCCGGCAGGGCAACAGTGCATGGGATCAGTCACCACGGTGTCATGAGGCTGATGTTGCGCACCTCAGTGCGTCCGCTGGTATCTGATTGGTGCGAATCTGTAACAGGCGCCGCCTGGCAAGCCTGACTCACCGCGGCCCCCCGAGCCGGCCCAAACAGCTGTGTGGTTGGCCCCCAGGCTCGCCCGCGGTCCCTCTCTAGGCACATGGGGGCTCTGGGCAGGGAGCATAGGTAGGGGGCCCCGGAAGAGGGGGTCCGGGTGGGCGGAGCGTGGAGGCCAGTGAAGAGGGGGGGTGTCAGGGTGTTTGGAAGTGGAACAGAGCCGGAGGCCGCCAAATTCCTCCCAGGGGCCGCCACGCAAATACGTATCCATCCTCAGAGGATTATTATATTAAGGATATATATTGGCGTGGTGGCCCCTGAGGTTTGGTGGCCCTGTGCAAGTGCACAGCTTGAACATGCCTAAGGCCGCCCCTGCTAACGGCGGGTCCTCCGGGGGATAAAAGGGCTGGTCTGCAGCTGAGTATGGAGATCAGGGCCAATATCAGATCGTGAGGACAAGTAGATCGATCTCACCTGCTGGCCCGCGAGGTCCGTGTGGCCGATTCAACGGCGGGTAAGCTGCTGGAGCCCCGCTCTGCCGCTGTGTTTGGCGCGGCCTAGCCTCCAGCCGCGCACGGCTCTCCACACCAACTCTGTCCCCAGCCTCCCGCAGTCTCGGCTGCCATAGTTAGACTAGAGCCGTTCAGACGATCCAGCCGGCTCCGATGTACGTGGGCACCTTGGAGCAATCAGTAGCATCGTCCCACACTGATCACGGCCAGGATGAAAAGCAGGATGGGCGAAGTTGTTGAGATCGCTGGCTGAGCCTCAGCGCTGCTAGGCCATCTTGGTCGGCAGCCCAAATGTTTATGAAATGTCTTCACATACAGGTTAATATCTTTCTGGAATGACCACCCAGCAGCAGACTTTCAGTGTGCAATCAGTGTTAAGCATATGGAAGATTGAAAATTAATCTGAATAATATTGTTAAAATTAAAATCTTGGCAAATCCACAACCCTGTTGAGTTTGTCACCTTTGCACATTTTCACCTGATGATATTTCCCACAGTTTTTTACATATATTTTCCCTATAAAAACGTGACATTTTCAAAAAATATATATTTTGCATGTTTTTCTACCTCATGAAGTTTTTTCACCTTTTTTTAAACGTGTTTTACTAAATTCGCAAAGTTTTAGAAAGAAACTTCACGAAGTTGAAACAATACATCTTTGTACATTATACACACCTCTGTTAAATGGCTTTCAGTTCTTAGAACTTGAGCACAGCTTGCCTGATCTCCAATTTAGCTTCTTGTTAGGGTTTGGTTAGCACGAAGGGGCCCGTATTTAGTCAATGCTGTGCTCTACAATTCTGGATAACCTATTAACATAAGAGTAAAAATGAAGCTGTAGAGGAAGTTGGGCATATGGATGGGGTGTTAGAAAGAATCAAGAACTCCTTCCACTATAGTTGGAGACACAGGTGAAGTAGTGTCCTCTGCAATCAAGAGATTGTATTTCACATGCTTTGCCTAGGATGTAAGGACTGTGGCAGAACCAGTTGTGCCACACATGGCACCCACTGTCTTCAGCCAAGCCTTTCAGAAGGATATGGCAGTACAGAAATATCTTGCTATGCCAAAGGACTTCTTTCTCTTGCAGTCCATTGCATAATTCCCAATTTTGACACCGGTGATCTCTTCATGCATTGGATACAGCTAAAGAAATAACTGTTCTTTCAACAACCGAAAATTAACCCCAGGAGCTTTTAGTTAGCCAGTTCCCGTCTAAACTTGCTAAAACTCTTGAGAAATTAAAGCAAATGATAACTACTCATACATACATTGAATACATATTTTAATTCATATGTTTGTCATATTAAAAGAGACTTCTCTTGAAATTTGGATTGTTCTGATTTTTTACTTAGTATATTCTCTATTAATAAATATTTGGAAGATCTAGATCCACAGCATTTTTGAAGCAATTTTCTTAGTATGTGGGACTGACATATTAGTTGCTATTATGATGAAAGGGAAATGACTTAAGGTCAGTTGGTGGAGCAAACAAATGTAATTTCTGTTTTACAATATCGGTTCAGGCTGGTGAAAAGGCATGCTAACCCAATGCTTGAACCTACAATTGATTATCGGAAATACACTGTGGCAAAGATAGGCACATTATATATGGCGTTCGTGAATCTAACTTCTGAGTTTTATCGGGTCAATAGATCTAAATTGTGGAGTGTGTTGACCGATCAGGGGTGTGGATTGTAATATAGTGAATTTTCTGCGTGAACTCCATCAGGACATTGTTGCATCAGTAACATATAATCAAGATGGAAACATGTCTGGTAATGTAAATCTGTATAGGGGGATTAGACAAGGCTGCAGCTTGGTGCCTTTTTTATTTACCCTATATGTTAATAATTTGGGACCAATTTTATGTGCAGCATGCAAGGACATCCCAAGGGCAGGATCCCACTGTATACCCACACTTTTATATGTGGACGACGCAATGGGGTAGACTTGCAATGGTGTTGAGCAAAATCTCTACCCTCAGCCCACAAGTACTCTATGGTCAAACGTGTTAGCTTGTATGTGATTACAGAGCCTGCTTGCCCTCACTTTAAACAGATAACAGGCTCTTCCATTTTACAAATATATGAGTTTTAAGGTTGTATAGTGTAGCTGCTAGAAAATAAAATATTGAGAGCTAATATAATTCTTGGGAACAAAATACTTATTACTGACCTTATGCACATACTATAGCATGTTTTAATGAAGTAGCAAATTTAGTTGTGATGACCAGCCTAACAACATCGGGAACAATTCATGAAGAAAAGTGTACAGCTATGGACAGAGGTCTACAACTCAGCCTGAATGTACTTTTGCAATTGTTTTCCAATCCTCCAAACAGTTGTAAGAGTACTCCTGGAAAGCTATGCCTGACACCTGTCGTGAGCATTTAAGGCTGCCTATCCTCCCTATGCAGGACTGTACATGGCCTACAATCCTTAACAGTTGGATAGTCACCTAAATATACAAATCACATTTTTCTCTTTTTTTCTTCCTATGGAAACATATTTGCCTATCAGCCGCGGCCCGTGTAGGGAGTTGCGGTGGGGCGGAAAGGCGGGGCGGGGGAGGGGCAGGGTGGGGAGTACTCCATATTCCGGTTTTTAGCACCCCCGACTGACCCTCCCCCTCCCCGCCATTCTGCCCCACCGCAACTCCCTACACGGGCCGTGGCTGATGCCTATGGAGAAAGCCCTTCTAATCATCCACCACGTCCAGGGGTGGTATGAAGGGAGGATCTGTTCCCCCTCCTCGTTGCAGAGAAATCCACAGTAGTAAAACCATTTATGTCTGTCAGGAATCATTTTATGAATTCCTGCCAGGTGAAAATCAAGGCATTTTGTTTTGCATAAACATACCTTTACAGCTGAAAATGACTGAGAATGGGGCCCATTATTTCATCTGAAACCTGTCTGGACAAGAAAAATGAAATGTGTTAAATTGTATGTTTTTAGTGAAAATGGGAGACAGTTCACCTTATGGAAAAATGAAACAGACACTGACATTTCATTGTAACAATTTATTCTGCTCTATGGTGAAGAAAAGCTTCTAGGAGCAGTGGTATAAGGTTCTAAAACTTAGTAAAGGACACCACATTACCGGCTGGGACTATCCCACTTATTTGCTCTGCCCTACAGAGTGCAAATTATAACTGGGTGAATATGACATGTATGAGATGCTTTTCTATTATTTGTCAGAAGGTCAGTATTAGGTAACCCAATCATTTTGCAGTCTGCCATAAGTTTTAAGATTATGTTGGACACTTTTAAGACGACCCCTCTTAAAATATTTTGGGTGTGAGAATTAATACACTCCATTGTCTTATCTTTTAGGATGGACAAATGGAATAAGCAACTCAGACAACTTAGATTTCTCAATTTTGAGGAGCCTGAACGTGTTAAAGTTCTTCATATTTTTGCTCAGTAGTGTAATCTGATTTCGCTGTGTCCAAATACTTTTCAATTTCCAGCATATTCTGGGGCTTTATCCTTTCTATACAAACGAATTAAATCGCAGTTAAAAAAAGTGTCTACAGTGTAAAGCTTAAACAAATTAAAAAACACATTTTGGTGTGACATACACCAACAAATTCTATAAAAGGGGGGAGAAGATATTCATTTTCAACAAATGAATGCATTCTAATATTAAATGACAAGACTCTCTCATATGGTTAAGTCCTTTGTCATCTCAGCAAACCATTTTTCAATATGCCCAGTAAACATTCCAGACCCATCTTGACTTACTGGAATTTTTAAATAGCAAAATTCTGTACTATTTATATGGATGAAATACTCTCTTATTTCAATATAGTGCATTTGATTTTTTTTTTTAAACATACAGTCAAAAATGTGTCCAAAGGGCCGCAGCCATTCGAGACTTTTTGGATAAACGGTGACTGCTGTTACTGTGTAACCATAGTATTGCTTGTCACTGATGTGACTCATAAATGTACTGAGGTCCTGCACATTTGCTCAACCCTGACCTCACATCTTTACTTTTCCTCTTCAAATACATGTATTAATACCCCCTAATCACTGAACTGCCAGTATAGTACCCATTAATAAACAAGGCAAATCCCCATTTCTTTACTGCATACAGAAATACACATCCTGACAAGAGTACTAGCTAATTGGCTTTACGCAAAATATAGATAATCTAATACATTTAGACCAGTCATAATTTATGTCATATAGATCAATGTGACACAACAGTAGGTGGTTATCTCGATGTTTGTTGAGGACAAAAGAGCCATAGGAACCAGCAGTGATCTGGTCATCGGATGCCAAAAAGACATCTGTGCACTGGAATGGTCCTCCATATCGTCTATACTGAAAACAAATGGGTGTTGGTCCTAAATTTGTGTTGAGGATCTTCCTCTTGTACACAAAGTAAATTGGCAGGGTCAGAGCTAATGGCAGCAGTTGATCTCACCAACTGCTAGTCCATCACTCACCTACCATCCATCAGCAAGATCATCGAAAAAGCAATCTACGCTCAACTCCAAGATCATATTGATGCTAACCAAGTCACCACAACTAGCAATCTGGCTTCAAATAGTCTGCAGAACAGAGATCTCTACCTCACACATTATAGAGAAAGCTCTCTTGATCACAGATGAAAATGACGCTGCAATCTGACATTGCTGGACTTCGCAGCTGCATTTGACAGAGTCGACCACCCCACCCTCATGTGAACCATGAAATCTTGAAAAATTACCTTTGCCAAAGAAATTGACCTTCCTTGTTTAACAAAATTGCATAACCTATAATATCACTTGATTAGGCATTTATCGGACATTATTAAATCATGTGATATTGTTCTACTAGCTATGTAAACCGTTGACTTTTGTAAAGCACTTTTAACCTATATTATGGCATCATGATGCTTTCTTAATCTGGACAGCCTTTGTGTGAACTCGATATTCCATGAGTCAATTGAAGATGTTGTAAATTGGTGTTCAGTTGGGTGAGATTAGCAGAGAGTTTGTTCAATGTTTGTTTTACAAGTGGATCTGTGAGTTAACAAGAAAGTGAAACCTGTCCGGTCTGGGAAAGACCACTATGGCGTCTTATGAGCGTAACAAAGGGTTTATACATTTTTGTCTTTGGATTGGTGGTTGATTGTCCTGTGTTCGGCCAAGGTAGAGTGCTTTCTATCAAAGCATCACAGTCTCAATATGTTACTTAGTGCAGGATCTTGAGCACATGAGGGATTGGTATGTGCCTCAGATTATTCAGTCTTTTAGAGTGCATGTTGATGTGGTGTCTGACAGTGCTGTTGACATATCGGCAGACTGCCAGCTTTATCACTTGAGGTACTCTGTGCTGTGCATGTTGACATAGGGGTCCTGCCTAATGAGTGGTGTCTGAGACTGGTCATTTGTGGGTGTGATTTGTAGGCTGGTGTGTGATGTGTTAGTATTGGGCGGATAGTGCTGTTGCATGTCTGGTGTAAGACAAATATGGACTATCGAAAGTGTGCTAAATGTGTTTAGGCTTGCTTATAACGCATTGCTTGGGCGGTGGTGTGGTTGATTTTGAAACGGGTGATGGGTGGGATCAGAAATCTGGTTATTCTATGAAACCCAATGCATTTTATTGATTACGTGCGATAGTCCTGTAGAAGTGAAGCAAAATAAGCAGGCAAGCATCACTCGCTTAGGATCATCGATCCCTATTTTGATTAAGCTGATAATACAATGGTTATAAACAGAACATGGTTCATACACAGGGGGCATAGTTACAAGCCCCTATCACCACCAGAACATCCGTTTTTTTACGTTGTGGTGGTGATACAGGCTTCGCCTTATTTACAAGGCATAAATTATGAACAAAGACGCAACTGGTATTATTTTTAGGCAGTTACATTGATATGCAAAAGCATTACATGAACAGAAATTAGGAGACTCAAATTGATTTTAGAAATTTGCTTAGAGCATCATATATTCAAAACGAAAGGTGAGAGAACAGTTGTAGCAGCACTTTTCCTCCCGCCACGGCCACGCATATTCAGGATTATTGGATTACCCGTTTTAACAGCGCTTCACAGCACAGCTCCATCTACACAAATCCGTCCTGAAGATGATCCTAAACCAATAGGATCGAACAGTCGTCGACTCCTCAGCTCATTAAATGGCGCACCGACCGTGTTGGCTCAACTGAATTGATCACTTAAAACAAAAAAGTCTATTGTATTGTCATATGAGCCACCTCATCGTCCTGATTCACTGTATATATCCGCACAAATTGCACCTCACGCGCCGTCCCAGCTGATCTCAATCGTCACTTGCGTCGCTACCCGTATGTCACAATCACATACCGTTCACCAAGTTCAATTTTGGGTTTGTTTTCTTGTACAGTGCTGCTACAACTGTTCTCTCACCTTTCGTTTTGAATATATGATGCTCTAAGCACATTTCTGAAATCAATTTAAGTCTCCTTATTTCTGTTCATGTAATGCTTTTGCATATCAATGTAACTGTCTAAAAATAATACCAGTTGGGTCTTTGTTCATAATTTACACATGTCCTACCCTTACCTTACCTGGTATAAGGGTTATGCTCCTGTAGCTATTTACAATATTTACAAGGCAGCATGGCTTAACACTGCCTTGTTGCACGCGATCGTGGCGAGTTCGCTGCTATTGACGCTGATTCATTCAGCCATAGGCTTCCTTCACCTGGGCCTTCGCCCGTGAATTACCCTCGTTGCCGCCCCCTTGAATCGTTCAACAATTAAACCGGCACGATTGACCTCCGCTGTTTAATTTTCCCTGCAGCCAGGTACCGTTTCCACAGATGCCGACTAACGCAGAACTACTGCATCTGTTCCGGCCGTCCTGGGACCTACATGCACCCTTTTTTAATGTCAACCCGGTCCTGATGATGATCCTGACGAAAGAGGATTGAAACGTCGTTGATCGTTCAGCGCAATTGAAGGCGCATTCCATAATGTGGCTCTGCTAATCCATCTGGCAACTCCTTGAAAACCACATTACAAACCATTGTTCTAAGCCACATTGTTTATTTAATACACTGTAAATATACAAGCACCTTGTGCTGTTCTTGCTGATCACAATTGTCACTTGCGTCGCCTCTTCTTGTGTCACTTACACATTTAGAGCACCAAGTCTAATTCGGATTGTTTTATAATTGTTTACATACAGTGCTGCAACAACTGTATATAATGTTTCCTTTAATTATACGATGCCTTGAGCACATTTCTAAAACTACTTATTGAGCCTCCTTGTCTCTGTTCACTTAATGCTTGATGCATACATGTTCAATTGCCTTTCCGAATAATACCGGTTGAGATATTGTTTGTTGATTCTCTTGTAAATAAGGCACCCTTTCACGCTATACTTAGGGTAAAAGGGGTGGGCAATGGGTGTTGCTGTGGGCGTTCCACCGCAACATCCATTGATTTTGCCGCTGCCCCATATGTACAAGTGCGGCATACATATGGGGCAGAACCAAAATTAGGACCAGTGGAAACCTGGTCTTAACATGGCGGAACAAGGAGAAATGCTTTATTTCTCCTTGTTTTTCCTGGTTTTATATGTGTTGCATTGTGCAGCACACATAAAAACAGCAAAATGTCATGCATGTTTGTTTATGTGCAGGATGGTATTCCTTCCTGCACATGACCAATCATTTTAAAAATGACGAGTTGCAACTTCTATGTGTGCTGCACAAAGCAGCCCTCATACACGGCAGCCCTGTGTTTCAGAAGTAGCGGAGCGTGGCATTAGGCCAAGAAGGCTAACACCATGCTCTGCAACTTCCTTGTAAAAAAGCCCCAAAGTTCCATACTTTAGGGTGTAAGTATTTAGCATGAAAAATCTTCTTGAAATTGTGCCAGTTATGTGACTTTCTGCTAGCAATGATGAAACGGTTCAGCATGTAGTCCTACTGAAAATAGTTCAGACTGGAAGAAGTCTATGGGCCCGATTCACAGAACTAACTTAAGACAAAATCATAAACTTACTACCATTTTGGTATTCACAGAAGGCACTAACTCATTTTGGTATTCACAGAAGGCACTTACTCATTTCGGTATTCACAGAAGTTAGGAGTCCTAACTTTAGGACTCCTAAATGCCTTCTGTGAATACCGAAAGTCTTAAAGTTAGGATTTTTCTAACTTTAGTAGTAGTAAAGTTAGGACTCCTAACTTTAGGACTCCTAAATGCCTTCTGTGAATACCGAAAGTCTTAAAATTAGGATTTTTCTCAATTTAGTAGTAGTAAAGTTAGGACTCCTAACTTTCGGACTCCTAAATGCCTTCTGTGAATACCGAAAGTCTTAAAATTAGGATTTTTCTCAACTTTACTACTACTAAACTGAGAAAAATCCTAATTTTAAGACTTTCAGCATTCACAGAAGGCATTTAGGAGTCCAAAAGTTAGGAGTCCTAACTTTACTACTACTAAACTGAGAAAAATCCTAACTTTAGGACTTTCGGTATTCACAGAAGGCATTTAGGAGTCCTAAAGTTAGGGCTCCTAACTTCTGTGAATACCGAAATGAGTAAGTGCCTTCTGTGAATACGAAAATGGTAGTAAGTTTAGGATTTTGTCTTAAGTTACTTCTGTGAATCGGGCCCTGAATGAGGAACTTCAGTGGGCAGTCGGAGTATAGGCATTATAGTTAATTATTATGAATGATATAGCACCAGAGAATCAATATAAAAAATAGCTACTAAATGGTTCATACATAGAACCACTCTACGTAAATGTATATGCTGTTCATATTCTGAAACTCTGGCATGTCTCTGGCCTACATGAGCATTTATGTTTCTAGACTCATCTGGCATCGGTGTGATGAAAAAGAGTTCTTGTCGCAAAATAAATAAAGTCAGTAAACAACACAAAAGACAGAAGAGAGTTACAAAAGGCTGTGGAGGAGTAAGAAAGCTGGGCTAGTGCAAATGGTGTGTCTTCGATAAAGGTGAAGTTGTGGAATTACGTGCAATTTAATGGTTTTATTTAAAACAAAGTAAGGATGGCATATATTGAACGTCATATGCAAAGAAAGATTGTACCACAAATGTTCTCCCTATTCTGTTTTTAAGTTAAACACAAGGTATGGTCGTAAACAGCTTCATCTTTCTTTTGAGATTTCTATCAGGTTGGTATTTGACAATCTTATTTTCAAAGTAATTGCGTATAAGTCTGTTGTAAAAAAAATCATCCAAGGACATTCTATCTTGCACCGGTAGCCAATGCAGACTCCTCCTGACTCTGGCTTACATGGTCTCTACTCCCTACCTCTGACCCCACGTGGACTGCAGCTCTTTGTACCCGCTAGAGATGACGCATCTGATTGGTGTGGAAGACTAAGTAAAGCTGTTGCAATAGTCAGGAGAAGGGTTTACCACCACCCTCATTACCATGGCCTTGTGTTTGGAAGATTAGAAAAGAAGGATGGGTCTCATTTTACTGAGTTGGTGGAAGCAGCTTCCCGAGAGAGCTCCTATCTGAGCGCTGATAGCCGTCTCAAATAGACAGCCTAGATGGTTCACTTTGGAAGACAGGGGAAGAGCAAGCCCCAGGTGCCTGGGGATAATAACGGCAGACAGGGAGGAAGGTCGGTCGTTGGTGCCAAAGAGTAGGAACTCTGAGCCATATTATCAAGAACGGGTGATACATTATCGCCGCTTTTATCGACAGGAAACTGCCGCTTCCTGAGGCATTTCTGCAAGTCGGCGACTGACTTTCTATCTTCAGACAATGGAATAAACACCTGTATTTAATAATTAAAGGATTCAATACCTACTTAGCACTCCAGTAGATATTGAATAGTGCCCGTATATGCATGTTAAATAAAGCTGGGGACATTGGGGAGCTATGTGCCCCCTCACGAGTGGGGTGGGCGTCTTGCAAGAGGGGAGACTTGTTGGCTGGCAACGAGCATGGAGAAGGAACTGGAACCATTGAGCGAGTCAAGATGACCATCAGCCACGCTGGACAATGTCCTTAATCACTGCTTCAAACACAACAGACAGATCCAGCAGAACTAGCAGGCAGTCTGCACTTCATCAGAGTATCTTAAAGCACCTTCACAGGTTCAAGAAGAGAACTTTCTATTCCATGTCTGGATCTAGACCCAGAGCACAAGAGGACAAACAGTTAAAGGTATACAAATGTTTTTGGAGCGAAGCAACACATTTTTTGAGAATTCATGAAAGCAATGGCAAGTTGGTGATGGGTCTCTCCTTAGACAGGAAAGCAGGGTCCAGCTTAGGTTTGATTGTAGCAGTGCTAGTCATGATGTCACAGACCGCCACACAAGCAACATGAAACCATTTTGCTGAGGCAGGAAGTTGGTAACGGTGATCTATGGGTTAATAGGCTTTTACTGCAGGGCTGGTTCCTATATAGCGCTAAGAGGTTAGACACGTGGACCATATCCCACCAGATGTGACGCTCTAGAGTTCAATATACGAGTCCCCTGCATTGCATATAACTCCCCACATGTATAATGTCTTCCACAACAATGTCTTAAAATGCACCCATGCAAACGACACATATAGTGTCAACAAAACACATTTACAATGTAAGAAGCCCCCGTGGCAGAAACCCCCCAGGGTGGGCACTGCCAGTTACCACAACAGACTAAGCACATGCACTGCATTCTACTTTACTGTAAAGTCCCCTGGACAGACATTCTAGGCCCTTTTTGGGAGAGAGTGTGTCTCATAGAACTGATGAGTTTACCAGCCTTTCCATCTACCAGCACTGTCTTTTCCACTGTTCTCAACAGTCACCAAACAGACAGTGCATTCCTGCAAAGTTCTCAGCGCACAGACTGTAAATGGTGAGGTGGCACTCTCCCCTCCCCTCCCCTCCCCTCCCACTTTACATTTCGCATATGAAAAAAATATTGCATTCTTCTCTTTTTCTGTCATGCTTAAAAAAATGAAAGACACATCTCCAGCCTGGAAGACATCCAGCTTTTTCAAGTCAGGGAGGCGGGCCCTGATTGGAGGAGCTCGGTCTTGCAACGTGTCTACAGAGCATGGATACAGATTCTGACACTAAGCCAGGAGGATTTTTTTTTAAATACATACGTATTGTATAAAAAAACAGACTTCTGCCTTGGTGGAGCTGCTTTGCCATTTAATTACAGTCCACAAGAAAGCTAGAAATTCATCCCACGTTACTGTTTCCCCTGCGCCCTCCCCTCTTCCAACGTGTCCTCCTGCCCCATGAGATAATGAGCAGAAAAGAAAGAGAGGAAAGCTTCTTAAATGAAGTTAAACTTTTTACGCCCCCTTCGAGAGGAGCTTGCAAGTTATTCACGTGTGCCCTTCTGCCCATGCACACAGGAGGAGCATGGAGAGCCTTGGAGGTGCCAGCAGCGAACATTCATTCATGTACTGATAAAATGTGAATTGTAGCAGTGCACCTCGGAAAGGAGGTGCCCAGGGGCAAGGCTAACCTGGGGGCATGCACCAGCAACGAAAAGAACAGGAGAAGTACATTGCACAGCATCACCATTTTAAAAACGGTGCATGCAACACGTCACTAGAGACACGTGTCATAAATTGCACATTTGTAACCTTGAAAAAATGAGCTATAAAAACAACAAATACCATAGATCGTTAAATGTCACCCCATCATGCACAGCAAATGCACTAATTTGCAAAGTGTATGTGCTTCAAAATGTTCAACAAAAACATGTCAATTCAATAAATGGCCCAGTTGAATTCCATACTGAACTGCATATGTAGCAAAAATTATAGTGCTATAAATGACACTGGGGCACTTTCTAATAAGGAGTGTATGTATTGTGTCATAATCTACAGCTTAATGCGAAACAAAGGTACGTCCGAATGTAATACACTATTCTTCAACTCTCTTTGCAATTAATTAAATCATTGTAGAGCAAGCATGTACTCAGGTGAACCCTTTGAAAAGAGCATATACAACAATAAAAGTGCATAAACTGTGGCAAATGACAGACTGTTGATGAAAAGTGTGTGGACAGTTGTCATGCAGAGGGTGTGATGGTGTCTGGAGGTGAGTGTGTGTGGGTGTTTGGGGCGCTGGGGTAATACGACCATATGTAAATGGCAGGGGGCTTCATGTGGGCTAAGGCACATGTTTCTATGGGCAGATGCATCTTCAGGTCTTGCTGTGTTCGGTTTCACATGGGAATATTAACATGGACAGGTGCTAATGTGGATCTTCATATGTACAAATGGCCTTGAGGGCTGTTTATATGCGTGGGTGCACGTGGGGGTTTTGATACGTCCATGCGCGAGAGCATCACATTGCCAGGTGCACGTAGGGGTTCGGTGATGGCCGGGGGCACCCCAATAGCCAGATGCACGTAAGAATCTTCACATGACCAGGTGCACATGGGGTCTTCAGATGCCCAGATGCACGTGGGGTCTAGACATGGCTGAGTGCGCAAGGGGCTTCTGATATGGCGAGCAGCACATGTCTTCATATGGCAGATGCACGGGGGGTCTCTAAATGTCCAGGCGCACGTGGTCCATGCGCGCGAGAGGTGCCATGTCTGCTGCCCCGTTACCAGGCCGCCCTTGCGTGGTAGCCCCTCCCCCGCTCCCAAGGTAATTACAGCTTCTATAAGCGGCGCGCTGGCACCCGACCTGCGTGTTATGGTGAAGATGTCTGACTTTTTTTTCCACATTTCCAACGTGGCTCTTTTACATATAAACAGCTGTGGCCTGGTGCCAATTTTTTTCTCTTTCTCACCAGAAAGAAAAAAAATATATGCAGCATCCTGATTTTTTTTATCAAGTAGTCAAATAAACAGAAATATACTGTTTTTTTTCACCTGTAAATGAAACTGTTTTTCTGCTTAAAAAAATTACATTTCACCCAGGGTGTGTTTTAGGAGATGGCAACATTATTTTTCGGCTGATATTGTCTTTATTTCGGTTGTGTGCCTACATTCTCCTGCCTGTGATAGTTAGAAACAGTGACTTTTTGAGGCAACAAGTGTCAATGTTTCCACCTCTATACCTGAATGGGAGTGTGCAGATTCTGTGTGAAAATGGTGGGGAATAACCACAAGAAGAAAGATAGACAGACAGACAGACAGACAGACAGACAGACAGACAGACAGGCAGACAGACAGACAGATAGATAGATAGATAGATAGATAGATAGATAGATAGATAGATAGATAGATAGATAGATAGATAGATAGATAGATAGATAGATAGATAGATAGATTGATTGAGCCTGTAGGCAATGTCAACACGTAATCTGGAAAACACACTTTTCAAAGAACTTTACAAACAAATGTATTTGTGGTACAGCCGTTCTACAATACACAGCATGAACGTGTTCCAATACACCCCAAGCCCTCAGGGTCATTTCTCCAGTAAAGGGGATATATTTTACATACTGTGAATAGTAAATTTAGAAAACGTTTCATACTATGCTAAGAAGAAAAGTTCATTAACTGAGTTCGGCTGGACTGTGGCTGCAGCAGGTTCGCGAACTCTGAGCCGAATCCGATAGCACTAGCTTTGATGCAACGGTCAAACTTCCCCCAAAGTTTAGAGGTTCCGAAGTTTGTTTGCAAATAAGACCTGGCCCCGGACACTCGGCCGCTGGCAGATTTGGGACGCAGAACTTGGTTCCTATTGAAGAACTGGTGTGCTTTCTGCCTCCTTTGAATCCATTCAGCCCGATGTAGTTCTAGGACCTTGGCACACCTGTCTCACCTCCTCGTCCTGCTCGCTGCACCCTTCATCGTGCTAATGTCGAGCAGTTTGTATTAATCTTGAGAGGGCTGCGGTGTTCTCCCTGTACATTAGCCTGCTGTGGGTTATAGGCGCGTTAGGGTGCAGGCTCGAGTAAACTTCTCTGATGAAAAGTCTCGGTATGAACTTCTCTAATGCAAAGTTTGCTGCTAAAGTTCTGTGTTGGTAGCCACGGGACACGGCGCATCCCACGTCTGCCCTGCAGCATCAGGGCTGTGGTGCCTGTGCACAGAGTCAGGAGCTGTTCCCCTGCCCTGTGCTGAGCTGGAGAGGGAGGGGCGCTCCTGGCCCGCTGCTGCAGGACCTTTTTTCCTCCTCGTCCAACTGGGCTGCCTCTGATTGGCTGAGGGGCTGGTCCAGGTTTCCCTGCACACTCCTCAGCAGGGCCGGGTGGTCCCCACCCTCTCGAGGGTGCTGCTTGGGTATAAAAGGGGAGCCAGCCAGTGCAGAGACAGTAGGAAGTTTCTGCTGGGGGCTTGGATTGAACAATACACAGCAAGACCACCCCCGTATGACCGGACTCTAAGAGAACCCAGGGCCCCAAAGAGTCTACATGTCTCAGATTTAGACATGTTCAGCTTTGTGGATAACCGGTTACTGGTCCTGCTGGCAGCCTGTGTGCTCCTGGTCAGGGCCCAGGATCAAGAGGACAGTAAGTACATCTTCTTTTATTCTTGGCATCTTAAGCCTCGTGGGAGCAGCTAGAAGCAACAACTGGCTTAGTTTTTAAAGCTTTATTTCAGTCTGCAAAGTTATCGAGTATTGATGACAACTGTGCAGTTAACTGTGCAAGTGTCCTTGCTTTAATCGGTAAAGTTATACAATATTGATTTTAAAAGTGTTTGAGCAGCTAACTATGCAATAATCTTTTAACAGTGGGACTAAATATGGGAACAGGAATCTATTTACTCATGTAAGAAGTGCACGAGCAGTTAACTGAAGCAAGCATCAATTTTTAAAGTCTTCTTAAACTGTAAAAAGGAACATCATGTTTTAAATGTTCTATTGGCCAGTAAGGCCATTCAAGTTGTTTTAACTATTTCTGATCAGTAAGCTAATGCAACAACCCTTTGTATAACTTCTTTTCTGAACGGTAAATCAAACAGTTTGTATACTTTCTCCGAGGATTAGACAGTTTATTTTAAAAACGTGCAGTTTGGCTAAAGGATGTCCATGCAAAATGAAGGGCATGGTTCCACATTTTAGTGAGGAATGTACTTTCAATTGCGTTAAAAATATGAAATGTACCAAAGATGAATTATGAAGCAAACAAAGAGATAGGATGTTAGTATCTGAAGAAAACACAACTATTGTGTTGGGAATGATGGAGTTTCATGTTTATCAGAAGCTACTAGGATGTGCTAACGCATGGTTTTCATTGTGGAGTGTGAAAAGTGAGAGGATGTTACTTTATGTACGTTATTGATAAAGGTGTTGCAATTAATGTAAGGTGAATTGTTTGTCAAAGGGAGTTAAATATTGTGGAAATAGTCAGAAAAAGTTGTCACTTGCCGGTTAATTTGTAGATGTTCGCTCTGTTGGTGCACGCAGGTCAGTACTTGGGCTCACGGGACAGGCATTGCAGCATGCCCAGGGAATGTAGAACATGTTCAGCTTTGAAAAAATAATGAAAAAACAATGAAAAGCAGGAAAAAGAATGACAGGCTCGAGCTGTCCAGCTGCAGAGAGGGGGAATGGGTGTGTTCTTTCTCTTAAGTGGCCCTGGGGGGCAGTCCACGATTTTGAGCCGTTTGGGCAAGTTTTTCGCTTCTGTCACTGCCAAGTTCTGAATGAGGGAGGGGTCGGAGGGTGGGCGGTACAGGCAAAAGACGCCCTCCAGGAGTTAGATTGCACGGCATCCTAGAGAAAGTATGTGTAGGAGGGAAAGGGAGGGGGTTCTCGAAGAGTTCTTCTCATAAACAATAGATGACAAGACAGATGTGATTTCTGTGGCAGAATATGATTCTGTGTGGGGTTCTGGAGGGAGGAGGGTGAAATCTGCTAAGACCATCAGGAAAGAATTACAAAAAAAAAAGGCCTGTGATGATTCATAGGGAAAATGTTTTAGCAGGCTGTAAGTTAGTACAAAAGTCTAGACATCACTTCACGAGAGAAAAAAAAAGTTTTGAGGATGCTGGAAAGTTGGCTTTTTCGCTGAGAGCAATTGAAAGGTGCTACCGCCATCTGGTGGCCAAAAGTGTAATCGTGCATTCTGAAGTGCGCCAATAGCGGCTCTTTTCCTATATAGCGCATTGTGAGCTGTGTTCCCGTTTCCATTGTCATCAAAGAGTGAAAAGGCGCTTCGGGCCGACTTTTTAAAAGGTTGTTGAATTTGACATCCAATGTGTGTTGTTAGCTATTGACTGGGTTGTGCTTGCCATTAAGTTTCTTGTTTAGGGTGCGATGAGTAACCCAGAATGCAGTATCAGTAAAGATCGATGCATGCGTCATAAGCAGTAACACGTGTATTTTAGACTATACTTTCTGATATTACCTGGTTATGTTACTTACTACGGCACTATACGTTAAATAAGATGAACAAATGTCCGTTGTGCATGGGTATTGTTCCTTTTCTTCCAACTTGTGGCTAATGGGCATGTGATATACAGTCATCTGGGATATTTGAGGTCAGCTCTTAAGTGGCTGCACATGAGAGCCAGAATCTCCTATTTGTGTGCACGTCAAATACCATGAACAAGTTCAGGGCGCTACCAGCTCTGCCAACCTGCTGGTGTGGAGAGGGTTCTTCCAGAGCTGGCTTTAGCACTGGTGGCACCCGGTGTGACACTCTTTATTGGGTGCCCCTCCTCCCCCATGTCCTCTTCCTCGGATTCCCTCACTACCGCCCAGCACAAGTTCCCCTCATCTCTCCTTCACCCCTCTCTCACATGCATTTCATTTGTTTTAAAGCGCAGGCAAAGGCTGGCTTTACCAATCCACTCAGCTATCCACATAAAATACAAATGCGTTCTTTGCAGCAGGCATATTAACGCTCTGCGCTACTTTCTGGCGAGTCAAAACTGCCACTAGACAAAACCCCCTCTCTGTAGCAGGAACTTTAATCACAGGAGTTATCGTGACATGATTTTGATTGCTGCTTGAAAGTTGGGGCACAAGGCACTCTTGCAGCAGGTGCTTTAAAATTGTTACTTACTGCTAAACGCCCCCTCCCCCTCCGGGAGGTCACTGACCCCTCTCCACTAATGCGGCTCTGGGTCTTCCCCTTCCAGCACCCACCAGGGCATCTCAAAGTCCCAAGTAAACATGCTCCCATCCCATCTCTCCTTTTGCCAACAGGACCACCAGCTGCCCCTTCACCAACACACACCGCCGTCTTCCTTGGAAGCGATTGTGGTTCTGACCTGTGCTCGGTTGCCACAGCTGGCGACAGGTCTTGTTCTGCTCTCAAGCCCTCCAAGAGTGCTGGTTTAGAGTTTATTCCCTTGTCCCAAAGCGATGCTGATGAGAAGCAGATGCGCTTCGAGACTCCGGAAAGGACTCCTGCCAGATTGGCCACGTAGATGGAAAACATGGGCCCCTATTATCTTGGAAGGGAAGCAGCCACGGGTCTGCAAAACATGACGGTGGAGACGCCCAGACCCGCCTAGACACACTGACTTCTTCCCTTCCCTGGACACAGTGTCTAGGCCTCAGCGGCCAGCAGCTGCTACTATATGTGACACCAGTTTAAACACGTCTTGCAGGTCAGCTAGAGGGCAGTGTACCCCAGGTGACTGACCGCTCTCCTTTCATCTCTCGTTTAGTTGAATCTGGCCTCTGTCACCAAGAAGGAACAACATACAGTGATAAGGATGTCTGGAAACCCGAACCTTGCGTCATCTGCGTGTGCGACAACGGCAACATCATGTGCGATGACGTAACCTGCGGAGACTACCCCGTGGACTGTCCCAACGCTGAGATCCCCTTCGGAGAGTGCTGCCCAGTCTGCCCCAATGGCGACGGTAATGCCCGACTCATGGTTCCACAGGTGGTGAAAGGAGCATGTGGGGGGAGGGGAGGGTGGGTGGGAGGTGCGGGGTCCGTGGGAGCCGAGGGCGGCTTACGACAGCAGGCGGGGAGGGGAGGGTGGGAACGTCATTGAGGCACCCTCGCCTCCCAAGAGGCCTCTGTAATCGCTGCCTCGTGCGGAGGCCGCAGGTGCCTGAGACCTCCTGTTTTCTTCAGCACGTGCAGTGCAGCTATTTCGTCACTGTTTCCCATGGCCCAACAATACCCTGATAAACAATAGGTAGAGTGACGTTTTCACAGAACAATACTTCTGTTTCCAACCCAATGAATTTCCTCTCAGAGTGTATTCCAGGGGGTGTCGCCCACACAGCAGTCACTGGGGGCTTAAAGTGCCAGCAGACAAACAGAGGCGGTGCACCCCAGAGTTGACCAATCTCCCCAGCTTAGCAACTCGTACTTGTATTGTTATTGCAGACAAACTATATATCTGTTAATCTTCCTGTGTCCTTGTTTGGGTGCCCACATAAGTTGTCTTTGAGTTCAAAGCAGTGTCTGCCGTGAACCATACCTTGCCGTTCTGTAGAAGTATAAGACTGATCCGCCATTTAGATGTAATCAACAAAATGGCTGCCACTTGCGCAAGGCAATGCAACTCATAGAGCGTGTGTAGAGAAGGCTGGGGAGCCTTGCATTTCACCTCTTAACGCCTCTAAGGTGTCTCAAGGGTTAAAGCACAAAGGTCTGTTAAAGTTTGTAGCCACAGAACATGAATATTTCATAAAAGAATCAAGATCCTCTAACATCATTAGCGTAGATCACAATCAATATGTGATGTTTATGCCTTCCTTTCTCTTTATAGGAACTTCTTATTCAGAACAAACCGGAGTTGAGGTAATGAAAAATTCCTCCGCATTTAATTTTAGTGACGTTAAATACATCATGAATGATAATTCTCGTTTGTTTAGAATGCAAATGGTCACTCAGGATGACTTATTGCTTTATTATTAATGCCCCACACAACAGCAGATGTATATTGTTTATTTGGTACCCGCGACTTGTATCCATTACTTTAGGCTAAGCGTAGTTGAGTCTGAGCAATGGATTTTGATTGGCCATGTTGTTTGTTTCTTGCAGGGACCCAAGGGAGAAGTAGGCCCTAAAGGTGATCGGGTAGGTATCTTCTGCACCTATAATCTCACCTCTTAGTATCACATCTTGTCTGTCCCGCCCACCCCACTCTTTTTCCAAAATCTTTATTGTCCAGCCCCTCCTTCCAATACCCTCATAACCTCAATATATGAAGGTCAAACATTTCTTATCTGCTACTTTGTACTTACAGGGACTTCCTGGCTCACCTGGCAGAGATGGCAACCCTGGCCTCCCAGGTCCCCCTGGCCCTCCTGGTCCCCCAGGCCTTGGCGGAGTAAGTTCCATATTCCATAGCTTTTGCAAGTAGTGGATTCTTTCTTATCAAATGTTTTTTGGTGGCCTTTACAAGGTCGTTTTGAACCCACCTTCTCATGTTCTTCTTCCTTTTCCACAGAACTTCGCTCCTCAAATGTCTTACGGTTATGATGAGAAATCTGCTGGTATCTCTGTGCCTGGCCCAATGGTGAGTGTTTTCTATTTGGTCTTAGTCCAAAGAAAGTAAGAATGTGAAGGGGAATGCAGCACATGCTTTAACTTGGGTAAATGTAGTGAGAACATGTGCACGAGTTTGCTTTGAACTTATCAATGGTACAGAGAATGTGAATAGGCAACAAGCATGGCGAAAACATTGCAGGCTGACAAGCTGTGTGACAGCATTAGAGAGTCCCTCCAACCCCGTTAACAAAAGAAGCCATTTTTAAAAATTCCTAGAGAACGATGTTCTTTAGATACATATGGTGTTTCTAGCATCTGACCATATGCAAGAAATATAAAAAAATGTGATACCTTGATAAATGCAAAAAAGAAAGGTGGCAGCAGGAAATAAGACAACAGTTGCCTTAGACAGGAAACGCAATTTCAAATACAGTTAAACAGGAAACAAGATGGCAGACAACCGACAGGAAACAAAATGGCACATGTCAAGTTACAGGAAACAAAATGACTGATTGCAATGCATGTAACTGGCAGCTGGGTGGCAGAATACAAATGGCAGGAAATCAAACAAAACACAGAATTAGAAAGAAAATATTCTTTTGCTGGCTGTAACTGGCATAAATCAGGATGAAAGATAGGACTGAGATATCTGACAGGCTATGTTGGGAAAAAGTAGTCTTTCTTAGCAACAGACAAGGAAATGGATAGCTAACAGACATTTGCAAACAAAATGGCTGCTGACTGATGCTAATTTTGCATGTCTTCACGTATTAATATGTATTCTCTCTCCCTTCTTTTCTAGGGTCCAATGGGTCCCCGTGGTCCTCCTGGCCCTGCTGGTTCACCTGTAAGTAATATCCTCTCTCCAGCCTGTTACCCCTTGGCACTCCAAAATTGTTTCTCTAATATTGGGTATATGGATGTAGCTGATCAAACCATGGTCACAGGGAAGCGGCTATTTTTGCTTTCATAGGTCTCCTTGCAGATTGCCACCCCCTTCACTACTTCCGAGGAGTGGGGGGCTGAATATCTAGTATTACTACTAGATATTCAGCCCCCCCCCCCGACTCCTCTGACTATCCCCCATTGAACTAAACAGCATGATTTATAGACATATGTCCATGAGACTTTCGTTGAAGTAATTTGATTTTTATATGTAACATAATATTAGAGTTTGCTGAGTATTTTCAATACTTTAGCCCAAAACACAATTTCAAAATGTAATCTGAATGTCAAATGGACGGAGCCAGAGTGTAGCTATGTGCAAGAGACTTTTGAACCAGGGCTGTATGTGAGGAATAATGTTGTAAATACAAGAACATCAGATGTTTGCATAAAGTTCATTTCTTCATTAACTTCTTTCTATTTTCATTCCTCCAGGGCCCCCAAGGATTCCAAGGCCCCCCTGGCGAACCCGGCGAGCCTGGTGCATCTGTAAGTATTATATTCTTGGGGTGGTCCTACTCTGAACTGTATGCTGGGTCATATGCTGTGAACTGAGTGACGTGTTGCCGGCTTTAGATGACCGACTCTTGTCCTTCCTCTGCTGAGACCAGGGAAAAATCCACTTGCAGTCGGTGCAGGGGTATATTATGATTGTGTCCAATTCTTTGGACGGAATTTCCTATTTTTCTCCTGTGGGAGAAGGGCTCTAGTGGTGTCGCCCTAATTTACATGTGTGTGTGCCATCTTAAGTTCCCTAAGCAAACCACTGACCACAAAACTCTCACATGACCACAGTAGGCCCTCCTGTGGTCCACGTGGATTGTTAAATTTAGCTGGTGGTGTACTATTCTGTAAGAAAGTCCCTTTTCTCAGGGATTTCTGGTTGCCATTCAAGCACCACCCTCTTCGAAGTAAAAAAAAAAAAAAGTCCTACCGCCACTCACCATTGGCCAGTAGATCTCAGCACAGGTGCAGTGGGCGGCTTTGCATAATAAGTGTTGACTGCTGCTCCAGCAGTACGTCTGAATAACGCAAGAGGGGGCGCAAGCACCTCATGGACTTCGACGTTTAGCTGCTGTTCCAAATCTTGCCAGCAGGTGCCCTCATAAACGCCACCAATGCAAGGTGTTGCATTACAAATATGAAGACAAAAAAATACAAAGAAGCTGTAAAAATAACATTCTTATTTGATTTTTTTGTGGTAACGAACATAACTGCAGGCTTTAATAACTCAGTATTCACATGTAAATTGATCAGATGTGGCCTAATGGCCAGAGCTGACGTCTTTGGAAATGGACGTTCAGGTTCAAGTGCAGGCGGCTGCTCAACATTCTGTAACTCTGGGCAAGCCACAAATAATAACCTTATCTTCCTGGTCTTTGCAGCAAAAAGTGTATGACCTCGAATTGCGTAATTTTGGTGCTCATGTAAATCACTCCGGTGCCCTCAGGCCGAGTTCGTGCAATAAAACATATCACTAAATGTATCACAAAGTTTCCATTCCTACCCTGCCTAAGCTACAATCTATTTATGTTACCTGCAGTTCCAACTGTGACCCATTGATGTCTCTCTTGGCTCAGTAATGGCCCACACCTTCTTCAGTTGCGCCTGTCTTTGCTTGAAGCACTTTTGTAAAGCAATGAGCGAATATGTTGTACAATGTAATTGATGTGCACTTGGTTTCATCGTCTAGAAATATATCGATGCCTAACGCAGCTGCTTATTTTATTCTTTTAGGGTGCTCTTGGTCCCCGAGGTCCCCCAGGACCACCTGGCAAGAACGGTGATGATGTAAGTAACGTAATGCTTTTGTTTTATATGCCAAGCAATTACAACTTGATGTGTCTGCAGCCTCTTAGCTCTACTAAAACACGTGATGTTATACACCCGACATGTGCGGCCGTGAAAAGCTGCAATAAAGACTGCTATTGGGATCTAGGACATGCAACTTAAAGGCGCATGCATTACTCTACTGCGCGTAATTACTTGCGCTTTAAATGTATCCACTTGAAGTAATGAGGTGCCTGACCCCGTCCAGTGGCCACCTATATTGTAGGGCTGCAGGTTCCTCTCAGGTCCCTCCTGCAGTGGGGTCTGTGGGATAAAGCAGCCGCGGAGCTCCTCACCCACGCATGACGTTCGACCTTGAACATCTGTTAAGCGCTTTTGTGAGATTGACTTTTGAGATTATTACTTCAGAATCAAATCCGTTTTCAGAAAATTGAGATTTGCATATGCAACCTGCAAGGCCTGTGAGCAAGCTGGGTGGTGTTCCACATCGTTAATACATTGGTTAAAGTCTGTAGATGCTGGACCTGAGTTTTAACAGACATTCACTGGGAGCCTGGGCAAATCATTACATGTCCACCGATTTGGCATGCGCTCATCTGCTGCGCTGTAAATACATTATTAGCAATTATTCCTTGATGCATGCATGTCAATACTCACAACTGTTTACACCCTCACCTTCATTTTTTGGTTGCATAATTGGCATGGTTTGACTGTTCCTCACCCACTACAACTTGTCTAAATGTATCACCATTGTTGACGCTTCCGGGATCCATAACACGTGTATCCTGACTTTCTCTTTCCTGTTTCTACAGGGTGAATCTGGCAAACCAGGCCGCCCCGGTGAGCGTGGACCTTCAGGCCCTCAGGTAAGATCGACCTTTGGAGGTAGAAGCCCCTTGGGCCCAGCTGGCTGTCCCAGGTCAGTGTGGCGCTAGACCCAGGCCCCAGCCCTCTCATACAGCTCATTCACCCAGTACCCTTAAATCTCAGTCGTGTTTGCCATGACACCGACCGATGGCCCAAGTAATGGCATATGCAAGCAGCTTCCCTCAGAAAATAATCCGAATCTAGGAGGAATTGCCGCCCCTTGACCCCACAGAAACATGCTGCATTCTTGATACCGTCATGCAGAGTCTATTCCTTCGATAAATCAATCACAAGGTATATTCTCTATAAGGAGAGCTATAGTAGTCTCTGCCAGTCTTAACTACCCACCAAGCAGGAACTCTGCTTTCTTCAGCCAGGGACAAGCATGCTTCCGGTTGTTTCTTTCACAACCGCAGCCCCACGGCCCCTTTTCATTGCTATATCAAGACCCTCCTTTTCATCCAGACATCAGGTGATAACTCCTCCTCAATGTTTTTCTCTTCCTTCCCTACAGGGTGCTCGTGGACTTCCCGGAACAGCTGGCCTTCCTGGCATGAAGGGACACAGAGTAAGTTCTTCATCCTTGTTCATTTTTTTTTAGGTAGGGTTTGGTACTGCAGCTGCCCCCAAGACCTAGTGTTACCAATTCTTTTAAATATACATGAATGGGCATAGGCTCCGCCCAGAGGCGTGTCCTCTCCCTCCTCATGCTATTTATTGGCTGCTTAGTGTTCCATTCCGCCTTCTAAGCAGCACTTGCATTCCAGTGCACGAGGAACTAGTTTACAACTCGAAAGTGCTCTGAATCATCTCATTAAATTCTTTATATCATAGATACATTGTAAAAGAAAACAATTGTTTTCTGCTATGTATGTTCAATGAAGCAGGCTTTTTAAAATGTTTTAGCCAGGGCTCAAAATGCAAGCCAGACCTATTGTTCTGCCAATGCTTGCTTGGTGCTAGGACATATCATCTTTCACCAGCCCCAGTAATCGCGGGCTGCCATTAACATTGAATATGTTCAGGGCTGTGTAGGAGCTGGTGGGTTTGCTTCTGTTGCCTGATGTGTGACTGTCCCTTTAATTTCTGTTTCTTCTTCACAGGGTTTCAACGGACTGGATGGTGCCAAGGGAGACAACGGCCCAGCTGGCCCCAAGGTACAACATCAACCCCATTCTCCCCAATCCTCTTCATCACACACCAAAGAAAATTCCCCATCTTGGCAGCCTTACTGATAAACTGTACCCTTCTTTTCTAGGGCGAGCCTGGCAACCCTGGTGAGAACGGCGCTCCTGGACAAGCGGTGAGTGGCCTTGGCTTAACCTGCATTGATTAGGGAGTGAGACACAACAGTGGCTGGTGAAGGACAGAAGATGCATTATATGACATGAAAGGAGGCCATTTTAGGCAGATACAGTGCAGGGATATATCACACAGGAAAATGAGCAGAGGACAGACTGATAGATTTTGGGATTTTAGTTCTGTAAGCATGAACATTTCCACCAATAGGAGGTGGATGGCAGTTATGTGCCAGCTTCTTCTTGTGACTCTGATTTTTGGTAAGAGTAGCTTTGTGAGTTAGGGGTGGTAGTTGCCAATAAGCGGATCACAGTGTGTATGTATCTAAAGTCCCAGCATCAGTTAGCGGAAAGACAATGCCTCAAATACAAGGTACTAACTACAAGGTGTACAAGGAGTAGGGTGAAGAGAAAGGGGTTGTGCTCTGATACCTCGCTCTTGAACACCTGTCCAGCTGCTGATGCCTGTGTTCTCTCCTACCGTAGGGACCCCGTGGCCTGCCCGGCGAGAGAGGCCGTCCCGGTGCCCCTGGACCTGCTGTGAGTATCCCATCTGTATTCCTCCTCTCCAGAATCATGTCTGTCAAGGCACTACATGTCCTGTTGTGAGAATAATGCACCCACTCTAACCCTAGCGTGTTCCTCTTTCCTCCTTCTGCCTCACAGGGTGCTCGCGGAAACGATGGTGCTCCTGGTGCTGCTGGCCCTCCCGTAAGTGACATGCTGGCTGTATTTGATCACTCTGTGCCACATCAGAGAAAACAGTCCGTCTCTTGGCTTTCTTTGAAGACCTTGATATGTATAAACAGATGAAATATAGATGTCCATCTCGCCTTTATCTAAGTATCCTGTCTGCATTATATACTTTCCCACAATCTCCAGCAATATAGCCTTTCTAACTCATATTCACCTCTCAAGCGTATTGTCGTGTAGCTTCCTCTCCACCGATCCATGATCACAGTCCTTGCTCTATCACCCCCCTGTAGTTTTTTCTACATCATATACGTGGTCATAGCCCCTCTCCGTCATATTAGGAACACAGACTCCTCATAATATCTACAAAATAGCTCATATCCTTGTTCCATTACAGTAGGATCCTAGCCTCCTCATACTATCACCAAAACAGCTCATATCCTCATTCCGTCACATGAGGATAATAGTGCTCTGTCATTTATAATTGACTGCAGCCTCATCTCCATTACAGGAGGATCATATCCACCTCCTCTTCACAGCAGGATAGAGGCCCCATCTCAATCACATGAGTATCATAGACCACTCTCATTCACATCAGGACCAGAGCCCCAGCTCCCTTATATAAGGATCATAGCCCACTCTCGCTCCCATCAGTACCACAGCCCCATCTCCATGACCTGAGGCCCATAGCTTCCCTCTCGCTCCCATCAGGACCGCAGCCGCATCTCCGTTGTATGAGGATCATAGCCCCTTTCACTCAAAGCAGGACCGCACCCCATCTCCACCAGGACCATACTCTCCACACCATCTTATTTCTTCATTTACACTCTCTGAATTATACCACTTCTCCAAAAAAAGCTCCCATCTGATATATCTCCTATCGTAAACTACAATTCTTTATCTAATCCAACCAGATCATACCCCCCTCCATAATATCTCCTGCTCCATCACATCTCAAAGAGATCTCCATTCTATCTGTGTGATCACAGCCCGTGGGTCACCATAATCTTGATCATAGCACTCTCTTCATTGCATTCCCAATCATACATGACATCCACCAATCTAAGGACATTATTCATCATAGTCCCCCTCATACTCGGGGATCACATTCCATCTTATACCCCAAACACAGCTCCTTCTCCATCCTATCCGTGATCATAGACCTTACCCAACATTATCCCAAACATAGTCCCTTCCTCCCTGATATCATTCAGTCATTCACCATCCATCATCAAATCCCGGATCACAGCTCCCGCTCACAGCTCATGCTCCTGGATCTCATCTACAGCTCCATCCTATCCCCAATGATCATCCCGTCCTTTCTATGATCATTACTCTGATTCATCAGAACCTCAATCCTAACCCCTCCATCCTATGCTGGATTATAGCCCTGCTCCATCATACCCCTAAAGATAGCTCCCTTCTCCATCATATCCCCAAATATGGGTCCCTCTCAGGTATAATAGAGACCATAGCCCCCACTCACCACAATCTTAAGTATGACCCCTCCATCATACAGGAGACATCATATGGGGCACCCTTTCTGTCACTCCCCGATCGTCACTGCTCTCATCATCAAATCCTCAGCCATTGTTGCATCTCCTCCAAGGACCTTTGTCATCTCAGTCTCCTATCATGGGCACTGCTACCCACAGCTCTTCCTGTAAAAAACAAATGTCAGAAGAGTAGGTGCTATTCTTTGAGGAGTGTACTTATGACATGTTTGTTTTTCCCTTCTCTTTTAGGGTCCCACTGGCCCATCCGGACCCCCTGGATTCCCCGGAGCTGTTGGCGCTAAGGTGAGTCAGTGTAAAGGTGTGTGTTTGCACTGCTGCCCGAAGATCATGCACTTGTCATTCTGAGCAATAAGAGTCAAGAGTGCTCTTTTCTCACATGGTGTAATTTTAGTTTGACAGAATCTTCTCACTCTCTTCAACACACAGTTCCATCAAAATATCTCTACCTTGTGCTGCCACACAGATGTGCCAGTCCAACGTTGTTGCAACACACATCTGCCATAGCTGACCTAGCCATTTTAAGGTGACACCTCTCATAGCACTGCCAGTGCATCCCATCCCATCACACATCTCCCTGCAGTGAGTGCCACCTCTCATATCACTGCCAGTACGCCACATCCCATCACACATCTCCTGTTACTGCTCCATCGTTGATGACACCCTACCGAGTTCTGAGGGCGCAACCCTCACTCCAACATACACCTCCCATTGTCAATCCAGCAGTGGGTTACCCAACACTGCCACTGCATCTGTTCTATGTCCAAACACATGGGCATTTTGAACCAGAGGCACTCTTGCCTGGGCCGCAGCACAGCCTAGCACAGCCATATAACTGCACTTTTAGTGCAGTGCTCTGCACTTTACTCTAGGGATCCAGAACCCTTTACATGGGCCTCAGCAGCGTACTGCTTGACTCCTGCAACCATGCTCACAGCTCTGTCGTCATCTGCATAAAGGCATGTTCAAATTGTCATAGTACTACACATCTCTACCAGTACACCCCAACCCTCTCCTGGTGCATACCCTTGTCCAATAAAGAGCTTTGCGTCCAATGCTGTTATGCTATTCAGCTACTACAACATGCAGCTCTGCCAGTGCAACTCAATCCTCACCTGCTGCACCAGTGAAAATTCCAGTACTGAGGCCCTAACACAGTCACTCATGATTCCTACATTGTAAAGCGCACAGGCACTGACAGGGCACCTCCATCCACAGGCACCACGTTGTCTAGCGTTGCTGCACTAGAACAGGCCAACGGAACAGCTCTTAAGATGTGCCTCAATCCAGACCAGCATCGCCATCCGCAATCCCAGCAGTCAAACCAACAAAAGTCCCGCTCCCGACACTGAACATTGTGCCCCGGTCCTGTACTGAGACTCCTGCATATCCTGCCCTATCCCGCAGCACTTGCTGTTATCCCACTGACGGATTTCATCTTGCAGTGAGGCTTCAGCACTATTTACTTGCCTCCTGCAGCCTTTGTTAATTCCTTTGCTAGGTAGACTGGGACGGGCTGCAATGAGTTTCATCAAAGGCAAATTTCCCCCCTAAATGTTGCAGCTATCAAACGTTGCTGGCTGAGGCCTCCATACCAGTCACAAATTAAGAGATACATCTGTCATGCACTCAGCATGGCACTCCTCAGTCCTGTATGTCCCATGCTCTACAAACCTGATCAACAAGTGGGTGTCTGATCATAGCTGTTGAACATGCTTTGTTGCGTTCCTGCTAGCTTTCCGCCTTACTAGTACCACTACACTCATACTTATACACATGCATACATGCTCATGTTCTCTGAGAGAATGCAGAGCCACAGGGCCTAATCCAAGGGAGCTCCTTTGCAGGGCTAGCTCTCACAGATGCATCCGGACGAGGCCTCCACCGGCAAACCACTGAACTGCCTCTTCTTCCTTTATCCAGGGTGATGCTGGTCCTCAAGGTTCTCGCGGTTCTGAAGGCCCCCAGGGAGCTCGTGGTGAGCCCGGTGCACCTGGCCCTGCTGGCGCTGCTGGACCCTCTGTAAGTACAGCCTCCATTTTCTACGGATGGATTACCATCTCAGAGTGAGCTGCAGAACACCGCAGCTAAGCCATGCGTGTCTCCTCTCTCTTGCAGGGAAACCCCGGAACTGATGGTCAACCTGGTGGCAAAGGTGCTACTGTGAGTATCCGCTGAGGAAAGGTTGCTGATAACAGTGGTATCTTCCAATCCATGGATCGAACCCTGGAACTAAGGTTTTATTCTCTCCCTGATAGGGTGCTCCTGGAATTGCTGGCGCTCCTGGTTTCCCTGGTGCTCGCGGCGCTCCTGGACCACAAGGCCCTGCTGGAGCCCCCGGTCCCAAGGGTAACAACGTAAGTAGCTTTTTCTTTACTGTTCCACTCACCTGTACCGGAGTCACCTTGTAATGCATGATATCCGAGTATTGATCTCAGTCATTCTGATAGACAGACGCTTTCGACGGAGAGCCTGGGTAATGCAATATAGGCAGGTTACTGACACACATTAATAGTAGGCTAGTTACTGACAAATATTAGCAATAAGGTGTAGGGAACTTAAGAGACTTAAGGCCTGGAGCATTGAGTCTGGGTCTTAGAAATGTGTGACCACCTTCAGGCCTATCTGCAACTAGTAAAAGCCCCACGTCTGCAGCTTAAAGACAAGACCAGGTATCTTACCACATTATTTGACATTGCAGTCTATGAAACTTACCAGTAGGGCTGAGCTTACGTGTGTCCTCCTCCAGTCCTGCAACACAGAGCCTGAGTCTCATAAAATGATAGTGAAAAGCCTTGGCCAAGTACCCTATGAGAGCAATCAATGCTGCAGTTTAAGAAACTAACCAAGGGGGTGAAGTTTAAGAAAAGTGTGACAACTTCCAGGTCTGAATCCGAGAGCCTCAATCTCAGTAACAACTGATAGGCATCAGACCTGTGCAATAGAGCAAGAAATACAACAACTAGCAATATTTTAGGGACGGAATCGGAGAGCCTGGGTATAAGCAAATTTCGATCCTCCCAGCACCTCAACACAGATTGCGTCTCAGTAACACGTAAATAAGGTCTCCTCCTATATCTTAGGTTTATTTATTTGCTTTGGTGTCAGAACTATACAGCCTAGCACTCAGTAAAGTTATCAACTCCCATTACAAGGATTTTCAGAGCCTTCTATAAAATTATATTTTGCTGTTTAGATGCTCTTGTACCCGTTATAAAAAAAAGCCATTTGAGGCAAATTGTTGCACTCTGGCACACTCTTGAGGCTATTCTTGGTGGTGCTATAAGTCAGCTGCCTGCAATGGTTTTAATATAGCACAAATCCTGCTGTAGAATGGTCAAGCCCTGTACCAGTGAACCTAAATGTTGGGGTTTGTGATTGTCTAGACCTGAATCAGAAAGCTTGGTACTCTGTAACTTAATATAGGAAAACATCTGTGCCTGAGAACAAGATTTCAGTATTTTTGATGGTGTTAGGTCTTAACCAGAGAACCTGACACCCAACAAATTGGGATTTGAAAGGATGGGATCACAGAGTTTCGGTTTCAGAAATCAGCGAGAACATCAGAATTGGCGGCCAGTAACCCGTGATAAGCTAAGGCCTAGGCCAGAGAGCTCAAGTTGTAATAATGTGTCAAAGTTGCAGAATCCAGTTGGAAATCAAGGACATACTAATGACCAGTACCCTCAAACCAGCATCTGCAAGTTTGCATCCCTTTCAGTTTCAGACTTTCTCCCTCTCTGCAAATCTTCGAAGTCGAACTAAAAGATCACGTACTAAGGCTACCGTATCATAGCTCGCTTTGTTCATGCCAATACACCTACTGTGCCAATCATATATTTTGCATTGTTGCACTACCATTATACTGCATTTGACTTCAAATGCATCAAACTTGTCACTTGAAACGCTGCAGACTGTCAAATTACTTCATGCACTAACTGCACTCTCACCTCAACTTCTTTTCCACAACTGCTGCATTTTACAAATGTACGTATGTTACAAACCTCACTACTAATACTACTCTCTAAGTATGTTAAATCACTGCTTACTACAAATGTATACATCTTTTAAATGGCTGTGACTCTACAGATGCCAACCACAAATGTGTAGAGCTCTTACTTACCTCAACTTTGTAAACATTATGTAATATCTCCTTCACTGGTACATGTTGTGCAAATTCTTATCCTATTGCTATCTGTTATTATGCACTATGCCACTCTGATGAGTGTATCACAGCTACATGAAACATTGGAAATTAGAAATAAATAAATGCATAAAAAGAATAAGGTCCATCTATGAGAATTCCAGAACACACTGCCCAATCTTAAACGTGTACTCTCTTTTTTGAGAACAAATCTTTTCTAAATTTTCACAAATCACCCGCAATGCCAGTCTATGATTGGATGTCTAGAGAATACTAAATAGTATGGATTTTAACTTTTTCTCTCTTTGTGTCTTTAGGGTGAACCTGGTGCACAAGGTAACAAAGGCGAGCCAGGAGCCAAGGGTGAACCTGTAAGTAAAACCAACCCATTTTCTTGCTCTCTTCTACCATGACGATGCTGCAGTGCTTGGCAGATCCTCACCTGTCCCTCTGACATTTTACCTCTTCCCAGGGCCCCGCTGGTGTCCAAGGCCCACCTGGTCCATCTGGTGAAGAAGGCAAGAGAGGTTCCCGTGGTGAGCCTGGCCCCTCTGGCCCACCTGGACCTGCTGGCGAACGTGTATGTGACCTCTTTAATATGTATTAAATTCTCCCCTTAGAATTTCCTTATTGGGCATTGACTGACCATAGGATCTCCTGTGGTTTTGTTAAAAGATTAAAGGGATGGACAGAGCACAAGTGGTTGGTGTTTTAATGAATCATTTTGGGCAAGTCAGTGATTATCTCACGTATGCTTATTAGTGGAGGATGACTCAAGCTCCTTTGTATCTTCTCTTCACTCTTAGGGTGGCCCCGGAAGCCGTGGTTTCCCTGGATCTGACGGAGCATCTGGTCCCAAGGTAAGAACCTGCTGAACTCACTTTCATGAATTTCTCCAGCCACTTGATATCAAAGAGGCAGAGATGCTGGCCTCAATGCCGAGCAGGGTTATATCCCGCTTTGTGTAGAGTCCAGAGTATTCCTGAGGTGCATGGATCTCCCTGTGCAGCTCTGAACTCTTTAAAGTTGCAAAAAAAAAAACAGACAAGATTCACGTCTGTTCCTCTGGCAGCATCTTGAACACGGCTCCGCCCCTTACTGGCGATCACAGTCTTGTAGGGCAGTGAGTTAGCAGTGGTTCAGCTGCTAACTGTGATGCACTTCAGTGTCCAGCTTACTTTGATGTTTTGATAAAACCAAGCAAAACTTGCTCACACCAGACTGGCTGGCTCACACAGCTTGATATCCATGTAAACAGTATCAGGGCAAGCTCTGGGAATAAACTGTAGAAATGAACCCAATCCTCACATTGACACATAATTGTAGAGTGAGACGACCTGCAGGGAAAATGTGGCTGTGGTACAGTCTATCAAAAACACTAATCTTAGCTTGCTCAGAGGATGCCATCCATGTAACAGGGTTTATATTCCATAACGGATGTTTCAGCGCAGTGCGATGACGATAAGTTCACATGCTCTTTTGCTGTAGGATAGGCACTAATATTTAATGATTTCCTATTCTTCGTTCATAGGGTGCACCTGGTGAGCGTGGTCCCGTTGGCCCTGCTGGTGCCAAAGGATCTCCTGGTGAATCTGGTCGTCCTGGTGAGCCCGGTCTTCCTGGTGCTAAGGTGAGTACTGGGCATGCGCCCTGGAAATGTTATGATGATCTGCAAACTAAAAACTGGTCCCAATGCAACATGTTAGGCGGAGGTGGGAAGAGGTTAAACGTGAACAGGTTGAATTAAAGACAGGACCCACAGGTAAAAAATAAGGGGAGCAGGAATACAAGTTGGGAAGAGCTGGCTTTGCAGCGTTGTGGATAGGAAAACTTGAAATAATTACTTCACCATGTTGACTCATTGGTGAAAATTGCTTAGAAATCCATGCAACAGCAATGTTCAGTCTTTTGAATGCTGCTTAATTATGCATAGTATGTGTTGCCTCACAAATTATGAATCACAAATATCTTCTCCTCACATTTTAATTTACCTATTTTTTTCTGACCTGGATTCTCTAATCTTTTACCACTCTCATCTTCAAGCTTAGCTTCCTTTACTGTTCTTGGACACAAGAGTGTACAAAACCACTAAAACCTGACCATTGCTTCTTCCCCCCTAGGGTCTGACTGGTAGCCCTGGCAGCCCCGGCCCTGATGGCAAGACTGGTCCCGCTGTAAGTATCCTTTCAGGTTTATAGTCCCATGTAAGACTTCACAATCTACTTCCTTTAAAGGCTGTTGTCTAAACTGTTTTGTCTTTAACCTGATAGGGTGCCCCTGGTCAAGATGGTCGCCCCGGCCCCCCTGGTCCTTCTGGAGCAAGAGGTCAATCTGGAGTGATGGGTTTCCCTGGCCCCAAGGGACAAGCTGTAAGTATAAATATTGAAATATATGTTGACATGGGATTGGAAATGTGATGATCTCTGCTGTAGAATTGATACCTGTAGCTGCACTGTGCATGATGTTAAAACTTCCTTCTACCATTAACTACTGAGAAGAAGAATCTCACTACGTTGAGGCAAGGAGGTGGTCAAAAGCCAATACATTTGAAGCATTCTGCTCATATGATGTCACTTCCTCTTTCTAGTTCTTCAGCAGTATACATTTCACGTGCCCCATTTAAATACAATCTGTCCTTTCCCCATAAGTTGTGACCTTTTTTTGACAGCGGTTAGTAGTATAAACTAAGGTTTATATATTTCTTCCTTTTGGCCTTACACAACATTGACAATGTAACACAGGAATAAGGGGAACGGTGTTACCTCCAGAGGCAAAACAAGGTTATGATGTAATTTCCTAACCACTGTTTAAATACCGTAAAGACTTCCTGGTTCCTAGACCACTGATTGGAAAGCAGTCCCTTAAAACCCCTGATCCCCTGCCACCGGTTGTGATATCCCCCACTGCTGATGTCATCCACATCACTGACTTCTTGTGCCTGTCCCTGCCTGATGAGTTGAACGTTTCAGTTTCAAATGCTAGCTGGGCAATACTGAAGACTACCTGTCTCATTAGGATTTCATTTCCTCCTAAAGATTATACTGGGAAAAAAGGATACTTTATAACAATTTACCCTTAAATATTCATCCTTTACAAAATATCTTACGCTAGGATTACCTGCTATTTTATTTTTTTCAACTTCGAGGGACCCCTAAGACAATTTCAAAATTTCCGCTGCCTGCAAAACTTCACGTGTCCAGAAGCCACATGCAATACATGTTCTTCCAGATTTATAACTACAGCTCTCTTTGTGTCTTTATCTATCCATCGTTAGAGTGTCTTCTTCTGACTCACTGTTTTCTTCCGTAGGGTGAGCCTGGCAAGTCTGGCGAGAGAGGTGTTGCTGGTCCCCCTGGTGCTACTGTAAGTACTGATCTCATTTATTTTGCCTCTAGCTTTGTATGCATTGTAGTTGTTGTTGTGGCTCGAATTCTCAGCACTTTAGAGCGTTTCTCAGCTGTTTGTGGGCGTGCACTACGTTCTCTTCAGTGAGATCTGGAGTGCAGAAGGTGCTTTCTTGCAAAATGAAAATCATGCTTCGCGGAATGGGACATCATAGCAGTGCATAGGAGTAGTTGGGTTCTGTAGCAATTCATGGTCATTCAGACAAGGGCGTGGCTATTAGCGGCTGAGCAATTATAGCGATCATGGCCAGGTAGAAAAGGATGTGACAATTAGTGATGGGCAATTCCAATTAGTTCATTGGAATATACATGTAGAAAATGGATAAGCTTCATGTCATGGTCAGCACGTGGAAAGAGATCCTCTTATGTGTTAAAATGTTCTACTTCTTACTCTGTCCACCCTAAGGGATGTGAGAATTTGTTGAACCTGTCTCACTCTTTCCACTGCTTCCTCCATAGGGTGCTCCTGGTAAAGATGGTGAGGCTGGCGCTCAGGGTCCCCCAGGCCCATCTGTAAGTATAAGCCTTCTTCTGACCTTTCTGTGTTTGCTGCTGTCCATTCTTGAGGTGGTGTAGAAAGTACTCAACTCTTCTGTGCCTCTGTTTAGGGCCCTGCTGGTGAGAGAGGTGAACAAGGTCCTGCAGGTTCCCCAGGATTCCAGGTGAGTGATGCAAAATCATAACATCGATTTTCATATCAGTGATACAATATTTTTTCTAGTGGTGATGTGAGCTGACTTTACATTTTCTTCTTATGGTTTCCTCTTTCAGGGTCTTCCTGGTTCTCCTGGACCTGCTGGTGAATCTGGCAAACCCGGTGAACAGGTGAGTGCTTGCAGAGCAGATCTGTGGAAGTTACACATAATGTGGAGACTTAAGAAGAGAGAAACAAATGCAGGGTTTAAAGAGAGGCTTCAGATGCCTCCTCCTTGAAGAACTCCAATGGTTATTTGGTAGTTACCATTTCCTAACACAGCCTAGCTAGCATATGTGTACACACCTCGTCCACCCTAACTGCCATATAAAAATGGGACAGTGTTTAGCTCTTCAAAGCCCCCTGGTGGCATTCATTCACAACTTCCTTTCTAGAGGTGGGGTGCCCAGTTTCTGATGAGATGAGATGTTAAAATATGCGATTGACACATAGACAGAGCCTTTCATTTTCCCAAAAGGGAAACTTTATAGGTATTATTTGCAGGAGTAAGAAGTGGACTGAGTATGTGTTCATAAAGATACAGGAGCTCCATTTCTTGCCCACAAACTTGCCACCAAACCTTCAACAGTCAATTTGTTACTTCCACCCACCAGTGCCCCCCTCTAAATGCCCCACCACCTTCCTCTTCCCCTCAGGTCAAGTCTTGTAAAAAAGCTTGAGAACCTGCTAGATATTCAGTTAATGTTGTCCTGATCCTTCTCTTCTTTCTCTTTCAGGGTGCTCCTGGTGATGCAGGTGGTCCTGGACCTTCAGGCCCAAGAGTGAGTACTCCTCTTTTTCTCCCTGGTAATGACAATGCCTTCCCACCTTTATATCCTGTCACCTGTTGCCCTTGCTCTTTGTAACCTGCATCTTCTATTCTTCTCCCTAGGGCGAAAGAGGTTTCCCTGGTGAACGTGGTGGCCAAGGTCCTGCCGGCGCTCAGGGTCCCCGTGGCTCTCCTGGATCTCCTGGTAACGATGGTGCAAAGGTAAGCAATGCCTTCCTGCTTCACCCCCATAAATTTGTTGATAAAAGTAGTGAGAAGCAGAAAGCTCTCTGGTGATTAGGGATCAACGTGCCACTAGTTGAGCGACTGTAAAGTGCCCAGAAAGTGCCATACATTCCAGTATGACAGTGGATGGCAGGTGGCCTCGCATGCATAAGAATAAGACTCCTAACATGGTGAGGGAACACCTGGAGTTTAGAAATAAATACAAAATTTAAAAAAAATCAATTGCATAGAAGTCAGCTCCTGAGACCTCTCTCAGTTGGGAGCCATCTTGAATTAAGTTTGTGTGCCTCTTTGCTCTGTACTAGTGATGTAGGCACAATTCATTAATTTGGCATCTGGGCGTTAGCTAACCTGCTTTGAGGCCTTGTCTTTCTTGACACACAATTTGTCCTATTAACTGATCCACATCTGCCTAGCTTCATTGCATCAATTTTGACATCTGTCTATTTAAACCCGAGTGAGCATTGGTGCCGTTGTGACAAATCCACTGTGGTCCTTACAACTAATTTGAATATTATTGAAAAGCCACATGCCTCGTAGCTTCAATATAATACATTATTGCAACTATAGCTGGTTAGTGGTTTCCTCACTGTTACCACTACCTGCCTGATAACATGGATGAAGCTTATGTTGAATGTACACAATTAAAAAGTGATATAGATAGACAAATAGACAGGGAGACAGACAGATACATGTGAATAATTGACGTTTGGCTAATTGGCCAGCGGGTTTCTGCCATAGGGTAGTCAACCATTGACCTTTCAGCAGAATTTAAAGTTTGCTGCTGTCTCCAGGACAATTTTGCTCATCTGTGTTTCCTAACATTAATCTTTTTTAGGGTGAAGCTGGTGCTGCTGGTGCCCCAGGCGGTCAAGGACCTCCCGGCCTTCAGGGTATGCCCGGTGAACGCGGATCTGCTGGCATGCCTGGTGCTAAGGGTGACAGAGTGAGTATCAGAGAGATAATATTTTTACCCCACTAACTAAAAGACTGTGCATCTCATTCCAAAGTGCCTTATCTTTTCTGCCACTTTAAGAAGGCAAACAAATATAGCCTTCTACCCTAAAAAACCAACATCTTCAAAACTCTGCCACTTCATGTGAACTCCTTCTGCCTCTCTAGCAGCTTTATCCTCTCCCCCCTCTCTCTTTTATTACTTCCTTTTCTCTTCCCTTCATTTTGTGTTACCCTACGATAATAACAGCCCTCTCCCTCTTCTTCCTCCAGGGTGATGCAGGTGTAAAGGGTACTGATGGCGCTCCTGGCAAAGATGGCGCAAGAGGTTTGACTGGTCCAATTGGTCCTCCTGGCCCATCTGGTGCACCTGGTGATAAGGTGAGTTTGAAAGAAGTTGGTCGATGCTTGGTTTTACAAAGTAACTTGGACCAGCACAGAGAAGGCAGTCAAAAGTTACAGCTGATATGGTCATGCTCTTTTCTGTGGGCAGATGGCATCATCTGATGACTGCTGAGGTCCACAGAATGCCAGAGTCCAACGAGTTCACACCCACTGCCTCTAAGCACAGAGTCCCCAGTAAATAGCACAGCATATAGTTGGCATCATGCATTGCCACCAGTGTAGGAGTACATGACTGCTGTATGTATTAATACCAAGTTGAGTGCCCTTGGTCCTTAGAAGCATTCTCGTCACCACTTACCAAGCCATTAGTAGTGGAGCTACTTCGCGAGCACAACATAGGACCAGAGTTGAGGTCAAAATCTTGATACTTCTCTAGTAGCCTCAACCTTGTACTGGTGCATATTACCCTCCGGGTATCATTTTATTTAGACCAGCCATAACTCAACACCTGGCTTCAAGTTTGCATATGTGCCAAGGCCTTGGAGAAGAGTTGGCTATTTGGGTTCAGTGATAGGGAATTGTCTTAACAATGGGCAGTTCCTTCTTGGTCATTGTTATCCTGTAATCCATGACAGGTTTCAAAGGGTTCAGGTTTGTGTTTATGTCGGAAATGTGTGCTGCTTTCAGAGCTACTGCCTTTATTTACTAACTTGCTTTCTTTGCCTCCTTTGAACAGGGTGAAGCTGGCCCATCCGGTCCTGCTGGTCCCACTGGTGCTCGTGGCTCTCCTGTAAGTTGTCCTTCTTCAAAGCCACATTGGAGTAGTCTGCTTTTTGTTGCATATTTCACGCTGAAAAGTATCCACTGGCCAAGTTACTGATCTTCTCTTTGTCATTTTTTCCTCAAGGGTGAACGTGGTGAGCCTGGTGCCCCTGGCCCTGCTGGATTTGCTGGTCCCCCTGTGAGTAATATTCTTCACTGTCTTTGATAGGAAAGTGCTGGTAGTCAGCATATCCACAATGGTTGGTTCTTTTAAAACAGGATCATGCCTGGCCCCTAGGATTGCATTTCCACACATCGTCCATGGCCTCCAAATAACACCTTCTGCCCTTTAGAGAGGGTGGTTCACCTAAAGGGCGCCCATTTCAAACCAATGCATACCCAGTTGCTTCTTCTAGTTGTTTGCTGTATTCAGAGGAATTGTTTTTTGATATAGAGCAGAAGGCAATGGAACTACCACTTGAAAGTGAAAGTTACCAGACAAGAACAGACAAGAAAGGAGTCTCTGGGTCTTGGTTTTATATACCCTTGGCTAGAGTTTTCAAGGCTGAAGCTCATTAACTTCAGGTTTTTGCAACCGTGCATCCATGACTTGATTAGCAAGAAATTGGGATGGATACTCTAGTAAGCTAAGATTTGACATAGGCAATGTCTTAGCATGGTCTACAGAAACCTTTTTCACATGTGCCGTTCAATTTGGCTGATTTGTTTATTATGAGTAAAATTAATGGGAGAACATGCATGCTTTTATATATACTGTAAATGTACACTGTTACCTATCAAACGATAGTGCTAGCCTAGCAAAGAATTCCAAATGCTATTATACCTTTAAACAGTGATAAAACAAAAGTGTGTGAATTCTCTGGCTACATGCAATGATTGCATCTTTCGTCTTCACAGGGTGCTGATGGTCAACCCGGAGCTAAAGGTGAATCTGGTGATGCTGGTCCTAAAGGTGATGCTGGTGCTCCTGGCCCTGCTGGTCCAACTGGTGCCCCCGGCCCTGCTGTGAGTCCTGTCACCTCATCTAGATTGTCTGTTCTTCTTCCTTTGTATCTCTTAGTGCAGGTTTCGCCTGACCCCGCCTCTTTTTCTCTAATTCCTATAGGGTAACATTGGTGCTCCCGGTCCTAAAGGTTCTCGCGGTGCTGCTGGTCCCCCTGTGAGTATTTGCAAGATTCAACACTTGGAGTTATAGTTAAACAGGAAGCTAAAGGTCAGCCAGCACAGTAGTGAAACAATGGGTAGGGTGAATTATTTACATGAGCCAAAATGGGTGTTCAATCACGTCTCATCTCGTGCCCCTGAGATCGTTGTAGTATGGCGCTCAGGCATCATCTGTTTGAGACAGCTGAACTCACCTGGCAATGTGGCTATTTCATGATGGACAATACTGGCCGCTTCCACACACAGCCACTGACTGTCAGGTTGAGGTTTTTCATTTGAGGTACCTTTTTCATTAGTCCAGACTAGAAACACTTCTCTATTTCAATTATCTAATCCTTTAACTAAGCACAGGAGTGAAGTTACAGTCACTTGGCTGAGACCACAATCAAATCATTTTTGGAGAGCTGTTCAGGTCAGGAGCCCTCTCTTTGTCTTCCTGACTCTCTCAACTTACTAAAGAAGCACAGACTGGTCAGCTATAGCATGAGGCAATAGATTCATATGGCAGACCTTGTTTGTTTGTTTGAATCCGCTCATTAGACAAGCTGGGGAACGACAATAAAAAAAATAATAGTAAATGAAACACATTGATGATTTTCCACCCTTCCTATTTCCTCTAGGGTGCAACTGGATTCCCTGGTGCTGCTGGACGTTTGGGACCACCTGGCCCATCTGTAAGTAATCCTTCTTTTGTGCCCCCACTTAACATGTTCTCTTTCATCATCGGGAATGTTGGATACATGTGCTTAGACTACAATCTGATCTCACTGGCCACTAATCAGTTTTGTGTGAAGAATCTTCCATCAGCAGAAAAGACTTACTGACAACCAGTACACTCTCAGCCCAGTTCCAGGGCATCTTTTCCTTTGGGTGTAAGAGAAATACATGTTTTTTGTACAGCTAAAGCATGTTAGCAGCAACATCTTTTTCTTAGCCCATCTATCAGTGTATATACCAGAGGGTGAAGGTGCTAGACCCGGGAACCCGAATCAGGGGGTGGTGTGTCATTGCACAAGGTACCCCTTACCAAGATGACCGGCCTGTACACCTCTCTAACTTCCTAATGCCAGTAGGTGTGAAGTAGTTTCCTTTCATTACTCTACCTGTCAGAACTAACAGATACTTGTCCTTCTTCTCTTTTCTCACAGGGTAATGCTGGACCTCCTGGCCCACCTGGCCCTGCTGGAAAGGAAGGCGCCAAAGGCAATCGTGGTGAGACTGGTCCTGCTGGTCGCTCTGGTGAGCCTGGCCCTGCTGGACCACCTGGCCCCTCAGGCGAAAAGGGATCTCCTGGCAGTGACGGACCTGCTGTAAGTACTGATATCACTTCCAGGAACCAGCACACGGACCCCTCTGACTCTCTATACTTTATAATAGGGGCCCCATCTTTTTGATCAGTTGGGTAATGTTTTTTCTTAATATCCCAACACTTTGCACTGTCTGTGGGCTTTTGGGGGCTCAGACTAAATTAAAGGTCATCAGGGGAGCTGTGCACATTATTAGTACAATCACCATCTTCAGAGAATATGCTGATGTCCAGTTAGGGTCTGGGTTACCCCCGAAGACGATAGTTATTTTTACATAGATGGTAATCCCCCTGTCTCTCCATGATGTTTCATACTTCCCGTGCGCATTCTGTGAAGTATCTGAGATAATATATTAATTGGTTTCTTCTCCTTAGACTACAGTAAATGTTGACATCATTATAAAGGAGGGAATGTTTAAAGTTCTGTATCCGTACTCCTGTTGGTTGTGAATGCCACATTTATCTCTGTATCTTGTTACCTTCTAGGGTGCTCCTGGTATCCCCGGACCTCAAGGTATTGCTGGTCAGCGTGGTGTTGTTGGTCTTCCTGGTCAAAGAGGAGAAAGAGGTTTCTCTGGTCTTCCAGGCCCAGTTGTAAGTATCCCTTTCTTCCATCATCTGAATTCTAAAAGCCCATTCTACAGCCATCATGACAGCCACTGCCACTTGAGACACCATTTCCATGCTTGCTGCTACGTCCTTGTGTCAGCTTGCATCTTGTCCCGCGAGGGACGTCAGCTCAAATTACAAAATGTACAGCTAATATTAGGGGATGAGTTAGATTGAGGGCACTGCCAGTGCATTTTAAGGAAAGAAAGTTGAGAATGAGAGCAAAGAAAGTAGATGTAAAAAATGATGGGCAGAATTAGAAATAAATTAATGTTGCAAATTTACCACCTGCTAGTGAGCCGTTTGTAAATAATAAATAGAAGTTAACGAATAGACAAGAGAATCTGAGAGGAGGTGCAGTGGTCTATAATACAGGGAAGACATGTTGGTTTGCAATATTTGTATATTGTCCTTAAAGCATTGTTATAAACTGAAAAACCATCGGCAATTCACCACAACTCTAATGGGAAATTACATCTTCCTTCTACAGGGAGAACCTGGCAAACAAGGCCCATCTGGTCCCAATGGCGAACGTGGCCCACCTGGCCCCAGCGGCCCACCTGGCCTGGGTGGACCTCCTGGCGAACCTGGACGAGAGGTGAGTGACACACATTGAAGATTAGAAATGCATCACCAACCCACTGAAACTCTTGACTACATAAAAGTATAATAAACACCTGATAACAATGCTTCTACACAGTCTTTAAGTTAGACTTTTCCAAGGTCTTAAAAACTAGATAAAATCCATTAGAGAATGGGGCCTTCAAACTGGGGGGCTGGTCCCCCCCAAGGGGGGGCTCAAGTGATCCAAGCGGGCAGGGAGGTGGGAACCAGAATCTGGCCAAAAGAAGCATTATGCTGATATCAGTGCTTTGTTTTAAGTGGAAAAAAATGAGCAACAGTAAGCCGCTTTGTAATGGGTCATCACTAACGCCTTTTGTCATGTATATCCCAGCTGAGAGTGTGTGTCAAAAGTGAAAGGACTTTAAATATTCTTCAAAACCCCCACTTCTAATAATCACCATGGATAATTTTACATGTTAGTAAGGCCTGCCTGGCGAGAATAGTTTGTTTGTCAATCATGAATTTGGTTGCATTTAAAAAAAACAGTAACAGAACGTAACTGCAATATTTAAATAATGTGAACATTGCTAATTTGATTGAATAATTGTCAAAAAATCTGAGGGGGGCCTGATGATTTAAATTTTTTTTACCGGGGGGCAGCATTAAAAAGTTTTAAGGCCACTGCATTGGAGTCATTCTACATCCAATCATTACATTATTCAATGTAAAGAAATGAAGGAAGTGAGAACTCTTCTTAATAAATTCCAGGTGTTTATTATAGGAAGAATATAATTCTCATCTCTCACTAAGGAACATTTTGAGCAGTAAGCATTTGGTCTTCATTTGAAACAGAAATACCATGTCCCAAGAAATAATCACTTTTAGGACTGAAGCCACGCCTTGCCAGGACAATTAGTGTTCCACAAAGGAGCTTTGGGACCTTTTGGTAGATGTCACCAGAAATCACAATAGATTAATTCCAGTAAAGATTGGTCTTTAGAAATTAATCCAACTCTCACTAGGGTACAGCCTCTGCAGCTAAACAGCACATCTTCCAGTACAGTGCGTATTAGAAGATGTATGGCTCAGGTATGCGTAGACTGAAATCTCTTCTAATATACTGCTGTCTACATAAATAAGAAGATTGCCTTCTAATATACTGCTGTGTCCAGGAATGACTAGACCATCTTGCTATGCACTGCTGCCAAAAGGAATTAACAGACCATCTTCCAAAACACTGGTGTTTTCAGGAATCAATAGGCCGTCTTTCGAAAGACTGCTATCTCTAAGAATCAATAATTCTTCTTCCAATACACTACTGTCTGAAAGAATAAATTGACCATAGCCCAATAGACTGTTCTTTCTAAGAATCCATAAATCATATCTTAACACTATGCTTGAACCGGTAGATCAACTTACAGTAGGCTAGTGTCTCCATGTATCAATAGACAATCTTCCAATACACTTCTACCTTCAGGAATTAACAAACCATGGTTCAATACACTGCTGTCTAAAGGAGTCAACAGATCCTTTTCTAATTATGCTGCTTTATTTAGGAATCTATAGTACATCTTCCAATAGACTATGTCAATAAATCCCACGCTGGAAACAACTTACAAACCCTTTGTGTTTTCCACCCAGGAAATCCCATAAGAGTGAACAGTTGTGTTTAGAATCTGTACTCTTCTGTGGTACAAACTCTTGGTTCCTTTAATGCTCATATGCATCTCTCTTCTGTTTTCAGGGATCTCCTGGCTCTGAAGGCGCTCCCGGCCGTGATGGTGCTCCTGGACCCAAGGTGAGATTTACCTTCACCCCTTCCTAAATGATTAAGGCACAACTCTTTCACCCTATGTCTACTTCCTCTTGAGTGATAACTACCCTGAAAACCTCTTCATTCTCCCTCACAGGGTGATCGTGGAGAGAATGGTCCTTCTGGTCCCCCTGGTGCTCCTGGTGCCCCTGGCGCTCCTGGCCCAGTTGGCCCAGCTGGCAAGAATGGAGATCGTGGTGAGACTGTAAGTACTATTCACTATTATTTTGAAAACTTAAGTATTTGTGGAGGACATGTTAATCTGTTGATGTAGGCATTAGGAACACAGCACAGAAAGAGTGCCAATAAGATGAGAACAGGTGAGAGAATGTTGCCATCAGCACAATAAAAGAAACCGATCTTTGTTGAGAAAACATCTAGATGAAAACTGGCAGAATCAGTTCACTTCTTAGAGCTGCCAGCAGAAAGTAATTGTGAAAGTAAAGACATAAGCTCTTGGCATGTTTGTTTATAGAAATTTATCTTCACCCCAATAATCTAAAAATTGGCATTAAAAAAATTGTAAAGAGATGGCAAATAAAGGGAAAAAAACTGGTAAACAACAAAACAACAATGGAATGAGTATGGGAAGTAAGAGGAGGAGAACAATATTGATATGTCATTAAAGCCTATTGCCAGCATATTGGCCTGTGTTGAATTATGGAACACTCATATAATCAAAATAGAAAGGGGAGAGGAAGTGACAGTGTTATGGAAAGAGACAGGCCTGGGTATTAGCCTATTGTGCACCTGAAAAGCAATACGATAGTCTAACATTAACCATCATATCTTAAAGCACGTTTGTACTACTCCTCACTAATCTTTCTGCTCTCGATTGTCTCTCCTCTTGTCTTCCAGGGCCCCGCTGGTCCTGCTGGCCCCGCTGGTCCTTCTGGTGCCCGTGGCGCTCCTGTAAGTTGTAGTTGCAATTTCAATTAAATACACTCTGGGTATCTTGAATTGGAAGCCCTTGGCTTTCAGATTCCCCTGATGAGTCATTGACTGTGCACGTCTTCCTTCCTTTGCAGGGTCCTGCAGGCGCCCGTGGTGACAAGGGTGAAGCTGGTGAACAGGGTGAGAGAGGCATGAAGGGTCACCGAGGCTTCAACGGCATGCAGGGTCCTCCCGGTCCTCCCGTAAGTTTAAGAACAGGTTTCCTCCGTGCAAGGCGCACACTTGGGGGATCTGGCATGTGGGCGGCGGAGCAGGACAAACTAGGATTCTCTGTGTCTGATGAGAACAGGACTAGGATGTATGTGGGTAAGGAGGTCGTGTTTTGATTGAGTGTGGCTATCTAAGGACAGGTCCTGCTCGCGCTGTTTCCCAGGGATGGAAATGTACTGAGGCTCTGTTTTTGACAGGTGCAGTCCTTTTATGTAGGCGGGTAACTGCAGATGCTGGGTAACTTGAGAGGCCTCCACGTCTTGGATGTGAGGCCTGTCTGCGAGTCTCTATAAAACAGTAGAGTAGACTTGGGGTATTATTAGACCTTACAAACAAAGGGGATGGAGACGGGAAATCGTAGGTCATTTCAAATGACAGAACTCCCGACTAACTCTGGAAGATAAGAGCAGGCCTGCACATTTCCACAGATGGAATAGGCGGCCTGCATCTCAGGATAGTCGGCCATCAGTCTCCTGACTTGATTAGCACAGAAACTAGTTTCTATTGGGCAAGAGCAAGTGGGGTAAAATGATCTTTAGGCATCTGCATGAGCAAGGAATGCCTTGATCTCTCTCTATGAGAAAATGGGGTGTTAGAGAGAATGGCAGCTTGAGGTTTTTGTAACAGAATTTTTTGTAAACGAGAAAGGCAAGTCTTGGACGACAGCGGGAAGGCAGGAATCAGGCATGTGTTTCTCTTGCAGGTGAGCCTCACAGGCTCTGTATGCAAAGAGAACATGGCCTGGCTGTGTGCGTCTGAAGAGGGCAGGCCTTTGCAAGGGGGTTGTGCATTACCAAGCAAGCTAGATAACACACAGCTTGCTCTATTGCCTAGCATACGTTCACCTCTGAGCACTATAATCTATGACAGTGACCTGATATTTTTTTTGTTTATTTCTTCCATAATAGGGTTCCAGTGGCGAACAAGGTCCCCCTGGTCCTTCTGGCCCAGCTGGCCCAAGAGTAAGTAAAACCTTTGCATCAAAAAGCTCCACCAGCTCGCCTAGGAAGATGCTGTAAGAATATTTTTTCTGATAACAAAGTAAATCTGATCAGAGACTATGCTGAAGACCTTAGATCCAAATTTGCTATAGTAGAGGAGGGAAAAATACATTTGGGAAATATATATATCTTATGCATTCAACTTAGAAAAACACATTCTTTACAAAGCAAAGCAAAGGTATTATGCAGCTTTGCATGAAACTGCCTCATCATTGGAAAGCTCTCTTACATACCTAATGCCGGCACAATGTTAGCTGACTGACATTGGAGTCATGCGCTATCAGATATTAATATTTAAACAATGCGTGACTAGTAGCCGTTTTACTTCAATATTTTGATTATACAGTTTAATGAAGCTCGATTGTTGATTTCATTTCCTCAATGCAACTTCACTCTCTATAGAACTGAGACTAACCTATGGTTTGTTTACCCTCTCCAGGGTCCCCCTGGCTCTTCTGGTTCCACTGGCAAAGATGGTGTAAATGGTCTGCCCGGTCCAATTGGCCCACCAGGCCCACGTGGTCGCAATGGAGATGTTGGTCCTGCTGTAAGTAGGATGCACTTTGCTTTTCCTTTAGTCAGGTGCAAGGGTGTCTTGGATTCTCTGGGTACAACAGTGAATATTGTTCTCATTGCCATTTCACTTTACAAAACAGGGTCCCCCAGGTCCTCCTGGCCCACCTGGTCCTCCTGGTCCACCAAGCGGCGGATTTGACTTCAGCTTCATGCCTCAACCACCAGAGCAGAAATCCCATAGCGAAGGACGCTATTACAGAGCTGATGATGCCAACGTAGTCCGTGACCGCGACTTGGAGGTTGACACTACCCTGAAGAGTCTGAGCTCACAGATCGAAAACATCCGCAGCCCAGAGGGCACCAAGAAGAACCCTGCCCGCACCTGCCGCGACCTGAAGATGTGCCACTCCGACTGGAAGAGCGGTAAGCTCACAAATGACTTGTGAAGGCTGACATGATATCTAAGGACGAGGACTTTGTTGAGGAAGTTCTGGCATCACCATGACACCATGCTGGCCTTACTGCCTTTGTGGAAGGAGATGATCTAGCTCTCTCAAAGTGTTTGTGACTGTGGCTACTGTAATTGGGAAAGGTGTTTGACAGGACAGCAAATGGAGATGAGATGCTTTGTCTGCATTGAACTTGGTTATTTGTGTTTAATTCACCAGTGAATCACTAAAGTGAGAGGGTATGGTTTATTGTTATTTTGAGTAAGATTTTTAGTTGACTTACTAAATCTGTTCTTAAAGAGTAATTTATCATTAACTGTCTACTTCGGCACAATTCAAACATGAGAACAATTTCCATTTGCTTTATTTGCTTCAACACATTCTGTGTTGCGCCAGAGCTTGCCCATCTGACTTTTTCTTATTCTTTTCTTGCTGCCTCTCCTTTCCAGGTGACTACTGGATTGATCCTAACCAGGGCTGCAATCTGGATGCTATCAAGGTCCACTGCAACATGGAGACTGGTGAGACCTGTGTCTACCCATCCCAGGCTAGCATCTCACAGAAGAACTGGTACACCAGCAAGAATCCCAGGGAGAAGAAGCATGTATGGTTTGGCGAGACAATGAGCGATGGCTTCCAGGTGGGTAGAGTTTTTGACATGGGGGTGCAGAGCTTCTTCTCGTGTTTAAACTAGCTCTGCAGTTGGTGACAAATAACCTTCTAATCCATGACCCTTTCCTTATGTCCATTCTGCAGTTCGAATATGGTGGTGAGGGATCTGACCCAGCTGATGTTAACATCCAACTGACCTTCCTGCGTCTCATGGCCACTGAAGCCTCTCAGAACATCACCTACCACTGCAAGAACAGCGTCGCCTACATGGACCAGGAGACTGGCAACCTGAAGAAGGCCGTTCTCCTTCAAGGCTCCAATGAGATCGAAATCAGAGCTGAGGGCAACAGCCGCTTCACATATGGCGTTACCGAAGACGGTTGCACGGTATGTTCCCTTGCATGCACTGTCAATCTATCTCCACCAGCTCCCAGTGTGACTTTCAAATCTTCTGGTCTGAGAATCCTGTGGCTGATTACTCTTGGCCGTAAAAATACCAAAGTATTAATCCAGTCAATCTGAAGGAGGCTGAATAGTCACGCCATTTTAGGGCTGGGTCTCAAGATAACAGCCTTGAGATGCAGAGTCTGTCTGTCAAAGAATATACAGCCCTATTTCTCGAGGTGAACCATAGGGAAGGATCTATATTAGGTTATACATGCCCTCATGCATTGAACCTTCTATTTATTTCCATTCGCTAGAAACTCCAGGCAATTTGAGAGCAGTAGAAACCGCGCAGAGCTCCCAACTGGTATTAATGGTGGGACAAATTTCACATTAAGGATCTAGAACACAGCACATTTTGATGTATTTTCTTGCACAGTTCCTACTGAGTAAGCACTTTAACCGGTGTATGTCATATGTGTACAACATGGGGATTGTTATGATCCAAATGTGCCTTTGGTTACTCAATAAGATAGGCCTCCCTAAAATGTATGCTGTACCCGCATGCAGCTGTATACCAGGGGTGAATGTGCGCAGCTTGCACTTGCCCGTGCACATGTGTATTTATTTCTCTATAACGTAACATCAGACTATAAACACTCCTTTTTATCCTATCTCTGCAGCAACACACCGGCGAATGGGGCAAAACTGTCATCGAGTACAAAACAACGAAAACTTCCCGCCTGCCCATCATTGATATTGCACCAATGGACGTTGGCACACCTGACCAAGAATTCGGCATTGACATCGGCCCTGTCTGCTTCTTGTAAATCCCTACAGAAAAGAATTTCACATGGACTTGAATTCATTTTTCTATCCGTCATCTCTCAAGCGATTTTTGTTTCTGTAAAGCATTCCACAACCCAAGACAACTAAGATGGAGGGACTCCACTTGCTTGACCTCTCACCCCTGAAGACAGCTTTGGGTGGGGATTCTTTGGACCAGTGACCTACACGACTGCCCTCCCACCCTGTGAAAGAAAAGGAACACTTTGAAAAATTGGATCGTTCCATGGCAACACAAAAACGGTGCTAAACTTTGTCATAAGTTGCAAAGAAAACTACAAAAACTGAATCCTGGAGATGGGGGGAAACAAATAAAGAAATCCTTAAATTAAAAGCTACAGGTGAAACCTTTCTGCGCTGGGGTCGCACATTTTTGATACCAGCAGAAGGCGGAAGTTTAATTCCACTGAATCGTTGTAATGTAACTTTTTTTAATTTTTTTGTTCCGGTGGCAAAATAAATATAAAAAATTAAATGCAAGTTGTCGTAATTGTTGTCCGAGAGTAACACCGCATAAGGAAAGGAAGCAGAGCGAGTACAAGGGGGCTCGTTAAACACAGGGGTTGAGTTTTGCAGTTCTGGCGGCAAAAGGTGGTACTTGACTTTTCGTAAATGTTGGGAGGGCCCCAGCACCTCTGCATGCCTTACTACACCATGTCACCCAGGACCGATCTTTCAACTTTTAACTGGATGCATTCGTTGTCTGCTGTTCTGGCTTTTCTCTAGGACTAAGACCACCAGAATGCCCTTGGTGTGAAGGTGCAAAGCTCGTGGGCCTGGGTTCATTGGTGATCTGTCGTGTTGTGGGCACAATATGACAAAAGTGCATTGGGGCATATTAATCTCTGCTGGTACTTATGTCTGGAGTTTGGCAGGAAAGACTTCGACCGGTTCTGGCATTTCCTTGACTGCCACCGCAGAGCACTTTAGTTCTCGACAGCAAAGCTGATCCAAAAGGGGACCCCCAATGTCAGGCATAAAGGTGCCCCAATAGGGCAGCCGAGAGGAAAGGTGGGCCTCAAGTCTGGCTGTCAAGAAAGGCTTGGGAGAATCTATCTGTATGGGTTAAACGCGCAGATCTGTATGAAATGAGTCTTTCTAGAAGCTACCTCAGATACAACCCCTATCGCCCTGGCTGGCAGCACTCAGACAGCACCAACTTGCCATTTTCTTTTTTGTTTAATCCCAGGGCTCCAGGAGGCCGGTCTTTTTTTCAATTTGTAATGTTGGACGTGGTCCTCGTAGAGTTAGATACAGAAGTGACTTTGTGAAGAGCGGTGGGGGGGCTGCAGGGCCTGATGGTGCTATATGTTCACTGGAGGCACACAGAGTCCCTTCCCCCTCCTGCCCCAGGGAAATTGTAAATGGTGCTAATTTTAGAGTGTACAATTTTTAAAGCAAACTTTTTGAAAAGAGAATCCAAAGTCGTGTTTTAAAAGTGAAGCAGGTGGATCCTAAAATGCTGTTTTTCTTCTCCGTCCTTGTCTTTCCCTCCTCCAACCTTGTTTTCAATCTTTCTCGCTCTCCCTTTCCCTGTGACCACATTTCCTGGTCCTTCCTCTCGTTCCCACTTCTCTCATTTTCATATCTAGCCTTCTTTTCTCTCTCTTCCTCTCCCCATGACTTTCCAACTGCAAGAGGGGAGGAGGGGGGTGTATTGAGGGTATATCGTGACCATGGATCTGTACCTATTTTGTATGTATAATAAGTTGAGATGTTTTTAATTATTTTGGCTGCTGAAATAAAGCATGTGAAATGATCCAAAACCAACCTGTGGTGGATAAATGTTTTTTCTTGCCCACAGTCTGATGGGTACGGTGCAGGTGGGGTACGGCAGAGCAGCTTTGCATGCATGGCAGGCAATTGGGGAGTTTGTCTGGGTATGATAATATGCAAAGGGTGAGGTCATAAACAAAGTGTATGTGATGTTAACCTGCCCTCAAACTCCTAAAACTTCCCCATGTCTTTTCTTTGGTTGCACAAGGCCTTATTTTGTCACACGATGCCCTCGCAAATTCACCTCCAAACCCTTGTCTGCTTCTCATTTCCTTTGGTCTTCTATTTTACACAAGCTGCCTTCCAAAGGTTCTCGGACTCTTTTTAATCTCTCATTCGGGCTGCCTTTTCTTCCTTCTTTCCCGCCCTTCATTGAAGGATCTTGGGCATTTTAAGATCAGTTAGGTGATGGATCTGGCAGGGGTGGAAAAAGGTGATTGCACAACTCTTCATAAGATTTGGTCAACATAGCTACAGAAAAAAACCCCAAATAACTGAAAGTACAATAGACCTTAATTAGTAGTGATGCTTCTGCAAGCTTAACAACGGACTCAATTTTATCAGGACTCGCATGTCTTTAAGAGTAAATGGGTTTCTTGGCAGAGGGCTTCATTGAGTGCCAGTCCAAGCGCATGACTTGAAAAGCCTGACATTTGATAGGCTGCTGTAGCACCTTTCCAGTCATTCAGCTGCACAGGACCCAACATCACTGGTTTCCTGACAAAACCATCTTTAAAAGAAGTAGCCTGAAAAGAGGACTTCATTTCCCATCAACCGCCAGCTCAGGAAGTGACATCCCTGAATGTTCTATCATCCACCTGCACAGGAAGTGATTTCACTTCCTACTTTCTTCTTTCTTCAATCAAATCCTGAGGGTGTCCCACCACCGCGGTGTCCCCAGCAAAGAGCAGACCTAGACAAGGACAAGTATATTGCCTGATGTGACCTTTTAAACCAGGAAGGACCTTGGGATAGAACCTCTGATCCACTTAAACCTAGATGGTCATTACATTAAGACTAATAAGACCATTGGCTCAACACATTGACCCAACTTAGTACAAATCCTACTATCTACCACATATCCTCCAATGACAAAACACACATTGCAACTCATCCTCATTAATGCTCACTCTACAGTACTGCATGCACGAGATATGGCAGACCTAATCACTTACCAAAAGCTCGGTTGACTTGACTTGTGCTGCTTGCTCGTACCTTTAACCCGTGCCTGGGCAGAACAGCTTTCGGGAGGAAGGAGCCTCGGGGTATAGGGGGTTGTGCTAAGTACCTGCACAAGTCTGCGTGAATACCAAGAGGCCGCACTGAAGATACTGAAGTGATTGTCCGATCACAACGCTATTATGTTTACTCTAAAACTCCCTTTCAATGGATTTAACCACAAAGGTCATTAAATATCATGCCTGGGATAAAAATAAACAAAAATGATCTCACTGCTGTTTTATATGTTTCACAGCCCTCTATGGTAAATGACCCAGATCTAGATTCAGCAAGTTACTCCAGCTGGATCAACCAAGCAGCCATGAAGCTCGCTAACCCTAAAGTTATTAAAAATCACGGAACACAACGCACCCGTTCTTGGTTCTCTCCTAATTTAAGATCCTTAAAACAAAAATGCAGCAGACAGGAAAAGAAGTGGAGGAAAAATTATAATCTTGACGAAAGAAACAAATACAAGCAGTGTATTTTAGAAAACAAATGTGAGATCATTTTTGCAAAAACACACCACCACACTAAAAAATCACCTCAGCAAAAAATTCAGCTAAGAAACTTTTTAACACTGTTCAGACTTTCTACTTCCATCAGTACCAAATCTGCACCTCCCAGCCAATGTGACAACCAGGCAAACGTATTTTTCTCTAAGGTAGCGGAGGTGTACTACGAACTTGATGCTAACCACAACATCATCCAAGTCGAGTCCTTAACCAATCTCTCAGTCAGCAAGAAGAGTCGGCTTAATGAGTTCTTTTTGTTGAAAGATAACAAAGTGGTCAAAATATTAGAAATCACCCAGTCTGGAGCTCCCTCGGGCCCCTGTCCCCCCTAAATTTTAACGAAATATCAGATATTGTAGCAGGTCCTCTTAATAATCTCCTGATCTATATCATTATCAAGGGAAAAAGGCATCCATCCATCCTCTGCTAAAGAAACCTTCCCCCGACGCCCATGGGACTAAAAGCTACTGCCCTATTTCCTGACTACCCATGCCAGCATAAATACTCGAAAGACATCCTAATTCTGAGCTCTCCAGCTTTCTGGAGGACAACGAACTCCTAGACATGGCGCAATATGAGTTTAGGAAAAATCGCAATAGAGTCTGCTCTGATAGCTGCCTCAGACGAATCACGATCTACTGTCCACAACGGAGGAAAGGCTGCAGTTATCCTGTTGGATTTATCCACAGCCTTTGACACCCTCAGTCACACACTGCTAATTGAACACCTAGATGCCATATGCATTGGAGGACGTGAGCTGCTACGTTTCTTTCTCCTAGACAGAGAACAATCCGTGTCCATGGGAAAGTTGACTTCATTACCCTTTTTTTCACTACCGTGAGGTGTCTCGCACGGGTCATCTTAGAGCCCCACCCCTTTTAATGTTAACATTGCCACCTTGGCCAAACTGATCCACTCTTTTGGATTCTCCACAATCGCATATGTGGATGACATGCAAATTGTGCTGTCAATTTCAACATATATCGATGAAGCAGCTGAACGCTTCAACAACTGCCTGGCCGAGGTTGTTAGTTATTTGAGAAAAAAGTGTTTCAAAATGAATTCTGAAAAAACGGATGTCCTTCTGTTCGGGAGAGAGACCTCCTTTTGGAACTCATCCTTGTGGCCCCATTTGAGCTTCCGACCCAAGTCTGTTCAGACAGTTAGGAACCTAGGGTCATCTTTGATGTTAACCTGACCTTCTATGACCAGCTTGATAAGCTCACATTCTCCTATTTCTTCCTTCTAAAATTGTTAAGAAAGATTGTCCCGTTTATTCCATTCGAACTGCAGAAACTGGTAATCATTGCTCTGGTATTATCCAAACTTAATTAATGTAATGCACTTTTATTGGCACCCAACAACGAATTTTGAACAAAATGCAGGTTCTTCAAAATAAAGCTGCCCACCTCTTAATGAGAATCCCTAAGTTTAAATCAACCTCACATGCGCTGGCAGAGCTACATCACTCCAAGATACTGTCCCTGAGTACCTTAAAACAAAATTCAAATGGTCGACCGCCAGTTGAGCACTTGAGTCTGCTTTATCAAGAACCGTTGAGATACCTAAAATACAGAAAAGCATCCTGGGGTGGCCGAAGCGTCACCTCTACCACCTGTAAAGTCTGGAACAAAACGACTAAGCACCTCAGAGACCAGGGTAACTACCTCCGCTTCTGTAAAAAACTCAAAACCTTTTCTTTACATCACTGACTCTAGGTAATACACTATGACGTCTAGCAGACAACAGCGACAAGATGCCTTCGGGCAATTGGACGCTTTATAAACACTATCAATATCAATTATCAATAGGGGCCCCAGTTTTATGGTATTTATTTTTTAACATTTCTGTCTGTATTTATCCACTTTCTTTTGGCCCATCTTACTGGTATGCATCCATATGTATTTTGTGTTTTGAGAGTGAATGGAGTCACAAAATGGTTTATTTCCACATTTATTTAACTGAAAAACGTGCAACCATACTTTGCTGCGTGTCGCATTTTAGGAAATTGAGCAGCCAAATATAGCGAAAAATTACACCCACTGGTAATTATCACCATTATAATACAAATATATTTTAACATATGCATGTGGTTAGGGAAACTAAAACCCATTTTAAACTTCCCATGCAGTCTATCAGCTCAGCGTTTCCATATTTTTATGCCTTTAAAAATAAATACAGACAGGAAACACTTTAGGGCATATGTACAAGGAAGTGGTGGAGTGAGACGTTAGCCGTCATGGCTTAACACCTCACTCCGCCACTTCAGAAACGCAAGGCTGCACCATATTTTCAACAATATGGTGCAGCCTAGTGTTTCCCCCTGAACTGGCGCTACAGTTATCAGTGTAGTGCCAACACAGGCACCCTTGCACCATAATGCAAGGGTGTCTGCGTGAAGGGGAAATTGTTTCCATGCAGGAAGGTCCCGCTTCCTGCGCATAAACAATATTTAAATGGCATTTTGTCACTTCTATGTGTGCTGCTTAATGCAGCACACATGGAAGTCACAAAGTGTAATTTGTTTTTAACAGAATGTTTATGTGCACAATGCAAGGCATTTTGCTTTTTCCATGTGTGCTGCACAAGGCAGCACACATGGAAAAAGCAAAAATGAGGAGAAATAAAGCATTTCTCCTTGTTTCGCCAACTTAAGACCAAGTTTTCCCTGGTCTTAATTTTGTCGCTACCTCCTATTTACACTGCCCTTGTAAATAGGGGGCAGCGTCCACCACAACACCCATTGCCCACCCCTTTCACGCTAAGCATAGCGTGACAGGGAGCCTTATTTACAAGGTAGCATTAAGCCACTTAAAGTGGCTTAACACTGCCTTGTAAATAAGGCAAAGCCCCTATTGCCATGCAACGTCACAAAAAGTGACGTTCCCATGGCGATAGCAGCTTGTACATATGCCCCTTAGTTTTCTGTCTATACTTACCTGTAAAAATTAGAAAAATTTGAAAACCGGGATCCTTAATTATGAACACTATCAATTGTGGCATATGGCCAGGGAACAGCAGTTGAGCAGCGGCCGAGCAGCGGCACACGGGAGCTGTGTGAGGCAGAGGGACGGCTTCACACTCCACACTCAGAAGCTGTGGATGGAGTAGCAAGAAGAAGAAAAGCAGGGGAACTGGCAGCAGTAAGCTATCCTGCCCTTCATTTCCCCTGATAGACCTCCACTACACCTTGATCTCCTCACCGCAGCTCCTGCTCCCTTCAATCAATCAGGAGTTTGTATAGAGCAGCTACTCAACCGTGGGGGTCTCAAGGCGCTGATGGGGGAGGGGGGCAGCTGATCCGTCTGGGCGTGGAGTTTCAATCGAAGAGCCAGGTCTTGCGATCCTTCCTATATTGGGCCAGTGACGGGGATTGCCTGAGTTGCAGGGGCAGGGTGTTCTAGGTCTCCAGGAGTTTCTGGTCTTGTGGATGGATTGGTGTCACTACAACGCATGCTTTTACATCGCATGCCTTTACAACGCGGTTTTTACCACGCAGTCCATTACAACGCATAATGCTTTTAGGCGCTGGATAGTGAATTATTTAATTTACTATTCCAACTCCAGTCCCCGTGGATAGCAGGGAAGGTGTTGGATAGTAAATTAAATATATTCCCTATCCTAGAGCGCCCCCCAGCGCAATGCGTTGCAATGATATGCGTTGTAATGGTTGCGTTGTAATGGTAGTGCGTTGTAAAAAATGTGTTGTAAGTGATGTTCCCCCTTGTGGATCCGTAGGACATTGTCCAGGGTAAGTTGGGTGGAGCAAAGTTGTCTGGCGGGCACGTGGAATGAAAGGCAGTGGTTCAGATAGGCTGGTCCTGAGTTGTGGAGAGCTTTGTAGGCATGTGTGAGGAGCTTGAAGGTGATTCTCTTGTTGACTGGGAGCCAGTAAAGTTGTCAGAGGTGTTGTGTGATGTGGCTGAGGCTTGGGATGTCGAGGACCAGTCTGGCTGCAGCGTTTTGAACGTTCTGTAGTTTCCTGAGCTGTTTCTGGGTGATACCCGTGTAGAGTGAGTTGCCATAGTCGAGTCTGCTGGTGATGAGTGCGTGGGTGACTGTTTTTATGATTCTATGGGGATTAATCTGAAAGTCTTTCAAAGCAGGTGGAGCATGTGGAAGCAGGATGAGCAAACTGCGCTGACCTGGTTGTTCATTGTTATCGAAGAGTCCAGTATGATGCTGAGGTTATGTGCTTGGTCCTGGGGTGGGAGGGGTTCCCAGTGCGGGGGCCACCAGCAGTCATCCCAGGCTGAGGGGGTGGGTCCCAGGATGAGTACTCCGGTCTTGTCTGAGTTGAGTTTGAGGCAGCTATCTTTCATCCAGGTGGCCACGGCCGTCATACAGTTGTGGAAGTTGGTTCTGCCGGTTTTGGGTTCGTTGGTGAGGGAGAGGATCAGCTGGGTATTGTCGGCGTAGGAGATGATGTTTAGTCTGTGGTTTCTGACGATGGCGGCAAAAGGTGCCAAGTAGATGTTAAAGAGAGTGGGGCTCATTGTGGACTCTGCAGCTAATTTTTGAAGGTTCTGAGAGGAACGGAGGTAGTCTGATTCGCTGTGTTCGGCTGGTAAGGAAGGAGTGGATCCAGTCCAGGGCCTTGTCACAACGTCGTGGAGTCTCGTGATTAGGGTGCAGTGGGAGACGGTTTCGAAGGCGGGTGAGAGGTCCAGTAGGAGGAGGGCTGTGGTTTCGCCATGGTCAAGGAGGGATGGGATGTCGTCGGTGACAGTGAGCAGTGAGCAGTGCAGTCTTGATGCTGTGTTTACTTCAGAAGCCGGATTGAGAGATGCCCAGGACGTGGTTCTTTTTGATGAACTCCGAGAGCTGGACTTTGATGGCTTTTTCAATGACCTTGGCTGGGAAGGGGAGGAGGGAGATGGGTCTGAAGATATTGAGGTCTGTCGGGTCAGAGGATGACTTCTTCAGCAGGGGGTTGATCTTGGTGTGTTTCGTCATAGGGAAAGGTGGCAGTTTCGATGGAGCAGTTGATGGTGCAGCAAAACTCTGGGTCGATGGAGGTGGCTGCTCTATCGAAGATGCAATACAGGCAAGGGTTGGATGGGGCTCCGGAGTGGATGCTCTTCATGGTCTTGAGTGTGTTGTCTAGGGTAAGCGGAGGCCAGTTGAGCAGGATCTGTTGGGGTGCGGTGTCATTGAGTGCTGTAATGACGGGCGTGCTGCAGGGTCTTGGGTGTAGAAGCTGTCATAGATTTGCCTGATCTTGTGATGGAATAAGATACCGAGTTTGTTGCAGAAGTCTTGGGAGGGTGGAACACCTGTGGTATCGCTGTTGGGCCTTGCAAACCGCTTGACGATGGCGAAGAGTTCTTTGCTGTTGTGTGCATTGATGTTGATTCTGTCTTGGAGGGCCGTTTTCTTTGTGGTTTTGAGGAGGAGGTGGTGTGTGTTAACGGCGGTTTTGAAGGTTGCTTGGGTTCCCGCGGTTTTGTTGTACTTCCATCTCTTCTCGAGTTGTCTGCAGGTGCGTCTGGACTCATGGAGGAGGGGGGGGGGGGGGGGGGGGGAGGTGAACCAGCTGGCTTTCTTGGATTGTTGCTTGCCTGGTGCCTTCTTGACAGTTTTAGTATTTCAATGTTTCCTTTCTTCAGTCTCGTACCTAACCAGGATATAAAGACAGGTGTACTAATACATTCACAAACAAAACTCACTGACCATAAAGAAAAATGAAAGCAAATTTTACTCAAATCTTTCACATGTGAACACAAAATACTTCAATCACTGTCCCTAACGAACATTTAAAACATATAAGGCACAAAAACTTTGTGCTAGAGTAATACTAAAAACAACAAGTATAATGTGTTACTTCATATACTTTTGGGTTAAACAACTATACATATACAATCATCCTGTAGACACTTCAATTAGATCTTGGATCCTACAGGATTTTAAATAGTTTGTTCACGCCAAAGGAGAGGATTGCGTCGACGTTTCGACCCTAGGGGGGGCGATGCGGTGTTTTCACGCATCAGGTGCGGGTCTTCATCAGGACTGTATATATATATGGGACAGCCTCTTGCAGACCTAGCTCCGCATGGAGTCCTGGTCTCTTCCTCTTGAATCGTATTGTCGGTCCGTGTTAATCGGGCCGGCTAAATGTTCATTACACCTCTGTATTGATATAGTCTATACAGATGGTTGTAAACTTGCTCCTTTGTATTTCTAACACGCGCGGGTCGCCTCCTTCACTTTCCGTTCGTGCTGACATATGTCAGCACGAATGGAATGGAATGGAAAGGCGACCCGCGCGTGTTAGAAATACAAAGGAGCAAGTTTACAACCATCTGTATAGACTATATCAATACAGAGGTGTAATGAACATTTAGCCGGCCCGATTAACACGGACCGACAATACGATTCAAGAGGAAGAGACCAGGACTCCATGCGGAGCTAGGTCTGCAAGAGGCTGTCCCATATATATATACAGTCCTGATGAAGACCCGCACCTGATGCGTGAAAACACCGCATCGCCCCCCCTAGGGTCGAAACGTCGACGCAATCCTCTCCTTTGGCGTGAAAAAACTATTCAAAATCCTGTAGGATCCAAGATCTAATTGAAGTGTCTACAGGATGATTGTATATGTATAGTTGTTTAACCCAAAAGTATATGAAGTAACACATTTTACTTGTTGTTTTTAGTATTACTCTAGCACAAAGTTTTTGTGCCTTATATGTTTTAAATGTTCGTTAGGGACAGTGATTGAAGTATTTTGTGTTCACATGTGAAAGATTTGAGTAAAATTTGCTTTCATTTTTCTTTATGGTCAGTGAGTTTTGTTTGTGAATGTATTAGTACACCTGTCTTGATATCCTGGTTAGATACGAGACTGAAGAAAGGAAACATTGAAATACTAAAACAGTGTGTATTTCTGTCCGACAGAACCATTATTACTTTATTTATTACCCACCCAGGTTCTGAGTGTTACAGGGTCACCCCATTACATGTATTGGTGCCTTCTTGAGGCGTGCCAGAGTGTCGGCACAGTTGGAGATCCATTGGTTAAAGTTGCGTGCTGAGGTGTTGGCGTCTGTTGTTGTCGGCAGTGTGGTAGTGCTGAGGAAGGTGGTGAGGTGTTCTTCGGTGGCCTTGTTGCAGCTGCGAAAGGGGGCTGAGTGCGATGGAGGATGGTTGGAGTCGCGAAGGCGAAGTGCACTCAGTGGTGGTGGGACCAGAGGAGTTCGGTGGTGTGGATATAGGTGATGTTCCTGCTGGCGGTGAAGACGGGGTCAAGTGTGTGTCCGGCTGCCTGGGTCAGGCCTGTGACTCGCAGCTTGACTCCGATGTTGGCGAAGTTCTCCAGAAAGGATGTTGTGTTCTGGTCACTGGGGTTGTCCAAGTGGAATTTGAAGTCGCTGAGTGGGATGTAATTGGTGGATGTGAGAGCCTGGGGTGCAATGTGGTCAACAATAGTGTCAGTGAAGGGTGGGCGCAGTCCGGGAGGCCAGTAGACAAGAGTGCCACAGAGGGTGCTGTTAGGGCTGTTCTGGACCTGGAAATGGGGAAATGGAGGTGTTCCATGGTTCTCATAGGGTCGTTCCAGTGAGTGGTCAGACTGAGGGTGTTCTTGGGAATGATGACAATGCCTCTTCCTGGCCGGTCGGTGCGGTCCTTGTGGGTGCTATTGTAGCTATCGGAATGGCAGTGGCAATATCCGGACCAGAGCAGGGGTTTTTCCAGGTTTCCGTGAAGAAGGCAATGTCGAGAGAGGCGGCTTCGAGGAGGTCGCAGAATTCTGTGACGTGTTTGTGGAGGGAGCGCACGTTGAGGAGAATGCAGTGGAGATGGTTGGGTGTGCTGTTGGTCAGCTGGGCAGCGAGAGTAGCTGGCGTGTTGGGGTGGGCGAGGGTGTGGCTGCAGTTCTGGCAGGAGAAGGGTCTTTGGGTGTCCTTCGGTGACGCGAGGTGGCAGGCAGTGTGGTGTCCTGTGTTGAAGGTGAGGAGGCTGCTGGCGGCGTATGGGTGAAGGTTAGAGAACCAGGGTCCAGGCATGGATGGGCGCTGACGGACTTGCCTTTGGTGCGCCAATGGCACCACCGCACAGCGGCTGCCATTAAACAGTGCAGGGGGACTGAACACCTGGGAGGTGGGAAAAGTGGGAAGGGTCACTGGAGGGGGCCGGCCGTGGGGATTCGCAGCAGCAAGGGTGACAAAGATTGCACAAAACAGGAAACGAGCAAAAAGTAGGGAAAGGGCAAAAAAGCAGAATACAAGCAGAAGAGCGGCAACAGATAGACAGAAGGGCAATCCAGCAGCAGGGCAGATACACTCTACTACTAGACCACCAGGGATGAGGCGTAGGCGGGAGTCTGTGGGTGGAGTAGGGCCTCGAACTCCTGACCAGAGGGTCAGCAGCAACAACGGAGGCAGCAGCAGATACCAGGTGGAGCTGTTCAGTGAATGGAGCCGTCACTAGAAATGTCAGTGAACTGAACTTTCACTGCCCAGCGCCTGCCACTAAGCAGTGTGTGGAGGGCTGGACAGCTGGGAGACGGGAAACACGAGAAGGGGCACTGGAGGGGGCGGGACCATGGGGGATCCCATCAGCAAGGGCGATGAAGACTGCAAAACAAGGAAAAAGCAGAAAAAAGGCAGAAGCAGATGAAAGGCAAAAGAGGCTGAGAAAAGAAGGAGTGTGCGGTGGGGACTGACCAGCTAGGAGGCTATAAAAGCGGAGAGCTGTAAGGGTCACTGGAGGGGGGCGGGAAACAGGGAATCGCAGTGGCAAGGGCGGCAACGAGTGCAAAAAAAAGGAAAAAAGCAAAAAAGCAGAAAATGGCACAAGCAGTAAAGGTAAAAGAGGCAGAGAAAATAAGAAAAGAGAAACAGAAGGACAGTCCCGCAGCAGAGCAGTAACGCTCTACCACTAGATCACCAGAGATGAGACGCAGGCAGGAGCCTAAGGGTGGAGAAGGACCTCGAGCTCATGACCAGGGGTCAGCAGCAGCAATGGGGACAGCAGCAGCAGCTACCAGGTGGAGCTGTGCAGTGGAGGGAGCAGTGGAGGGAGCAGTCAACTAGAAAGGTCAGTTTGTTGTCAGGTTGTTTTGTTTACTGCTGCATCATATATTTCTCTATACGGGGAGGGGGGTTATCCTTGCCATGGATTCCTGTTTAAAGACATTTAAGGACTAAAACACATTGCAAAATTTAAAAACACACAAAGTCACTGGAGACTTTACTTCATGGTGTTTCACGCAGTTGTGGTGTTCAGGACACGGTGGCTGGACTCTGTTGACTGGACTATTTTGGATTCCGGGGCATACATATACCAGAATGCTCCTCTTGATGCTTGGAGGAGGAGTTAACATGCATATAACATGCTTATAGAGAATGCAACGGAGATCCATGGTGATCAAGGCATGATATTGGTGGCTGGATTCTGCTGGGCTCTTGGGACTGCATTTACCAGACTGTCCCTCTCGTTCATGAATACACGTTTGTGAGGCAGCAACGTGCAAGAGGCACAGGGAACTTGTGCCACCAAGGAGGATGGACCTCAACTCTTGACTGCGAATATCCCAGTGTGTGACATGCAAAATGCATGCAGGAAGGTAGGGAGGACAGGAAATAAAACCAATTTACATGCTTACCTCCAACCTTTACCCAAAGTGACCTCGTTTGTGATTGTCCTGAAAGTGCTACAATGCTTAAAGATGAGACAGTACGAAGGTTGGCGTGAGTTGAGTAACATAGTTAGACACTGGATGAGGGCTGGAACTGGAAGGTCTCAGTACCTGCTGGGTGGCATTAGCATGGTGAGATGTGGTCCCTGGATCGGGATGCTCCCAAAATCTTGCTCGTAGGACTGTGTGTTTGTTAACTTCCGGTCTGCTTTTCATGCGGAAAGAGCTCTAACAGTATTGGCATCCCCAACGTTACCTGTTAATGGGATAGTTGTGGTCCCATTAGACTTCTTTGATTGTCCGAAAACACCAAGGGGGATGAGGCACAGGGTGTACGTCCTAATGATGGTTAATGGGCGTGGGCAAAGGGCTTTTGCAACGTAGTGGATGCCCTCTGGTCTCTTTACCAGCAGTTTGCACACATAACTATTTTACTCTCTAAACACCTTTCCGGATTAAAACTGACAGGCAATGATAACCAGGGTGACCCAGGAAGCAGTGAATGCGATTGATAAATCCACCCAGAAAGAAAGAGGGAAGGACATTATGGAAGGGGGTACATTACCACACAATAGTAACGATACTCTTTCTTTTTTTTTTTTTTTGTCCTCATTCACATTTAACCTTCCTACGAAAAAAAAAGAAACCAGCCACCATTCGCAGCCTTACTGCTTGAGCTCAGGAGTCTTTAGCATTTTGTTAGCTCCAGCAAGGGTACGTTTAGCAGGCAGGAGGAATGTCAAGGGGTAAGGTTAGGTTTTTTACTCCAACTCGGTCTTTACAGACCTGATGGACCATATTGCTCACCTGGGAGGATATAATAGTCCAAGGAGTAACCAAGAAGAGCATAATCATAGGACCCGGGAGCAAAAAAACCCAGCTCTCTACCTCCACTGAATCAGTAAGTCCCAAAACGCGATCTTTTTCTTACTACAGGATCTAGCCATGTCCATCTTGGATACTTCATATGGCGAGGACAGCCATTCTGAGTGGGTTGGTGCAACTGGATCCACCCAGTACTTGCAGATTTGTCTCCTAGCCATTAGGATTGCATAGAATATTAAAGATCTTGCAGGACCGGTGATGTAGTCATTAAGGCCGAAGATAATTAGGGGCAGATTGATGTGAGTTTGAGTTTAAAATATTTGTAGGGGGCGTGGCCAAGATGGCGGGGTGAGCGGACGCTTCTTCCCGCAGCTCCTCCGGCCCGACTAGGCCCGAGCCCTTTTTCGTTAGCTTCTCTCCCCCCGCTGAAGCTCAGCGGCTGAGAGACGGGCGGCGGAGACCTTGGGGCACACATTGATGTTACTTTGGCCCCGATCGCTCCGGCGGAAGCACGCTAAAAGACCGATTGCAGGACGACGGAGCACCCTGGAGGCGGAGCGGAGCGGGGCGCTGTCCGGACGCCTCGGCTGGGGCATAGTGCTGATGTCTGGAGATCTGGAGTGCAGCTCGCCCCGGTGCTCGACGGGGATTGTCAGAGGGATAACAGCTGTGTGACTTCACTGCGCGAGGACCCTGCCGTGTGATCGTGGCGGGGCTTGGACTTGCGGTGGTGGCCTCTCATGTGGTGCGGGCCCCGGCCCTGTGGCCAGTTGGCGACAATGCTTAGGACTGGAACCGGCTCTATTGTTTCCCCTCCCTAGCTGGACAGCCATGGTTAAGACTTTCCTCTGTATGCCTGGCTTCTAGAGTGGCCCTGGTGGCACCGCCGGGCCTGGATGATCTACCCGGCCCGCCCGACTGCCATCTTGTCTTCACGGCGACGGTGACGCAGCTCCCCTTCAGTGTCGCTTGAGGTTGTCTCCCTCGCCTCTGCTTTTACACAGCTTTCCCTCCCTGCGGGACGCACCGGCCGGGGTTCCCCTGGCAGGGGGTACCTGTTGGAATCTTGGCTGAGCGCCGATCGGCTCTCTGGGACTAGACTGGCCCGCCATTTTGTCATCTGGGGCGCAGGTCCCCTATCTAGCCAGGAGTTACTTCTTGAGGGACTCTGTGGAACGTCGGAAACTCATCGAGGGCCGAGCCCACTGGAAGTGGCCGAAGCCAGTGTCCCTGCTTCAGTTGGGTGCGACAGAGTACGGAACACGAATGTCCGGAAGAGGAGGATCGAGGAAGGGGGATCGCACCCTGCCGGACATGCTTAGCAGGGCCCAGCAACAGCGGGACAGGGCACAACCGTCTCCGAGCTCTTCCCGGGCCGCTGCGGACCCGACCGGGGGTGAGCCCCCCGTCACGAGGTCCTTCATGGAGGACCTGTTCAGCTCGCTTAAAGCAGACTTCCAGACGCTGAAGCAGGAGGTGGCCAGTGAAGTACGCGAGGTCCGCAGGGAAGTGGAGGGCCTTGGTGAGCGAATGGAGACAGTGGAGGCAGCGGCCCAACGTCGGGACGACGAGATTGTCCATTTGCAACAGGATGTTCTCCGTCTCAGGGAACAACATGTTGAACTCCAAGCCCATAACGAGGACCTGGAGAACAGGTCGAGGAGGAATAACATACGGGTACGGGGTGTACCGTCTGCGGATAAGGGGACAGACCTGGTGGGCTATTTGCAGGACTTGTTCCGGTAGATTTTGGGTGAAGACGCGGACTTTCCGATCCGCATCGACAGGGCCCACAGAGTCGGCCGACAGCGACAGTCGGCGGCACCTCCGCCGGACATCTTGGCCTACCTCCCTGACTTTCCGATGAAGGAGCGCATCATGTCCGAGGCCCGTAGGAAACAACCATTGACGTTCCGAGAGCGACCTGTGGCGCTGTATCAGGACCTGTCTGCCATCACATTGCAGAAGCGCAGGTCTTTCAAGATTGCAACCGATTTCCTACGCGAGCACGAGACACCGTACTCCTGGGGGCATCCCTTTCGCTTGATTTTCCGTTGGAACGGGGTACTGCATCAGCTGCGCTCCTTGCAGGATGTTTGCAGCGTCTTGGGGCTCACGGCTACTGAGGAGGATGGAGCAACACCGACCTGGAGGCGCTCGGATAGAGGAGGACGGCGGCGGTCGGCGAGAAGGAGATCGGCGGCGAGCGCTGGGCGGCCTGACTCGCCCACCATCAGAGCGGACATGGCCAGTGCCCTGAGAGAAGCGGCCAGGGACTCGGCCGCCTCGAACGGTGTGGCCTTGACGGCCTAGACTCACTCCGGGGGGAGATGGACACAGCTTCTTCGGTGCCAGGTTCGAGGGTTGGAGGGAGGTTCGGGGGGGGAGCGAGGGAAGCGAGTGGCTGGACGTCCACTTTTGGTACTTTCTGCAGACTTGTCCGTTTTGGGACTTGACTGGGACAATGGGTTTGTGTTTGTGTTGGAATTTGGCTGGTTGCCATTGGTTCGTTTGGGGTGGGCTCGAGAGTTGTTCAGGGGCTGGGAAGGAACCGTCCGATGTATCCTGTGTTATCGCTTGGTCCTATTTTGCCTGTCCTGCGCTGCTTCCCTGCGCCCCTCCCCCTCCGGTTGCCTGCCCGCGACATAGCGTCTCCTGACTCTGGGAGATATGTTGTCCCTGAAGGTGGTGACCCTTAATGTTAAGGGTCTGAATAACCCTGTAAAGCGTAGGGCGATTTTGTCTCTACTGGAGGGGACACAAGCTGACATATGCCTCCTACAAGAAACCCACTTGTTGCCCCGTGACTGTCATAGAATGCGCTCTGCCAGGTTTCCCACCCAGTTTTTTTCCTCTGCTGCGTCCAAGACTGCGGGGGTGGCTATTCTGCTGGCGAGCTCCTTCAAGGGGGAGGTGTTGTATAAATTTGCTGAACAGAAGGGGAGACTTCTGGCATACCGCCTCCGTCTGGGGGGCATATCGTTAACCATTGGCTCCTTATATAGCCCGAATGACCATCAAGAACGATTTTTAGATTCGGTGCTAGTGGATGTAACTGCCTCCCCCGATCATCATGTTATCCTAGGGGGTGACTTAAATATAGTCTTCGATTCTGCATTAGATAGGTCAGCGCAGCGATTCCCGCAGACTGGGGAACTTTCCCAGGCCGGGAAGGCTCGAATCACCGACATGGATTTGCATGACCTTTGGCGCACCCTCCATCCTACAGATAGGGATTACTCCTATTATTCACATGCGCACCGGACCTACGCTCGGTTGGACTACTTTTTGGTTAGTGGACCGATGCGTGCCGCTGCTACGGCGGCGGACATTGGGGTCCTGACACTGTCTGATCATGCGCCGGTCGTGGGTACGTTTGCGTGGCCGGCGACCTCCCCCTCTCGGGGGGTGTGGCGCCTTAGGGACACCCTTCTGCACAAAAAAACAGTGGTTAAACATATTGAGGAGGCAATCCGAGACTACCAGGCACACAACAGCAACTCAGACACCTCATTGGCGACACAGTGGGCGGCGCTGAAGGCGGTCCTCAGGGGGGAATTCATCTCCATCTCCTCGGCAGAAAACAGGGAGCGGCAGCGGAAGAGGGAGGAGTTGACTTCCCAGGTACGGGAGCTCGAACAGGTCCACCGCCGTACGGGTGCTCCAAGGGTTTGGAGGCAGTTGAAGGCTGCCAGGAAGCTCCTGTCGGCGCTGGACATGGACAGAGCGGAATACGCAGCGTTACGTCTGAAGCATGCATTCTACACAGGGGGGGACAGGTGTGGCAAACTTTTGGCGCACAGGCTCCGTATTGCGCAACAGCGTAACGTAGTGAAGGAACTCTTGGGTGCAGATGGGGTGGCTGTCTCGGGTGATGCGGCGGTGGCGGAAACCTTTTGTGGTTTCTATGAGGCGCTGTACACCGGGGAGCCCTCCTCGCCGAGGGAAGCCGTGGAATATCTGGAGTCCGTGACCCTTCCGGCGCTAGACTCCGCTCAGGCGGAATATCTTGAGCGCGATATCCACGTTGAGGAGGTGATTTCCGCGATAGCCAGACTTAAGCATGGGAAAGCCCCGGGCCCGGACGGTTACACGTCCCTGTTTTACAAAACTTTTTGCCCGGTTGTGGCCCCTATCCTCGCCCGGCTGTTTAATTCCTTCTCCGAATCGGGAGCCATCCCACCGGACCTCCTGAGAGCGACGGTCTCGGTGATCCCGAAGCCTGGGAAGGATCGGGCCTTATGTGGCTCATATAGGCCCATCTCGCTCCTGAATGTCGACCTCAAGTTGTACACGGGGATTCTGGCATCCAGGCTGGCCCTGCACCTCCCGGGTCTGGTTGAGGCCGACCAGGCCGGCTTTGTGCCCGGCAGACAAACTGTCGACAACACTAAGCGAGTGACGCACATTCTGGAGAAGGCTTCGCGGATCCCAGGCGAGCGGATGCTGCTAGCGGTGGATGCCGAGAAAGCTTTCGACAGGGTTCACTGGCCTTACCTCGAGCAGGTGCTCAAGAAAATGGGCATCGGTGATAAATTCTGCTCGATGGTTTTCAATTGTTACAGGTACCCTTCGGCGACGGTGAGGGTCAATGGGTGCAGCTCCCGTAGTTTTGCAATCGAGCGCGGCACGAGGCAGGGATGCCCTATTTCCCCACTCCTCTTTGCTCTTTACATGGAGCCGTTTGCCCAGAGGATCCGCCAAAACCCGGACGCAGTCGGGATCAAGATGGGGCGGTATGTTCACACGGTCAGCCTCTATGCGGATGATGTCCTGCTGACCCTGGATGATCCCAGGAGGTCCCTTCCCGCCTGCATCCACGAGTTGGATGCTTTTTCACGAGTGGCCGGTTTCAAAATGAACATGAGCAAGTCGGTGGCTCTAGATGTGTCTCTGGCTGCGGATACTAGACGGGACCTTCAGCGGCTCTTTCCCATGCAGTGGTCATCGTCTCTGGTGCCATATCTGGGGATTCTGTTGGCGCCAACGCTGCCGGAGATGGTAACGGCTAATTACGCCTCTCTTAGTAAGAAGATCAAGGAGGAGCTTGGCCGCTGGAGCAAGGGCCTGTTGTCTTGGCTTGGTAGGATTGCAGCGGTCAAGATGACGGTTCTGCCCCAGATCTTATATCTCTTCCGAGCCTTGCCGCTCCAGCCTCCAGTGGGTTGGATCAGGCAGACGCAAGCTGACATCGCACGCTTTGTCTGGCAAGGCCGCAAGCCGCGGATGAAGAGGGTTCTCTCCACGCTTGCCCCGGAGGCGGGGGGCCTTGGTATTCCGGACCTCCGGAAATATTTTCAGGCGGCGCAGCTGCGATACCTTGTGGAGTGGAGCAGGTGGGAATCCGATAAGCACTGGCTCTTTCAGGACCAGGCGGTGGCAGGGCGTACCCTCCAGGAAGTTCCATTCTTGCGCCGGGTTCACCGCCCCCCCAACCTTTATGCTTCCTTTGTCACGCGGGTTCCCCTGAGGGTGTGGGACACGGTTTGCGAGGCTCGGGAGCTCACCACGTTCCCCTCGCCATTCACGCCCATAGTGGATAATCCTGACTTCTCCCCAGGGATGGAGCCGGGTGCTTTCTCCCATTGGAGGGCGGCGGGCTGCCGAGCGCTTTTTCAGATTTATGGGTCGGAGAGAGTGGTCCCCTTTCAGCAACTTCAACAGGAGTTCCACCTGCCGGAGTCGGATAGACTGCGATATATGCAGGTTCGGCACTGGGCGCTTCAACCCCAGGTGCGGGACACCGCTGATCGTCAGATAATGCCATATGAGCGGTGGCTGGTGACTAAGCACCTCTGATGCTAAACTAATCACCGATCTCTACAAGTTCTTACAGCCCCCTCCGTTTCACTACTATAACCCGGGCAGGGAACGATGGCACAGGGAATTGGGTAGGACACTTAGCCATAAGGAATATCACACTGGCCTCACTGAGACATTCACCAAGGTGTCCACATACTGGTATTACACCCCAGAGAGACTGCACGAGATGAACAGACATATCGAGAAGGAGTGCTGGAGAGGTTGTGGTCAGGTGGGGACCCTTTCACATGTTCTTTGGGATTGCCCCTTGTTGGCCGCTTATTGGAAGGAGGTTCTTGATGAGGTTGATATGCATTTTGAAATTGAATTACCGTGCTTTCCGGCGTATATATTGCGGGGCCTTCCTAATGGCCTGATGTATCCGCTGAAGTCCCGTAGGGGCAGGCAAATCGCGATAGCGCTGGGCTCAGCGGTTCAGAACATCCTCATCCACTGGCGCACCACCACGGTCCCCTCCATCACTGGCTGGCTGCACAGGCTCTGGCATGTGCTGGGTTTGGAGAAATTGTCACTCACGGTAGCGGGGGAGATAGACCAATTTGATGAGCTGTGGCAACCCTTTTGTGCGCTATTAACTACCGAATTCAGGGAACTCACCTGTCCGAGGTACCTCAGGCTCCTAAGATTGACGCCACCGGTGATTCCAGCAGAATAGGAGGGGTGGCGGGGCTGGGTTCCTGGGGGGGGGGGGTGCGGTGGGGGGGCAGGTAGTGTTATTAGCGGTACATTGGACAGGGGGATGGGGGGGAGTTGGGGAGTTTTCTGGGGGGGGGGTTCTAGGGGCTGGTGGGTTGGGTTCCTCTGTGTTATTGCTTATTATTTTTTTTGCTTAGACTGATGGTGTTAACTTTGCTCAGAATGGAGTTATTGCTTAAATGTAGACTTTTTCATTTGCTGTTGCTTCCTCTTCCACAGCGGACTAGTCCACCGTCGCACTCGTAATGTCATGCTCATTTCCTCCGCTTAAATGTATGTAACCCTAACCTCCTGTTCCCTCTCCCTATGTTTTTGTCTTAATAAAAATGCTTTAAACCTAAAATATTTGTAGAGCGCACGTACACCAGGCGTTTTCATGGCGCTCTGAAGTACTGGGCCCAATAGGGCAGGAGGGTCGGGGTGGAGGGGAAGTGCTTTAAACCTAAAATATTTGTAGAGCGCACGTACACCAGGCGTTTTCATGGCGCTCTGAAGTACTGGGCCCAAGAGGGCAGGAGGGTCGGGGTGGCGGGGAAGAGTAGGACGATTATGATGGGAAGGCCTGTGAGAAAAGCAAGGTTTTGAGCGCCTTGCTGAAGTGCGGGTATTGAGTGGAAGATCTTAGGTGGGCGGGGAGAGAGTTCCAGAAGGCAGGGGCAAGTGTGGAAAATTTCGTGCCCCCCCCCCCCACTTTTTACGCCTAAAGCGGGGAACTGTCAACAATTGTTGAGAGGATGAGCGTAATTCCCTGACGGGTGCGTAGGCTTTGATTTCCGAGAAGATGAGCGCAGGGGCTACGCCAGCCCGAGCTTGAAAGGTGATACATCCTATCTTGAACTGAACTCGTTCTCGAATAGGGAGCCAGTGCAAGGACTTCAAGAGCTGAGTGGCATGGTGGAATTTGGCCAGATTGTGAACCAGGCGGGCAGCCTGGTTTTGGACCAGTTGTAATCAGCGCATGCTGTAGGCGGGCATGCCGCAGTATAGAGCGTTGCCATAGTCTAGGCGGGAGATTACCATCGCCAGGACAATGAGTTTCAGGGCGGAAAAAGAAAAGAAACGGGAGACTTTGCGGATGGTGCGGAGTGAAAGGAAGGAGGAGGAAACCACAGAGCTGACCTGGGAGTGCAGAGTGAATTGGTCGTTTAGTTTGATCCCTAAAGTTTTCACGGAGGAAGAGGGAGGAGGGGGGGGGGGGGACCTAGGGAGGGGGGCCAGAAGAGCGGGGTCCAGGGACTGGAGCAACCACCTGTCAGAACCAACTCGGTTTTGTCTGGGTTTAACTTCAGGTGGTTGTAATTCATCCAGTCCCGGTTAAAGATCATAATAGACTGGAAATTCGCCACGGAGTCAGGGGAGGGGGACAAAGTAAAAATAAGCTGGAGGTCATCTGCGTAATTGTAGACGGAGACCTCCATTTGCTGAAGAGCAAAGATGAGAGGGGCAATGTACAAATTAAATAAAAGAGGAGAGAGGGAAGAACCCTGGGGGACCCCGCATTGCACCTTCCGGAAGTCCGCCGAGTAGTCGCCCAAGCGGACAGCCTGGGTGCGGTCCATCAGGAAGGAGGACAGCCAGACCAAAGCTGAGCCACCGACCCCCGCCGCTCCGACACGAGAGAGTAATATGGAGTGATCAACCGTGTCAAAAGCGGCGGAGAGTTCGAGGAGTACCAGGGCCTGGGGGTGGTTAGTGTCCATGCCTTCTCTGAGGTTGTCAAGGACCGATAGCACTACGGACTCAGTGGAGTGTGCGGGGCGAAACCCGGCTTGACGGGGGGCTAGCACTCCATTTTCCTCCACAAAGGTACTGAGAGCTCTGGTGACATGGCGCTCCAGCACCTTCCCTAGGAAGGGCAGCAATGAGACGGAGTGATAGTTAATGAGAGCGGAGGGGTTGGCGCCCGGTTTTTTGAGGATAGGGACAATGATGGCCGATTTTAGAGGTTGCATGACAGTGCCCTGGGACAGTGAGCTATTGAGAAATTTAAGAGGAGGCTGCGCACAGACCGAGTAAATGTGCCTCAGGATGTGGGCAGGGCAGGGGTCTAGAGGTGAGCCTGATTTAATCAACGGGAGAAGGGAGAGAAAGGCTTCCTCAGTCAAGAGAGAAAAAGAATCAAGGCGTGCCGCGACTAATGGGCACTGGGGGTTGACGAAGGAAGGAGGGGGAGAAGAGATATTAGCTTTGATATTCGAGATTTTGTCCAGAAAGTAAGAGTTAAGAGAGTTGCATAGATCCTGGGAGGGGGTGGGTTTGAGGGTGGCTCTGTCGGAGTAAGCAAGGTCGTGAACAATAGCGAACATTTCTCTAGGCTGGTTTTCAGCAGCCATGATTTTAGAGGAGAAGTAGGCCGTCTAATGTCTAATGATACTTTCAAGATGGACTGAAGAGTATTCTTCACATTTTCCCAAAAAGGCCGGATAGAGGGACAATCCTTAAACATATTAACTTGGATGCTTCAGGCATCTCACATTTGTTGCAAACTTTCCCTTTCAAAAATTTCGATAGCTTAAGAGGGGAAAATTACGCTCTATGGACCATAAACAAATGATTCCGCTTCAACCAAGCAGGTTTAACTATTCTATGTAGGATTTTAAATGAGTCCAGCCATACAAGATCACACTGAATATCCATCGGCTCTCCCCATAGCTCATCTGCAAGTTTAAAAACACCATCCACTTCCTCCTCGATTGCCCAATACCACACTGAGACCTCCCTTTTACCCGCCGGTCTCGCCACTAACTGTTCTTTCAGATTACTAGCCTTCCCATATGATGCGTTATGACTAGCCTGGGCTTGAGCCCAGCTTTTCATCTGGATATACTTGAATCTGGAAAGGCCATTCCCTACTCTTGCTTAGATCTTCCCGGGAGAGTAAAGAACCATCGCTCAACAGCTCTCCCCACACTGTGATCCCAGAATCTCTCACTGGTTTAGTCAAACTATCCTGAAAGCATACAGGTGTACCTGGGGAGTCCCACAGTGGCACTAAATTTGAGAGTAGTTGAGCCCCACTTTGTTTCTTATTATGGTCCAAGTTTTTACCATCGAGTGAAGAACTTTTAGTTTAACTTTAAAAAAAAATCTTTGGTCTCCGAACTTAAACATAAAACCTTCCTCCCGTAACCCTGCCCCTCTTAACATAGCCCAAAACATCTCCCCTCCCCGTGTACTAGTGGGCATTTTCAACAGCATTCTTGAATTTGAGAGCTGAAATGCCCAGGCATAATATTGCAAGTCGGGCAGCGCCAATCCTCCCTTATCCCTCCTCCACCTAAGCTTCTTCCATGCCAACCTGGTAGCTCTGTACTTCCAGATAGAGGAATTTAATTCTCATTGACATTTTTCTATCTGATGCTTGTCAAAAAACAGCGGGATGGTATTAAAAAGAAATGTGAGCTTAGGCAAGATTGACATTTTTACTAAATTATTCCTCCCCAAGCTGGATAAGGGGAGGTGAGCCCACGATTTCATCTGCCTTTGACATTATTTAAACACTCGCTCAAGGTTTAATTCTGGAATTTTCCCTACCTCCTGTATGATTCTAATCCCCAGATATCGCATAGTAGACCCAACTTGGTGATGTGTGTCTCTTATATTCCATGCCATTATTTCAGATTTGCTGGCATTGATTTTGTATCCCGAAACAAATTCCTCCGCTCGTTTAATGACTGTAGGAAAAGCTGTATCCAAGTCAGCTGTTAGAATGTGGATATCATCTGCGTACAGGGCCACCCTCCTCTCCCACTCTCCAAATTTAAAGGAAGTGATGTTATGATCTTCCCTAAGTACCTGGGCAAATGGTTCAATGTACAAGTTGAAGAGCAACGGGGAGAGGGGGCAGCCCTGTCTTGTACCCCTAGTGATCTTAAAAATGCCAGTCAGGGTTCCATTCACCAGTAATCTAGCTGTTGGTGCTTGATATATCGGTTTTACGGTACGGCGAACATTTTCTCCCAGGTTAAATTTCCTCATTACCTCAGACAGGTATCCCCATGTTTACCCTGTCAAAGGCCTTGGTTGCACCTAAGGTTAAAAATGCCAGGGAGAGTGTAAAAGTAGAGGCAATATCAATTGCGCCAACCAGATCATAGGTGAGATCCGCTAATTGGCACCCTTTACCGAAGCCCTTTTGATCTGGGTGGAGGATACTATCAGCCACCCCCCCAACCTATTTGACAAGATGGCAGCGAAGAATTTATAGTCATTGTTCAGGAGTGAGATTGGTCGATAAGACCCACAGTTAGTTGGGACTTTACCGGGTTTCAAAATCAATACAACTGTAGCCTCACTCCACGACCTAGGGCGGTTTTCTCCCTTCAAAAGTATGTTGTTGTAAACTTTAACTAGTACTGGGATGATCTCTTTTATAGATCGATATAGTTCGCCTATAAGCCCATCCGGGCCGGCTGCCTTCCCTCTTTTGGACTGATCTATGGCCTTTCCTACTTCCTCTTCTGTTATTTCTTGTTCTAAATCTGATTTTTGATAATCCGTGATGATTGGTAGGATGGCCTTTTCCAGCCACCTTTTTCTTTTATCGCTTTCCTTGATGATAGACTTATTGCATATATCTTGAAAAAAGTCACAGAAGGCCAAACCTTCTACTTTTATCTCTTTTATATGATTACGCACCTGATTTGTTTTAGCTTTCCAGGCAAGTAGTTTCCCTGCGCCTTCTCCAAATTCAAAATGGGAGATTTTGCTTGCTTTCCATCTACAAGTTATTCTCTCTTGGAGAATACACTCCAACTGTTTTTTAAGCAAGTCTAGTTTGTCCAGATCCTCCTTCGAATCCATTCCTGTTTGGCTATTCAGTTTATACTCAATTTCCTTCATTTCTGCTTCTAAGCCCATGGTGGCTTCCCCAAATTTTCGTTTTCTGAAACTTGCTCTATGGGTGATGCAGCCTCTCCAAAAAGCTTTCAAAGTATCCCAGACGACGGAAATATTAAAAATATTAGCTGTACCAAATTAATGTCAAGAAAATGTTTAGTTTCCGAGAAGAAAAAAGTGATTTCATCTCCCTCAAGCAGAATGGTTCGATCGAAGGACCAAGATCTAGCCTGCTGTTGTTGTGTAAAATCCAAACTTAAAAGAATTGCAGAATGATCAGAGAGATGCGACGGCAGATATTCAAAATCTTTAACTCGATCTTTAAGATTATAACTAATCAAAGCATAGTCGCTTCAATTTTTATTTCAGATTTCTAAACGAGACTCCCAGTTGATGACCCACCCGCTCCCTCCATATATTAGATAAACCCAACTGGTCCATGATTGTCAAGAGCAGCTGCCGAGATTTAGAGGGGACTGCTGCCCTGGAATGTGGTGATTTATCCAACTTAGGATTCAATACTATGTTAAAGTCACCCACCCAGATTACTGGATCTGGGAAATCAATAAGATGGTAACGAATGGCATTGAGATATGAGACATCGTCCTAATTGGGACCATAATATCCCACTAAGGAAAAAAGTATACCCCCTAAAGAAATCCTCAAAATAAGCCATCTATCACTATGGTCTTCCCTATATTCCAATGTTTGGGCCTTGGCTTGTTTTTTAAATAAAAACAGCACCCCTCTGATATTTGCCGGCTGATCGGTGCAGATAGAAACATCCACCCATTTCTGACTTTTTAAGATTTCTTTTGTCTCGGTCTTAAGAAGATGGGTTTCCTGGATGACAATGACCTGCGCCGGAGAGTCTCTCAGATATTGAAGAATTCTAGCTCTTCTACCCAGGTCATTGACATTCCAGGACAAAATCTGCAGAGAAGTCATGATATTTCTTCCTTTGCCTCGACAGGTGTCCCACTAACTTTCCAACCGCCGCAGCCTAGCCCTAACTATTCCTGAGCACAAACGGCCGTATGGACTCCATCTCGCAGATCACTCCTGACCTTTAACATAAGTAGTACTAGCAGGGTCTTGGTGAATGAGGAATTTTTTCCCTTAACCCCTCTGTGCCCCCCCCCCCCCACCCCCCCTCCGATCAACCCAACCCTTGGGAAACCCTTCCCCTTTTACTCTGGTCTGGTGAATGACCAGGTTTACGTCCTACAGCCTCTCTCCCCTTCCCTTTTCCCCAATGTTGTGTAGGTGCCAGTGTGTAAAAAGAAAGCCAACAGACCAACCAACCTCATAGTGTATTTTTATATGTGCTGCCTCTATCTATTTTTTTTTCTTTTCTTCATTTCTTTTCCCACCTTCCTCCCCTTTTTCCCTTTCTTTTCTCTTTTTTTCTCCTTTTTTTTCCCCTTTATCTTTAACCCCAATTCCATTTTTTCCTTTTTGTTATTTAACACTATTTAACACGGTTCACTTTTTAAAATTTTTTAATTTTTCTTTTCGCCTTCCCCCTCTCTACTTTCCATATGATGTAATAGTTATCTAATAGTTAGCTAGTAAACATCAATCTATTTTTATTGTACGCCTTCAAAAATTAGATTTTCTTACAGAAGTGCCACTCCCGAGACATTCATTAAAACAGAATGATGCGAAGGACCCAATAGTAGGAAAAACTCAAGACAGGCCGACCCTACCATACCCTAATCATTCCTTACCAGGAGATGCATTACTTAAAGATTCTAGTAGCTCGTCTGCCTCATATGGAGATCTGATATTGTACATCTTGTTATTAAACATTATTTTCTAGGAAAGCAGGGAATTTTAGTTGGACTGTAGCACAGACTTTCCTGAATTTTTCCATCCTTTGACCCAGCTACCATTGGCGCTCGAGTGTAACTTTAGAGAGATCCGAGCGCACCTCAAAAGAAAAGTCACTGCCTCTTAGAGATTTAGCCTTCAGAGCCAAATTCAAAATCTTCTCCTTAACCGCTTAGGTAAGGAAGTTGATAAGAATCTTTCTAGGTTTAGCTCTACTAGGATTGAGGCGAAAAGGGTCACTGTGGATTCTCTGTATATCCTTCTCCAAAAAGTCCTCCAACTCCTCGAGATATAAAGACTCCTTAAGCAGCGCGACGACAAAGGTCTTAATGTCTGTCTCTTCCTGACCCTCTGGGATCTTCAAAAGACGTATGTTGTTTCTACGTGAATTGTTTTCGAGTGCCTCCACTCTGTTCCGTAGAGCATCTCCATCTCTTCGTAAAGTTGGAATTTTTTTCTCTGCTGACCCCAGATTCACCTTAAGCTCGTCAACCGAGTTCTCCAAAGATTCAGTCCTTGAATTTGGTTAACCACTGAAATTGTGAAACCTTGTTTTATGTCTTCTTTTAAAGAAGCAAATAAAACTTCTATCGAGCTCCTAGATGAACTTTCTGTGGCTCCTCTTTCGATCTGTACCTGTTGCTTAGTCTGATGTTCCAGGGTTGCCTCAAAGACTTCTGAGGGCTTAAGTGCTAAGGCTAGTGTGGGGGGTAGTGTAGGGGTTTCAAGAGTGGTAGCGCTAGTGTTTGCATGCATGGGCATACTACTACAGATTGCGGGGAACTCTTTGGAATCCATAGTGGCAGAGAATTTAGCAAGAAAGACAGGACCGTGAAGTTGGGGGGTCCCTCCTGTTTTGAAATAGTCAGGATCTGAGGCTGTACCTTAAAGAATGAAAGTAGAGATGGTGTGACTCTAACAGTGTTATGTTGTGTAGATCCTTCATTTCTAACTCCCTTTATGCTCCTTCCCTTCACCTGATAATTCGGGAAGGCAGTACTACGGACAGAGAAAGTTTCCCCCTTAGCTGTTCCTTCCTGGTGTTTAACCCCCAATAACTCTTTTGTCTCTGTTGTGACTTTAGGGGCGCTCAGCTCTTTATCCTGCCCCACAAGGCTGCCCGCTTGTCCAACTTGTCTAGGTATGCACTTCCCTCGCTTCCACCTCCTCTTGCCACCTCTCTTACCAGCACTTAATATGGGGCAGCCTGGTTCTGTGCCCTCCTCCTGCACTGCAGCTCTGGACCCCTCTTGTAAAGAGATGGTCTCAGTCTTACCACCTCCACCGCCGTCACTGCTGCATTCCTCATTGTCATCTGCAAAAGTCTCCTCTCCACCGGCTACTCGAGGAAAAAAATCGCCAATACCGCTTGTTCTGCCTCTGCCGCTGTTCACCCGCAGGAGACCGCGGGCCCAAGCTCTGCGACCGCGTCTCAGCTCCAGGGCGGCTCCAGACCAGCGCGGCAGGAGGAGTAAACACGAGGCAGTGGGAGACGCTACAAGAACGTCAAGACACATCAGGAAGGGCACCTCAAAAAGACTTCATCCAGTAAGAAAAGTGAGGTGGTTCTTCTGAGCACGGCACTCGCCGCTCAAGACCGTCTCCAAACCGGGAAGGGAGAGCGCTGCCTCAGGATGTGCGCTACGGCTAGCTAGCGGGCGCCATGTTTCCCAGCTGCCACATTGGTAACAATAATCTTGTTGATAAGTCGGAGAGCATTAAGATACTGTGCTGGATTGTTACAGGGGTCAACGTGAAACTCGATAACTTATAGTAGGTTCATTTTATAAGAGATTTTTCTTTAGTATGCTTGCATGACACTTGGGCAGTTAGCTCTTTTAATCTAGATGTTTATTGTACCTTCTGCTCTCCTGCTATTTGTTCAAATCAAATCATGGCAGAGCCAAGGGGGCGTTTAGCAATTTTCATTTCTGTAACCATTCCAGGCAAAATCTTTAGTGCTTTATATTTTCCATATTATTGAATGATTAGGTATGATTTTAAGGGGAAGGATTCCTCTGATAAATATTATAATCTTTTGTTACTTGTTCGAGTGTTAGTGTTGTTTTGGCAGTTCCTCTCCGAACCTACAGAGATCAACTTTGGAGTACCTCAAGGATTCTCCCTCAGCCCCCCTCGCCCAGTATAGTATCTTACGCTGACGACACCCAGCTCATCCTCTCCCTCACAAAATACCCAGAAGGCACCAGACTCAACTTCCAAGAAGGAATGAAAGACGTGGCAGCCTGAATGAGCGACAGCTGCCTAAAACTGAACTTGGAGAAGGCAGAGGTCCTCATCCTCGGACCCTCCCCCTCTGTGTGGGACAGCTCCTGATGGCCCCCTGCTCACAGAAACCCACCCATCCCGATGGACCACGCCCAGAACCACTGCATCATTCTAGACTCCTCCCTCATCTTGACCCGCCAGGTCAACGCTTCGCCTCCACCTACTTCAACTCCCTCCGCATCCTACGCAAGACCTTCAGGTGGATCCCCCTGATCAATTAATAAATCAGGGATTTGTAAACACGCTTCTACCCGTGAGGGTCTCAAAGCTTTGAGGGGGGGATCCACAAATCTGTTTAGGCGAAGAGACAGTTCTTAAGGGTCTTCCTGAAGGTGTTCAGGGAGGGGTGCGTCTGATGTCTGCTGGTAGCTCGTTCCGGGTCTTGACTGAAATGTGAGAGAAGGATCTTCCGCCTGCTCTAGCTCTGTGGTTATGGGGGGTTTATGTCAGTGCCAGGCTGCAAGATCAGAGGTTTCTTTTGAGTACGGGGAAGTTTATTCTGTCATTGAGGTATTTGGGTCCGTTGTTGTGTAGGCATTTGTAGGCGTGAGTGAGGATAATTAAAGTTACTTTTTTCTCCACGCGGAGCCAGTGGAGACTTCGTAGTTGTTGGCAGATGTGTTTGTATTGGGGGATGCAGAGGACGAATCTGGCGGCGGTGTTCTGTATTGTCTGGAGTTTGCAGAATAGGGACTTGTTGATGCCGGCGTAAAGTACGTTTCCATAGTCCAGTCTGCTGGCGATGAGTGCGTGGGGGACTGTCTTACTTGACTCAGGGGGATACACATGAAGGTTTTGTGGAGGGTGTTGAAGCAGCTGGAGGTGACGGCGTTGAACTGTTGGTTCATGGTGAGTGATGAGTCGAGTACACTGCCCAGGTGCTTGGCTTGATCTGAGGAGGTAGGTGGGCTTCTGAGGGCTTCCGTGGGGGTTGGCCACCAGGTACTATCCCATGCAGAAGGGGGTGGTACTGAGGACGAGGACTTCTGCCTTCTCAGCGTTGAGCTTCAGGCAGCTGTTTGTCATCCAGACTGCGATATCTTGCATTCCTTCCTTGAAGATGAGTTTGGCAGTGGTGGGGTCTTTCTTGTAAACCGTTTTGCTCTACTGACATTTGTCGGGAATGTTCCTAGAAGTACAACCGATTTTATCCTGATATCTGAGAACTTTACCTAGCATATTGATAATTTTCAAATAATCCCATCATGTATGAGTTATCATGATCCATTGACTGAGACATTGAACCAGATTTTTGCAGGCATCAGGATGGCACAGCACAGCCAGGAGATAGAGGTTGGGAGGAGGAATGTCCTTGCCTTACACTGGGAGGGATAGAAGCAGAAGCTGTTCAGTGACGTGATGAGGAGCCATGGCAATTGCTAGCTATGTGATCTTGATTACACAGTGGAAGGGGAGGCAATTATTACAGCCTGTGGGGCATTATCGAACTATATTAAAAAAGCCTTTGTCCGGCAACCCAGTAAATATCACATAAAAAATAAGGGTTGTGTTGTGTTACTCGTTCTGTGCAGGTGCATGGAATGTCTCAGGGAATGACATGCAACGGGACATGGAATGTTTGGGTGATGACATGTTGCAGTTCTATGTTTTAAGGGGAGATCGTTGGATGCAAGGGAGCCTAGCAGACCTGTTTTCTGTAATGGTAGGTTATTAAAGCAATCAGCTTTAATGGAGTCATGCGTAATATATTTCCGGCATACTCCAAGTTGGCGACGAGCTGGAGAAGGACAAATTCTATTGTCCATATGGAATCAAAGGACGCACGAAAAAGCAGCAGAGTTTTATTTAAGGCCGGACTGGTACCCGACCCTTCTGGCGAAAAGAGAAACTGCGATTGCTGAGGGATTCGTGGTGAAACAAGCCGCCATGTGAGTATCAAGGAGAAAGAAATAACACTTTACAGTTCTGGAATATTAGGAAACAGGTAAAAGCTCATATATTTTTTTTCTGGCTTCCCCTTTTATGATTTGCTTTTCACTACTCTGTGGGCGAATATTTTGAAAAAGTCATACTCACGAACTTTACAAGAAGGCGTGAACTGTACAGGTGGAGTGGTGTGGCTCACTGGTTAGAGGCGGCAGACCCGGGAGCAGAAGTCGGCCGGGACCAGGGTACAATTTCCGTCGCGGCAGGGTCGTGGACTTGGGTCAGCGGACACGATAATTCTCGCTTCGGTGCCTACTCTAATCAGGGGTCCCACACGACAACTCTGGGCATTAGCTTGCCTAATCTCCACAACGGCACCATCAACACAGGGGATGCCTGGCTCCACCTTGGGGACTTCCAACAGGGACCATCCCACAGGGAAAGCCAGGACGGGTTCCCCAGCGTTATACAGCGCCAGGAAACCTACGGGTAGCAGTGCGCTTTACAAGCTCAAACATTAATTAATTAAATTAATTAAGGTGTGCAGGTAATTAATTACATACAAGTATGGTTCTGCAGAATTTCTCCATCAGTCCTCTGCATGCTCTCTGGGCATCGGGAGCGGAACCACCAATAAAGAGAATAGAGTAGAAGGATTACTTTACTAATTACAATCGTGCCATTGATGAGGAAAATGAAATGTCTATACTGCAAAAAAAGAGAATTCTTTTGCATCTTTGGGACCAGTTGGTCTGAAAATTTACAACCGCAGGCCAGTTGGTGTGGACATCAACGTGTTTTCTATGGCGTTGAAAGACTTGGACAATTACTTTGCACCTAAAGTGTGCACAGGTTTTATTCGTTACAAGTTCTTTCAATGTAAACCGAAAAAAAATAAGTCAGCGTATGAGTTTGTGACAGAATGAAGGTTATTAAAGCAATCAGCTTTACTGGAGTCATGCGTAATATATTTCCAGCATTCTTCAAGTTGGCGACGAGCTGGAGAAGGACAAATTCTATTGTCCATATGGAATCCTAAAGGCATACGAAAACGCAGCATAGTTTTAGTTAAGGCGGGACTGGTACCCAACCCTTCTGGTGAAAAGAGAAACTGTGATTGCTGAGGGGATTATGACAAAACAAGCCGGCGTGTGAGTATCGAGCAGAAAGAGATAACATTTTACAGTTCTGGAATATCAGAAAACTGGTAAAGGCTCATATATTTTTTCTGGCTTCCCCTTTTATGATTTGCTTTTCACTACACGGTGGGGGCATATTTTGAAAAAGTCATACTCATGAACTGTACAAGAAGGTGTGCAGGAAATTAATTTCATACAAGTATAGCTCTGCAGAATTTCTCCGTCAGTCCTCTGCATGGGTTCTCGGCATCGGGAGCAGAACCACCAATAAAGTGGATAGAGTGGAAGGAGTACTTTACTAATTACATTTGTGCCATTGATGAGGAAAATGAAATGTCTATAGTGCAAAAAAAGAAAATTCTTTTGCATCTTTGGGACCAGTTGGTCTGAAAACGTACAATCGCAGGCCAGTTAGTGTGGACATCAACGTGTTTTCTTTGGCTTTGAAAGATTTGGACAATTACTTTGCACCTAAAGTGTGCATAGGTATTATTCGTTACACGTTCTTTCAATGTAAACAGAAAAAAAATAAGTCTGTGGATGAGTTTGTGATAGAATGAAAAAAAAATTGCTTTTGATTGAAAATTTGGTAATGTACATGATGGCTTGATACAAGACCAGTTGGTCATGCATGCCAGCAATTCAGTAATACAAGAAAGGCTTTGGATAAATGAGGATTCACCGCAGGAGGAAGTGTTGGCGATTGTCCGTAAAGCAGAGATGTCAGGAAGGTGCGCCATGGAGTTAAAGCAGTCAGAATTTGAGAAAGTCATGGATGATATCTACAAAGGACAGGGTGCCACAAGTAAGGCACCTATTAAAGAACAGAATATGAAAGCTCTGGATAAACGCATAGGGAATGACAGTAGATGCTACTGTTGAGGCACTAGGGACCATCTGGCTTACAGCAAAAGCTGTCCAGCGGTGAAGCAAAAGTGGTGTAACTGTGGGATTATTGGCCACTTTTCGAAAGTATACAGAAAGAAAAAGTTAACAATCAAATCTGTAAAAGAGGGGTTCAATAACAATAGTAGTGAGGAGGAAAACGAATATCTAGAATTAAAGAGCGTACAGGGCACATTTGTACTTAACTTGGATGGTGGGCTGAATAGGAACAAACCTATATGTGACATGGTATTAGGAGGAGTTTGTATTCAAATATATGCAGACTTGGGGTCCCCGTTCCCAATTGTGAATGAGAAAGTTCGGGAGACTGATTTTCATGGTAAGATTGGACCACAGTTGTCTCCATCTGACATTAATCCAGAGAGTTTCACAGGGGAAAAACATTGACATTTTCGGGGTTAGACAGTTGATTTTTCATTTCAAGGGCAGACACAAGAGGGGTAAACTGTAAGTGGACAAACAAGGACCATCTGTACTGGGATGGGTAGATCAAGGCAGCCTGCACATTATTCTTGATCCTAACAGCAGAGAAGGTGTTGGTGGTAGAGGATGGGAGCAGAATGAGTAAAGTAATGGCAGAGCAATTCCCCAAAGTTTTCAGTAAGGACCTAGGGTTATTTAAATGGTTTGAGCATGAGATCCTACTCAAAAGCAATGTGACCCCAAAGATAAACAAAGCAAGGATGATACCTATTATGATATTAGATGAGGTATGTAAGGACCTGGACAAATTGGTTGACTGGGATGTTATTGAACAGATCGAAAGTTCAGACTGGATTTCGCCGGTGGTCGTGGCATGCAAGAGCAATGGAAAAATGTGTTTATGTGTGGACTTGCGCCACCTAAATAACAGTATCTTCATTGACCAGTTTCCCCTTCTCAAAATCAAGGAGATGGTCGCGTTTTTATAGAGGGCTACGTGTTTTTCAACTATAGACTTGTCAGTGCATTACCATCAGATTCGACTTACACTTGAATCAAGAAATCTTACAATGTTCACACCCCGTTCAGATGTTACAAGTTTAAACACAAGCCTTTCGCTTAGCATCCACCGCTGTCGTTTTCCAGTAACTAATGCATAAACTATTTGGGAAGGAGGGTGGAGTATTCTTCCAGGATGATATCCTGGTGTTAGGGGTGGATAGTAAGATACATGATGAGCGATTAAGAAGAGTTCTGGGTGTACTACAGGAGATTAATAAGTGTAAATTCACAGAAAGGAGTGTAACTCCTTCCCAGTAAGAAGTAATAAAACGGCTCCTTGGTTCACTGACAAATTAAAAAGGGCCAAAGCCACATGCAAAAGATTGAAACGCCTTTGGAGAAGAGAATATAATACAGGGAGTAAACAACTTTACAAAACTGAACTAAGCAAATACTCAAAAATGATCAGAGCAGCAAAGAGTAAATGTTTCAACGATAGAATTTCGAATGCGAACAATCCTGCCAAAGAACTCTTTGCCATATATAAAGAAATAAAGGTTCCCAACAGATTATTGGCCCACGACACGCTGTCCAATGAACTATGCAACTCCATTGCAGATCACTTCATAAACAAAGTGGACACAATACACGCTTCATTTACTAAAATACCTGCGATTCCTACGCAGGTGAAGATGACAGACAGCTGCCCGGACAGAACGATGCGCTTAAACAGTTTTGTGAGGCCAGACTGTCAGTCAATGCTCTGCATTGTTAAAAGTGTGAAATCAGGCTAACCTAACGATGCTGTTCCACCTAAATGCTTCACTGACATCACAGATGTTTTATTAAATCACATAAGTCATCTCATCTCCCTCTCTTTCCTTGAAAAGCAGGTACCTGAACCTTGGAAAAGAGCTCAGGTTATTCCTTTAAAAAAGAAAGCTAACTTGCACGTGTCTCAACTTCAGAACCTCCGCCCAATCTCTCTCTTGCCTTTCTGTAAGAAAGTGGCAGAAAAAATTGTGAACATACAGCTCATGGAATATCTGGAGCAAGGGCGATTCCTTCACCCTACCCAATCAGGCTCCAGAGCTCAATATTCTACTGAATCGGCAGTCCTTTATTCAACAGAACTGCTGAGGCAAATAGCTGACAAAGGCCAGACAGCAGCGCTTGTGTTACTTGACTTAAGCGCAGCTTTTGATACTGTGTCACACTCCACGCTGCTGTCACGTCTATCAGAGATTGGAGTTGAAGGAGATGCATATGAGTGGCTAAAGTCATTTTTGGAAAATAGAAGTTTCCAAATTCACTGCCCGCCATTCAAGTCTACTCCCAGACAGCTAAAGCACGGGGTTCCACAGGGCTCAAGTCTGAGCCCTACCTTGTTCAACCTGTACATGGAACCCCTTGCACGTATAGTTGAGTCCTTCGGCGTTAATATTATAACTTACGCCGATGATACGCAACTGAGGATTACACTCAGTCAAGATGGTGAAGAGACAGCTATCAACTTTTCAGCCTGTCTCTCAGCTGTAGCGAGCTGGATGAACAACAACTGTCTGCGTCTGAATGGAGACAAGACTGAGGTGTTGCTCTTTGGTAAGGCTCCTTCAGCGTGGTCATCTGACTGGTGGCCAACAGAACTTGGTCAGACTCCTGTCCCTACGGATTCAGCCAAGAATTTGGGAATGATACTAGATACCAAACTTTTGTATGTGAAGCATATCGAAAAGGTTACTGGCAAATGTTACGCAGTCCTCAAAATCCTGCATAAGGTCCTGGACCTAGTACCGATGAGTTCAAGGAAATCCCTTGTCCATGCCTTAGTCACCCCCCATCTTGACTATGGCAATGCTCTACTTATAGGGCTGAGCCAAAAAGGTTTGAGACAACTACAAAGAGTCCAGAATATGGCTGCCCACCTAGTTCTCAACCTCCCTCGCAGAGCTTCAGGGAAAGATGCATTATCCAAATTGCACTGGCTTCCTCTAAAGGAACGTATACTTTTCAAGGCCATGTGCATTTCCCATCGAATTGCACAAGGGAAAGGACCTCCTTATCTGAACAAGCTCCTCAACATCCACCGCCCAAAACGTCACTTAAGGCCACTGGGGAGCATGCTGTTTTCAGTTCCTCGCATTTTTAAAGCCAAAATGGGCGGGCGTTCATTTTGTTACTTAGCGGCCTCCTACTGGAATAAACTGCCTCTTGAATTGCGGATGGAACCCTCCGAGAGGAGATTCCGTATGAAACTTAAGACGCATCTCTTCCCTATAGACTAGTGGTCTGTGTCTTGTTAGAGATTCTACTGGTTTGGCTGGTCTGATGGTTTAATGATGGGGTTCTATAGCGTGGGGACACACTGTTCAGTGTAACCAGGCGCTCAATAAATGGTTTTATTAGTATTATTTTTATTATTATTAGTAACTGATTTGGGCCAAGTGATCAGTGAAGAGGGAGTCAGGTCCAAACCCTGACAAGTAAATGATATGGAGCTCTCCACTCCAACTAGCAAGGAAAAGTTAAGATCATTTCTAGGAATGGCGTAATATTAGGTCAATTCATAGCCAGTTTTGCAGAGAAAGTGTGTAATATTCAGCAACTGCTTAGGAAATTTGGGAAGTTTGAATGGAATTCATTGTGTGATGAGGAGTTCAGGAGGATCAAGGGTGATTTGGAGATGGTACCTACCATAGCCAGCTTTGACCTCAGGTTGGATTCTTGGATTACCACTGATGCCTGGGAGCTGTACTGTCACAAGGGGATGGCAAATGGCAGGAAACGATTATTTTGTTTGCATCTAGATTCCTGTCACCAGCAGAGGAAAAATATCCCATTATAGAAAGAGACATGGGCTTTAGAACATTTTCGAGCATTTGTATGGGGGAATCCGGTCACCCTTTGTAAAACTATTGAGTACGGAAGGGAGTGTTTCTGCCTCTGCAAGAATTGCTAAATTATCTATGCGCTTGAAGGACTTTGTGTATAATATAGAGTATATGCCAGGCAAAGAGAATGTAATTGCGGACCCTTTGTCAAGGATGCCTTGTCCTTTGGATGAATGAGTGAATGACCCATGGAATGATTACAAGGTAGTGCTAGTACATGACTCAGCGTCTCTGGCTATTAAAAAGGGGCAGTGGGAGGCGGAACACAAAAAGGACAGTGTTTTGCAAGGAGTTCTGAAATATTTACAGAAGCATTAGCCATGGAAAAAACTAGTATCTGAGGAGTTAAGGTCTTTTTTGGGAAGTAAGGACAGAATTGTCAGTAGATAAGGATTTGATGGTTAGGGGTGAACACATTGTTCCTCCCAGTGGGTTACGTTATATGATTATGGAGTTGTGTCACAAAGTACATTTTGGGAAAGTTCTGTCCAAAGCTGTGGTTAAGGAGATGTTCTGGTGGTCAGGTGTGGACAAAGTGGTTGAGAGATTTGTAAGATCATGCAAGGTATGTTCCTCAGAAGATAGGTATTTACGTACATTGAGTTCCCCCATGAGTGAGTGTTTAATTCCAATGCAACCAGGGAAATGTGTGGCTATAGACCTATTCAGTCCTGTGGGGGAACTACAAGAATTTGTTATTGTGTTGATGGACCTTTTCGCAAAATGACCAGTGGTGGAAATTGTAGAAAGGGCGGATACCACCTCGGTTTTGATATTTTTTGATAATGTGTTTGTGTCTGAGGGTATTCCAGCGGTATTGTTGAGCGACAATGGAGTGCAATTTATATCTAATGCAGCTAGGAGTTACTTTGAGAGGACTGGAGTGAAACACAGAACAGCGTTGCTCTATAATCCCACTGGGTATGGCACTGTGCTTTAACTACGTAGTTAAGGGAGTCATTCAAGGAGCTGTCAACTACAAAAAGGTTTGGCATGTTGAAGTGAAAAAGGCCATGTTGTTGTATAGGGTCACTGTTCATGATTCCACTGGAGAATGCCTTTTTGTCCTAATGAGAAGTAGAAGACCCTGGTGCAAATATAATCCTGAATGGTTACGGGAAGATTGGTCCTTCAATTCTGTTAGAGGGAAATCAGAAGAAACTCACCTGAGCAATGAATCATATTATGACAGGGTTCTGCCGTTAAAGCAGTGCAAGTGAAAGTGGGTGACCTGGTGCAGGTTAAGAAACTGACAAAAGTTACTAAAGGAGAGAGCAAATTCTTTGAACTGAAGGAAGTGTTAGAGGTTTTGAGGAATGCAGTTCGGCTGAAAAGTGGTAAGGTATGAAATCTTAAGAGGGTGGCTTTAAGGGCGAATGAGAGTGATTTTGCAAGAGGGTGGACGAGGAGGAGGAAGTTAATAACAATATACTGAGTGGTTGGCGTATATTTTGGAAAACGGTGGTGTTCAAGCCGCAATGAGTTTGAATGGGAATGAGGACAGTATTACAGGTATGGATGGTGTCCTTAGAGATGTGAGCACTCCAGAAAAGAGTAATAATAACATTGGGGGCCAGTTGGAGAAGGACTGAGAATTTTAGGACCAGATGGTCCTTCTGGAAATTCTTTTGCAGGGGAAGGCTGCAAGAGAAGAAGAATTTTGCCAGGCTGTTTAAAAGACTATGTTGTGGGGTGGATGACTAAATAATTACCTTTGTTATATTACTCTGGTGGTGGTATAGAAATACTGTTTTATTCTAGTTCCTTATTTATTTATTTATTCTGTTCTTTCTCTCATCTTCTTTTTTCCTCTCACTTTCCCCTAGTCTTCTTTCCCTGGTTACACTAATTTATTTTGTATTTTGGGAGGGCAGGGTTGTGTTGTTCTTACCTAATAATTGTTGTGGTAAAGAGGGGGGGTGTTGTGTTGTTCCTTCTATGCAGGTGCATGGAATGCCTCAGAGCATGACTAGTAGACCTGTTTCCTTTAATTGCAGTTTATTAAAGGATTCAACGTTACTGGAGTCCGTCGTAATACATTTCCGGCACACTATAGGTTGGTTTGAAAAAGCCTGTAGAAAGGCTCTTACAGTCTCAAAAGGGCTTTAGCGAATTCTCAGAGGAACATGAAGATGGTTAAGAAACGTAGCAGGAATGTTTTGAAATCCATGATGTTTAGGCCGCCCAGATCTTTGTTCAGTTTCAGTTTATGTAGGCTGATCCTGGGTCTCTTTCCTTTCCACAGGAACTTGTTTATCAATTTGTCAAGTTTTTTGTGACCGTGAAGTTGGGGGGTCCCTCCTGTTTTGAAATAGTCAGGATCTGAGGCTGTACCTTAAAGAATGAAAGTAGAGATGGTGTGACTCTAACAGTGTTATGTTTGGTAGATCCTTCATTTCTAACTCCCTTTATGCTCCTTCCCTTCACCTGATAATTCGGGAAGGCAGTACTACGGACAGAGAAAGTGTCCCCCTTAGCTGTTCCTTCCTGGTGTTTAACCCCCAATACCTCTTTTGTCTCTGTTGTGACTTTAGGGGCGCTCAGCTCTTTATCCTGCCTCACAAGGCTGCCCGCTTGTCCAGCTTGTCTAGGTATGCACTTCCCCCGCTTCCACCTCCTCTTGCCACCTCTCTTACCAGCACTTAATATGGGGCAGCCTGGTTCTGCGCCCTCCTCCTGCACTGCAGCTCTGGACCCCTCTTGTAAAGAGATGGTCTCAGTCTTACCACCTCCACCGCCGTCACTGCTGCATTCCTCATTGTCATCTGCAAAAGTCTCCTCTCCACCGGCTACTCGAGGAAAAAAATCGCCAATACCGCTTGTTCTGCCTCTGCCGCTGTTCACCCGCAGGAGACCGCGGGCCCCAGCTCTGCGACCGCGTCTCAGCTCCAGGGCGGCTCCAGACCAGCGCGGCAGGAGGAGTAAACACGAGGCAGTGGGAGACGCTACAAGAACGTCAAGACACATCAGGAAGGGCACCTCAAAAAGACTTCATCCAGTAAGAAAAGTGAGGCGGTTCTTCTGAGCACGGCACTCGCCGCTCAAGACCGTCTCCAAACCGGGAAGGGAGAGCGCTGCCTCAGGATGTGCGCTACCGCTAGCTAGCGGGCGCCATGTTTCCCAGCTGCCACATTGGTAACAATAATCCTGTTGATAAGTCGGAGAGCATTAAGATACTGTGCTGGATTGTTACAGGGGTCAACGTGAAACTCGATAACTTATAGTAGGTTCATTTTATAAGAGATTTTTCTTTAGTATGCTTGCATGACACTTGGGCAGTTAGCTCTTTTAATCTAGATGTTTATTGTACCTTCTGCTCTCCTGCTATTTGTTCAAATCAAATCATGGCAGAGCCAAGGGGGCGTTTAGCAATTTTCATTTCTGTAACCATTCCAGGCAAAATCTTTAGTGCTTTATATTTTCCATATTATTGAATGATTAGGTATGATTTTAAGGGGAAGGATTCCTCTGATAAATATTATAATCTTTTGTTACTTGTTCGAGTGTTAGTGTTGTTTTGGCAGTTCCTCTCCGAACCTACAGAGATCAACTTTGGAGTACCTCAAGGATTCTCCCTCAGCCCCCCTCGCCCAGTATAGTATCTTACGCTGACGACACCCAGCTCATCCTCTCCCTCACAAAATACCCAGAAGGCACCAGACTCAACTTCCAAGAAGGAATGAAAGACGTGGCAGCCTGAATGAGCGACAGCTCCCTAAAACTGAACTTGGAGAAGGCAGAGGTCCTCATCCTCGGACCCTCCCCCTCTGTGGGGGACAGCTCCTGATGGCCCCCTGCTCACAGAAACCCACCCATCCCGATGGACCACGCCCAGAACCACTGCATCATTCTAGACTCCTCCCTCATCTTGACCCGCCAGGTCAACGCTTCGCCTCCACCTACTTCAACTCCCTCCGCATCCTACGCAAGACCTTCAGGTGGATCCCCCTGATCAATTAAAAAATCAAGGATTTGTAAACACGCTTCTACCCGTGAGGGTCTCAAAGCTTTGAGGGGGGGATCCACAAATCTGTTTAGCCGAAGAGCCAGTTCTTAAGGGTCTTCCTGAAGGTGTTCAGGGAGGGGTGCGTCTGATGTCTGCTGGTAGCTCGTTCCGGGTCTTGACTGCAATGTGAGAGAAGGATCTTCCGCCTGCTCTAGCTCTGTGGTTATGGGGGGTTATGTCAGTGCCAGGCTGCAAGATCGGAGGTTTCTTTTGAGTACGGGGAAGTTTATTCTGTCATTGAGGTATTTGGGTCCGTTGTTGTGTAGGCATTTGTAGGCGTGAGTGAGGATAATTAAAGTTACTTTTTTCTCCACGCGGAGCCAGTGGAGACTTCGTAGTTGTTGGCAGATGTGTTTGTATTGGGGGATGCAGAGGACGAATCTGGCGGCGGTGTTCTGTATTGTCTGGAGTTTGCAGAATAGGGACTTGTTGATGCCGGCGTAAAGTACGTTTCCATAGTCCAGTCTGCTGGCGATGAGTGCGTGGGGGACTGTCTTACTTGACTCAGGGGGATACACATGAAGGTTTTGTGGAGGGTGTTGAAGCAGCTGGAGGTGACGGCGTTGAACTGTTGGTTCATGGTGAGTGATGAGTCGAGTACACTGCCCAGGTGCTTGGCTTGATCTGAGGAGGTAGGTGGGCTTCTGAGGGCTTCAGTGGGGGTTGGCCACCAGGTACTATCCCATGCAGAAGGGGGTGGTACTGAGGACGAGGACTTCTGTCTTCTCAGCGTTGAGCTTCAGGCAGCTGTTTGTCATCCAGACTGCAATATCTTGCATTCCTTCCTTGAAGATGAGTTTGGCAGTGGTGGGGTCTTTCTTGTAAACCGTTTTGCTCTACTGACATTTGTCGGGAATGTTCCTAGAAGTACAATCGATTTTATCTTGATATCTGAGAACTTTACCTAGCATATTGATAATTTTCAAATAATCCCATCATGTATGAGTTATCATGATCCATTGACTGAGACATTGAACCAGATTTTTGCAGGCATCAGGATGGCACAGCACAGCCAGGAGATAGAGGTTGGGAGGAGGAATGTCCTTGCCTTACACTGGGAGGGATAGAAGCAGAAGCTGTTCAGTGATGTGATGAGGAGCCATGGCAATTGCTAGCTATGTGATCTTGATTACACAGTGGAAGGGGAGGCAATTATTACAGCCTGTGGGGCATTATCGAACTATATTAAAAAAGCCTTTGTCCGGCAACCCAGTAAATATCACATAAAAAATAAGGGTTGTGTTGTGTTACTCGTTCTGTGCAGGTGCATGGAATGTCTCAGGGAATGACATGCAACGGGACATGGAATGTTTGGGTGATGACATGTTGCAGTTCTATGTTTTAAGGGGAGATCGTTGGATGCAAGGGAGCCTAGCAGACCTGTTTTCTGTAATGGTAGGTTATTAAAGCAATCAGCTTTAATGGAGTCATGCGTAATATATTTCCGGCATACTCCAAGTTGGCGACGAGCTGGAGAAGGACAAATTCTATTGTCCATATGGAATCAAAGGACGCACGAAAAAGCAGCACAGTTTTATTTATGGCCGGACTGGTACCCGACCCTTCTGGCGAAAAGAGAAACTGCGATTGCTGAGGGATTCGTGGTGAAACAAGCCGCCATGTTAGTATCGAGGAGAAAGAAATAACACTTTACAGTTCTGGAATATTAGGAAACAGGTAAAAGCTCATATATTTTTTTTCTGGCTTCCCCTTTTATGATTTGCTTTTCACTACTCTGTGGGCGAATATTTTGAAAAAGTCATACTCACGAACTTTACAAGAAGGCGTGAACTGTACAGGTGGAGTGGTGTGGCTCACTGGTTAGAGGCGGCAGACCCGGGTGCAGAAGTCGGCCGGGACCAGGGTTCAATTTCCGTCGCGGCAGGGTCGTGGACTTGGGTCAGCGGACACGATAATTCTCGCTTCGGTGCCTACTCTAATCAGGGGTCCCACACGACAACTCTGGGCATTAGTTTGCCTAATCTCCACAACGGCACCATCAACACAGGGGATGCCTGGCTCCACCTTGGGGACTTCCAACAGGGACCATCCCACAGGGAAAGCCAGGACGGGTTCCCCAGCGTTATACAGCGCCAGGAAACCTACGGGTAGCAGTGCGCTTTACAAGCTCAAACATTAATTAATTAAATTAATTAAGGTGTGCAGGTAATTAATTACATACAAGTATGGTTCTGCAGAATTTCTCCATCAGTCCTCTGCATGCTCTCTGGGCATCGGGAGCGGAACCACCAATAAAGAGAATAGAGTAGAAGGATTACTTTACTAATTACAATCGTGCCATTGATGAGGAAAATTAAATGTCTATACTGCAAAAAAAGAGAATTCTTTTGCATCTTTGGGACCAGTTGGTCTGAAAATGTACAATCGCAGGCCAGTTGGTGTGGACATCAACGTGTTTTCTATGGCGTTGAAAGACTTGGACAATTACTTTGCACCTAAAGTGTGCACAGGTTTTATTTGTTACAAGTTCTTTCAATGTAAACCGAAAAAAAATAAGTCAGCGTATGAGTTTGTGACAGAATGAAGGTTATTAAAGCAATCAGCTTTACTGGAGTCATGCGTAATATATTTCCAGCATTCTTCAAGTTGGCGACGAGCTGGAGAAGGACAAATTCTATTGTCCATATGGAATCTAAAAGGCATACGAAAACGCAGCATAGTTTTAGTTAAGGCGGGACTGGTACCCAACCCTTCTGGTGAAAAGAGAAACTGTGATTGCTGAGGGGATCATGACAAAACAAGCCGGCGTGTGAGTATCGAGCAGAAAGAGATAACATTTTACAGTTCTGGAATATCAGAAAACTGGTAAAGGCTCATATATTTTTTCTGGCTTCCCCTTTTATGATTTGCTTTTCACTACACGGTGGGGGCATATTTTGAAAAAGTCATACTCATGAACTGTACAAGAAGGTGTGCAGGAAATTAATTTCATACAAGTATAGCTCTGCAGAATTTCTCCGTCAGTCCTCTGCATGGGTTCTCGGCATCGGGAGCGGAACCACCAATAAAGTGGATAGAGTGGAAGGATTACTTTACTAATTACATTTGTGCCATTGATGAGGAAAATGAAATGTCTATAGTGCAAAAAAAGAAAATTCTTTTGCATCTTTGGGACCAGTTGGTCTGAAAACGTACAATCGCAGGCCAGATAGTGTGGACATCAACGTGTTTTCTTTGGCTTTGAAAGATTTGGACAATTACTTTGCACCTAAAGTGTGCATAGGTATTATTCGTTACACGTTCTTTCAATGTAAACAGAAAAAAAATAAGTCTGTGGATGAGTTTGTGATAGAATGAAAAAAAAATTGCTTTTGATTGAAAATTTCGTAATGTACATGATGGCTTGATACAAGACCAGTTGGTCATGCATGCCAGCAATTCAGTAATACAAGAAAGGCTTTGGATAAATGAGGATTCACCGCAGGAGGAAGTGTTGGCGATTGTCCGTAAAGCAGAGATGTCAGGAAGGTGCGCCATGGAGTTAAAGCAGTCAGAATTTGAGAAAGTCATGGATGATATCTACAAAGGACAGGGTGCCACAAGTAAGGCACCTATTAAAGAACAGAATATGAAAGCTCTGGATAAACGCATAGGGAATGACAGTAGATGCTACTGTTGAGGCACTAGGGACCATCTGGCTTACAGCAAAAGCTGTCCAGCGGTGAAGCAAAAGTGGTGTAACTGTGGGATTATTGGCCACTTTTCGAAAGTATACAGAAAGAAAAAGTTAACAATCAATTCTGTAAAAGAGGGGTTCAATAACAATAGTAGTGAGGAGGAAAACGAATATCTAGAATTAAAGAGCGTACAGGGCACATTTGTACTTAACTTGGATGGTGGGCTGAATAGGAACAAATCTATATGTGACATGGTATTAAGAGGAGTTTGTATTCAAATATATCCAGACTTGGGGTCCCCGTTCCCAATTGTGAATGAGAAAGTTCGGGAGACTGATTTTCATGGTAAGATTGGACCACAGTTGTCTCCATCTGACATTAATCCAGAGAGTTTCACAGGGGAAAAACATTGACATTTTCGGGGTTAGACAGTTGATTTTTCATTTCAAGGGCAGACACAAGAGGGGTAAACTGTAAGTGGACAAACAAGGACCATCTGTACTGGGATGGGTAGATCAAGGCAGCCTGCACATTATTCTTGATCCTAACAGCAGAGAAGGTGTTGGTGGTAGAGGATGGGAGCAGAATGAGTAAAGTAATGGCAGAGCAATTCCCCAAAGTTTTCAGTAAGGACCTAGGGTTATTTAAATGGTTTGAGCATGAGATCCTACTCAAAAGCAATGTGACCCCAAAGATAAACAAAGCAAGGATGATACCTATTATGATATTAGATGAGGTATGTAAGGACCTGGACAAATTGGTTGACTGGGATGTTATTGAACAGATCGAAGGTTCAGACTGGATTTCGCCGGTGGTCGTGGCATGCAAGAGCAATGGAAAAATTTGTTTATGCGTGGACTTGCGCCACCTAAATAACAGTATCTTCATTGACCAGTTTCCCCTTCTCAAAATCAAGGAGATGGTCGCGTTTTTATAGAGGGCTACGTGTTTTTCAACTATAGACTTGTCAGTGCATTACCAACAGATTCGACTTACACTTGAATCAAGAAATCTTACAATGTTCACACCCCGTTCAGATGTTACAAGTTTAAACACAAGCCTTTCGGCTTAGCATCCACTGCTGTCGTTTTCCAGTAACTAATGCATAAACTATTTGGGAAGGAGGGTGGAGTATTCTTCCAGGATGATATCCTGGTGTTAGGGGTGGATAGTAAGATACATGATGAGCGATTAAGAAGAGTTCTGGGTGTACTACAGGAGATTAATAAGTGTAAATTCACAGAAAGGAGTGTAACTCCTTCCCAGTAAGAAGTAATAAAACGGCTCCTTGGTTCACTGACAAATTAAAAAGGGCCAAAGCCACATGCAAAAGATTGAAACGCCTTTGGAGAAGAGAATATAATACAGGGAGTAAACAACTTTACAAAACTGAACTAAGCAAATACTCAAAAATGATCAGAGCAGCAAAGAGTAAATGTTTCAACGATAGAATTTCGAATGCGAACAATCCTGCCAAAGAACTCTTTGCCATATATAAAGAAATAAAGGTTCCCAACAGATTATTGGCCCACGACACGCTGTCCAATGAACTATGCAACTCCATTGCAGATCACTTCATAAACAAAGTGGACACAATACACGCTTCATTTACTAAAATACCTGCGATTCCTATGCAGGTGAAGATGACAGACAGCTGCCCGGACAGAACGATGCGCTTAAACAGTTTTGTGAGGCCAGACTGTCAGTCAATGCTCTGCATTGTTAAAAGTGTGAAATCAGGCTCACCTAACGATGCTGTTCCACCTAAATGCTTCACTGACATCACAGATGTTTTATTAAATCACATAAGTCATCTGATCTCCCTCTCTTTCCTTGAAAAGCAGGTACCTGAACCTTGGAAAAGAGCTCAGGTTATTCCTTTAAAAAAGAAAGCTAACTTGCACGTGTCTCAACTTCAGAACCTCCGCCCAATCTCTCTGTTGCCTTTCTGTATGAAAGTGGCAGAAAAAATTGTGAACATACAGCTCATGGAATATCTGGAGCAAGGGCGATTCCTTCACCCTACCCAATCAGGCTCCAGAGCTCAATATTCTACTGAATCGGCAGTCCTTTATTCAACAGAACTGCTGAGGCAAATAGCTGACAAAGGCCAGACAGCAGCGCTTGTGTTACTTGACTTAAGCGCAGCTTTTGATACTGTGTCACACTCCACGCTGCTGTCACGTCTATCAGAGATTGGAGTTGAAGGAGATGCATATGAGTGGCTAAAGTCATTTTTGGAAAATAGAAGTTTCCAAATTCACTGCCCGCCATTCAAGTCTACTCCCAGACAGCTAAAGCACGGGGTTCCACAGGGCTCAAGTCTGAGCCCTACCTTGTTCAACCTGTACATGGAACCCCTTGCACGTATAGTTGAGTCCTTCGTCGTTAATATTATAACTTACGCCGATGATACACAACTGAGGATTACACTCAGTCAAGATGGTGAAGAGACAGCTATCAACTTTTCAGCCTGTCTCTCAGCTGTAGCGAGCTGGATGAACAACAACTGTCTGCGTCTGAATGGAGACAAGACTGAGGTGTTGCTCATTGGCAAGGCTCCTTCAGCGTGGTCATCTGACTGGTGGCCAACAGAACTTGGTCAGACTCCTGTCCCTACGGATTCAGCCAAGAATTTGGGAATGATACTAGATACCAAACTTTTGTATGTGAAGCATATCGAAAAGGTTACTGGCAAATGTTACGCAGTCCTCAAAATCCTGCATAAGGTCCTGGACCTAGTACCGATGAGTTCAAGGAAATCCCTTGTCCATGCCTTAGTCACCCCCCATCTTGACTATGGCAATGCTCTACTTATAGGGCTGAGCCAAAAAGGTTTGAGACAACTACAAAGAGTCCAGAATATGGCTGCCCACCTAGTTCTCAACCTCCCTCGCAGAGCTTCAGGGAAAGATGCATTATCCAAATTGCACTGGCTTCCTATAAAGGAACGTATACTTTTCAAGGCCATGTGCATTTCCCATCGAATTGCACAAGGGAAAGGACCTCCTTATCTGAACAAGCTCCTCAACATCCACCGCCCAAAACGTCACTTAAGGCCACTGGGGAGCATGCTGTTTTCAGTTCCTCGCATTTTTAAAGCCAAAATGGGCGGGCGTTCATTTTGTTACTTAGCGGCCTCCTACTGGAATAAACTGCCTCTTGAATTGCGGATGGAACCCTCCGAGAGGAGATTCCGTATGAAACTTAAGACGCATCTCTTCCCTATAGACTAGTGGTCTGTGTCTTGTTAGAGATTCTACTGGCTTGGCTGGTCTGATGGTTTAATGATGGGGTTCTATAGCGTGGGGACACACTGTTCAGTGTAACCAGGCGTTCAATAAATGGTTTTATTAGTATTATTTTTATTATTATTAGTAACTGATTTGGGCCAAGTGATCAGTGAAGAGGGAGTCAGGTCCAAACCCTGACAAGTAAATGATATGGAGCTCTCCACTCCAACTAGCAAGGAAAAGTTAAGATCATTTCTAGGAATGGCGTAATATTAGGTCAATTCATAGCCAGTTTTGCAGAGAAAGTGTGTAATATTCAGCAACTGCTTAGGAAATTTGGGAAGTTTGAATGGAATTCATTGTGTGATGAGGAGTTCAGGAGGATCAAGGGTGATTTGGAGATGGTACCTACCATAGCCAGCTTTGACCTCAGGTTGGATTCTTGGATTACCACTGATGCCTGGGAGCTGTACTGTCACAAGGGGATGGCAAATGGCAGGAAACGATTATTTTGTTTGCATCTAGATTCCTGTCACCAGCAGAGGAAAAATATCCCATTATAGAAAGAGACATGGGCTTTAGAACATTTTCGAGCATTTGTATGGGGGAATCCGGTCACCCTTTGTAAAACTATTGAGTACGGAAGGGAGTGTTTCTGCCTCTGCAAGAATTGCTAAATTATCTATGCGCTTGAAGGACTTTGTGTATAATATAGAGTATATGCCAGGCAAAGAGAATGTAATTGCGGACCCTTTGTCAAGGATGCCTTGTCCTTTGGATGAATGAGTGAATGACCCATGGAATGATTACAAGGTAGTGCTAGTACATGACTCAGCGTCTCTGGCTATTAAAAAGGGGCAGTGGGAGGCGGAACACAAAAAGGACAGTGTTTTGCAAGGAGTTCTGAAATATTTACAGAAGCATTGGCCATGGAAAAAACTAGTATCTGAGGAGTTAAGGCCTTTTTTGGGAAGTAAGGACAGAATTGTCAGTAGATAAGGATTTGATGGTTAGGGGTGAACACATTGTTCCTCCCAGTGGGTTACGTTATATGATTATGGAATTGTGTCACAAAGTAAATTTTGGGAAAGTTCTGTCCAAAGCTGTGGTTAAGGAGATGTTCTGGTGGTCAGGTGTGGACAAAGTGGTTGAGAGATTTGTAAGATCATGCAAGGTATGTTCCTCAGAAGATAGGTATTTACGTACATTGAGTTCCCCCATGAGTGAGTGTTTAATTCCAATGCAACCAGGGAAATGTGTGGCTATAGACCTATTCAGTCCTGTGGGGGAACTACAAGAATTTGTTATTGTGTTGATGGACCTTTTCGCAAAATGACCAGTGGTGGAAATTGTAGAAAGGGCGGATACCACCTCGGTTTTGATATTTTTTGATAATGTGTTTGTGTCTGAGGGTATTCCAGCGGTATTGTTGAGCGACAATGGAGTGCAATTTATATCTAATGCAGCTAGGAGTTACTTTGAGAGGACTGGAGTGAAACACAGAACAGCGTTGCTCTATAATCCCACTGGGTATGGCACTGTGCTTTAACTACGTAGTTAAGGGAGTCATTCAAGGAGCTGTCAACTACAAAAAGGTTTGGCATGTTGAAGTGAAAAAGGCCATGTTGTTGTATAGGGTCACTGTTCATGATTCCACTGGAGAATGCCTTTTTGTCCTAATGAGAAGTAGAAGACCCTGGTGCAAATATAATCCTGAATGGTTACGGGAAGATTGGTCCTTCAATTCTGTTAGAGGGAAATCAGAAGAAACTCACCTGAGCAATGAATCATATTATGACAGGGTTCTGCCGTTAAAGCAGTGCAAGTGAAAGTGGGTGACCTGGTGCAGGTTAAGAAACTGACAAAAGTTACTAAAGGAGAGAGCAAATTCTTTGAACTGAAGGAAGTGTTAGAGGTTTTGAGGAATGCAGTTTGGCTGAAAAGTGGTAAGGTATGAAATCTTAAGAGGGTGGCTTTAAGGGCGAATGAGAGTGATTTTGCAAGAGGGTGGACGAGGAGGAGGAAGTTAATAACAATATACTGAGTGTTTGGCGTATATTTTGGAAAACGGTGGTGTTCAAGCCGCAATGAGTTTGAATGGGAATGAGGACAGTAGTACAGGTATGGATGGTGTCCTTAGAGATGTGAGCACTCCAGAAAAGAGTAATAATAACATTGGGGGCCAGTTGGAGAAGGACTGAGAATTTTAGGACCAGATGGTCCTTCTGGAAATTCTTTTGCAGGGGAAGGCTGCAAGAGAAGAAGAATTTCGCCAGGCTGTTTAAAAGACTATGTTGTGGGGTGGATGACTAAATAATTACCTTTGTTATATTACTCTGGTGGTGGTATAGAAAAACTGTTTTATTCTAGTTCTTTATTTATTTATTTATTCTGTTCTTTCTCTCATCTTCTTTTTTCCTCTCACTTTCCCCTAGTCGTCTTTCCCTGGTTACACTAATTTGTTTTGTATTTTGGGAGGGCAGGGTTGTGTTGTTCTTACCTAATAATTGTTGTGGTAAAGAGGGGGGGTGTTGTGTTGTTCCTTCTATGCAGGTGCATGGAATGCCTCAGAGCATGACTGGCAGACCTGTTTCCTTTAATTGCAGTTTATTAAAGGATTCAACGTTACTGGAGTCCGCGTAATACATTTCCGGCACACTATAGGTTGGTTTGAAAAAGCCTGTAGAAAGGCTCTTACAGTCTCAAAAGGGCTTTAGCGAATTCTCAGAGGAACATGAAGATGGTTAAGAAACGTAGCAGGAATGTTTTGAAATCCATGATGTTTAGGCCGCCCAGATCTTTGTTCAGTTTCAGTTTATGTAGGCTGATCCTGGGTCTCTTTCCTTTCCACAGGAACTTGTTTATCAATTTGTCAAGTTTTTTGTGAAACTCCTCTGTGGCTGTTAGTGGGAGCATACTTAGGGTGTAGTTGATTACTGGTGTTATCATCATTTTGATGGTCTCTATTCTCCCCCACCAGCTTATGAATTTGGGGGACCAGGAGTCTAATTTCTCCTTTATTTTTTTAAGGGTGACCTCCTCGTTGTGCTCTAAGGTAGTTTTCAGGTCTTTGCCGAAGAGGATGCCTAGGTATGTGTTGTATGCTACCTGTGTGCTTCTTAGCATACAGGTTCCTTAGAACTTAGAATGTTTTATCAAGGTTCCTTGTGGAGCTTCTGTGGGAATCAGTTGGTGCCTGACTATGCTGGTTGCTAGTCCCTGTGGCTGTTAAGCTGTTCCTCTATCTACAATAAATCTTGATCCTGGAACCAACTATCTTTGAGGACCTTGTTTCTTCACAACATATTGGCGACAGTGGGAGTACTCTTCCTAGAGAATTGGATCTGTAAGAGGATACAGCGTTCACTCGTGTTTTATGGAAGTAAGAAATTTAATTTACTTTAACTTGTGATTTGATAGCACCAGCGGCTGTTTTACTCGTTGTGCCTTGATTGCACCAGCGGCGGTGGAACTACATCGTTTTACACGTACTTTTTAATTTTTTTAATCATTACTTAGTGTTGAATGATACTGCGGCTGTTAGTTTTAAAATGTGCACTTGATAGCACCTGCGGCAGACCTTTGAGCTTAACCAAGCGGCAGACACTTAAGGCATTTCGTGAGTTTCACGATCTTGAAGTAACCAACTTATTTTTCATTAATAACGGTTAGTTACTCGTGTTGTGTGGTCTCGAGGACTTCGTTCGTTCTTCTTGCGTGATTCGGAACGCCCGGAACACTCTCCTGCTTACGTCTATGCAGTACATCCTGGGTACACTGAGCATTGTGGGAGTGACATCATCGCGTCTTCTCACGTTTCGGCCATCTTGGATTGGGAAATTTTCACGAGTCGATAAATTGTTCGTTTCTTTTACACTGTCCTCATTTTAAAGATCAAAGCTCACAGTTTTCACACGCCATCTCTACAAAAGTATTCTACAGCGATGCACACGCTTTTTAGTGTGTATTCTTATTAACAATTATTTTTCTTTGTTTATTTTTCAGATACTGTCAGTACTTTTACAAAGTATTTATTTTGTTTTCATTTTTTTTTCTAATTGTTCACTATATTATTCTTTTAAGATTGTAGTCATGTCAAATATAATGGTTCCACCCCATTTTTTACCTGTTGCTGGGGATCCTAAAATGCATTGGGATTTGTGGTATCCTATATTTTTAGCATATGTAAATGTTCTGGAAGAAGACGATTGTTCTTCTAAAAGGAAATTGGATCTTTTACGGTTGTCTTTGGGTGGTCAAGGCATCAAAGAGTTATCAGATTTACCTCCTTTAGAAGACTCTGATGCTGAATCTGATGTTTTTGAGATTGCTGTTAAGCAACTCACTATTAGATTCGGGAAAAAAGTTAATACTGTCATGGAGCGTTTTAAATTTTACTCAAGAGCTCAAAAAGATAACGAATCTATTGAGAATTATATTTCTGCTTTGCGTGCTTTAGCTGGACCCTGTGCTTTCGACACTATCAACTATGAACAAGTTCTTCGGGATCAAATTATGATGAAAACTAAAAGCAAGAAAATACAAGAAAGATTGTGGTTAGGAACTGAAACTTCTCTTAAAGCTGTAGTAAACATAGCAAAAGGTATCGAACAATCAGAAAAGTTTGTGACTGAAATAAGAGGTCAAAGTCTCTCAGTCAAAATACAAGAGTCTACACCTGAAGTTTCAGTTGTCAAGAGTCAACCATTCCAGAAGAGAACTGTTTTTCCTACTTACAAAAAAGATAGTTTTACGAAAGAGAATAGATTTAATAATAGATGTACATTTATAATATGTTATAGATGTGGAAGTTTTGAACATGTGGGGAATTTTAAAAGTTGTCCTGCTTTGAATAAGATTTGTGTTAAATGTAAAAAGTCTGGACATTTTGGAAAAATGTGTCGTTCGCCCCAAAAAGTAAATTGTATTTCTCTTGATAACGAAGAGTTAGTTGAAGAATTTAGTGAATTCAACTGCATCTCATGTATTTCTTCTGATAACTGCAAACGTTTTCCTTCAAGTATTTTTAACATTGATGGCAAGGAGATTTCCATGTTAGTGGACTCTTGTGCCTGGTATTCTATTATTGGCAAGGATGTTTTTGAAGATTTATGGCCTAATAGGGAGTTTTTAAGCCCTGATGTCAAACCTGGTAGTTATACAGGACACAAAATTGAACTTACTGGTTTCTTTTGGGCCAAAGTAAGTTTCAAAGACAGGTCTACTAATGCTAAAATTTACATTGCTCATAAAGGAGAGTCTATTTTGGGTCGGCCTCACCAAAAAGAGATGGGAATCAAACTAGATCCCAATGCTTCACCTCCAGTATACATTGATCCCAATGCTTCATCTCCAGTATACATTGATCCCAATGCTTCGCTACCAGTATGTGTTGTAACTTCAAGTAATAGCGAATTTGTTGATAATATTAAGAATATTTTTCCGAATGTATTTGAGGAAAAATTAGGTGAGCATGCCCAATTCAAACACAAAATTATTCTTAAAGACAATGCAGTACCTGTTAGGCATAGAGTTAGAAATGTACCCCTAGCCTATCGCGATAAATTAAAAGATATTCTCAGTAATTTAGTTAAATCTAACATCATTGAACCCATCGAATCATCTCCTTGGGTTTCCCCCATTGTTCTTTCTCTTAAAGCTGATGGCGAACTCCGCTTATGTGTGGACCTTCGCAGCTTAAATAAAGAAATCTGGACTGACATGCATCCTTTACCAAAAATTAATGAACTGATCTCCACTCTTTCGGGCGCTTGTGTGTTTTCAACGTTAGATCTTGCTAGCGCATATCATCAGGTTGTACTGCAAGAGGAATCCAGGAATTTGACAACTTTTGTTACACCTAAGGGTATGTTTCGCTATTTACGTATGCCATTTGGTCTTGCGAGTGCTGCATCTGTCTTTCAACGCTTAATGAAAGAAATGTTGGAAGGTTGTAAGGGGGCCATTGCATTCGAAGACGATATTCTAGTCTTTGGCAGTGATGAATTACAACATGATGAGAATTTGAAAGTTATTCTACGAAACATACAATTAAGAGGGTTAACACTTAAGTTCTCTAAGTGTAAATTCAGACAACAGAAAGTTGAGTATTTAGGACATGAGATTTCCAAAGAAGGTATTAAACCAAAGTTCGATCATATTGCCAGTATTTCCAAAGCTCCTGCTCCAATCAATAAGGATCAATTGTTTTCCTTCCTAGGTTTATCTGAATATTTTAGCAAATTTGTTAAAAACTATGCTTCTAAAGTGTCTTCTCTTTGAGTATTACTCAAGAAAAATGCTAAATTTTTGTGGGGTAATGAACAGCAACTGCAATTTGATGAGTTAAAAAAGGAAATTTGTTCCGCTCCTTTTTTAAAACCATTTGTTGTAGGTAAAGAATGTATTGTTTCAGTTGATGCAAGTAACACTGGGTTAGGAGCAGTTCTTCTGCAAAAAGGTGTTGGTGAAGAATGCATTGTTTCTTACGCTTCAAAAACGTTGAAAGATGCTGAGTCTAATTATTCAACGATTGAGAAAGAATTGTTGGCATGTACTTGGGCGGCTCAGCATTTTCGACAGTTTTTGTGGGGTACTAAATTTGTGCTCAGAACCGACCACAAACCTCTTGTGAATATGCTGGCTGCAGGCGGTGGAAGGATTTTAACAGCTCGTTTGGCCAGGTTAGCAGCCAAATTACAAGAGTATCAATGTACTGTGGAGTATATTCCTGGTAGACTCAATGTGCATGCTGATTGCATGTCTAGGTTGGCCTTGCCTCATCAGGATGATGAACATTCTGAAGAATGTGATGTAGCTTACACCATGAAAGACATAAATGTGAATGTTTTGGAAGTGATTTCAGAGGATATTTGGGTGAAAGCTTTGTCAGAAGATGACACCCTTTGTCTTGTTGATACTTATCTGAGGTGTGGATGGCCTGAAGAAAGGAAGCTATCGGGTGATTTGAGTTCTTTTTTCAAAGTCAAGGATGAACTTATGTGTTCTCACAATATTATCCCCAGAGGTGACAAAATTATTCCTCCTTTTTCTGTCAGGGAAAATTTAATTAGGATTGCTCATGAAGGTCATATGGGTATGTCAACCACAAAGAGGCGGTTACGGGAATACTTTTGGTGGCCTTCAATGGATGCTGTTGTTGATAGATGGGTCAGGAATTGTCCTCCTTGTTCCAATAGTGATAAGACTGTGAAACCTTTATCCACTTTGGTTACTCCCATTGAGTATTCAGAGGGTCCCTGGAGAAAATTAGGGATTGACATCATTGGTCCTTTAAATTTGTCTGGCTGTAGAGAGGTTTATGGCTTAGTCTTGATTGACTATTTTTCGAAATGGCCAGAGGTCAAAATTGTAGAAAGGATTACTTCTAGTCAAGTTATCGACTTTCTAAATAACATTTTCAGTCGTGAGGGTCTTCCTTCTGAGATTATCTCTGACAATGGCACGCAGTTTATCAGCAGTGAGATTGAGTTATTTTTTAGAGAGCATGGTATTATTCACAAGAGGGTTTCAAATTATAATCCGCAGGCCAATGGTCAAATTGAGCGCTTCAATAGAGTGGTTAAGGAATCCATTCAATTAGCAGTTAAGAATAATTTAGATTGGAAAAAAGCACTACGTGCTACTTTACTCACTTATCGGATCTCTCCCAATTCTGTAACTGGTTGTTCTCCTTTTGAATTATTAAGGGGTCGTAAAGCGGGTTCTAAATTGTTGCCCTGGTGGTTGAAACCTAATGAATCTACTGTGCCTGGTCCTGATATTAAGAAAGTGAGAGAACGTGTGAAGACTTATCAAGAGAAAATGGGTAAATGTTTGAATAAAAAAGTGTCTAGTTATAAGGTCAGAATTGGTGATTTAGTACGTGTAAAATTTTGAAGTTCACTTTCTAAAAGTTGGGCTAAGTGGTCTGATCCTGTTAGAGTGACTGAAGTGTTCAACAAAGCTGTACGTGTTGAAGGGGGGAAAATCTGGAACTTTAGACGTGTATCTATTGTAAGATCTGACAAGTCGTTGTTCAATTCTAAAAAATCCTCTTTTCAAGTGTATAATGCAGATGATGATCAGAATTTTTTGGATAACTTTTCTTCTTTGCAGGATTCTCAAAATGTTTTGCCTAATGATTCTGTTTGTGTTAATGAACCTATTGTTACCTTTTTTGATTCACCGGATGTTGTCAACAACACTGATGATGTTTCTGAAGTTTTGGATGATCATGGGGTTGTTGACAATGATCCTGTTGGTCAAATTGACTCTGTGCAAGGAGCTGCTGATTGTGTAATTAGGAGAAGTTCAGTTGTTTCGCATCTACCTGTAAAAATGAAAGATTATGTTTGTTCTTAGTTTTTTTTTTCTTTTTTCTCAATGGAGGGAGGTGTGTTGTATGCTACCTGTGTGCTTCTTAGCATACAGGTTCCTTAGAACTTAGAATGTTTTATCAAGGTTCCTTGTGGAGCTTCTGTGGGAATCAGTTGGTGCCTGACTATGCTGGTTGCTAGTCCCTGTGGTTGTTAAGCTGTTCCTCTATCTACAATAAATTTTGATCCTGGAACCAACTATCTTTGAGGACCTTGTTTCTTCACAACAGTATTTAAGGGGTTTGGTTTGCCAGGCTAGGCCGGAGGATCCCAGTACTGCTTTTGTTGTGTGGAAGTTCATGGGTTTGCACTCGGATTTGTCTCTATTTAGTTTGTAGCCTGAGGCGTGGGCGTACTCTTCTATTGTTTCCATTAGTGCAACTATTGAAGTTGTCGGCTCTTTGGTAGTTATCAGCACGTCATCTGCGTACGAAACAAACTAGGATAAGGAGGCTTGCCTGAACCTGAAACCCCCCTCCCCCCCACCCCCCTCTTTCACTTTTCGCTTTCTTCCTTTCCTATCTCTTTGCCTCCTCACTACAAGGGGAGCACAAACGTAACTCTCAACAAAGCCTATCTAAAGTAAGCCTAATGTAACCACAAAGGCGCCAATCACAACGTCAGTACCCTTGCAATACTTTATTTTTGTACTGTATAAAAAAAATTCTTAATAAAATCTTTGGAATAAAAAAAAAAAGAAACGTAGGAGGAATTATAAAACCACTCAGCAAGGCAGAAAGCTGCTATTAAGGAGAAAGCCTAGGGACGCTCTGCAAGAAGTGAACAGCTGGTCAGATAACTCTGCCTTCTGCAAAATCACCAATGCACCTTATTTCAGTGAGAGCCCCTCCTTGGACGCAGTAATCCCGGCAGAAGAATAGGTCAAAAACGTTTCTTTGATTTGCACACTGGGGAAGACGAGGAGGGAGGAAAGGGTGCGGGTCTCCACAGCAAGGAAGAGGGTCTATTAGGGAGCCCTATTGACTTTAGTTTAAGTGAGGTGACCTGTGCCCTTAGGCAGAAAAAGAAAACCCCACGCCCGGATGTCTCCCCTTAGACATCTTTACTGAAAATATAGAATTTGGGTCCCTACTGGTTACTAAAGTATCAAAAGCTGTCACGAAGTCTGGCACTTCACCCACTTTGAGTCAGTCAGTAATTGTGCCGATTTTTAAATAGGGGAACAAATCTAACCACAGTTGCTATAGACCCATTTCTTTGCCAGGCCGGATGCAACTCTTAAGGATGTGGGAAAGGGAGTCCGGGTAGGCTGGAAGGATGGGTAGAAAAAAATAATATAATCAGCGAAGCGCAGTGTGGCTTTCAGTAGGAACTAAGCACCATTGAACAGTGTTTACATTTACAGCTTCTTGTGAGTAAATGCATAGTAGTTAAAAAGGGATCCTTGTATATGGTCTTTTTCGATTTGTAATCTACTTTTGACTATGTTAACCCTTTTACTCTTTGGGGACTTTTGACTGACTTGGTTGTTGATAAGACATAAGTCCATTTTCCTTGCCAGTTGTATGCAGAAACCAAGGCCAGGCTGCGATATGACAGACATGGTGAATATACAGAACTGTTTAATGTTCGAAGAGGAATGAGGCAGGGTTGTATTTTAGCACCTTTCTTTTTTACCCTTTATATTAATAATATAGAAGGATTTCTGGTGGGTAGAGCACGTGACATGCCACAAGTGTGGTCTCGCCCATTACCTACCCTGCTCTATGCAGAGGATTCGGTCTTGATGACATGCTCTGGCAATGCCCTACAGGGCTAAATTGACAATCTGGGCTTGAAGGTCAATTGCAGGAAGCCTTATGCTATGATAGCTGGCCCGGGAAAGAAGATTTTCTTAATCGTAATAACATTTCAACTACGGATACTTTTTCATATTTAGAACTGCATTTTAGCTCAAAAAATACTTGGAAACCTTTGTTGGATACCAGAAGGTATTCTTTTGTAAAAGCTGTCACAGTTTTGTTTAGTTTTATCTCTATGGTAGGCACTAAGCCATTTAGAGACATTATTATTATTTATAATAGTAAATGTATGTCTGGAGCATCTTACGGTGCTCAGCTCGTCATGAGCATGGGAGCAGTTAATCCTGTCAGCTTCCAACTTTTACCAAATGCGAAGTTACTTGGATTCTCTTTAGACACCATCATCGCCCTCAAGGAGCACATTGCTAAAAAACATAAAAGACAGCCTGGTACCAGCTCACTCTTCTAAAGAAAATACAACTGTTATTCCAGAATGTGACTTCAGAACTACTATTAAAGCCCTCGTAGTCCTGCATGTGGATTATAGTAACGCCCTGTTTCATGGCCTCCCACACTGCACAATGGCACAGCGTAAGTGCATTCTACATGCTGCAGCACCCCTCATCCAGAGCTGGAAGAACTATTATCACATCACCCATTACCAACCAGCACCATCTTCAAAACTAGCAGCATCGTTTGCAAAGCCATTAAAACCAGCATGCGCTTATTTTGCAGATAAGTCCGCCATCTCTGGGTGATCTCCTCACACCTGCAGCCACCATCAAACTGGGAAAAAAATAATCGGGCCTTTTCCATCTAAGCATCCAGGATCTGGAACAACGTTCCTTTATCCACAGGTGCTGCAATGCTGCTCTAATTTAGGAAAGAGTTGAGGACACACTTATTTTTGAAGAACACTACATCACAATGCAGTAGCAATCCATTTATCATCGGCTTCTACTATCGCTCATACTAGTCTGTGCTTGTCTTCGACCTTGTATAGCGCTCTGCTGCCTTTTCAGTTGGGTTCACGCTATACGTAAGTCTATTTGTCCACATCTGCTCACAAACCATGCCCCACCTTTGACCTCAGCAACCCACCCATCAAGCATCCAATAATCAGTACATGACAATGTGCACACAAGCGAGCCCTTCCAGAATCGGTTCAAGCACTTCACATTCACAACAAGCATTTACAATGCAATGGTTTTGCCTTTGTTAAAGTTAGAGCTATTGGCATTGCTCTTGACACTCTGAAGCTCCACTCTGCACTCTGAAGCTCCACTCTGAAGCTCCACTCTGAAGCTCCACTCTGAAGCTCCACTCTGAAGCTCCACTCTGCACTCTGAAGCTCCACTCTGAATCTGCACTCTGAAGCTCCACTCTGAATCTGCACTCTGAAGCTCCACTCTGCACTCTGAAGCTCCACTCTGAATCTGCACTCTGAAGCTCCACTCTGAATCTGCACTCTGAAGCTCCACTCTGAATCTGCACTCTGAAGCTCCACTCTGCACTCTGAATCTGCACTCTGAAGCTCCACTCTGCACTCTGAATCTGCACTCTGCAGCTCCACTCTGAATCTGCAGCTCGATGGTTTCAGAGGCTTCCAAGAGCTTCCAGTGCTGCTGTAGAGTCTCAAGCAATCTTTCACTGAAGCCAAACAGTCCTGTTAAAAACACGGAAGTACCTGTACTGTTTCCTAAAATACATTGAAGTGTGGCTAAGAAAATGCCTGTAAAGTCTCGTGAAAAGTTGAGCCGACTTGATGAGTAGCACCAGTGGTACCCATTAAAATGATGCCACGCCCACTAAAAAGTGCCAGCGTAGGCCTCTTTAAATGTGCAGCTGTGCCAGCAGGGTTCCATCAAGACCTGGCAGTTCGACGGAGATACAACGCCAAAATACCTATAGGGGTGACAGTCTGGCGCTTTACGAATGCTGTTTAATTGATTGATTGATTGATCAAAGGCACGGGTGGGTATACATGAAGCCGAAGACAGGTCTCCAAAAGGGCGACCATGCACATTCCACAAGCTCTCTACTTTCTACTATTCAAACCGGTTCTTTCCAGTTTTCTAGAGCCTGGAAAGAGAACCTGACATGAAGGGACTAGATAATTGTTGGTGGGTGGAGTGTCGGGCATGAGGAGTATCGGGTGGAGAGTGGTTCTGAAACATGACACTGCTAGCCCTTTAACTCAACTATTCCTGCAACAGGTAAGGTGAAAAGCTTCAAACCTGCAGCTGGTAAGTGGGGTGGGGGGAGGGGTAAAAGGAGCAGGTGTGCAAAGAAAAGAGTCATAAAACCGTGGTATGATATGGATCATTATGAAATAAAAAAAAAGAGTGGGCGGAGAGGGATACAGGTGCCCCAGTGACATTTACTGCTGAGGCGAGGTGTGTCTGCGGTGAGTGCTCTTCTCTGCGCGCCCCACGCACCCTCAGGTCCACCGGTACAGACAGGTGCTGTCTTCAAGCGCTGCCCCTCTCACTGCACCCCAACCCACGGCACCTGCAGTTACAGGCGGGGGGGGGGGGTTCCAACGTCCTCCTCTGCCTCAGACACCCACAGAGTGATATGCAGGGCTGCCTATGACTTCCAACAGTACAGGGAAGTTGGGTTCATGGGGTTTTCTCCGAGTCTGTCCCACGCCCCCCACTCCTAATACCTACAGGTACAGGCATGCGAGGTCGGCAAATATCCCTCTTCAGGTGTATCCCCGCTTACCCGGATGCCTGCCGACTGCAACTACTGCCACCAGGTGTGTTTCGCAGCTACACCCCCTCCAACACCCCCCCCCCCCACCCTACACACACACCGACATACACACACACTTCCTGGGCTCTACAGCCCTCTGTGACAGCTATCACTACAGGCAAGTGCTGCATGGGGGGGTTCCTTGTGTCTTCTGACCTCTTACTGTTCTACCCATAATTGAACTAAGTAGTAGTTGATGTAAGTAATAGGAAGTACCTTCAATCACCCCATCCCCCAAGTTTCCAGCATGCTCTGACAACGACCATACCATGCGAACGCGGTCTGCGGATGAATCACGCTCTTGCCGCAGGCCCTGGGGCCGGAGACTCTCAGAGGTTCCCACGGTCGCCCATTCATCCCATTCAGATGGTACAATAGAAGCGTGTCACACAGAGGCCTCCGGCTCCAGGGAATCTGACCCTCCCATGGGTTAATCTGCAGCCGCCATCTGGGGAGCAGCCTGTGGCAGCGGCGAGGCCTCAGTGCGCCGGACCTGTCAGGACCCGAGAACGGGGCAGGTTATTACTACCGGAGGGAGTGGCACCGGGGCTATATCATGTCAGACTGGGCTGTAGACAACCTCGGAAACACCCGGGGGTCCAATATATTAAAAACGGGAATTTGAAAAGCACAATTCCGTGCTTACGTCTTCAGATACTTCGGCAAAGCGACGCCGGGTGCCGAGGGCCTCTTACACCCAAAGTAGAAATGGAGATTTTACACAACCAGGGGGCTTATTTACAAGCCTCTTGCGCCACTTTTGCGTCATTTTAAACGTGGGAAAAGTGACGTGCGGGTGGCGCAAGGGGCTTGTAAATAAGCACCAAGGTGTTTACACATTCGGATGGGGTGCACGTGAGACTTTGTAGCAAAATAACCAAGGCACGTGGAGATGGGAACCCAGTCCGAAGAGCAACAAAATATTTCCCTATTTATTTTTATTAACATTTATACAGCGCCCACTACTCCGAGGGGAATCTTGGCGCAGCTCCCACCCGCTCCACGTGTGTGCTTCTTAACAACTCTCCCCTTCCCGCTCCCGCAGCTGTCACCTGCAGCAAGAGGCAGGTGGGGGTGGCGGGCAGAGGTTGACCCTCTCTAGACTCCAAGCCCCCGCGCCCTCTCCTCCCGCCCCCTCACATGGATCCTAGACCCGTGGTCTGCTGGAGGGGCTGTGATTCTGAAGCTGGGCCCTGAGACTCCTGGAGGTTCCCACACTGGCGCCCATTCATCCCATTCACAGGGTACAATAGAAGCGTGTCACACCGAGGCCTCCGGCTCCAGGGAATCTGACCCTCCCACCCCCACCGGGAAATCTGTAAATCAACCCCTGTGGCACCATCTGGGGAGCAGCCTCCGACAGCAGCGAGATTCAATGGGCAGCCGCTCCCGGGTCTCCGTACTCTGTACTCACACTTACATTTCACTCAAGGCCTTCGTTTTACTGGTTTTCTACAACAATATCGAGTTTTAATAATGAACCTTAAAGCGCTGCATTGATCTGAGTGAATCGATTTCACTGTTCTCGAGAAGCGCTGCCTCTGACATCGACTGGTTTAGAGGAGACCCAAACATATACAAGTTAAAAAGAAAGGGAAATGTGTGAACGAAACCAAGATGTTTCGCCTAAAACTCTACCTCGCAAAGGGCTGGCAAATGAAGCTCCCCTTGAACAGGCCTTCCGAACTCCTGCAATGCGCTGGTATCGTATACTGCTATCAGGAAAGGCCAGACTGACACACAGTCATTTTCTCGATGGGCTCTTCGGCATTCTTCCCCCGGGCTGCCGGGGGCGGGCACTTCCGGCCGGCCGCGCTAGGATTGGCCGGCCGGCCAGTCACGGGGCGGGAAACGGGGGAGGAGAGACGCAGAAGTGCCGGCAATGCCGGAACAGATTCGGGGGCGTTCCCGGCTTTCGCCTGACGTCGCGTGACGTCGGCAAAAGCCAAAGAATCTCGGGAACGCCCCCGTGTCTGGTCCGGCATTGACGGACAGGCCCCTCGTCCAATGGCAAGGCTCCATTTACGGAGCCAGCCAATGAATGACGAGGGCCGAGCCAAAGCACACTACAGTTCTCATCAGGTTTTCGCCTGCGCCGAAAAAGATGCGCAGAGCGCATCTTTTTGGCGAGGCAAAACCTAAAAAATGACCTCTTTACATTCGTTCTCCGTCTCAAAACTTTCTTTAAAAACAGGTTTCCAGTGAGACTGACATTTTCCTTGTTCCTTAACATAGCCGATTGTGTTTAATTTCCCACTGAACTTCACGCCAGACATCTAACCATTCTCTAAATATGCGCTCAGCACGGAGGACAAATAGAGTTCAGACAAGCTGATGGCTCCCCCATGCGTGCACACTAGGCGAATACATCATGCGATGCATATCTAATCAGTAATGTGTTACAAGGACGACCACTTAAAGAAACGGGGCAATGAGTATCGCTTTGCAGAATTTGGGGTGCGGATTGGGGGTACAACGAAGATTTTCAGATTTTAAAGCATTTATGATATTGACAGTAATGCTGACTAATGTCACTTTATTTGCCCTTATCTGGTGGCTCGCTCTTATATGGGTCCAAGCTTCTCTGATGGCACGCTCTTATTTGGGTCCAAGTTCAATCTTCTGGCATGGCACGCTCTTATCTGGGTCCAAGCTTGTCTGACGGCACGCTCTTATCTGGGGACAACCTTCTGTGCTGGCAGGCTCTTATCTGGGTTCAAGCTTCTCTGATGGCACGCTCGTATCTGGGTCCAAGCTTCTCTGATGGCGTGCTCTTATCTGGGTCCAAGCTTCTCTGGTGGCACACTCTTATCAGGTTTCAAGCTTCTCTGATGGCACGCTCTTATCTGGGTCCAAGCTTCGCTGATGGCACGCTCTTATCTGGGTTCAAGCTTCTCTGATGGCACGCTCTTATCTGGGTCCAAGCTTCTCTGATGGCGTGCTCTTATCTGGGTCCAAGCTTCTCTGATGGCACACTCTTATCAGGTTTCAAGCTTCTCTGATGGCACGCTCTTATCTGGGTCCAAGCTTCGCTGATGAGTCCAAGCTTCTCTGATGGCACGCTCTTATCTGGGTCCAAGCTTCTCTGATGGCACACTCTTAACTGGGTCCAAGCTTCTCTGATGGCACGCTCTTATCTGGGTACAACCTTCTCTGATGAAACGCTCTTATCTGGGTCGAAGCTTCTCTGATGGCATTTCTGCTGCCCATCTGAATTTTGAAGAAACAGTATTGCGTTGCTCTTGCGCACAATACAGCTCCTCCTGCTCCAGACATTTTTGGTTGACCTTAGCAGTGGAGAAGAGCTCAACCTATCAAGTTGAAAGTTATTTGGGGTTTCTTCGGTACAAATTTGCCTAGGATGAGGTCATTCTGAATAATATGCCAGTGTTTCGGAATGACCCCATCCTGGGCAAACTTGTACAGAAGAAACCCCAAATAACTTTTAGGAAGGCCCGTTCACTTAGACAAGCACTAGTAAGCAACATGTTACCAGTTATAATGGGAACTAAGTGGGTGGCACATGGCTCACTAGAAAGGACAGGTTTAACAAATGTGCTAAATTTAAGGCCTGTACCTTTGGTAGAAACACAACAAGTTTCCCTTTGGGTTTCGGTAAAACGAGTAAAAAATAAAAGGGCAATTTTCATGTAAAACAGAATTTGCTGTCTACGTTCTTCAGTGCCCTTGTGGTCTGAAGTACGTAGGCAGCACAATCGTTCCAGTTCATAAACAAGTGTTGCAGCACTTGCATGCCATCAAAAATGGTGACAAGACTTACAGTGCTTAATTTGTGCCGGTGCTTTCCGGTGCTTAGCACCGGCACCTTTTTATCGGAGCCGGGTCTACACTGCCACTGCCAACTTTCATCAACATGACGACTGCAGTGCAGTCTGCACGTCTGATGTGTCAAAGAGTACATTAAATATAGATGCCTTACTGCGGTGTTGTTCACTTCACTCTCTTACAGTCTCATGAGTCCCAAGGTAAAGAAGTGTGTTGCTGGGCAGTGCTTAGAGAGCGAGCCCGATAATAATGCCATGATCTCCATGATGCGTTTACAAATCAATTTGCTTTCATTGTTGTTAGTGGGCGGGCCTAAGATTGGGCTTTATTGGGCTCTACTATAGCCGGGTAGAGGGCTGGGACAGCGTGCCGTGCGTAACTTTTTTTCATTCCATGGGGCGTTGACCAAATCCCAGCACACACGCACTTCACGAGTAACCAGCACAGCAGTTAGCACAATGTGGAGGCGGGCATTTTACAACCTGCAGCAGGCCTCTTAAAGTGCCACCCGCAGTGAGTAATAAAAAAACAATGCCGTTCACCTGAACCGAATCAGAGCCTCAGCAGACCCAGCAATCATGCCACCAGCTCGGGCGGGGCACTGTGTGCAGTGCAAATGCTCCAAGGCTGCCGGAAGGGCAGGACCTTGCCCGTGCTTAATTTATTATAACCCCTGTCTACTCTAAAGTGGCTGACGTATTTACTTTTACTTGCACTGCGCTCAAGAAATCAAATCCATGAAATTCTTAAGTGGGATAAATATTATAAATGTGTGTGAATCTTTCTGTAAATGTAAATGATCCTGCTGTGATTTGCACGGTGTGGGAAGTGCCACCAGCAGTAACACTCGGGCCCGTGCAGCCTTCCTGTCCATAGACGGCAGTTCCTGGTGGTTCAGGAGCCCCTTGTAGCATCGTGCTACAAAGAAATACAGACACTGCTTACTGTTTAACTGGAGCTTTATTGTACACTTCCAGTGTCTTCCCTGTCCCTACTCTAACTGACCCTCATCCTGTCCTGACCCCTCCTCTTCCCCTCAGTCCACCTAGCTCCGCCCACCCCAGCTACTAAACTGTAAACTGTGTTACATCTCCCCTTTCTTAATAAAGCAAACAGACAAACTAACTTCAGTCCATCTCTACGATGAGTCTCTTTGGTGGCTGAATGTCACGACGGGGTCGCAACAACATGGTCCCGGTAGACGCACTTGGCGAGGGCCCATTCTGCTGGCCTGTGTTTTCCGGGTGACCATGGTCAGATTCTACAAGTGCAGGAGTGCTGGTTGCGCTTGTCACCGGCTCCTCCATGTCTTGAGGACATCTCTTGAAGTGAGAAACATTTCTGGTAATTCGACGGTGTTCAGATTCCGCAGTCAGCATGGTGCCTTTTTGTTTGGTAACCAGTAGTGGCTCATCACGGAAACGACAATCAGTCTTTTTCTGTTGCTCCTGTTTGACGAGGACATGATCTCCCTCATGCAGGGATGACGACCTTGCTCTCCTTTTGGCGTCGGCGTATGTCTTCATTTTGTCTTTGTTGTGTCTATCGATCACAGCCATTTCGTGGTGAGTGTGACTTGGCAATGCCTCTTGCAGGGCTCCTTCCCATGTCGGGATGCGATTTCTCATTGTCCGCCCTAGCATGAGGGTTGCAGGGCATTGCCCGGTAGTTGAGTGGGGAGTCGTCCTGTAAGCCCTGAGAACTTCATTCAGGGCAGCCTGCAGCTCCTTCTTCTCAGCTGTTGCTTGCTGGAATGTCCTTTTGATAGTAGCCATGAACCTTTTAACGGTGCCATTGGCTTGTGGCCAGAGTGTTGTAACTTTTCGGTGCTTGAAGTCCATGTGCTTTGCAAATGCACTAAATTCGTGTCCATTAAATGGGGACCTATTCTCCGTTTTAACCTCTCTGGGAACACCCCAGGTTGCAAACACCTCATCAAGCACCTTGAGTGTGCAGGAGGCGCTGGTGGACGGTACTATTTGGGCGATAGGAAATCTGGAGTACTCGTCGATTATAGCAACCACATACTTCCCAAATTGAAGTGGTCCATACAAGTCCATGGCAACTTCTTGCCACACTCCGCTGGGCAGGGCGGTCATTTGCAGTGGTGCCGGAGGATTGCTTTTGCTGGTCAGCTGACAGAGATGACAGTCTTTCAACGTATCTTCTACCATTTGGTCAAGAGAAGGAAACCAAACACGTTCTCTTAATGAGCGCTTAGTGGATACTACTCCTCTGTGGCCTTCATGGGCCAGATTGACAACTCCCTGCCTTAATTGACTTGGAATGACGAGTCTATGATCTCGTAGAATGATTCCGTCAGTGGTGACTGACAGTTCATCGCAGACGTGCCGGAATGCTTGTATCTCTTTCCGGATTGTGGGGTTGGTGTCCTCTTCCTGCGGGTTATATCTCCTTCTGTTAGTTTGGATCCTGTGGAGTACCATTTGCAGGATGGTGTCTTGGGCTGTTACTTCCCGAACAACATCCATGGGAATGGCAGGTGGCAATGCCTGGTCAGCCACGAAGTGGATGTATTCTTCAGCGATCGATGGTTTGGATTCTGAAGACGGTTGAGAGTGGCGGGACATGTAGTCAGCCGGGTTCTCCGCCTTCCCCGGTTTGTGAACAATTGTGAAAGTGTACTCCTGAAGCCTGAGACCCCATCTCTCAATTCTCGGAGGCATCTTGGATTTCGGATTGCCATAAATGGTAACTAGCGCCTAATGATCCGTGATCAGGGTAAAATGTTTGCCATAAATAAAAACATGAAAGTGTTTGCACGCCCACACCACAGCAAGACTCTCCTTCTCCGGCTATGAGTACTTCTTCTCAGGATCGGAGAGGCTGTGGCTGGCATAGGCAACAATCCGCCTTTGGTCAGAGTTGTGATCATATTGAGCAAAGATGGCCCCTAAGCCAACGGGGCTGGCGTCGACTGTGATCTCAGTCTTCTGCTGGGGGTTGAAGTATGAGAGGCTGTCAGCTGATTCCACAGCACGCTTGATGTCCTTGAATGCTCGCTCGCACTCAGGGGTCCAGTCGAATGGTTGACCTTGTTTGGTGAGGGCCCGAAGGGGGTGACTGATGGTCGCATAGTCACGGATGTAGCGGGCACAGTAGCTGGCCATCCCCAAGAAGGATCTTAAGTCATTGACATCTTGCAGGCTCTTGGTGTTGTTCAGAGTTGCAATTTTGTCTGGATCTGGCTTCATGCCCTCATCTGAGAAGATGTGGCCAAAGAATTTCAGAGTAGCTTGGTGAAATTCACATTTCTCCTTGTTCAACGTCAGGTTTGCCTCCAACAGGGCATGACAGACACGGTCAAGAGCGATGTCGTGCTCGCGAACATCAGAGCCATAGACTAGGATGTCGTCACTATAGTTTAAGGTGTTGGGGATATGTTGAATAATTTGTCTGATCGCCTCCTGAAAGATCTCAGCGGCAGAAGAGACACCCAAACTCAGCCGTTTGTACCTGTAAAGTCCCAGGTGAGTAGCAAACGTGGTGATATAGCGAGAGTTGACGTCTAACTCAAGTCGGTGATAGCCCTTGTTCAAGTCCAACTTTGAGAACACTTTAGAGACTTTCAGCGCAGCAATCATGTCGCTTAGATGCGGTCCAGGGTGACACTCCCTTTCAATTGCAGTATTCGGCAAGCGCATGTCAACGCATAGTCTTACTTTGTTGGGAGTTCCTTTTTTGGGTACAATGACCACCGGAGACACCCAGGGAGTCGGGCCATCTGTCCGCTCTATGATGTCCGCGGACAACAGTTCCTACAGTTCGTCTTCAACGGCACTTTGCAGATGGAATGGAACACGTCGAGGGTGCTGCGCAACAGGTTTGATCCGTTCGTTGATGTGCAGATGGATCTGACACCCTTTTAGCTTGCCCAGGCCTTGGAACAGCTTGGGAAATTTGCTGATGCAGTCTGGATTATCACTGACTTTGAACAGGATTTCCACTAGACGCAAACGCTCTGCAGTGGGGAGACTGAGTAGGCAGTCCGCTTCAGGGCCCTTGATGACGTGTATTACTGCCGGTATGGAAATGTTGTCATGTGTGAGTGTCTTGTGGAATTTACCCAGACAGGGAAGCGGTTTTTTGGACATTCATGTGAAGACACGGAGTGGTGCAAAAGTTAATGGAGGCTTCGAATTCATTTTCTCGTGTTCTGTAACTGGAATGTAGTTCAGGGAAGCCCCGCTGTCCATTACAAATTTGGTGTCATGATTCCCCACTTTGATGTGAAGGCGTGGATATCTTTTGAGTTGATCGGGATCGGCAATCATGTTTACATACTCCACGGTGTAGGCCAAATCCCTGGAGGATGATGATCTTGACTCTCGAGATGGAGATCTGCGTTCCCATCGGGACCTACGCGACTCTCGGCTGGAACGCGATGAGCTTGGGGATCGCACGGGCTCTCCTTGGACGGCCCTGATGTGATGCTTCCTTGTGTTCGAGCGAGGCAATCTCGCTGCTCCACTTCGCTTTTCTTTGTGGTAGTCCCCACACATGGCCTCGAAGTGGTTCGATCGCCCACATTTCCTGCAGCGCTGGCCCATGGCTGGACAGGAGTCTATATGAGGGTAATCATATCCACATCTGTAACATCGTCGAGTCCTTTCTGGCTTCCGGTCCCTTCGCCCTGGTTCTTTTCTTCTATATTCCGGGCGTCGTTGGTGCGATGATTGTCTTGGCCTCCATTGCTTCTCTTGTGAATACTTTCGTCCGCTCCAGCGTTGTTCTTGAACGCGGTGTGCTTGCTCATGACTCACACTGTGTCCCGTTTCAATGGTGGCGTCGTGTTCTTCTGCTTGGTCGTACAGGCGAGTCATCTCCTCAATCTCTTCTAGCTCATGGGGTTTTCTTAGCAGCCGCCTTCTGAGCGTTTCTGAGTGACAGCCAGTTATGATCTGCGATTTGATGGCAGCATCGGGCGAGAAGGTTTCAAACTCGCAATGCCTCGACAGCCGTCGTAGTCGGGTGATGAATGCACTCATCGCTTCCTCTTTCCCCCGTGCCTGATGGAACGTGTGGCGTTCATAGTCCACGTTTCGTTTATGAAGAAACTTCTTATTTAACGCCTCACGTACCTTGTCATACGTATCAGCATCCGTAGGAGGGATGTCTTTGATCAATTTGCTTATTTCTCGGCCTGCTAGGTTGCGCAGGGCAATTAGCTTTTCCTTATCTGCTGTTACTTTAGACCCCTCGATGTAGTCTTCGAAGTCTTCTAGCCATTCTTGCCACTTGGGGCCCATGCTCCCACCTGTGGTCACGGTCAGGGGTTCTGGCGCTCGCAGGTGTGTTCCTCCCTTGACCTCATTCTGCGGTGGTGAATTGGCTGGGGTCGTCATGGTGTCGCTGTGTCCTTATTTATCTTCACCAATGCTTGTTGGTTTCAATTCGCCAATGCTTGTTTATTTGCTTTTATCAATGCTTGTTTGTTTTCAGTCGCCAATGTTTGTTTATTTGCCTTTGCCAGTGCTTGTTTCTTTCTATTGGCCAATGCTTGTTTGTTTGCTCTTATCAATGCTTGTTTCTGCCGGGTGCCTGACTTCAAAATGGCCGCTCTGCAACAATCAAGGGTCCTGTCCTGCAAAGCGCCTGACTTAACGATGGCCGGCGTCACTGCAGGCACACACAAGGCTTTCTCTCTAAGTTTATTCACCCCCAGTTCATGCAGGACTCACCGGCGGTCTCAGGGGCAGTCCACACCAGGATTCACTCTTCTTCGTCCACAGCGACCGTCAGGTGAGGTTGGGGTGGGCTCCCTGCTCACTTTCAAAGTTCCCGCTCTACCGCGCCGACAGCATGCTAAAACCCACGCATCGGGCGTGAGGTTTTCCGACCTCCGACGGCACCCGGGCTCCAAATTCAGCGCGCTCGGCAGCGCTTGTCACCAGGCTCTTGGGGACAGCGTCCTCCACGTCGGGGGACCTTCTTCTCGCTCTGGGGTTGCTGGACAGGGTCGGAGTGGGCTCCCGACTCCTGTTTTCTCACGGGTGCCAAGTTGCACGCATCCCGCGGGACTCGCGCTTTCGGCGCGAAGGGCTTCTTCTTTTCGAGCGTTTCAGCGCTCGTGGTAGCGGCTCCCTCTGGGCTCCCACATTCACGGGAGGGGTAGGGTCACCTGCTGCTGACCTCTTCTTTCAACTAGCAGCATCACACGGCAGCGGATTCTTCTTTTCGCGCTGCAGAGGACAGGGCGCTCTGATGGGGTTCTGTAGGCTTCAGTCCTGCCTATCCCACCCTCGTCGCCAGTTGTAGCATCGTGCTACAAAGAAATACAGACACTGCTTACTGTTTAACTGGAGCTTTATTGTACACTTCCAGTGTCTTCCCTGTCCCTAATCTAACTGACCCTCATCCTGTCCTGACCCCTCCTCTTCCCCTCAGCCCACATAGCTCCGCCCACCCCAGCTGCTAGACTGTAAACTGTGTTACACCCCTGTTGTGTGTGCTTCTACGTACACAAAACACAACACATTTTGTTTATCAAACCGGGAAGCAATAATTCCAGCAACCATTCACAATTGCAACAACACAATAGGGTGACCAACTGGCATAGTTGCAAATTCAGGACAGTGAGTTTAAAAATTCAGGACAATGGGTCAAAATTCAGGACAAAAATTCAGGACGGGAGGTCAAAATTCAGGACAGAAATTTCAGACAAAAGGTACGTTTTCAGACACATCAGAGGAGGTCGTGCAATAGTGTATAAGTAAGTAAATAGACAATCAACATAAGTACACGTCAAAATAAGTTTATATTAAGTTGAGACAATTGTGCACCTCACCGTTTTGGTATGTGCACAGCTTTGAGCAATTGTGCAGGTCTTTTTGTGGTATTTCATATGATATTTTGTTAACAGTTTGGAGTTCCTTTGAAGTGTTGTCCCACCCACACTGCAGGGGAGGCAGAGGCCTTCAGCCTTCATTACACCCCTTCACCAAAGACCTAATCTGCACAGATTCCCTCACTATCCACCTCCCATGGTGCCCCTCATCTCTTTATAAACCTACCCTCCTGTATATGTCATTTATTTTACGGTGATGCTCAGCCCAATGTAGAGTGTTATGCGCTTTCGATCACACACTTATTGTTCAGAGACAATGACTCATATAAGTATGTAAATCAATATATAGGAAATTGTTACTTAAGACAAGGAGGGCTACAAGGTACATGAGCCACATGGCAGCCATACTGGTAGGTATATACAGGGCCACTGGAAATATGTGGCAGGGAGGGCCAAATTATGCTGTAGGGTTGACTAAATTATTTGGCAAAAAAATGACCATATTCATTTATCATTTTTGCAAATTTTAACACTTTCTGGTCATAGGTTGCACCTCATTAGTACCCATATAACACCCAACTATAGTAATATGCAAAGGAAGGTGACCAGTCAAACTTTACATAGGGCCTTTGCAACACATCACTGCCTTTTTAGTTATTTTTTAATCATTTGAGGAAGAAACGTTTTAAATTAGAATCTTCAGCGTTATTCAGCTAATGATGGATTATGTGGTACATGTGGCAAGTCCATAATCATGCGGAAACTGTTGAAGCCACACAATCACATGATTCCAGAGAACCCTGAAATACAAACTGTGGGTAAAACACATAACATAGTAGTTGGGGTTGTCTTTACATTTATTATACAAATAAATACTTTGCTCTGAATGTTACACTTTGTGCTTTACAAGAGGCACATTATGCCTCTTTGCTTCTTTATGATGAGTCAAAACAGGGATTAGTGAAAAATCAGATCTCTCCAAGAGATACATTAATCACCAGAGTTAAATAGACATTGTTGTTATGGCCCAAAAATTGCAGGCGCGCAAAGCACTCGGAAGGCTTTGCCTTTCTTCCTGACGGATATTTCAAAATGTAGCTAGGTCCTCCAGCAAGGCTCCTCCACAAAAGCAGCATGCTGTGCCCTAGAACTATGCAGAGGATGGCACGCCACATGCTGTAACTACACAAGGGCCCCTTGGAAGGCAGAGGCCAGAAAACTAAAATACCCCCACTTTAATTTGGCACTAAATAAAGGAGCAAAATGAGCTGTCCCTGTCTTTCCTTTTGAAGTGTGTGAAAATTGTTCCCCTGATGAAAATTTTCAAAAATAATGCAAAAGTATGCTTTTTACAGCAGGAAAGAAAGTTGGCCAAAAACTGCATTTACCTATATTGACGTTTGTCTTTTATTCTGTCCATCTTTTCATTTTCTTTCCTCATGTCCTTTCCATCCACCTTTTTTTCTCTACTTTCATCTTTACATCTTCCATTTTTTTTTTCCATCTTTCTGTCTGTGCATCCTTTCCTTTTGTCTCACTCTCTCTATTCTTTAAATTCATATTTCATTTTCTTTTCATATTTCAATATTCCACATTAACATTCATTTTATGTTCCTTTTTTTCCATTTGATCATCCTCTTGTCCTTCCTTCCATTGTTAAATCTAAATGTTTCTCTTTCTTTCCAGCTTTCTTACATTATTTGTTTCTATTCTTCCTGCACTTTCTCACTCCATTTGTCTTGTGCTTCTTTTTGATTTAACAGGAACCAGATACCACACATTATAATTATTTCTCTTTCTGTCTCTGCTTTTGGCTACTTCTGCACCCTCTGCCCACCCCACCCCCCCACACACACAAAGCTGCATCACAGTGATCATTCCTGTTTTTATTTGTTTGTTATTCTGCCCTGTGCTGATCTGTGAGTCACAGATCAAAGTTAGGAAGGGCCATGGAACACTGATCTGACCCCCCTCCACCCACCTGCTTCTCCACACCTCTGGCTCATTGTCATTCTGTAGGTGATATTCAGCCACATCAGAATGACAATGGGCCTGGTCAAAGACTGAGCGCCGTCGGAGAGGGGCTGATGCAGCCTCAGAGAAGTGTGACCTGGCTCGGATTGTCCCAGGGGAACAACAGCTGGCTGCCATCCCAAAATTACGGACAAATGGCATCCGTGAAAGAAATGCTAACGGACAACGGGCAAGGGGGCCAAATAATGGGCAGTCCGTGAAATTTACGGACGGTTGGTCACCCTACAACACACTTTATTTTGCAATGGGGTTGCAGCCTTTGTAGTGGGGGTTATAAAAATGCCCACAATGCTGCCAAGAAGCGATGTCATATGTGACATCCTTAACGAGGCACAGGTTTTGGACAATTAATAGCAAGTTGCTTGGATGTTCAGGCACTACAACACCCAGAATGCAATATGCTGTCATGTGTCCTTTGAAAAACAATTGGATGCCGGTGACACGCAAGGGACAGATGCCACTTGTTAACTATGTCAAATTTAATTCGGCAATCACAGCCAACTAGTTGTGTGAGGCCAGCGTCAAGCTGGCTGTTGGAGCAAACAGGGTGTGCCTGAAGGGCTGACGGCCTGCATTCTCACAGATCAGTTGGAGGGCCGTTTTTTGCGGGCTTGTTTTATTGTCTGCTAGGCCCGTTTTTTTTTTTTAGGTCGAGTTTACTCGAACCTATTACTGTGAATCCCAAAAATTCCTAACAGGCGGATTTCAAACAGTTCACGAGAAAAGAATCACGTGACAAGCTCCTCATGCACGAGCTTGCCCGAGCCTTCCCCCTGCCAGCAGCATTTCTCCTGCACTCGGCCCACCCCCCTCCCTCTCCATATGGTGCGCTGTGCCTCAGGCCAGCATCTCTCCTCCCATAATTATTCATTCACTGCCGGGCGTCTCGTCACCCTTCCTCCCAGTCCCCACAAGCAGGCAGCAGCTTCAAAGGCTCTGCTCCCCAGGTGCTTGTTTTACCTTTATCTGTCCATGTCCACACAAACAACATCTTGTTGCTCAACATATAAGTGTTGCTTTATAAGTAGCGTACTTTCATAGATACACTTACGGCCACATTGGAGAACTTTAAAGATGTCTTTGCTGACGCCATAAGGAAAGCATGATGACATCAGTAAGGCAGGATTTGGAGGAAGTAATGAAATGTTGACAACTTTTTGGTGATTTTATTTATTCCTAAAGTTACATGCTAAACACATTGCTCAGGTAACGTATGTGCGCGCATGCGGGAGTGCGACCGCACGTGCGCGTGATTTAAGTGGTTTACAATATTAAACATGCTGAGCAACTTGGAAGTCTGAAGAACAGTGAAGGCTTTGGATCCAACGTCTGCCCAGCCCGGATCTCAACAACAGGGAAAAACAGAACTAGGTGGCTGGACAGGAAGATTTAGCAAAACAATTTTTTGACACGTAGTCAATATATACCACGTGAACACCGGGCAAGAATCCCAAAGCAAATTTATTTTCTTTTTTTAACTCAAGTTATTAAGGATTCAGGAGCACGGACACAAGCAAAACAACTGTTACGACAGTGGATTCATGGAAACAGTATCTACAAATATACAATTTTTACAAATTTACAACATTTACAAACATGAATCAAGCAACACAATTAGGCGAGACACACCAAAACAATACAAAATTCAGTGAACAATGTGAATTGTGATACTCTACAGTGCAAAAACTTTAGGGTTTAAAGCAAATATGTGACCAGTCCATCGGACTATGGGACCATGGGACAGGCGGAGATGATGGAATAAAAGAGCCTGCCTGTCAACCAGTCCTGTGGTTCAATGTTTATAACCGGGTTGCTCAACTAGGATCCAAAAGAATTGGTAAAGTTCTATCCTAGGGGCACCCTTGATGTTTGCCACAGGGTGGAAGTGTCGACGCGTTTCGAACCGGCTTGATTACAGGTTCTCTTCAGGACGGGGACTGGGGATCGTGATTCTGCACAAAGGCAAAGGGAAGGCCGTGTAGTCGGTAACTCTCAACAGGGCACAGTTTCTGTGCTGCACCCAGGGATTAGGTTGGGGGTGTGGTGCCCGCGATGCGGCGCACGGACAAGGTAGGCGACAGCTCACATGTTGCGGCGTCTGTATTAATGGCTGAAGTGACGTCCACGCCAGAGAGCGGTTAGTTGCTTCTGCTGGGACTTGGAAAGGATTCAATCCTGCGTTTCGGGAACAAGCGTAGACTAGCAATCAGAGCAACTTGGAAAGCAGAATTGCTAAAGCGCGAGACGGATCACTTAGCTTCGGGCCTCCATGGCACACTTGTATATGTGCGCATCAGTAATGCAGGCGATGCTCTTGCAGAGGCTTCCCTGACAAATAGCTCCAGGCAAGGCAATTTTTTTTAACAAGGATGAAACCTGAAAGCCGCCGCTTGGCTTACGCGTGCTACCAGCTCCCACCATCAGGCAGAAATGTATAGCAATTTAGAACGGAAGCCGTTTTAAGCATATCTCTGTCACAATCATTTAGTTCAGGGTGAAGGTACATAATAAGGTTAATGAGAAAAGAAATAACACAAATTTGTTTTCCACACTTGGTGTAGAACTAAATCATGGCAAGTGGGAAACAGATGTTCTGGACTCCTGCCGAGGAGCTGGTATGGGGGAGCTGTTGATTACCTATTAATGAGAGGTTTCTTCTGCAGTGCACTGGTGTAACACTACAGGCTGCATTCAGCGTGAAGCCTCCATGCATGTGAATCACTGGGCTGATCACATCCCCCCAGTGCCCCGCGGGCTGTCATGCACCAGTGCTCTCTTATCTGGCTATGTTAATGAGACTGGATTTTTCCCTGTAAGTAAATATGTACAGTATTTAATTAAACTCACACGCTGAGATTAGTTGTCTGTTTTGATTTGTATGCAGTTTCTGCTTCCAGCGAGAGCCTCTCGTCGGAGCTGACTCCAGGCCTTGGCATGCAGCAGAAACAAGTCAGGAGGCACTGACAGCAGTACCACAATGGCACCGACTTCAGTTAACACTGTGTGCATGCCTGCAGACTGAATGTATAATAGCTACATTAACAGTCATAACATTGGCGTTCTTGCTATTGCGTCTACAGCTCATGTCAAGTTAATGATATGGAAAGCAACTCATGTCGGATGTGGGTGTGCATGTTTGTCGTGCTTACAGAACTCAGTGATACCATCCCTTTCAAACTTCATTGCTCTCACTCTCCATCCGTTGACACACGCACTAACCAGGCAGCCCACCCCCTCCCTCTACCACATCAAAGGCAGCCCAGCCTCCTTCCCCCAGCGTGCGCTCTGCCTCAGGCCAGCATCTCTCCTCTAATAATTATTCACTGCAGGGCCTGCGTCTCATCACCCTTCCTCCCAGTCCCCACAAGCAGGCTTCTCCAGTGGCTGCATGCAAACCTGAGCCCCAACCTCTCTGACATCGCATCTCTCTTTCCATTTGTCTTCCCCAGCCTCTATCTTTCTTTCTGACTATTTTTTTTTCTTTCTAGTAGCAGCTCTGCCTTTCTCCTTCTCTCTTTGATGTATTAGGTTTGCACCTATCCGCAAATCTTTACTGCTTGTTTTTTTTTTCGTCTATCTTTTTTCTCTCTCTGTCGATTGGCCTCTGCCCGCCTGCGCCCCTGTGCCTTTCAGCCTCGTGGGGGGTATCTAAGCAGCTGTCAGTTTCCACTGCTTCCACTTCGCTGCAGCTATCAGTGTGTATTTGTCAGGCACTCGGTTCCTGTTGCTTTCTGTTTGTGGTCCACCGGTGACTGACGGTCACTCTCTGCCCTTGTGCTGATATGCCTGCCAGTATCTTCCTCAGTTTATTGGTGTCGGTCTTTAGTCTACTCCTTCTGTCCTGGCATTTAATTTCACTTCTGAGACATATTTTGGGTAAACAGGGCTCTGTGACACCCTCAGCCTCATACTTAAACTACCGCTGAATGTGCTCGCCTCTCAGCCTGGCCGCCATGTTAGCCCTCACTCTACCGCCCTCACTCTACCGCCCTCATTCTACTGCCCTCACTCTACCGCCCTCACTCTACCCCTCTACTGCCCTCACTCGACCGCCCTCTACCACCCTCACTCTACCACCCTCACTCTACCACCCTCACTCTACCGCCCTCACTCTACCGCCCTCACTTTACCACTCCACCGCCCTCATTCTACCACTGGACCGCCCTCACACTACAAATACCACTCAGTGCCACATAATTACACACCACATAATTACACTGCACTCAATGCAACGCACTCCAAATACCACTCAGTGCCACATAATTACAAGCCACATAAGTACACTGCACTCAATGCAACATACACTCCAAATACCACTCAGTGCCACATAATTACACAGCACTCAATGCAACATACACTCCAAATACCACTCAGTGCCACATAATTACACACCCCATAATTACACTGCACTCAATGCAATATACACTCCAAATACCACTCAGTGCCACATAATTTCATGCCACATAATTACACTGCACTCAATGCAACATACACTCCAAATACTACTCAGTGCCACATAATTACACACCACATAATTACACTGCACTCAATGCAACATACACTCCAAATACCACTCAGTGCCACATAATTACAAGCCACATAATTACACTGCACTCAATGCAACACACACTCCAAATACCACTCAGTGCCACATCATTTCCTGCCACATAATTATACTGCACTCAATTCAACATACACTCCAAATACGACTAGGTGCCACATGATTACACGCAACATAATTACACTCTACTCAATGCCACATAAATACACTTAATCTGTCGAGCGAACTATCGCCCTCACTCTGTCTATCTATCACACTCTATCCACTCTCCCCTCCCTATCTCTCCTCACTCACTCCGCTCTCCCCACTCCTCACTCACCCCTCTCCTCTCCCCATCTCCCCTTTCACCACTCAACACTCTACCCTCTCACCACTCACCACTACACTCCCTCTCCAATCCCTCTCTCTCTCCTCACTCACCTCTCTCTCGCCTCTCTCCCCTCTCCTCACTCACCCCTCTCCTCACTCTCTCCAGGCCTGACTCTCTCCTCCCCTCTCACCACTCTCCCCTCTCACCACCACTCTCCCCTCTCAACACTACTCTCCTCACCACTCTCCCCTCTCCTAATTGCATTTTTTCACGGCCGCCAGGCCGTGACACCACATCAAAGGGCTTCTCCTCCCCTAATTATTTTTTTACGGCCAGCCGGCCGTACTTTAAGTTTCACGCCCGCCATACAATATACAACCACACATACAACCACACGCACAACCACACCGTCAGTGCACAGTTTCACCAGGCACAGACACCATCAGTCGTCAGTGCATGCTTTCACCGGGCACAAACACCACCAGCTGTCAGTGAACACTTTCACCGGGCACAAACACCCCCAGCCGTCAGTGCACGCTTCCACCAGGCACACACCCCCAGCCGTCAGTGCACGCTTTCACCAGGCACACACACCACCACCAGCCATCAGTGCATGCTTTCACCAGCCACACACACACACCACCAGCCATCAGTGCACACTTTCATCAGCCACACACACACCACCAGCCATCAGTGCACGCTTTCGCAGGGCACAAACACCACCAGCTGTCAGTGCACACTTCCACCAGGCACACACCACCAGACGTCAGTGCACACTTTCACCAGGCACACACACACCACCAGGCATCAGTGCACGCTTTCACCAGTCACACACACACCACCAGCCGTCGGTGCACGCTTTCACCAGGCACACACCACCAGCGACAGTGCACGCTTTCACCATGCACACACACCACCAGTCGTCAGTGCACGCTTCCACCAGGCACACACCACCTGCCGGCAGTGCACACTTCCACCACAGCACCACTCAGCACCACTACAGCATCACTCAGGGGCACCACAACATCACTATGCGCTACAACAGCATCACTGAACGCCACAGCATCACTTGTCCCCAAAACAACATCACTCAACGCCACCACAGCATCAATCTGTGCAACCATTCAACAACAACTGGTTCAAATATTTTCTGTCAATGTTTCAAGCTTTATTACAAATGTCATAAATAGATGTTAAATGTTTTCACTTCTGTTCTTGTTAAAACATTGTGATTTGTCATATCAATACATGTAAGACAGGGAAAAACTAAACATGTACCTTTACTAATGCTATAGATGTAACATTTGCTAACTTTATAACTATTGGCATTTCTAATAACAAAATTAATACTTTTATATTTTGAAAAACATAAAGACATTTTTTTTTTTTTTACATTTTACACACCAAGGGCCCGATGTAGGTCGGTCGGTAACGGCCGAAAATCGGTATTTTCGGCCGTTACCGATCGGTAAATAGGCGAATGGTATGTAGGGGGCATTATTTTACCGAATCGGTAAAATTACTGATTCGGTAATTTTACCGATTCGGTAAAATAAGTAATCAGTAAATTTACCGATTCGGAGCCACCCATATGTAGCTGGGACTCTTCAGAGTCCCAGGAGCCTTAACGAATCGGTATTTTACCATCAAATCCAATTTGATGGTAAAATACCGATTCCGGTGTGCATGCACATGTGTGCATGCACACCTATGCCATGTGACAGCCCTTAGGGCAGGTATGCCTGCCACATGGCACCCGTGCCTGTTTTGGGGGTGCCAGAGGGTGTCAAAGTGAAAACACTGGTCAGCTCACTAGTCCTGTCCTCCTTGGACTATTGTAACGCTCTATTCTTAAATGCCCAAGTTCGAGTGACAAATAAGATGCAGTCAATCCAAAATGCAGCCGCACGAATGCTGGCTGGGATCCCCAAGTTCGCACCAGTTACAAACATCATTAGAGATCTCCATTGGCTCCCGATACGCAGCCGTATCAAATTCAAATCGCTGTGTATTGTTTACAAGTCACTCAATAATCAAGGTCCCCACTTTCTCAAACAGAATCTTCTCCATCATGTCCCAACCCGATCTCTTTGTTCCTCTATTCAGAACCTCTTGGCTGTGCCTCGCACTAGAACAGTCACCTGGGGCGACAGGCGTTTCCTGGTTGCCGCCCCTAGACTCTGGAACACCCTTCCTGCACATATCCGAGCAAGTCCCTCCCTGTTCACATTCCGCAAACAGCTAAAGACGTGGTTATTTGACCAATAGCCTTGTATATCTTCTTTACCCCAGTTGCTGATCCATCCCTTAATTAGCGCCGAGACGCCCACGGGTATTCGCCGCGCTCTACAAATGTCAATAAATAAATAAATAAATAAATAAAAATAATCATGTACCCCAAAACCCAAACCTACCCCTGAACCCTAAAATACTCCTGTACACCAAAACCCAAACCTAGCCCCGAACCCTAAAAATACCCCTGTACCCCAAAACCCCTACCTATCCCTAAACCCTAAAACGGCCCCTGTATCCCATAACCTAAAACTATATCTGAACCCTTAAAATACCCAAATACCCCAAAACATATTCCTCAGTACCCCAAAACATATACCCCCTATACCCATAATTACCTTATCCAAACATTTTGAAAAAACATGCTTTTAACATTCATGCATTTACAATGAATTTTGTTGTAAATGTATGTGTGGTAAAAGCATATAAAATGTAATGCCATGCGTTATAATGGCATTGCGGAGTCATAGTACTTTCGTAATGAAAGTATGCGGAGTGATGATATGCGGAAAGAAAGTTGCGGAATAATGGGTGTTTACCCTCCTCCGGTAAGTACATTGGTGGCATGGCGGCCCACATCTCCAGCAACATACTGCTATTTTTTTTACCACCCATTTGAAAAATGCACAGGTCTCTCTCATTGATGGCCAGCACCGACATACACTTTTAGACACACCTCCCGCCACAAGTTCTAGAATTGAGAACTTTAGAGCTGGGGAGCTACGTTCGAATCTCGGCATCAGTTCAACATCCTGTGATTCCAAGCAAATCGCTTTGTCTCCCCGTGCCTACCACAAATGAATGTGTTCTTCTGTAATGTAAATTGTGCTCATGCCATGTTGTCGAGTTCGCGCTATATAATATTGCAAGGAATAAAAAAGTAGGGAAACTAGAGTTCAAACACTACTGAACGCGCACTCTTAAGTACATCAGCAGTGGCCTGTGAATCGGAGCGTTTCACAGGCCTGTCACAGATAAGAAATGCTATCAAAACGAAATCCTACAAAACAATATACTACTGGCCGGCAGCAATTCATACCCGTACAACGTCGGGACGGGCTGCTAGTAACATTATATAAGTATAGCTCAGATGTTAACTACAGCAGAATTAACCTCAACTGCTCAAAATTAAAAATATGTCATTGAAATGGTGGCACTTTAATTAATGACATGAAATGATTTATCTTGTTTGTGATTTAGCCCACTGGGGCAGTCAATATTGTGCCACGAATAGGTAAAACCTGAATGAATTTTTCTTTTTGTCTTTAATATGACATGAGAACTAACTGGCAATTTAAATGTTTAAATAACTGTGAGTGTGATCGCAATTATAGCCAGTTCGCATTGCAATATTTGAGTATGCGTCGTGCGCTGATGCAGCCGAGTCTGATAAATGAGGCTCTGTGTTTAGGAAACTACAAGTCTGTTTTCACCGTCTATGTAGGTAATGTGCACGTGACACGGGAACACTGTCAGTTAAATTGGTCCAAAAACTTTATGCAAATGTTAGTGAGCAAGCCTGCTGGGCAAAGGAAACCAGTCTGACATGCTTAACAGCTGACAAAATAAAGTAAATTGAAGCTAAACGACATGGCGTTGACATTCCTTAGCTGGAAAATTGGTTTATATTTCGGACAGGGTTTCGAAAGTCCGCTACGCCGACCGGTGGGTCATCTGAAACAGGTGTGGAGTATATATATATACACCAGGATAACCCCAACGCACTTGGTGGGTGTACAGGAGAAATATACAAATGAACTATACAAATGGAAAAGCACAGGACTGTTGAGCAAGGAAGAATTTGAATACTTGAAAACTGACTACCCAGTATGCCCCCAACTGTATCTTATTCCCAAGATCCATAAAAATGAAACAAAGCCACCAGGGAGACCCATAATTGCGGCTATCGGGAGCCTGTTTGAAAAAACCAGCATTTTTATTGATCATTTTTTGCAACCTTATGTAAAAGCCCTCCCGGCATATATAAAAGATACAAGTGATTTTCTACGAAAAGTATATGCTGTACAATGGGAGGAGGACTTTGTTTTTATGACCCTAGATGTACAATCTCTATACACTAGCATTAGACACCAGGATGGGCTACGGGCAGTGAAACTCTTTCTAGGGCAGAGACCAATCGCACTGTACAATCATACCAAAATGCTGTTGGAAATGACGGAGTGGTGTCTGACTAATAATAACTTCATCTTTAACAGACTCCATTACAGGCAAATACAGGGATCAGCTATGGGTACTTGTTTCTCCCCCAGCTATGCGAATCTACACATGGGCTGGTGGGAGGAACAGATACTCACGGCGAAGCACCAAACCAATTTTGCTAATAAGGTGGTAATGTACAAGCGATATATAGACAACATTTTTATACTGTGGAAAGGCCCCAAAGAAGAAGCAGAATTGTTTGCATTAGAACTAAATGAAAATGCACTAAATCTGAAATTCACCTGCACTACTAACACCACCTCAATACAGTTCCTAGATGTAGAACTATACATAGATCAGGGAAGAATCCAGACAAGAACATATCGTAAAGCTACGGCCGGAAACTCAGTGCTTCATGCGCAAAGTTTCCACCCTCAAAACCTAAAGGAATCTATTCCCTATGCAGAGTGCTTAAGGATGACAAGAAATTGTAGTACTAAAACTGGACTAGATGAGGCGAAGCAGAACCTGTTTGCAAGACTTAAAAAGAGAGGGTACAGCCAAAAAACTTGCAGTATAGCAGACGCAAAATGCAGCAAATCCAACAGAAAAGATCTCCTATTTACCCAAAGACAAGACCAACCAGAGCAAACTCCCAAACAAGAGCCTCCTAGACTTATAACAGGATTTAACACCTATCATAACCAGGTCAGAAAAATACTGACCAAACATTGGCCACTAGTAAGGAAGGACCCCACAATTGGAGAACTATGTGGAAACAGGCCAATGATAGCATTTAGGAAAGCCAAATCCATGAGGGATCATCTAGTCTGCAATGCACCCTCTACCAAAAAACCGGATGATTGGCTCTCGAAAATCAAAGGTTTCAGTAAATGTACTAAATGCAAAGCATGTAAGCATGGGGTAAATACTACCAAAGTAGATACACCCTTTAGAAAGAGGCCATACAAGATCCGAGGTAAATATAATTGCAAAACGGATCACGCAGTATATGTTCTAACTTGCATCTGTGGTAAACGATATGTGGGTAGCACCATTCACCCTGTACATATCAGAGTCCTCCAACATCTTCGCGCAGTTAACAATGACGACCCTGCCTATCCTGTGGCCAGGCACATAAACACGGCCCATGCAGGGGACATAGGAGTATTAACATACTTCGTCATTGACAATGTGCCAAAAAACATCAGAGGAGGTAATCGCCTGCAGAGTTTAAGAAGACTAGAGTCTAGGTACATTATAATGCTCAATTCAAAAATACCTAATGGCCTCAACTCTGACGAAGCTCTCAGTGTCCACCTGTAAATATGAGATCAAGGCCCTAGTCTTAAGGGAATTAGCCCGACTTTTCCGTAAGAGAAGTATTTTCTTCCTCTCTCCCTTCCAAGAAACATCTTTTGTTCAGTTTTAAAAAATTACTATCACTGTATATATTAGCACAAACATGACCCCGAGAGCAGTTTCAGCCTGACATAGCAGCATTTTAGTAAAACCACCAGATAGACATACGTGATAATATCAGTTGGTGATTATTGCAAAATACTTGTATATCTAATATCTGGATTGGTGTATATGCATGTCACACAAGTGGGAACATTATCTGTATAGACAAAATGCTTTGTGATTTATATGTAAGTACCCCTTAGCGCAAAACATTGACACACGCTTATAGACCTGTCCACTAGGAGACGATGTAAATATTAAGCGAGCGCAATGTATAAACGGTCGATTGACACAATGTATACCACAGCATGTAGTATCAGCATCTCATAGATGTCGTAATTATCACACAACATGAAGCCTATCCACTTGGAGAAGATGGGAATAGTAATAGGCGGCATCACCGCGACTGAAATACACACTAATTGAAACCTGTCAGAATTCACAGGTTAGAAGGGCTTAATTATCGAGCGCTAGCGCGAGGGTGCACATAGATACATTTAGGCAATCAACACAGATAATCCCGCCAAAATTCCCCTGGCTAAACCCGCGTACCCAATATTTGAAACGCATTAATTAATCTAAACGTTTCCGGCAATACCGAAGAGCATCTGCATGACACCCGCGCACGCCCGATAACCAGCGTAAAGATGCCTTAGTGTGCACAGTAAACGCACACACAATAATCACAAACCAATCTGCCCCTACGCGAGCATAAATAGTGATCACCAGATATGTAATAGTACAACACTTACCAGCGCTGAGGGAGTTTAAACGCGTAAAGCGCGCGAAGGTCTGTCTGCCACATTACAGCGTGGTACACGCAAAGCGAGAGTGAGGAAATCACTGGGCTCAAGGTGCCGGAGGGTTTCTATAGAAACGAGACAACGCATGGGGGCGGGTGACGTAATTTCAAACTGTGAAAGTGAAAATAACTTGTCTATGTCAGTCTAATTAAGGCGTCGCCCTATGTTGCCATGGGAACCGTGTTACAAAAATGTGAAAAAATGTAAAAACAAGCTAAAATGTGCATGAAAACAGGAGTGAAACACGCATGATGTAATGCAATGACTAAGGGGTATAAATATAACCACATTCTGTGAAGATGTTGTGAACAAGGCGGGTGCTTACCGCCGAAACGCGTCAAGCAGCCTAATGAGTGAATAAAACTTATTTGGGATCATCTATTTCACGGAGTCAGTGCCTTACTTGCATGTGAAAGTTTGGAGTGTTCCTGATATATATATATATACACACTCCACACCTATATATACTATATAATATATATAATATATCTATATATATATTCACTGAAAAAACCATAGGTTATAGACCATATATAGTTAGGGATTAGCATTTAAAAAACCTTATTTTATTTGCACAAAACCATTGAAATTCCATATATAGTTAGTTGCACTAACTATATATCGCGGACCCGCAATCCACTGCTAATGATGTCACATATTACATCATTCATGACATGGTCAGTGACATCACTGATGACATCACTGATGACATCTCAAATGACATCACTGATGACATCACTGATGACATCACTGATGACAACACCCAGTGACTGTATGTTTCTGTAAAGTTAAAATATGTCTTACATATTGAAGAATGAGTGGATGTATAAGTGTCTGGATGAAGGATTTAGTAGGTGCATGACTGACTGTATGAGAGAATGATTAAATGTGTCTCACTGAGTGTATGGGTTAGTGATTAAAGTGTCTTAATTTGGCAATCATTATTTATGTTGTTCTGTAAACTGCTGCATGTTTAAATCAGTAGCTATATCAGTAACTATATGGGTTATTGAATGGTTGCCCAAGTATTTGTATGGGAGACTGAGTATGTGTGTGGGTGGCTGGGAGGTGTATAACTCTGTGCCTAGATGTGTGAGCAGTTGATTCCCTAGGTGTATGGGTTCAAAAGTGCATGTAGAAACAGCTGTATGGACAGCTGACTGTGTGCATGAGTATATTGGTGAGTGAATGGATATCTCAGTGCTACATGTCAAAGTAAGTACATATGTAAAACACACTCCATGTGAGAGTTGACATATATAAATAACTGAACATAAGAGCCAGTGAATGTGTGAGTGGCTGTATGAATCATTGTGAACTTGTATCAAGGATTGTATAAGAGAGTAAATATGTGTTACTATATGTTTGAATAAGTAAGGTGTGTATAACTGTATAGTTGAGGAAATAGAGATGTGATTGATTCTTTGCATGACTGACTAGGTGTGTGAGTAACTCCATGGATGTGTGACAGTCTGTGAGTGCCTGTTTACACTGAGTGTATCTAAGGTTATATTAGAGTCTGAAGATGTATTATCACATAAATGATATCATCAGTGATGTAATCAGTAATGTCAAATGAGATGTCAGTGATGTCATCAGTGATGTTATTTGAGATGTCATCAGTGATGTCATCAGTGATGTCATTTGAGATGTCATCAGTGATGTCATCAGTGATGTCACTGACCATGTCATGAATGATGTAATATGTGACATCATTAGCAGTGGATTGCGGGTCCGCGATATATAGTTAGTGCAACTAACTATATATGGAATTTCAATGGTTTTGTGCAAATAAAATAAGGTTTTTTAAATGCTAATCCCTAACTATATATGGTCTATAACCTATGGTTTTTTCAGTGAATTTTCAAGGTTTTGTAAATGCAAATTCCTAACTATATATGGTCTATAACCTATGGTTTTTTCTGTGAATTTCAATGGTTTTTTAAAAGCTAATATCTATAGCTGTAAAATATATTCTTTATTAAGTGACGTATCACGTAGCCCGTGAGACGCCTCATGATGCATCGCATAACCGCGACGTATCGTCTCTGCAGCGCAAACCAAACCCAAAACGTAAGCGCGCCAGAACACGCTTAAAGATAAATATATATTTTTTTAACCTTAATTAGACAAAATCCACACGTGCACATATCACAAACGTTCAAAAAACACAATATGTCGAACTCCCGTTACGCTGCCGGTTAGCTGCCCGGTTAACGTACCAGGAAGCACCTTTACCGCGAAAAATCGCAATTTTTTTTTTCTTTTGCCCCGCAGGGAACTTTAATAGCCCCCTCATCAATCCTAGGGGTTCAGGAGGGGTCTGCCTTACCCCTTTCATTCATTTACACCTTTTTTTTTCCACCTCTTGTCTCTCGATCCTACCGAGAGACAAGATGGCGGCCGCTCCGGACTGTTTACAATGTTGACAGCCAATCAGCTACTCCTCAGACTCCCGTTACACTGCCGGTTAGCTTCCCGGTTAGCTGACCGGTTAGCTGCCCGGTTCGCTTACCAAGACGCGTCTCTACGGCAAAAAATCGGATTTTTTTTTTTTTTGGGGCCCCGCGTGGCTCTATAATATCCCCCTCATCAATCCTAGGGGGTCAGAAGGGGTCTACCTTGCCCCCTTTCCTTCATTTCCCCCTTTGTTTTGGCCTCCTCTTGTCTCTCGATCCTACCGAGAGACAAGATGGCGGCCGCTCCGGACTGTTTAGAATGTTGACAGACACCGGAGAACCAATCAGCTTCGCTTCGCAAAGTTCCGATACGCGAAAAGTTCACTAACCGGATCGCTACCCGGAGCGCTGTTACAGATATATATCTTGTTTTAAACGTTAATTTCTCAAAATCCACTGAAGCACATATATTGAGACCTAGCAAAGGCACATCGGGCTAACAGTCCCTACAATTTTGCCAAGTTTCGTGGAAATCCATTCAGCCGTTCGGGCTAAAAGTGAGGCCAACCGCCCTATGGAAATTAACATGGGAAAAACGCGTTTTGGGACCCCCCTTTTTTCTCGACCCCCCCTTGACGAACCCCCCCCAAATTTCCAGGAGCTGCTCAGAAACAAAATGTGCCATTTTCCTGAAAATTTCAGCCAATTCCGTCCACAAACGCCAAAGTTATTAGGCATAGAATTTTCAGAAATCCCATAGAGAAAAAATCCTAACTATATATACCTACTGGCTATCGCCAGTAGGTAATATATAATATATATAATATATATATAATATACTGATTAGCAGTGGTAAAGTGGCCAGAGTCCTAAAGCCAACAAACACAGGACAGGAAAAAAATAGGAGGAAAAAGCAAAAGTTTGGGATATATATATATATATATATATATATATATATATATATATATATATATATATATATATATATATATATCCAACACGTGACTCCTCTGATCTCTCGGTGTCTCGGCAATCACGCAGCACACCAGCAAACAGGAAGGAGACGGACCACAGCACATCAGCAGAGTTGTTTTTATTGAACAACAGAAAGCAGCTACGCGTTTCTGGCAAGTTGTGCCCTTGTTCACGCTGCAACTAGTACATCACACTCAATGCTGTTTTATATGCTAATTAAACATAGTGACCAACCCCTCACAGTGACATAGTGAGTCATGTGACTTTATAGAAATAAACAACATACTACTGCAGTAAAATGACAGTATGTCCAATGGAACCTTACCAAAAGACAGAAAAAGCATCACTGGTTAAATCCAGATATTGATATACATGATTCAAAGAATTTCTCACTGGTTAAATCCATTATAGCATTCATGTATCTCTTAAAACCTGTGTATAATAGAAAATATTCGTTTACTTTAGAAACAGATAAACATCTGTTTAGTGATCAACCATAACAGGGGAATTCTAATATATACAGTTCAGGCCTATAAGTATATCCGTCAAATATACTAGCAGTCGTATGGAAAAGTGCTAAGTGAGTAAAGTGCAACATTTGTAAAAAGTGCATGAGAAAGAAAAGCTAAATCAGCTAATGTGCAATACCAGTCATTACATCAAGTACGATAAGCAAATATATATTGACAGATGGATAAATAGTCGGTTATAGATTATCCTATCATTTCATGTGTATATGTCACGTACTTTAATAATAATAAATAGTATAAATAGTTAAAATGGAAGGGACCTCGAGCCATATACCAACATCTGGGTTTTGAGATAATCATGTATCGATAAATAATGACCTTTCTATTTTCTCGGTCTACCTATACATAAGTCTAAACCTCATATTTACAACCCACAATAATTTACATATGCTTATTTACAAAGTTCGCCTCCATTGTCCTATTCATTAATCATATATGTACAAGAAATAGAAAAATAGAAAAAACAGTAGCAAAATGGTATCAAAATTGTATCAACATCTACAAAATAATTGGAAAAGTAGAAAAGTAGAAAATTACAAAAGTACAAAAAGTGTAAAACTCATCATATAAATACATATGTATAAATGTATACAACCTTGATCAATATATACACATAAATACATATATATTCCAAGTACAAACAATTCATTACGGACTTAAATCATTCCAAATTTACAGTTCAGTAGAAAAAGTATATACAGCCCTATGTATTATAAAGGTGACAACAATAATGAACAGACCCAAACTCAACCTCAAAATAGGGAACCTAACTAAGAGGGAGAAAGATAATGGGGATGGGTCTGTATTTGTCAATTAGAAGTAGTGTACAGCGACAGGAAATCGATATGGTTATAAGAAATGGTGTAATTCATCTATATTATTCAAACCATTAGGCCAACGTGTGTCGAGCTCCATAATCATCTTAGTTTCAAGCTGTCTTAGACGTGACTCCCTGTCCCCTCCTCTAGTCATAGGTGGCACAGACCCTATTACAAAATACTTCAAGCACGAGAGATCTTTATTGTGCACTCTTTTGAAGTGGCGTGCCACCGGGTAGGCAGGGTCACTATGTAAAATAGCGCGCAAATGCTGCAAGATCCTGACATGTACCTGCAGCTTGGTACTACCCACATATTGTAAGCCGCAGGAACATGTCAGGACATACACAGCGAAATCTGTTTTACAGTTAAAGTTGCCCAAGATCTTTCTGGGTTCAGAAGAAAATGGAGTTGAATATTGGGATGTGTTTACTCCAAATCTACAAGCGCGACAGCTCGAACATTTGAAAAAACCCCTCGAGGGTTTTAATCAGGGGGTTTTAGCTTTTAATTCAGGAGCCGGTTTATCTAACACGGATCCCATGCTTTTAGCCCGTCTAAAGGTAATAGTGGGATTGGCTGGTAACCTGGTGTTTAATATATGGTCACTCAGCACTATAGGCCAATTCTTTTTAAAGATTGCTTTCAATTTCCTGTCCTCACTGCTGAAGGCTGTTATCATTCTAGGAACATCTTGTAGAGCGTCAAGTGCAGTATTGGTTTCTGGCTCAGGTTGTCGGGAAGGGAACAGACTCTCTCTGGGTCTCAATTTGGATTTTTCGACCGCTTCCTTCAGGATTTTCTCAGAGTAGCCCCTGGCTTTCATTCGCCCCAACAATTCCTCTAAACATTTTTCAAAGTCAGAGGGCAGACTGCAAATTCTTTTTAATCTAAGAATCTCTCCATAGGGAATCCCCACGATGGTGTGTTTTGGGTGCATACTGGCGGCATGTAAGGTCATATTGCCTGCCGTCGCCTTCCTATGGAGTGTGGTCATAAGCCTATTCTCAGAAACATAAATCTCTACATCTAGAAATTGCATTCTACATTGACTGATATTGATGGAAAATTTAAGATTCATGGCATTGTTGTTCATCTCATCAATAAAAGAGATAGCTCCCTCTTTAGGCCCTTTCCACACCATGAATATATCGTCAATATACCGTAGGTAACAGACAACGTGCTCTTTCATGGTGTCACGGTGCGTCGCGGTGAGGACCTGCTCCTCCCACCAGCCCACGTGAAGACACGCATAGCTGGGAGAGAAACAGGCCCCCATCGCTACACCTCTCAATTGCCGGTAGACATCCTTGCCAAAGGTGAAAAAGTTGTTGTGCAGGCACCAATTGATTAACCCAAGAATCACTTTATTATGCTCATAAAAAGCCATGGGTCGTTTGTCCAAAAAGTGCTTGGTTGCATGCATACCTTGTTTGTGGTCGATACTCGTGTATAATGATTCCACGTCTAATGATATTAACCACATATCCTCTTCCCAATTTATGCAGGCAATTTTGTCCAAAAAGTCACTGGTGTCACGCACATAGCTAGCAAGGTTTTTCACTAAATCTTGAAGAAAGAAGTCTATATATTGACCAACATTTTCGCTCATACTGCCGATGGCGGAAACTATTGGCCTCCCAGGCACTGGTGTTATACCTTTGTGTACTTTTGGAATCAAATACAGAGATGGCATTCTTGGGAAGTTGATGTTCATGTATTTGTATTCCTCGCCGGAAATAAGTCCTTCTCTCTTCCATTGTGAAAGCAGTTGTTGTAATTCTCCCTTGGCATGGAGGTATTCTTTCTGATTAGACAACTTGTAACATAATGGATCAGAAAGTTGTCGCTTGGCCTCTAGGATGTAAGCTTGTTTGGGCCAAATCACAAGATTGCCTCCCTTATCTGATTTTTTTATTACAATCTCGTGATTTTCCCCAAGTTTCTTTATAAGTTTGCCATATTCCCTCCTCATAAATGTAGTTTTTTTCTTTAATTTGGAGTTGGTGTGTTTGTACAATTGTTTAATATCATTTGTCACACAGTCATGGAAGACGTCAATGGCGTCTTTGGGTGTCACAGGCACAAACTTGGATTTACTCTTGAACGGACTTAACCCTGCTCCTTTTTGTAAGACCGATATTTTACTTAGTCTTGCCTGGGTAGGAGCGTCTAAATCCGTCTCAGTATCGTATGTAGAGGTATTTAAGTCATTGGCGTCAAGAAAAGTGTGCACATCAGAGGCAGATAACAAATTAAGATTGTCCAAAGTAGCGTCATCGCCCATATCATTCACCAGGTCTTTGCTAGATTTCAGTGCAAAATGTTTTTTCAGTTTTAACTTCCTAATGAAAAAGAATAAATCAACCCTAGTCATAGTGTAGTTAAAACTTTGCACGGGACAAAAGTTCAAGCCTAATGACAGTAGTTGTTGCTCTGCCTTGGTTAGTGTTATATTAGAGAGATTTATAATGGTGTTATCATTTAACGGCGTCTTACCCATGGCTTCTTCTTTTTTGTTTGTGCTTGTGCGCCGTTGGTGCTGTTTGCGCCGCTCTTTTCTCCGCTTGTTTCTCCTTTGTCTGTTCGCAATGACTTCTGCCTTGGTCCTGGTCTTAAAGTCTGTAGCCTCTCCTCTACCACAAAATCCATCTCCTCCTGCAATGTGAGTTTGGTCAGTCCTTCCAAGTTTAAATCCGACCCCATAGAGGAAGAAGAGGTAAGGTTGTCACATGAATTGCTCATTAGGGCACTTGCATCTGAATCCAGGCTACTCCCTTCTGATGTTTCATCATTGATTGTGTTACCACTGCTGTTGTTACCTTGTGGGTTGATATCTTGTGCGCCTGTAATGGAGCTGGTTAGTCTGACAGCGCGCGAACCCACTGAGGTGGAGCTGCCAATGCCCGTTTTCTTTTTTGTGAATGCTTGCCTCTTTGCAGAGTCATATTTCCGTGAAAAGGTAAAGATTTTTCCATCACGATAGTCATTTGCATCCCGGGTAAATTTGGTAGCTTTTCAAATTTTAATCTTTTCTTCGTGTTTTTTTAGCCTTTCATTCATGGTGTCTGCAAGTTTTTTTATCTCTTCCCCCTCAGCATATGCGGATAATTCATTTTCCAATACTTTAATTTCATCCAGCAACCTAATTCTGTCTTTGGCAGCATATTTAATTAGGATGCAAACCAGATTCATGGAGGCTGCTGGATTGCTCTCCCCCCACTCTTGTAACATGGCAGGGTCTGGCTTTTCAAAACTTGGAGCTAAGAGGATCCGCAACCCACGAGGGACCCGACCCACTTCCTCATACTTGTTCAGGGATTTGTGCTCCCACCACTTGGTGCACTCGAGTTTCTTTAGCTTTTCCAGTTCTTTAAAGATGGTTTTTACGTTTCTTGCTTGCTCCGCTTGTGGAGTTCCGCTCTGTTTTCTGGTATTGTCAATTACGCCGCCTTGATCACTGAACAAATTCAGAGCAGCTTCCTCACGCTGTTTATCCAGCTCGTTAGACATGTTTTGATCAGTTTCTGTTGCCGGTGTTCTTTAAGCGCACACACGCGTTATCTCCGTCTTGCACCAGGCAGCCGCCCGGGTTTTCGGTAACGCGCGCGTGTTTAAATTAAGCTGTGTAGACTTCCTCACCTGGAAAGGGCTTCTTTGATTCACCGAGCCGCGAAGGCAGGATCCGCCCTGCAAGCCGCGCCCTTCGACACGGATCACACTGCAGCTCAACCGCCGTCGCTGCACTCGTGAATTATAGTTGTTTGCCGTCCAGGGGGTAGCCGCCGAAAATTCCAAACAGGACGTTTCCAGACAAGATGATTTGAAGGCGGCTTCCACTACTCGAGGAAGGGGTCCGTTACGGAGACAAATCCACCTCCGTTGCTACATCCAACACGTGACTCCTCTGATCTCTCGGTGTCTCGGCAATCACGCAGCACACCAGCAAACAGGAAGGAGACGGACCACAGCACATCAGCAGAGTTGTTTTTATTGAACAACAGAAAGCAGCTACGCGTTTCTGGCAAGTTGTGCCCTTGTTCACGCTGCAACTAGTACATCACACTCAATGCTGTTTTATATGCTAATTAAACATAGTGACCAACCCCTCACAGTGACATAGTGAGTCATGTGACTTTATAGAAATAAACAACATACTACTGCAGTAAAATGACAGTATGTCCAATGGAACCTTACCAAAAGACAGAAAAAGCATATAATATATATATATATTACTGGTAAGCCCCTAGAAATGTGCACTGAAGTGTGTCAGGGCCTGTGAATCAAAAGCTACTAGTGGGCCGGCAGCTCTGATGGTGCCACACACATGAGTAGCCCTGAATAGGTTATCTTAGACCTGCCACTGCAGTGTCTGTGCGCAGGTTATTAACTGCCATGTCACCTTGGCAAGTGCACCCACTTACCAGGCCCCAAACTTTCCTTTTCTTACTGCACCCTGCCCAAGGTACCCCCCCTGGGCAGGGTGCAGTGTAAGTGAAAGGTAGGACATGTTTGGGTGTGTGTGACATGTCTGATAGTGAAATACTGGCAATTTAGTTTTTCACTATGGAAAGGCTATCTTACCCCATAACAGCATACAAGTATATCTTCCCATAGGGACAAGATTGAGAAATAAAGTTTAGGCTCCCTGAACTCACAATTTATTAACACATTGTTGGACCTGCGATGGGCAAGCCCAGCACAAAGGGGGTAGCTTGGCTCAAGTGTCAAGGCAAGTGAAGGCTATCGTGTTAAGCCGGCTTCGACCCAATAATATCTCCTTGAACAACCACCAAAAAGAAGGACACCACGCCACTGTTGTAGAAAAATACGATTCCTTTATGTAAAAATTCGCTGTTGTGAATGGGGATCAATTAGGAAAGCACAATTACATTTCTTTTGGGTCACAATTTGCTGGGTTTCGATTTTGGAATAGATTCAATAAATAAACTTAGGAGTACAGTTCATCAATAAATAGATTAAATATCAGGAATAAATATTGTCAATAAATAGAATAAATATCGGGAATAAATATCTTCAATAAATAGCATAAATATCACTGTCTGTGTAATAGAATAAACACTGGTTCAGTTCAAGAACATCTACAGATTCATTCTGGTATCGCTGCCACCAATTAAATACTTCAGGAACACTACATTTGCAAATACAGTTCAGGTTGGAAAGATTACTCTTACAGTTTATGACGATTTCACCATTAGCGTACACAGGCTTCTCTGGGCTTAACAGGGAGTGCTGGGACTCTCTAAGAATCACACAGGGGTTATGCGCGTATATCTAAAAGGCAAGGAAAGACAGTGAACACTTCATTTACACTAGGCTGCCACCGGGTTGAGATCTCTATTTGCCGGTGGGGGTCTAAGCGCGCCTAGGGGTTTCTGTCCCCGCTAGCACTCAGGCGGCACCAGTTCCAAGTCTTTAGACTGCCGAACGGGGCTGCCGAAGAGGTCACACAATCTTCGCGCTCAGTCAAATAAATGCCGGTTCACAGTTCCTTTATGACAGCGCTTCCCACCTGAAGAAACGGGCCCACCTCACATCGGCTGCAATCGAAAAGCGATTCAGTCGGGTTCAGCACTTCTCTCGCCAGCGACGGGTTCTCAGGGGCTCCACGGACCTCCCTCCGACTCCCTCAAACAGGGATGGTTCCCGCCCACAGCTACAGCCGCTGATCCACTGGGGAGGGGCAGAGACAGTAGTCCCGCCCAACGAAGGCCGGCCTTTCCCCGCCCCGGCGCACCACCTCACCTCAGTCTGCGCAGGAAGCACTCTACGCCGGTGGAGCTCGGAGACGTCCGAGCTCCTCGCTGGAGGCGCCTGTCACACAAGGGGCACAGAAGACGCTCGTGGTCGCGGCGAACTTGCTCTCGCCTCGCGACCCGAGTCAGTCGTAATTCGCCACTGGGGGGGCGGGGAGGCTAACGAAAAATCGGCCACAGTCTCTTGGGGGTGACGAGGCACTCGCTGGGCAGGCGCTGTAGGCGCGAGATCACCGCACACACAGCTGACTGGAACGCCAGTCAGGATCCACGCCTGGTGACTCTTGCTTGCTCTACTGCCACACTACCAGCCGCCTCAGGGGTCAACAGGGCAGGTGTCAATCTGGTGTCAAGTCTGGAATCTCCTTCTTCACCTAGATCTGGAACATCACTATCCTATCTAGTCTTTTGGTCATCTAAAATGGCCGCCAGGGACTGGACCTTATATAGCCAGTGCCCTGAGGTGCTGGCTCGTGCCAGTAGGTTCTAGAACCTTCTTTGGGTTAGACCAATGACATGGCACTACTGGGGTATTTGGGTCTCTAACAGCCACCATACTGGGGTTCTAGAGCAGCCATTTTGTGTACCTGAGGGAAATAAAGTAATTCCTGTCAGGAATGCGCACCAAGTAAAAGGGCGCCAAAACCTTGAAAGGTCAGGGTTCATGGAGGCTCCACAGGGAGTCACTCTCATGAGGAAAATGGATGGCCACCATTTTGAGGTCATTCATACAGCTTACCAATCCCAGTCTATAATGTCACAGGTTTCGCCAGGTGTCTTGTGAATAGGTGCCAAAAACCTTGTGAACAACCGGGCGTCAAGGAACATCTAGCCCCATTGAAACAGCACACAAAAAGGTCCTGGTAGACAAAGAAAAGCGACAAATTTTGGGAGGTACAGGGGAACAAAAGAAATCATAGTGGTGAGGGGACTCTCAGAAGCAGACGGGTCTAACACGCGTCCCCCCCAGCTGAAAGTGGGGAGAGCTACCCAACCCCTTGGGAATTCTCAACACTAAGGCGGAAATACCTGGAGAGACCGTCTGCATTGGCGTGGTCAACTCCGGGCCGGTGTTCCACCCGAAAGTCCATTCCCTGTAGGGAGATAGACCACCTCAACAGTTTGGGGTTTTCCCCCTTCATCTGCATGAGCCAGCGAAGGGGTCGGTGGTCTGTCTGAACAAGGAAGTGCGAACCAAACAAGTATGGTCGCAGCTTCTTCAGTGCCCAGACCACCGCAAAGGCTTCTGGCTCAATGGTACTCCACCTCTGTTCCCGGGGAAGCAGTCTCCGTGACAGAAAGACCACGGGTTGATCCAGACCCTCCTCATTGAGTTGCGATAACACCGCCCCAATGCCAATGTCGGATGCATCTGTCTGGACAATGAATTCCTTTGTGAAGTCTGGAGCCTTCAAGATGGGAGCGTTACACAATGCTTGTTTCAGAGTGTCGAAGGTCCGCTGACAAGCCTCCGTCCAGATGATTCTCCAGGGTTGCTTCTTGGCCGTGAGTTCAGTAAGGGGTGCCACGATAGTGCCATACCCCTTCACAAACCGTCTGTAGTAGCCTGTGAGGCCCAGGAAGGCTCGGACCTCAGTCTGGGTCTTGGGGGGTTTCCAGTCCATGATTGCCTCAATCTTCGCCTGAAGGGGCTGCACCTTTCCCCTGCCCACCAAGTGACCTAAGTACACTACCGACCCCTGCCCAATCTGACATTTGCTGGCCTTGATTGTCAAGCCAGCCCTTTCCAGGGTTTGGAGAACGGCCTGCAAGTGCTGCAAGTGATCCTCCCAACTGCTACTGAAGACAGCTATGTCATCTAAGTAGGCAGCAGAGAAAGACTCCATCCCGGTGAGGATCGTGTTCACCAGCCGCTGAAAAGTGGCAGGAGCGTTCTTGAGCCCGAAGGGCATGACACAGAACTGGTAGTGTCCATCAGGTGTGGAGAAGGCTGACCTTTCCTTGGCTCCATCAGTCATGGGAATCTGCCAGTACCCTGTAGTGAGGTCAATGGTACTGAGATATTGGGCAGCTCCCAACCGGTCAATCAGTTCATCCGCCCGTGGGATCGGATGAGCATCGGTTTTGGTTACCGAATTTAGTCCTCCGTAATCCACACAGAATCGTAATTCTGGTGTGGCGCCAGGTGGAGCGGCTTTGGGCACCAAAACCACCGGGCTAGACCAAGGGCTACTTGAAGGTTCAATGAACCCTAGCTCCAGCATCTTAGCTACTTCACTTCGAATGCTGGCCTTCACCTTGTCAGACAGCCGGTAAGACTTGGACTTCACAGGTGGGCTGTCTCCTGTGTCCACGTCATGGGTACACAGGTGGGTCTTACCCGGGACAAGGGAGAACAGAGGAGCGAATGACCCCAAGACCTGGCGACATTCCTCCTGCTGCTCAGGAGTCAGGGATGGCGAGAGTTTCACTCCTTCCACCGACCCATCCTTTTCTTGAGACGCAAAAAGGTCAGGGAGAGGCTCTGTGTTCTCTTCCTCTGATCCATCAGTCACCATAATCAACATGACTTCGGGCCTCTCGTAGTGGGGCTTGAGGCGGTTGGCATGTAACACCCGATGTGGGTGTCGAGGGGTCTTCACGTCCACCAAGTAGGTAGCCTTGCCCATCTTCTCCAACACCTCATAGGGGCCTGTCCAACGGTCCTGGAGGGCACTCAGCTCTCCAGGCTCCATCACCCACACCTTCTGACCAGGCTCCAGCTCCACTGGGTGAGCATTGTGGTCATACCACGCTTTCATCACAGACTGGCTGGCTTCCAAGTTGTCAGAAGCTTGCTTCCACAACTTAGCCATTTGGCTCCGGAAGGCCAGCATGTAGCTCACCACGTCCTGGGGAACTTTCCGAGGAGACTTTTCCCAGGAGTCCCTCACCAGGCCGAGAGGTCCACGTACAGGGTGCCCGTACAAAAGCTCAAAGGGGCTAAAGCCCACTCCCTTCTGCGGCACTTCCCTGTAGGAAAAGAGCAAACAGGGTAGGAGGACGTCCCATTTCCTCCGCAGGCTTTCGGGTAGACTTCTGATCATACCCTTTAAGGTTTTGTTGAACCTCTCCACCAGGCCATTGGCCTGTGGGTGATAAGGAGTGGTAAACCTGTAGGTCACCCCACACTCCTTCCACATTGCCCGCATGTACGCTGACATGAAGTTGGTCCCCCTGTCAGACACAACTTCTTTGGGGAATCCCACTCGGGTAAAGATCCCCATCAGGGCCTTCGCCACTACCGGTGCAGTAATGGCTCTCAGAGGTATTGCCTCCGGATACCTTGTGGCATGATCCACCAGTACCAGGATGAAACTGTGACCGGATGTTGTCGGCGGATCTAAGGGCCCAGCAATGTCGATGCCCACCCTTTCAAAGGGGGTGCCAACGACGGGAAGAGGTTCCAGGGGAGCCTTTAGCTTCATCCCTGTTTTCCCACTGGCTTGGCATGACACACACGACCGACAGTATGTATCGGACGCCACCCTCATTCGAGGCCAATAAAAGTGGGGGACAAGCCGGGCAAAGGTCTTGTCCTGTCCCAGGTGTCCTGCCAAGGGAATCTCGTGAGCCAACTCTAATAGGAAGGCTCGGTAACACTGTGGGACTACCAGGGCCCGTGACAGTCCGTGCACTGGCGCCCTGGGCTCACTGTAGAGGAGTCCATCCTCCCAGTAAACACAATAGTTCCCAGACTCATTACCTGCTGCCTGGGCTTCAGCCTGTTGCCTCAGACCCTCAAGGGTGGGACATTCCCTCTGTCCCATGCTCAGTTCCTCCCTGGATGGTCCTCCCTCCACTCGCCACTCAGCGGGGACAGGCAGATCCTCCAATGGAACCATGTCCTCCTCCGCAGACTCCGGGTCCATCTCCTCCGATGGCCTATCCGTCTCACGGGGCACGGACATCGAGGCAGGCTCTTCCTGTCCTCGAGATGCTCCCTCATTGGCAGCTGGGTGGGCCATTGTTCCAGGCTCCAACCCATGCGACTTCTCCTCCCGAGCAGCCGCCGACCTGGTACTCACACAGGCCCAATCAGGTGTACCCAGCATCTCAAAGTGAGTCCGGTATTCCACCTCCTTCCAAGCATTGTGCTCCATATCATTGCCCAGCAGACAATCGACTGGCACGGCGGGGCTTACGGCAACTCGAAGTGAACCTGCAACCCCTCCCCACTCAAAGGGAACCTCAGCCACGGGATAGTGGCTCATTCTGCCGTCAGCCATCGCGGCTGGATGAAGTACGCCTGGAATCACCTGCTCTGAGGACACCAGATGACTCCTAACTATAGTCATACTGGCTCCTGTATCTCTCAGAGCTTCCCCTCTATGGCCATTGATGGTGACCCATTGCCCATACTTGGTAGTATTTGGGGGCACCTGGATCTTTGGAACCATCTCCCGATCACCCAGGGACACTAAGGTGACACCCGCCCACTCCTTCCCCTTAACTAAGGGCATCTCCTCCCCGAGCGCTACACTAGCAACTCCCGGGGCCTTTCCTCCAGTGGGAGGGGGTGGTCTCTTTGGGCATTTCGCGTCTCCCTTATAATGTCCAATACCACCGCACTCAAAGCAATGGACAACCCTTGGCTGCTGACTCTGGCCAGGATTAGGGTTCTTTTGCGGGTTAGCCTTAGAGTTGGAGAAGAAACTTTTCCCCTTAAAGTTATTTTGGGGGCCTTTGGAGAACTCCTGTTTCTTATTATCTCCCCCTCTTTCTTCTGGGGAGCGCCCTGTCCGGACTTCTGAGAATCTCCTCCCGTCCCCTTCGTGGACACTCGGGTACTTACCAAAATGTCCGCCTCCTCAGCAAGCTTACGGGGTCAAGTAAGTTTGCTGTCTACCAGGTGCTGCCTCAGCTCGGGAAGACATTTCTCGAGGAGATGTTCCTTGAGTATGAGATTGTACAACCCTCGATAGTCTTCCACCTCACTACCTTGGACCCACCCATCCAGGGCTTTCTTGGCATAATCCAGGAAGTCAACCCAATTCTGTGAGCTCAGTTTATGGCTGCCCCTAAACCTCTGCCGGTATTTCTCGGGGGTCAACCCAAACTTTCTAATGAGCGCCACCTTCATGGCGGGGTAGTCTACCTGATCCTCTCAGTCGAGGGCCAATAGGGCATCCCTACCTGTTGGAGGCATGTAGCGATACAATCCACCACCCCAATGCTGCTCATGGATCCCATGGGCTCTTAAGGAGACCTCATAGGCTGCCAGCCACTTAGCTATGTCATCTCCAACAGTATAGCTAGCGACCACGTCCTTGGGTAAGTGAGGCCTGAGCGCCCTGGCAAATTCCTTAGACTCGACACCCTCCGGAGTGATGTTATTGGCTCTGAGGTCGAGTTCTCGTAGCTTGAACTCGTGCTCCATCCTCTTCCCTTCCATCTCCAGCTTAGCTAACTCCCACCTCAATTGTCTTTCCTCTCTTCTATCAGCTAACTCGGTCTCTGACAACCCTCCTGTTGATGCACTGCTGCCCTCCCGTGAGGCTACCTTGGGGCTGATTATCATATCACCCGCCCCCAGGAGACATTCCGCAGCTCTCTCAACGACAGTACCCCTGTCTGACTCCTCCTCCTCTACCATACCCTCCGGATGCGCCTCCACCCAGGCTCGCAGACTAATGCGGAGCTCCTCTCTTTTTGCCCCTCGCCTAACAAACACTCCCCTTTCCTGACAGAACTCTTTGAGCTGCGCCACGGTATAAGTCTCCAGCTTTGACATATCGAATTCCATCTTGTCAGTGAAAAGTGTGGACAACCACCGCGAAGTAGGTTACAAGGATAGGAACTCTGAGGGTCACCTCCACCCACCTCCAGAAGAGAATTTGGAAAAAACAAAATATGGAATTGGAGGGCCGCTGGGAGAAAACTCCGGGTGTGTACCCGTGGTGCACCCAGAATTATAATGGGGTCCAAAACAAGCACAGCTCGTAATCCCACCAGCTGAGCACCAATTTTATGTTGGACCTGCGATGGGCAAGCCCAGCACAAAGGGGGTAGCTTGGCTCAAGTGCAAGGCAAGTGAAGGCTATCGTGTTAAGCCGGCTTCGACCCAATAATATCTCCTTGAACAACCACCAAAAAGAAGGACACCACACCACTGTTGTAGAAAAATACGATTCCTTTATGTAAAAATTCTCTGTTGTGAATGGGGATCAATTAGGAAAGCACAATTACATTTCTTTTGGGTCACAATTTGCTGGGTTTCGATTTTGGAATAGATTCAATAAATAAACTTAGGAGTACAGTTCATCAATAAATAGATTAAATATCAGGAATAAATATTGTCAATAAATAGAATAAATATCGGGAATAAATATCTTCAATAAATAGCATAAAGATCACTGTCTGTGTAATAGAATAAACACTGGTTCAGTTCAAGAACATCTACAGATTCATTCTGGTATCGCTGCCACCAATTAAATACTTCAGGAACACTACATTTGCAAATACTGTTCAGGTTGGAAAGATTACTCTTACAGTTTATGACGATTTCACCATTAGCGTACACAGGCTTCTCTGGGCTTAACAAGGAGTGCTGGGACTCTCTAAGAATCACACAGGGGTTATGCGCGTATATCTAAAAGGCAAGGAAAGACAGTGAACACTTCATTTACACTCGGCTGCCACCGGGTTGAGATCTCTATTTGCCGGTGGGGGTCTAAGCGCGCCTAGGGGTTTCTGTCCCCACTAGCACTCAAGCGGCACCAGTTCCAAGTCTTTAGACTGCCGAACGGGGCTGCCGAAGAGGTCACACAATCTTCGCGCTCAGTCAAATAAATGCCGGTTCACAGTTCCTTTATGACAGCGCTTCCCACCTGAAGAAACGGGCCCACCTCACATCGGCTGCAATCGAAAAGCGATTCAGTCGGGTTCAGCACTTCTCTCGCCAGCGACGGGTTCTCAGGGGCTCCACGGACCTCCCTCCGACTTCCTCAAACAGGGATGGTTTCCGCCCACGGCTACAGCCGCCGATCCACTGGGGAGGGGCAGAGACAGTAATCCCGCCCAACTAAGGCCGGCCTTTCCCCGCCCCGGCGCACCACCTCACCTCAGTCTGCGCAGGAAGCACTCTACGCCAGTGGAGCTCGGAGACGTCCGAGCTCCTCGCTGGAGGCGCCTGTCACACAAGGGGCACAGAAGACGCTCGTGGTCGCGGCGAACTTGCTCTCGCCTCGCGACCCGAGTCAGTCGTAATTCGCCACTGGGGGGGGCGGGGAGGCTAACGAAAAATCAGCCACAGTCTCTTGGGGGTGACGAGGCACTCGCTGGGCAGGCGCTGTAGGCGCGAGATCACCGCACACACAGCTGACTGGAACGCCAGTCAGGATCCACGCCAGTGACTCTTGCTTGCTCTACTGCCACACTACCAGCCGCCTCAGGGGTCAACAGGGCAGGTGTCAATCTGGTGTCAAGTCTGGAATCTCCTTCTTCACCTAGATCTGGAACATCATTATCCTATCTAGTCTTTTGGTCATCTAAAATGGCCGCCAGGGACTGGACCTTATATAGCCAGTGCCCTGAGGTGCTGGCTCTTGCCAGTAGGTTCTAGAACCTTCTTTGGGTTAGACCAATGACATGGCACTACTGGGGTATTTGATGATACTAGGAGTCAAGAAATAGGAATCAAGTCAATCTTATTTTGAGTGTCCCCTGATATCGCAAGGAATCTGTAAGAAGAAGGTCCTGAGGAAGGTGGCCCAGAGCCGCTGAATCGCGCATCGACCTGGTGCAGGGGTCTCAGAAATACTCTTGAGACCCTTATATTGGCGTTTAGATCATGCCAACTTAGACTCAGTTCTTTCCCTTTTTTCCTTTATTATGTATGGTGTGTATGAGGTTCTGAATGCGAGAGCGTGAGGATTATGAGTGTATGTATATGATATCAGGTGGCTTTTCTATTGTTGAATAATGTGTATTTATAATTATTTTGTGATACCTGCTTGTATTTGCTAAAATTCTTACCTTTTTGAGAGAAAAAACATTTATAAAAAGTGTAATTGTGATAAGATGTTTTATACTGAATAACAAAGAAATATATATAAAAAATGATAATAAAATAAGAAATGAAATGAGAATATGTTGATTATGTTTCTGTCACTGGACTTGAAGTAAATAGATGTATATTACTCTTTAAAATTAGGGCCATTGTTGGAACAACCCTCTTGTAGTGTTTCCTGCTCAAGCCCCCCCACACGCCCTGGGGACCGCCACCTCCCTGGGGCACTACATATTTAAATTGGGGGGTCCGTGAATGACCCCCCCAACCCCGGGGGCTTTTAAATGTTGGGAGGGGGGCAGCGCGGCCCCCCTCCTGGAGCCTTGTGGTGGCACTGGGGACCGCTACCCCCAGGGCCGGCTCCTGCAGTGTCCCGGGGTGCCTACTCCCGGGACACTGTAGATTGCTATGGTAGGGCGGGAGCCCCCATAGCAAACTGCTTTGGTTTTTTGAAGAGAGAGCAGGAAACCTGCTCTCTCTTCCAAAAACCAAAGTCTATTGCTTTTCTACATGGGGAGCAACATCCTAGCTGCTCCCTATGTAGAAAAGCAATGCCGGCTCCCGCAGGATGCGCGGAGCTGGCTGGGACCCTGGGGGGATTGGGGACCCCCCTAGGTCCTCAACAAGAGGCCAGGCCCCAGGGGATGGGGTCCCTGGGGCCTTAAGTGGCCTAAGGAGTAGGGCTATGTAGACCCCCCTAATTAAAAATATAAAAAAATGTGGCCATGCCCCGGGGGATGGGGTCCCCGGGGCCTGGAATTAGCCACAGGAGGGGGTCCAAGCGGCCCCCTTCCCGTTAAAAAAAAATAATAATAATAATGTTTGGGGTTCAGGCCCTAGGGGATGGGGTCCCCAGAGCCCAAAAAAAAGAAAAAGAAGGGGGGCTACGCAGCCTCCCTTCTTAAAAAAAAAAAAAAAAACCCTACCTGCATACTCTGCAAACGCACCCCCTGGCGCGTTTGCAGAGGGGGAAGTAATTTTCCTTGAATACTGGGGGTCCCTGGGGGCCAAGTATCCCACCAGGAACCTCCAGTATGTGCCAGGGGGATACGTTGCAGAGAGGTGTAGTGAGGCCACGCCTCTTTTTACACCTCTCAGCAAAGTAAGCGCCACGGAGCTGCGTTGCAGAGTGTTGTAAAAAGGGGCATGGCCTCTGAACACCTCTCTGCAATGCAGCTCCCTGGCGCATACTGGAGGTACCTGGTGGGCTAGTTGGCCCCTAGGGGACCTCTGGATTGAAGAGGAATTAATTCCCCAACTTAAAACGCGCCACAGGGCGTGTTTGCACACATGTCACCTCAGGCCCCGCCCATTTCCTTCACTATTGAGCAAAATATTCCGCTAAAATCAGCCGATCTACGAATTCTGATTTACTCACCTGTTATCAGGATAGACCTCAGTGCTGCATCTTTCAGCCCACTTCAGATCCTGAAAAGTAATTCTAAGTATACTTAAAGTAACTTGAATTTCCTTCCATAGGCTAACATTGACTGGTTTCACTTGGAAATTCTTCTAAGTGTGGAGTTTTGGAACTTTAAAATATTCCTCTAAAATCAGCCGAACTACGAATTCTGATTTACTCACCTGTCATCAGGAGAGCCCTCCGTGCTGCATCTTTCAGCCCATACTGATCCTGAAAAGTAATTTTCACCGTACTTACCAGTAACTTGAATTTCCTTTCATATGATATTGCCTGCTATATAAAATATATATAAATTAAAAAATATATAAAATAAAAAAAAACAAATATTACAATTTCAATATTTTTAAAAACATTTTTTTCAATTTATATTAAAAATATGTAATGTAATTTAAAAAATAAAATGTCTAAAAACAAATACTTTAAAACAATGTAGTACATCAGTATAAAAAAAATAACAATTAATATATTTAAAAATTATCATTTACAAAACCTTTGAAATTCACTGAAAAAAACATAGGTTTCAGCCACGTTATAGTTAGGAATTAGCATTTAAAAAACCTTAGAAATTCACAGAAAAAACCATAGGTTTCACACATGTTATAGTTAGCTGGACATTTCACTCATACAAAACCATTGAAATTCCCACGTTATAGTTAGTTCAGCTAACTATAACTCGTGCGCCCGCAATGCACTGCTGATGACGTCACATATTACATCACTCATGACATGGTCAGTGACATCACTCATGACATCAATGATGACATCTCAAATGACAGGGTTTACAGACTTTGGCAAATAACTTTTCATTACTTCAGGCCACCTAATTAAGGTATTTTACGTGGACTCTCATGCAGGACTAAAACAACCATCATTCCTGATGGTGATAAGACGACTTAGCCACGCCCACTCAGGGTGTTCCTGTACCAGTGAAATAAAGCCGGTGCTAAACAAGCAGAGAGCCTCGCCTGTTTTATTGAAATAAGCCCCATGAAGAAGAGGCGGCCAGCCTCGAAACGCGTCGGGGGCATGTGGAAGAAGTAAGGAGAAAAGGTGAGCTCAGGACATGAGAGGCATGCAGGCTGGATGGCCAAGGAGCCCTGCGTGTGCCTGTTGAGAAGCGCAGGTGCGCATTTGCTGAAACAAAATTCCTCACGGCTGCCCCTGGCCGTGCAACAGAGCACCATCACCAGCTGCAGTTTTTACTGTTATTCAGCACGGAGAGGCCGTTCCTAGCACGAAGCAAGGTTCCTGGCGCAGCGTTTCTACTGAGAACAATTGCCCTGGATTTCGCCGGCTCTCCCCCTGCTTAAGGGTTTACAGACTTTGGCAAATAACTTTTCATTACTTCAGGCCACCTAATTAAGATATTTTACGTGGACTCTCATGCATGACTACAACAACCATCATTCCTGATGGTGATAAGACGACTTAGCCACACCCACTCAGGGTGTTCCTGTACCAGTGAAATAAAGCCGGTGCTAAACAAGCAGAGAGCCTCGCCTGTTTTATTGAAATAAGCCCCATGAAGAAGAGGCGGCCAGCCTCGAAACGCGCCGGGCGCATGTGGAAGAAGTAAGGAGAAAAGGTGAGCTCCAGGACATGAGAGGCATGCAGGCTGGATGGCCAAGGAGCGCTGCGTGTGCCTGTTGAGAAGCGCAGGTGCGCATTTGCTGAAACAATATATATATATATATATATATAAATGTATATATATATATATATATATATATATATATATATATATATATATATATTTATATATATATAGATAGATAGATAGATAGATATATATATACATTTTGTATCACAAACCTCCTGCATTCGAAGGCGCACTCCAGAGCAGTAATTAAAAACAACCAGCATATAATTTCCCTTTTATTTCAATAATGAGGCCCAACGCGTTTCAAATACTTCTCTTCTTGTTCACGGGGAAAAACGTCTGTAGAAGCTTAGTCATTGCAGAGCACTCCCGTTTCAATGCACATGCCTCATTATTGAAATAAAAGGGAAATGAAATGCTGGTCGCTCTTAATTACTGCTCTGGAGTGCGCCTTCGAATGCAGGAGGTTTGTGATACAATATATATATATAACAGTCGCCAGTAGGTAGTTATAGTTAAGACTAGGGGCTAGATGTAGGTAATTCTATTTTACCACTTCTTAAATACCGAATTTTACCGATTCAGTATTTAAGAAGTGGTAAAATAGAGGGGGGGGATGTAGGTATAACAGAATCGGTAAATACCGAATTGTTAAGTTTCGGTATTTACCGATTCTGTAAATACCGATTCGGTAATGCCCATTGATTCCTATGGGCATTGAAGCCCATAGGAATCAATGGGCATTACCGAATCGGTATTTACCGATTCGGTAAATACTGATTCCAGCAAGGGTGCAGGGGGTGTCACTTCGACACCCTCTAGCACCCAAAATACAAGCATGTGTGCCATGTGGCACACAGACATTCCCTAAGGGCATGTCTGTCTGTCACATGGCATAGGTGTGCATGCACACATGTGCATGCACACCTGGATTCGGTATTTTACCACCCAATTGGATTGGGTGGTAAAATACCGAATCTGAAAGGCCTTTGGGACTCAGAAGAGTCCCACCTACATCTAGGAGTTACCGAATCGGTAAAAATACCGATCCGTAAATTTACCGAATCAGTAAATTTACCGGATCGGTAAAATTGGCCCCCTACATCCCAATAACCCATTTACCGGTCGGTAACGACCGAAATCGGCCGTTACCGGACGGTAAATGGCCACCTACATCTGGCCCCTAGTTTCCATAGGAAATCCCCAACATTCTATTTGGAATAACTTTGGCGCCGGTCGACGAATCTTCGCGAAATTCTCCAAGAAGATGGCCTGCTGCGCTCCGGTCCTTCCCTGAAAGTTTGGGGGTGATTGGTGAAGCGGGGGCCAAGAAAAAAGGGGGTGCCAAAACGTGTTTTCCCCATGCAATTTCCCATAGGACCTTTAGCCATGGCTACAGCCCGAACGGCTGAACGGAATTACACCAAATTTGGCAGAGAGGTAGTCCTTAGTTCCGATTTGTGCCTTTCACTTATCTGGTGTCAATCTGTTCAGTAGTTTCAGAGAAAATTACGGTTAAAGTCATTTATATATCTATGGGCGTGGTGGATCTGCGGATTGTGCGATGATTGGACTCGTAGGATAAGCGCACCGTCCCAATGACGCGTTGAATTCTAATTGGCTGTCAAGCGGTTGTAAACATTCTAAATCAGGAACTGTTGGCAGCCATTTTGTGCCTCGGTAGAAGCGAGGCTGAGGAAGTCAGTGAAATATGTGTGCAAAATGTGAAAAGGGGGCAGGGTAAATATACCCTGATCCCCTAGCCCTGCTCAGGGGGTCACATAAGGACCCGTAGGGCCAAAAAAGTAAGATAGTATTTTTCTTTTAAAAAGTCGCAAGATGCGCGTTGGCCGACAAAAAAAAGAAGCATGTATTTTTGAGATATACATCAAGCTTATGTGTTTAGATCTTGGGTGGCTGTAAAAAGAGCCCTTGTGTTTATTGAGAGATTTTAGTACTTGGAGTTAGAACCTATTATGCATAGGAAAATCGCAACATTCTATTGCCAATAACCTTGGCATCGATTGATGAATCTTCTTGTAATGTTCAAAACTTTTGGCTAGCTAAGTTCAGCTCCTTCTCTGAAAGTTTGGGGGTGATTGGTGAAGCGGGGGCCGAAAAAAAGGGGGGTCCCAAAACACGTTTTCCCCATGCAATTTCCATAGGACCTTTAGATACGATTTAACCCGAATGGCTGAACGGAATTACACCAAGTTTGGCAGAGAGGTAGTCCTCAGTTCTGACTTGTGCCTTTCGCTCATCTGGTGTCAATCTGTTCAGTAGTTTTAGAGAAAATTACGGTTAAAGCCATTTTCATATCTATGGGCACGGTGGATCTGCAGATTGTGCGAGGATTGGCCCGTAGGATAAGTGCACCGTCCCAATGATGCGTTGAATTCTAATTGACTGTCAAGCGGTTGTAAACATTCAAAATCAGGAACTGTTGGCAGACATTTTGTGCCTCGGTAGAAGCGAGGCTGAGGAAGTCAGTGAAATATGTGTGCAAAATGTGAAAAGGGGGCATCGTAGACACACCCTGACCCCCTAGGCCTGCTCAGGGGGTAACATAAGGACCCGTAGGGCAAAAAAAGTAAGATAGTATTTTTCTTTTTTTTTTAAAGTCGTGGGATGCGAGTAGGATCCGCGCATTTCGCCGCAGAAAAAAAAGAAGCATGTATTTTTGAGATATACATCAAGCTTATGTGTTTAGATCTTGGGTGGCTCTAAAAAGAGCCCTTGTGTTTATTGAGAGATTTTAGTACCTACAAGTAATTACCGATGCAGAGTCTAAAGTTTATGAGGAAGACTCTGTTTCCCTCATCCCTAAAATGAATACCATCTCTTCTATAGATGCCATGCATATTGAAACGGAGATTGTTGTGGTATATCGACCCCATTCAATAGTCTCAGAGAAAAGCAAATACAGATTTATTCACTTGTTTCCTAGCTTTCTCAATTTCTGGCCAAAATTGATTGGACCAGTTCCACTTCTGCCTTTGGCTTATGTTAGAATAGACAAAGGTAGTTTGGCGGAAAAGTGACATCAGTTCTCCAAAGGTGTCCTTCATAAGCATTTCCAGACCTACCCCATTCAAAGTGCCTAGGTCATTGCCACCACAGTGCACAATTATGAGGTCAGGGTATTGGGGATGTAAAAAGGATTTCACCAATGGCATCAATTGGTGCCACTTTAACCCTCTCTGTCCAATCAATTTAATGTCTACGTTTGGTAAACCTAGGTCTTTTGTGAATTCCTTAATGTTCTGCGTACCTTTGGCTCCAGAAAATAAAGCTGTGTCCCACAATCCACACTCTAAACATGTTGAAGGGAGGTCTGGATGCACTCAGATGGTCTCTGTAAATAAAGTGCCAGTTTGAAAAGTAATATTTTTCTAAAATGGTGAAAAAGATGCAGTTTAGAAAAAAAGAGAAATGATTGGTTGTTTGACAATATTCTACATTGAAAACCAGGGTGCATGTTTCTGTTTTTTTTTTTTTGACCAGTGGGCTCAGTTAACTGTTTCATGAAGTGTTTCTATGGTAACAGGCAGAAGGCAGCATGGAGGTAGGGTTTAAATGTATGTCGTTTGGAAAGGATTGAAATGTCTAACCAACAGAAATGTGTGTTTGGTTTTGTATTAATGTGGTAAGGAATGTGATTTGATGTTCAGGTGTATATGTGTTGAAAATGCCACTCTATGGTTCTGGTGGGAGGTGTTGAAAACAGAGATTTTGAATAAGAAAATCTGCTGTGTGACTGACATACTTTTTATTCTACAAAACAATTGGAAAGGTGAGTTATTCATTTGTGAGGGAATGTATGTGGTGCATTTTGGTTTTAATCAGAGTAATGTGTTTGTTCTGCTAAAGTGAAGGGAATATTTCTTTTCTCTAGAATTATATTGTGAGTATGTGTGCATTTAGAAAGCATTCTGAAATAAGCATTTGTTTATTTTATGTGTTTGCACACAAATAACTATGCTGTTCTCTTGTTTTGGTAGAATTAGAAACCAGTTATTTTTTATTTATTTGCAAAAAAGAGTGAAGTTTGTACATTAAAATGTAGTACTCATTCTAGACTACGAAATGTGTTTTGGTAAAATAGAAGGGATAGTGTTGTTTGTCTAGAATCACACAGGGGTATATTATCAAGAACGGCGATAAAATGATCGCTGCTTTAGCGGCAGGAAACTGCCGCTTTAGCGGCGATAATGGGATTGATAATATGCTCTTGTGAATTCCTATAGCAGACCAGGTTCTGGTGTTAACCTGGGCTGCTATGGGAATTCACAAGGGCATATTATCAAGCCCATTATCGCCGCTTTTGCAGCAGTTTCCTGTCGCTAAAGCAGTGATAATGTTATCGCCGTTCTTGATAAAATGCCCTACAGTGTCTCTTCTCTGCATTTAGGAATCACTCTGAGAGAAGTATTTTGGTACTTCGGGGCATATTATCAAGCAGGACGTTAAAAATTATTGTCGTTTTAGCGGCAGAAAACTGCCACTAAAGCGGCGATAATGGGCTTGATAATATGGACTTGTGAATTCCAATAGAAACCTATGTTCTAGTGTGAACATGGGCTTCTATTGGAATTCTTGACGGCATATTATCAAGCCCATTATCGCCGCTTTTGCAGCAGTTCTCTGCCGCTAAAACTGCGATAATTTTAACGCCCTGCTTGATAATATGACCCTTCATGTGTTTTCCGATATGTTATTAATTAAAAACGTATCTGTTAGAAGGCGGTTCCGACACTAGGGGCCGCCTGGATTTTTCGCTTTTTGAGCACCTAATTGTTGAGCTTTTACTGTGGGGGAGTCTCATAATCTGGGACTCATCCACGGTGAACTCATAATGAAGGAGACTGCATGGAAATTTTATTGGTGTCGACCTGGCTTGACAAGGCCGCTGCGCAGCAGCTGGAGTATGGGACACTGTGCTGGTTACATGCAGACACAGGTGTACATGCGTGTGCACACGTGTAGGAACTGCGCAGGGGAGATTCCTAGCGTGCGCAGTCCAGGAGCAGCTACAGAGTGAATGGTGTGGCAGGACTTATGCAGAATTGGGTGGTGACATGGAATAGGCTTTATACCCTGGGAAGAAACATGCCAGGAAAAGTCAGTGTGTTTTACTGTGTTTTCACTTCATTATTCCCCTATGGGGATTTGAGGCCCATGGCTAAGATGACTTCCACAAGACCTACAGATTCCAGACACGCACTAAAGTCCATTGTAGAGTAGGTGAAAATAAGTATTCTGCAGAGTCCAAAGTCATATGTACTGCTTTTGGATCATACAGAACTGTCATATTTCTCTGAGCCAGCCATGACCAGACCCAGGCTGAGGGTTGACCTCAGCTAGATGGATTGATAACCTTTCATCCACAAGCTAGGGCCTCCTCTCCACAAAGAAGAAGATGGGTGGGGCTACCGGCTCACGCATTAGCAGCTGTCACTGGGTGCCAGGCACCAGGCTGCACCAAGAAGGAAAGAGTTGGGTTTCAGAGGCCATGTGGCCAGAGACACTGGACAACTCCATTTTGAACAAACCCAGAGGCTGGACAAGAAGGAGGGAGCAGGGGCAGGGAAGTGATGTGTCACTGTTTGATAGGACCCACAGAGACTTTCTGCCAGCCCCCTACTCAACTTTTAAAAAGTACTTGCACAGGAAGAGAAGCTCTCTCTGGGGTGTGGTCTGCGGAGGCGAAAGGTGCTGGAGCCTGGTCCAATGGGCAGTTGGAAGGAGGACACCCCTGACTTCCCCCCAGTCCCCGAACAGCGCCAGAAGAAGAGCTCAGGACCGGCGCGCAGAAGGAGAGGCCTCTGCACAGGGAGAAGAGAGGCGCAGGAGGAGAGCCAGGCGAAAGGCTGGCCTAGGGAGCCAGTGCAGACCGCTCCCTGCAGAATGCACACTCTTGGAGACCCGGAGGGTGAAGGAGAATGCTCCCAGTGGCTGAGGGGCACCGCCAGGAGCAAGAAGACACGAAAATGGGGCATATAGGACCTCCAGGGGCTGAGATATGGCCCCGAGAAGGTGAGCGACCTTTGACTTGTGGCCCCCTGATGGCGAAGTGCGAGAGGCTCCGCCGCCGGTCTAGAAAAGGCCCCCAGGGTGGGTCAGGTACCGGGGACTGCCCTCCAACTTGGAGACCGGGCCCCAGACCAATGCGCGGAGCGGCCGGGTGTGGGCTCCCCGCGTCGCATACCCTTACCCAGAGTCAGGGTAGGACCGGGCCCCCCCACCGAGGCCCCAGACAGCGGCAGGAGCTTGACGCGCCCTATGATGCCTTGCAAGGCATGAGGAATGGATTGTTTTATGCGTTTTGGTAGCCCCCAGAGAAGAGGGGTCACCCTTGATTGGGAAAAGGTGCTGGAGGGAGCTGCTGGAGCAGCGCAGTCTCGCCCCCAGCACAAAGCCAAGTCCCACCCTAAGTTTCTTGAGGATTTAAAAAGAATAACCCCTCAACTCTCAGCGAAGATTGCATCACCTCCTAGGCTAGAACTTTTGCTCTACAGCTGGGGGTTCATTGAGAAGTGCATCAAAGATTGAAGGGCTGAGTTGGAGATGTCTCGATAAGGGCATCCCCTGGACGTGAATGGCATAATTGCACTGAAATGCATTTATTAATGGTTATTTCTTTTAGAGGGACTGATGTTCAATGTGAAGTACTGGTGTAAGGCGATGTCACAAGCAGCGTGGATTTAAGTGGCTAGACACTCCTGCTAGAGTGTCTGACGCAGGGCTCGACAAATCCAATTTTTCAGATTTGTCGAGCCCTGTGACGGTATTTACAACTTAATCCTGTGATCATCTGTGATGCCTTTAGGGGCTGCAATTGCAATGTATTTTTAATGATATCCAAATGTGCTGAGTACTGTCATTCTAAAGTGTGCGTAAACATGTAGTCTTGCTGCTTCGCTTAGGTGAAGACCCCAGACTGTTAGCCCTTAAGATGTAGAGGGGTATACTTTAGGGTCAGTGGGAGATGCTTGGTCAGGGTCATGTGTCACCAAGGCAGGTGTATCCCTGTTTAATGCTTGTTGAGGTAATGGGAGGGGGACGCCACTGGGATGGTGCCAGTGCGCATGGCCCTCGCTTCAGGATAGGTTCAACTAATTGCATTGGGGCAAGATGATGTGCATACATGGCAGTGGTGATACTAGACCCCACCCCCCTGCGGGAGGGGTGGAGATGTTATGCAATGTCACAAAGTAATTCCAAAGGCTTATGTATATTTGTACATTGGTGTATAGTATTGAGTGGTGTGTGTGTTTAATAAATGTACTCTTAATTTTATAAAGCAAAGTACAGACTGGACATTCAATTATGGAGTGTTATTTTTGCGCACCTGCAAATGGCGATTACTAGCCCACACCACCTCCCTTGAGTAAGCCTCAGACTGCTCTGCAACGCTACCCTCTGAGAGTTAGGCGCTGCCCTACGGTGTTTGGTTCCCAGTGAAGGACAAACGTGTCATGTTATTTGTGTAGGCCTCACATATGCTGCCTCGTTTTCCAACAGTATCGTGTTCTCACATTTTGGTAGAATTAGAAAATAGTCATTGGTTATGTGTTTCCAAAAATGAGTTTACTATTAATAGTAAAATGATGTTCTGAAATATGTAAAATGTATGGTTGATGTTTTTGCCAACAGATAAGTATATGTACTCTTGCACTGACACTTCCACCAGTATGATTTCCTACACTACCCAAACACCACTACACTATTGTAAACCCTTAATCTACCTCCAGCATGACCATCTACACTACTTATTCACCACTTTACTAACCTAAACTTTAAATCTACACCAGCAGAACCTCCTACACGAGCCAAACACCAGTTTATTTCATAGAACATTCCCCTACCATGACCTCCTATATTATACAATTACCACAGCATTATCTTAAAGCCTGAAACGCTATCCCTAGCATGATCTCTTAGGGTACATAAACACCACTGCACTATGCCAGAACACTACCCCAGTATGAGTCCTTACACTATCTAATCACCATTTCAGTACTCTAAAGCTTAAATCTATCACAACAGGATCCCTTACACTACCCAAACACTACTACAGTATCCTACTACTGTATTTATAATAAATATTGCTATTTGAGTAGAATCACACAGTAAGTCTGTGAATTTAGGAATTACCCCGAGAGAAGCATTTTCATAGTCCATGTGTTTCCTGACATGTAATTGTTTAAAAATGTATTGTGTTATCACATTTTGTTAGAATTAGAAAATAGTCATTGGTTATGTGTTTCCAAAATGAGTTTAGTATTACTATTAAAATGCAGTTTTGAAATATATGGAATGCATGCTTGTTGTTTCTGCAGAGAAATAAGTACATGTAGTCTTGCAGTGACACTTCTACCAGTATGATTTCCTACACTACCCAAACACCACTGCACTACTGTAAACCCTTAATCTACCTCTAGCATGAGTACCTACACTACCTATTCACCACTTTATTACCCTAAATGTTACATATAGTTCAGCAGAACCTTCAACACTACCCAAACACCAGTTTATTTTCTAGAACACTACCACAACACGACCCTCTATACTACAGAAAGACCAGTGCAGTACTCTAAACTCTAAATCTACCCCTAGAATGACCCCCTACACTGTATAAACACCGCTGTACTACCCTGAATAATAAAACACTACGCAGCACGATCCTAGACACTACTCAAATACCATTGCATTACTCTAAACATTAAATCTATCTCACCACCACCTCCTACACTACCTAATCACGACTGTACTATCGTAGAACACTACTCCAGTATAACCCTGTACACTACCGAATCACTACTGTACTGACGTAAAAACACTACTGCAGTACGACTCCATACACTACACAAACACCACTACAGTACCTTAAACTCTAAAACACTATCCCTATTATGACCCCATATACTACATAAACACCACTCCACTACCCTAGAACAGTACCTCAGCACATCTTCCACACTAGTCAAACATCATTGCAGTTCTCAGCATGACCACCTACAGTATACAAACACCACTGCACTATCTTAAATCCTAAAACACTATCCCTAGCATGACCCTGTACACTATATAAATACCACTGCACTATCCTAGAACACTGTCCCAGCAGGACCTTCTACAGTACACAAAGTCCACTGCACTACCGTACACCCTAAATCTATCCCCAGTACAACCCCCTACACTACCCAAACACCATTGCACTACCCTAAACATTAAATCAATCTCAGCATGACCTCCTACACTACCCAATCATGACTGCACGATCCTAGAACACTACTCCAGCAGGACCCCCCTACACTACGCAAAGACCACTGCACTACCCTAAACCCTAAATATACCCCAGTACGATCCCCTATACTACGCAATCACCAGTGCAGTACACTAAATTCTGAAGCATTACCGTAGCACAACCTCCTACACTACCCAAATACCACTGCGCTACCCTGGAACACTACCCCAGCCCGAGTTCTTACACTAAACAAACAACACTGCACTACTCTAAATTCTAAATCTGTAGTGTTGCAAAACCATAGTGATTGTATATGTACCATGCAGTAATCTATTTACTAAAGTAAAAGTGAACCAATTATGAATTCACTCAGTGTCTTTCCTTATAGTAATGTGATTGTTTAGAAAATATGTATGCACTCATAGAGTGCTTCAGGTTTTAGTGTTATGGGGTGCTTCAAAGTGAAATGCACTATGTATGTAGTGCTCTTACAACTTTTACAGTTGTGCTTCAGGCCTACAATTTTTTAGTTAGAATTTATATGAAATGTGTTTGTAGAGTAATAAAAATTTATAATTTTTTTAAGTTTTTAATAAATACTTATATATGTTTATTTTTTACAGATACTGTTTATCATCGTTAAAATAAAGTTATCTTGCCGCAGAAAGAAAGACGAATAAAAGGTCAGAAAAAGGATACTTATTTGAAAAAAACTCAACCTCAAGTCTTGGAAGACCAACATAATGTGGCGAAAAGGAGAACAATTTCTGGTAAGATTTCAAAAGACTTTATAGAAAAGATTACTAGACTGAGAAAAAAAATACAAATGTGCAAAGCAGTGAAAATGTTCCAAGCATAAGAAAAAGTGCAAAGAATTGGAAAGGCAAAAAGGGCAATGTAAAAACAAAGGATACATCTTATAGTAAAAGAAGAGAAAATCAATATAAAGAAATCCGCCAAAAATTATTTTACAACAGAGTTGTGAATAACTTACTGAAAGACACAAAAAAATATAGAAAGAGAACACAATTTTATAAAAAGAAGCATATTGAATCCATTGTTGAAAAGGCTTTTAAAGTAAAGAGAAAACTCTTCATTTTAGTCTTGAAGAGAATTCGATCATTAGATAATCCAATAGATTTTTATGTTTGAAAGCTTTATTGAATGCAATATAATGATAAACAGCAAGAGACATCAGCAGAAGTAAAAAGATATAAGAATAAAAACTAAACAATGTAAACGCTAACATCATAACAGAATGCAAAGCATTTTATGGGATTTTAAAAATAGGAGGGAGGGGGTAAAGAGGGGAGAGGGGGGCTAATGCTACAATAGAAAAATATAAACAACAATAAAATAGAAAAATATTGGCAGATCAAATTCTAAAAGTAAACATGAGAGCAAATAACAGTATACATATGTAAAAAAGTAATATAAAATAGAAGAATCTGATGTGGTGTAATTGGATAATGGACGGGCTAGTTGATCTAAGTATGTAGTGAGGGGCAGCCAATAAAGGTCCACTTTACGACGTGGTTTACAAGAAGAATCAAAAGCCACATCAAGTCTGTGAAAGTGACATAAGGAGTTCCACTAGTGTTGTACAGAAATCTTCGAAAGAGGTTTCCAATTGGAGGACATATTTCGGAATGCAAGGGCCAGCATAAGATCATAAAGACCATGTGAATGTGGAGGAAGATCTAAAGAATCTGAGAGACTACCCAGAAAGAGTTGAATAGTTGAGCAAGGAGTTGAAAGTGAAAAAATGCGAGAAAGATAAGACCATATTTTATTCCAAAAGGAAAGGACAGGGAGACAGAGAAGAAATAGATGGAAAAGATCAGCATTTGAAGAACCACAGGTCCAGCATTTAGAGTCAGGAGAGGAAGAACAACGGGATAAAGATAGAGGAGAAAGATAAAGCCTATGGTATAGAAAAAATAGGGATTGGGTGAGAGAAGCAGAGCGAGAAGTCCTTAAAGATCTAGACTAGAGCTTGTCCCAAAGTTGAACAGACCAATTACAATCAAAACCATGTTCCCAAGAAAGTTCCACTTTAGTTTTGGGACGATCCGGGGTAGGGGTGGAAAAGTATTTGTAAATTAAAGAAGCTTTAGGAAGAGTAGAAAGAATAATCAGAAGAGGAGACTGAGGAGGTAATGAAGTGACAGAAGCAAGAGAATGGTAACAATCAAGAGTTATTTCCATGAGGATATTAAATTTATGTAAGAAAGAGTTAGGGCAACGGAACAAAAGTTGAAATTGGGGAAAAGAACAAGGTGAAATTCCATCAAAGAGATGGTTGACCCAAATGATACCTTTTAATCTCCAAGAAGACCAATAAATGGGTCTATTATTAAAAAGAATAAGAGAATTATGCCAAATTGGAGTATTTAGAAAGGATTCCCGCAAAATATCGTGAGGGAAGAGCAAAGGTTTTAAGAGAGAAGAGGCATGCTTAAATAGAGGAAGTGAAGAATAGGGAGTCCTAGAAGAGAATCTCAAAATTTCTTTAAAAGAAAAGGGTAGCAACAAAACACGTTCAATATCAAGCCAAAGAGGAGAAAAGGAAGAAGTATCGGGAGAAAGCCATCTGGAAGCTTGTCGTAAAGAGAAAGATTTATGATAGACATGAACATTTGGGAAATTAAAAACACCATTTGATTTAGATTTGCGAAGAATAGACAAAGAGATGCTAGATTTTTTATCTTTTCAGAGAAATTTGGAAAGAGAAGAGTCAATGCGCTTAAAATAAAGATTGGGGATGTGAACAGGTAATATGGAAAAAATATAAATAAGAATAGGAGCAATCATCATCTTGATAGAGTCGAGACGACCCCACCAGGAAAGGAAAAGGGGATTCCATGAGGAGAATCATTTCTCAATCTGGACTAAAACTGCAGACATATTTAAGGTGATAGAGGAAAAAATGGATTTAGAGAAAAGAATGCCAAGATATTTGATTTTTGTGGTACTCCAAGCAAAACCAGTGGAAGAGAACATATGTGGAAGACAAGAAACGGTCAAGGGAAGAATTTCGGTTTCGTCAGAATTGATCTTATAGGCCGAGACAGAGGAAAAATTATCAAATTCGACAAGTAAGGGGGGAAGAGAAGAGTCTGGGTTGGAGATAAACAAAAGGATATCATCTGCGTACGCAGAAAGCTTTAAGTGATAATCACAGTAAGGGAAGCCAGAGATAGATTTTTTATTGCGGATAGAGGTAAGAAACTGTTCAAGTGGCAAAATAAAAAGAAGCGGAGAGAATGGGCAGCCTTGACGAACGCCTTTCTGGAAGGTAAAGGAAGAGGAAAGTTGACCATTCACAAGTACAGAAGCTTTAGGGGCAGAATATAACAAAGAAATAGGAGAGATAAATTTGGGACCGAAACCATGCCAGCGTAACGAAGCAAACAAAAAGGACCAATCTACTCTATCAAAAGCCTTCTCAGCGTCAACAGAAATAGCAGCTAAGGGAATGTAAAGGGGGGAAGCTTTGGTCAGAACATTAAGAAAGAGCAGAGAGTTGTCAGAAGTAAGTCTACCCTTAACAAAACCGCACTGTCCTTTACCTATAAGATGAGGCAAAAGTGGATCTAAACGCAAAGCAAGCAATTTAGCAAAAATGTTATAATCAACATTAACTAATGAAATTGGACGATCATTTTTACAATGTTGGGGGTCACGACCATCCTTTGGGATCAAGCAAATGGTGGCATCCTGAAAAGAACCCTCACCCTTGCCAGTGGAAAAAAATGATTGGAACAGAGACAGAAGTTTAGGCAACAAAAGATCAGTAAAGTGTAAATAAAATTCAACAGGAAAACCATCAGAACCCGGTGTTTTACCTGAAGTAAGGGAAGATAAAGCAGTAGAAATTTCTTGCAAGGAAAGATCAGATTCAAGAACAGGGAAATTAAGATGGGAAGTCGAAGGTTTGGGAAGTTTCTCAAAATAGGAATGAATAAGAGAAGAGGAAGGGGGAAATTCAGGAGTATAAAGCTGTTGATAAAAAAGTTGAAATTGTTCAAGTATGTCCTTGTCTTTGTGAAGAATGACATTGTCAGAAGAGTAGAGGGAATCAATAAGAGTGCCTTCCTTTTGGGATTTAAGATAGTTGGTCAAAAGCTTACCAGATTTGTTCCGACCACTATAATAACGAGCACTGCTGCGGAGAAGAATAGAAGCAGCATTATTAGTTGTGAGTTTATTGAAGTCAAGTTTAGCACGAAGAAGTGTTGGTGACATATATTTATCTGAAGAAGTGTAAAATTGATGTTCCAACTGTTTTATATGTGCTAAAGAGAGTTTCTGTTTCTGGAGATATTGTTTCTTTTTCTTGGTTACAAAATCAATAATGAAACCTCTAGCAGTAGCTTTATATGAATCCCAGAGAATATAAGGAGAAGTATGAGGATCAGAATTAATTTGAAAGAAGTCATTAGTGAAATAGCGGAATGAAGATGAAAAGTTAGGGTCAGAAAGAAGAGCACAGTTGAAACGCAAACGAGAAGATTTGAGATGAGGTGAGATCAGTTCAAGGTCTGTTACAAAGGAGAGTGATCAGAAATACCCATAGGTTCAGTTGAGTAAGATAGTAGGTTCTGAGATAAGGAGTGAGAAAGGAAGATATAGTCCAGGCGGGAAAAAGACAAATGAGGAGGAGAAAAGAAAGAGTAGTCCAAGGTGTCTGGATGTAAGAGTCTCCAGGAGTCAATGAGATGAGCTTGTGAGATGGTGTCAAGAAATTGTTTATGTGGTTTGTGGGGGTAAATCTGACTGTGGATTTGCGGTCAAGAAACGGGTCCATAATTTCATTACAGTCTCCACCTAAAAGGAATAAGTCATTTTTATGTTGAATGCATTTACACGTGATTAAAGGCCAAAATGCCCAATCAGGTTGGGTAGGCCCATAAACATTGAAAACAGTTAGAGAAATTGAACTAACCAGTGAATCAACAAGTATCCTCCTGCCATCGTCATCCTTTTCTTCAGACAGAACCTTACATTTCAATTTTTTATGAAGGAGAATGGCAACTCCATTTTTCTTGTAAGTAGAGGGGGGAAAAAGAACTGTACCCATCCAACCTCTTTTCAATTTAAGTGTTTCAAGTTCATTAAGATGAGTTTCTTGAAGAAGGACAATGTCAGGGGTATAGGAAGCTAAGTAAGAGAGAACTCTCTGCCGTTTGATGGGATTAACAAAACCTTTCACACTGCAAGAAATAACTCTAAATGTAAGAAGATTGTTAGTTTTCAGTTTGAAAACAGTTGTGGTGTCAACTGCTATGCTAATGTAGTGGTCAATGTTGTTATTTATACTTGAAGGTTTGCAACAGCAAATTAAGGAGATTCGGGAAAAAAGATGTTGTTCCTTGTTACATTCTCTTTATGAAACATTGAGAACAGGTAGAAGTAAACTACAAAGCGTTTCTGATGTTCGTAATCTTTTGGATGTATGTTCTGGTTCTACACAATTTACATAAAATATCCAACAAGATGCTCAGGAGAACCTAATGTATATGCTTACAGAATTGGAAAATGAAGGTGTAGACATAGAGAATATGTTTGGCCTTTGTTATAAATGGGAACATCAATGTGAAAATTGTATGAATACATGTAGCACTAATGTAGACACTGAAAGATTTTTATATTTGACATTACCAGACTGTAAATCATCATCATCATCATCATATAAACTTTATTACAATCTAAGAGATTCAAAAAAGTACATCACAGCACAGGTTCCATTTAAAAAACAATAAAACCATATAATAAAATCAATATGAAAGGGTTATCAGTAGACATTGCAGCACATTATTATACAATAAGTATAAATTCAAGGATAAAAAGACAAAAATCAGAGTAAATCAGTGTCTTTCAGTAAATTAAAGCTGCAAACCAAAACATGGAGTGTAGGCAATGTAAATCAGAAATGTTATCATCATTATTTATCCAAAGATATGGAAAATATATAATTTTAATTATGCAACTTTGTACCGCTGATGGAGGAAAATTGAACACTTCAATAAAACATTTTGTTGCTACACAACTATCAATATCTGGAAGGATTTTTGTAGCAGTAGCAATAATTTTCCACAATGGTCCTTCAATAACATTAGGACATTACACTGCATATCTCAAAAGTGAGAAATGCTGGAGTCTTTGTATGATGCTGAGTTGGTTTTCAAACAGAGTTTGCCTTTCAAATTGCTAAATTCCTATCTAATATTTTTAAAGCCAAAGTTTTAAGAAGATAATTCAGCCTCTTAGGAATTTATTGTTATCATTTTATAGAATAACCATTGGACAGTGTACATAAAAATTACTGCAAAAATATAATTTGGCCTCAAGGAAATGTATTTCTTTGAATTATGGACTTTTTGTTGCACATTGTCTCGGTGTATAATTTTAAGTGGCATTATTTATAGTGTTTATATATTTAAGTTATAACATTTTCTTAGCAGTAATCATTTTATATAATTGTGATTTGTATTATCTAGTATTTTACTATAGATGTATTATTGTTTTTTTTTTAAACCAATCTAATTGATTGGTTTTTTTTGCCCGCTGTTATGTGATGAGTACAATTGAAATCACTGTTTCTAGTGAAATTCAATATATTCTGAAAACAGCCAAAAAGGCAAAGAAATTACTTTGTAAAATGTTAAAATTTTGCTGTGTTGTTAAAAATGTATTATTATACATATATATACAAATGTATTATCATACATTCTGGACCCGTCCCAGTCAGGGTTCCAAAGCAACCGAGCACCGAAACTGCCCTCATCGCCGCCACAGACGACATCAGGAACATGCTCGACAACGGAGAAACTGCGGCCCTCATCCTCCTGGACCCGTCACCCGCTTTCGACACAGTCAGACACTGCACACTAAGAGCACGCCTCTACGACTCCGGAATCCAAGAGAAGGCCCTGGACTGGACCACCTCCTTCCTCACCGGGAGAACCCAGAGCGTCCGCCTCCCCCCTTCCGCTCCGAAGCCACCGAGATCATCTGCGGCGTACCCCAAGGCTCATCTCTCAGCCCAACGTTGTTCAACGTCTACACGTCACCCGACAGCACAACCTAAACATAATCTCTTATGCTGACGACACCCAGCTGATCCTATCGCTCACCAAGGACCCCCACACTGCCAAAACCAACCTCCACGAAGGAATGAAGGCCATCGCCGACTGGATGAGGAACAGCCGACTACAGCTGGCTCCACCCCCTCGACCTGGGACAACTCCTGGTGGCCGGCGGCACTAGGAGCACCCCCTACACCCACCAACCACGCACGAAACCTAGGGGTCATCCTCGACTCCACACTCTCCATGACAAACCAGCTCAACGCCGTCTCCTTCTCCTGCTTCAACACCCTCCTATGCTTCGCAGGATCTTCAAGTGGACCCCCACCGAAATTAGAAGGACGGTCACCCAGGCCCTTGTCAGCAGCAGACTGGACTACGGCAACGCACTCTACGCAGGAGTCCCGGCCAAACTCCTGAAACGACTCCAACGCATCCAGAACGCCTCCGCACGCCTGATCCTCGACATCCCCCACTGCAGCCACATCACACCCCAACTGAAAGGCCTGCACTGGCTCCTGAATCAACAAGAGGATAACTTTCAAGTTCCTCACCAACGCACACAAGGCACTCCACAACACCGGACCAGCATACCTCAACAGACGACTCAGCCTCTACACCCCCGCCAGCCAGCTCCGCTCTGCAGATCACGCCCTCACCACAGTCCCCCGCATCCAAAGAGTGACTGCTTGACCGCCGGCGGCAGATCATTCTCCCACCTCGCCGCCAAGACGTGGAACGCCCTCCCCATCCGCCTACGGCAGAACTAAGACCTTCTAACCTTCAGGAGACTCCTCAAGACCTGGCTCTTCGAACAGTATCAGCACCCCCAGCCCAAATAGGGCCTTAGAACCCTCACGGGTATGTAGTGCGCTTAACAAATGCTATGATTGATTGATTGATTATTATATGTTATAACTATTTTTATTTTTTTTACAGATCTTAATTTTAAAATATCAAATTTACCACCATTTAGATTATAAAAAACAAGTGAATAAAATGTGTACTGTTTTTTACGTGTATTACTGTTGAGGTAAGTTTTAGTAAGTCTTAAAATGCAGAATGAACTGTTTCCACACAGTGGAAGAAAAGGAACATGGCTGGACTAGATTTCTGTCAGAAAATTGCAATGCAAAAAGGTATCAAATAGGGGACAGCTTCAGAACACCTGTCTGCAAGATATATGGTATAGTACAGAATAGACTAATATGGTTCTTTTGCAGGTCTTGATAATTTCTGAATTAAAAGAAATGAAACTGTTAAATTTAAACCACACCAGTCAGTGTTTTTGCAAATGTCATATTAGGTCGCATCCCTTCCCTTCAGTAATATATAAACATGTCCTATCAGTTCCCTAAAACGTAAGTTGTTGTAAATGTATCTTGTTCTCTGTTATCAGTACTGAAATTTACTCCTATAATAGCAATTGGCCTAGCCATAAACTCTCTTTCTTATTTATAATGTGAGGAAAAGGCATTCTGTATACCTTTTCTTTTCCATCATATCTTATCTTAGTAGGAGTTTATAGAGTGCACGGTCACCCAGAGGTTTCATGGCGCTGATCAGGCAGGAGTCACACCAAGGGGAGTCACCCGAGAGCTTGCTCGTATAACCAAGTTTTGAGCATTCTTCTGAACACCAGGAGATTGTTGTGTTGTGATCATATCTAGGACCCTCATTAAATAATCCCGATTTATGCCCTTATGTGGTTATAACAAATCATACCCTTATAAATGCACAAGAATCAAATCCATATTTAGTAATAGCCAATGCAAACCAAATACGGCAAGGCTACTTCCTTAGACTCCTAGAAAGTACAACGAGTTCTTTCAACAAACCAAACCTCCAGCAACCTGGGAATTCCCCATGCTTTTGTTTTGATTTGTCCTAGAACTCCTGCGATCACTGAAAGAACGGCCAGTTCTTAGTGACATCTTTTATTGACGTCTTTTGTCCAACCTTACGTCAAACACGGCACCTTCCAGGTATAAATATACCAGCGTTTGCCTTAAGCAACACACGGTGGTGTGGAGCAGAGCAGCTATCTACTTATCCGAAGCCCAGCTGATGCGAGTGCCGAAGGAAGCCGTCCCTCCCATTTGACGCACTAAGAAAGACGCTGTCTTTTTCTCCTGCCAAGAAAATCCAGCTCCAGTGTTTCCAGTCACCCTTGCGAGTTACTGGCAGATCGAGTCCTGAGAGCGAGATACAAGACCTCCTTCATTCTATAACCAAGGTACGGAGCTGATTAGATCCTTAGAAAATTCTTGAGTCAGATTCTTAGCTAAAACTAACTTAACTTACACTGCAGCTCATTTACTCCTTCCCACATACTAGGCTTAGGTTAGGTACACCGGGGTAGGGTAGGCGTATTTAGAAGCACCAGTTGAGAACGTTTAGTCAAACTTTTATCATTGTATGTAACTGTATATATTGTATACCTTTTAAGTATCATATGGCTCAGAAACCATATCAATGCTTTTACCGTATTATTTCATAATACTCCTTTTACTGTACGCACTTTACTTTATAACAAGTATTGCAATTGTGGCAATTCATTTCTCTTGCATGAGAAAGAAGACTGCTCAATAAATAACACCTTTTATTGAAAACGCCTGTCTCTCTATTTCTCTGCACTCTGGTGAAACTAAGTATGCACGATTGACTGAGTGAAATAGCTATCTATTGTTTACATGACTCTGGAGATATACTCCTTATTTTGGGGGAGCAAAGTTGTCATGTTTATGCGCTTGTCAGAAGCTGAATCCCTTCTTGTCTAATCAGGGAAGTTCACTCTCCCCAGAGGTCTCCCCTCCCCCGCATTTCTCTAAAAAGAAGGCAAGGAGTCATTAGAGAAGGATATCCTAAATGTTGGAAATGGTCACCCCAAGATTTGTCCTGTCCTGAAGAAGGTGTTACAATATCCATGTGTTTGACACCGAAATGCGTCGACGCACTGTTCTGTAAATAGAATCCAATAGAGCCCAGGGAACAACAGATATCCATAAATTATTGGTACTGTAGCCCCTACAACTGAATATAGAAAGGCTTCTTTGGATCAAGTAAGTGTGTAGCAAGAATATCTTGAGCTACTGATAGAAAGGGGTTTTAATTTACTAATGTACTGTGATTTTGTGATGATTAGATTTTCTCTAAGTTTTAAGTTGTGATTAATTGATATACTGTGTTGTTGTAACAAATTGGTTTTTTTCTGGTTTTTAATTTAATCTGTATATACTTGATGAGATATTGTGAATATTTGTTTATAATGTCATGTACTGTTTTCTTGATGATGTTTTAATTATGTATGTTTTCAGGAAGCTTTTCTGAATTTTAATTTGCATAGGGAAGATAACGTTTTTCTTCCATGTATTATGATCAAATAAAGAAGATTGTAAACGTTACATTTTAGTGTGGAAATTTTATATCTGCATTTATAATTAGGCTTCATTGGATGTATGTGATATATAATAAATGAGAGAATGAGTAAAAAAGTAGTAATTCCAGGGATTCCCCTTTGACTTTGAAACCTAAATTAAGTCTAACATATTCAATAGAGACCTAGTCGACCTCAGTCCTACGTCTATTTATTTATTTATTTATTTATTTATTTGTTGCTTCTATAGCGCCGGAATCGACCCCAAGAGGTAGCTCCGCGCTTTAGGTTCTTCCAAGATGCCAGATCATAAGGCCATGGTCATAGGCGCCCTAGATCTTACACAGCAGGAAACAGATGAGTTTTTAAAGATCTCTTAAAAGCATGAAGATTGGTGATTTGTCTTAAAGTTAGGGGCAGAGTGTTCCAGAGAGTGGGGCCCTTATAAGACAAAGCACAACCTCCTTGTTTTGCCTTCTTAAACCGTGGGATCTGCAGCAATGATAGATTGCTAGATCGCAAGGAGCGAGTCGGAATATAAGGCTGAAATAGTTCAGCTAAATTTTTAGGACCAGATCCACAAAGACATCTGTGAATTATACAACAGATTTTAAACTCAATTCTCTGGCGGATGGGCAGCAAGTGGAGTTTATGCAGGAGAGGGCGGAACGGGGACCTATTTGGAGCGTCAAGGACTAATCTGGCCGCCGTATTCTGGACCACCTGTAATCGGCTCAGTTGCTCCTCGTTGGCTGAGAGGAGCAGTCCATTGCAGTAGTCCAATCTACTGACGACCAATGTCTGAACCAGTGTTTTCCTATAACAATCATCCAGGAAAGGGAATATACGCATCAGGAGCCCAATGGTCCTGAAGCAGGTTCCCGCCACCAGATTTACCTGTTCCTTTAGTAATAATGCCTGGTCAAGCCGCACTCCCAGATTTTTTACTATCTGTTTAGGGCATGGAGCAGCTCCTAAATCCGTAGGCCACCACTCAGGCGACCATAGGAGTGGGGCTTCTCTAAAAAGCACGACCTCCGTCTTGCTCACATTGCATTGTAAGCAATTGGAGGTCATCCAGTCAGATACTGCTCTCATACCGGTGGCAAATGCATGTTTAATTGCGTGTGTGATGGTGTGGAAGGGAAACAAAAGCTGGGTATTGTCAGCATACGATACTGGGGTGAACCCATATTCTCTTACAATATCCGCCAAGGGGGCCACATACACGTTAAAAAGTGTGGGGCTTAGGCATGAGCCTTGAGGGACCCCCTTAGTGAGCTCCCGGGATCTCGCATAATGGGAGCCCAACTTGACGGTTTGTGATCGTCCCAAGAGAAAGCTTTCCAGCCAGGCCAGAGCCGAGCCGCCTATTCCCACCTTCTGCAGACGACCGAGAAGAATGTCATGTGAAACCGTATCGAAGGCAGCGGATAAATCCAACAGCACCAAGATCATGGAATCTCCTCTATCCTGTGTCATCCTGATGGTATTGGTCACGGAGAGATGGGCCGATTCAGTGCTGTGGTTAGGTCTGAACCCAGATTGAGAGTGGTCCAGACCACCAGCTGCCTCGATAAACTTAAGATAGATAGGTATTCACATGTTTCTCGGTCATCTTACTGATGTGGGGAAGGAGGGAAATAGGACGGAGGTTGGAAAGGTCCGACCATGGCAAGGCTGCATTCTTTCGAATTGGGTTCACCACCGCTTTTTTCCATTCACCTGGCACATGCCCATCTCTAAGAGAGAGATTGATTACTGTTTGAATTCCAGGTAGGAGCAGGTTTCCTAATGAGCCCATCATCTTAGCTGGCAAGAGGTCTGAAGGAGACCCTGTTTTGATTAGACCAACCAGAAAGGTGACTTTAGGGAGAGTAATTTCCGGGAATTTAATAAGTGAGATATTGGCACACTCAGGGGACATGAGAGAGATAGAAGGAATAGGTGATATCAGGGGGGGGGGGCTGATGATGTTACTCCCAGCAGTTTCTGTCTGCTTGATCTTCTCATATATAAGCTCTATTTTATTTTCGAAGAATAATGATATTTCATCGCACAGGGTTTGAGAGAACTCGTCAGGACTCTCACAGGCCACAGGTTTTATAAAGGACTGTAGAATCTTGTAGAGCTCTCTGGGAGTATTACCTGCTTCCTCCAGCTGTGATGCCAGACAGCTTCGTCTGGCCATCTTTACGTTTTTATGATAAGAGGCCAGGGCATCAGTATACTATTGTTTATGTTATTCCAATGCACAGAGCCTATTGGGAAAATAGGAACTACACTACATGGCCCCCAACGTTTGGTAAGGCGGTAATCTAACGCAAGATACTAGAGTAACTCAGTCGTGCTTTTTCACATAGACCCCTTTTCCCGTAAAAACTCCAATAGAAAGGTTAATATCCGACGAAATTTAGTAGGATGAGAATCCTATGTATTAGTTTATGGTATAGTCAACGTTGAAGGATACAGTGTTCCAAAATATTGTGCACCTAATCTTTGTTTCCTCAAAAGCTTTCTCTGCAAGAAACTTTCATTAAACAATGTCAAATCACGGCGACAACAACAAAACCGGTGAAGCCGCAGTAAATGCAAATCAACCGGGTGCCGACCTTACAGGGTTTAATGAAGACAACCATGATGCAATAATCATCCCGGCCAATATAAGAAAAATCATAACTATAAAACTTATAGAAAATGGAGTATCATCAAGAGGTGGTAGAGTCATATTTGTGGTAGAAGCACATGAATTTCGGCAGACAGAGGTATTCTATTCCTGGATAAATCTTCCAGCAGCAAATGCTATAACACATGAGTTCCACTACTACAAAATAGCGGAATCTCCAGAGGAATACTCTCCTTTCAAGGAAGTTGAAATTCACTAACATACCAAGAGCACCTGCTCTTGTTTAATGGCGCCCTAAGACATCAAAATCACATTACCAGGCTCGGTCCACTTGGTAAACCAGGAGCCACATGGCCGGTACTAGCCAGCACACACCACATCCGGACATTGAAACAATGTCAGACAGAGAACTTTTAGTTCAGCTAAAACAACTAATTCAAATTCATAGACAATTTGTCCAATATGTCATGCGGACTTCAACAGTCCAACCTGCAATTAAAATTCCACAAAACACCCCTCAACAGGGGAACACAAACAAGATTACACCACAGAATATACAATCATGTCTTGGTAAAACCCCTGCAAAACGGGAACAAATTCCATTCTGGTTAGCTCAAAAAATCACTCAGATAGAGGCAGTATTTCCTGATCCTACCCCTCACGAAAAACACAGAATTCTGACTATCTGTCTCCCAATGGGGATCGCACCACATGTGGAGGACTGTGACACTTGGGGCACAGTCTTTGCTTCTATCTACACAAAAACACATGGTATTCCGTCTATTACGGTTATACCAGATGTACTAAGACAGATTCAAAATGAATACGGTCCAGAACCTGCTTTAACTCTTGGTATGAAATTACTGAAGGACTTTAATCAGGTCTTGGCTATATTATTAGCCAACATAAAAGGAGAAGCAGCATGTTTGGCAATCCGCCAAAAATTGAAGGAGACAGATATAACAGATCAACCTTTTGAGCTTGCTAAAATAATTGAAAAATCCTAGGAAGAATTAGGCAGTGATAGTTTGGGTGGTAAACCAGTAAAACCCTAACTAATTGAAAATCCTGAAAAAACTTTTATTAAAAATAATCTCAATTCTCAAAAGAAGAAGTGGGAGGGTAACAAACAAACCACTCCCAGAGAAAAACAGTTTCAGACCAGAGGAAGGTCTCCCGAACGAAGAGATAAATCTCCAGTACGGGGGGGGCAAGTCTCCCCAAAGGGAGCCCTCTGAAAAAAGATACAACCTTAGAAATAGGGACAATTTGAGAAAACCTGACAGATATCAAGATATTGATACACGTTCCTCTCGATCTTTTCAGACTTCATCAAAGAAATCGGAAAGAAGAGGGCAGTCAGAACATAAAGAAGAGCACGCCAAGTCCAAAGACAGGGAACCTGCTCATCAAAGTAAAAAATTACAATTTCTAAGAAAGAAGGTAGCGAGTATTAAAATAAAACATGCCGAGAATCTTGAGGACACAACTGAAAAACGGAGAGTGGACCCAGACAATGCTAGACAGCGCAGCAGAAGTGAGCATATCTCGCAAGATCCTGATGAATCTTCCGGAGACAGTGGACATGAATGAATACATTCAAGTGGAAACTGCAGACACCCGAGTGAGCGTGCCCCATAAACTATATGAAATAACATTACGTATAGAGGGAGATAAAACTAGGAAAATAAAAGGTCTCTTTTGGGAGAATCTATCTAAAGGCCATGATATCCTTCTAGCAGAGAAAGACTGGCCACCAGAGTTTGTCAGGGAGTGCCCACATGGCGAAGAAATGATTATGCCTGCCTTCTCAAATCACATTCCAATTCATAAAAAATACACACTTGCTAGAAAATGGGCAGTGGCCCAAGCCCCTGCATTATATAAAAATCATGTAGGATGGGATGAGGATTCTCCTCACCATAAAATCCAGTTAAAAAATCAACCTACTGCACAGAGGCAGTATCCTGTTACGCAAGAAGCTAAAAAACAAGCAAAATAAATTTTAGATCAACTTGAATATCAGGGGGTGATTGAAACATGCACCTCACAAATTAAAAATCCTTTGTTTCCTGTCTCTAAGCCAGATGATTCATATCGTTTAGTTTCGGACTACAGACATCTAAACTCCGGCTGTAAAACGTCACACAGTGCAGCACTAATGAATAACATTGTGCGCAAAAAATATAAAACGACATTAGATATTTCAAATGGTTTCTTCTGTCAAAACATAGCACCTGAAAGCAGATATTTGACCGCTTTCTCCAGCATGGGGACCCAAAAACTATTTTGTCGTCTCCCACAGGGATTCAAGAACAGCACAGGATTATTTTCAGCCAGGGTAACAGAGTTACTACAAATGTATGATGATGAGGCATTATCCTATGTCGATGACATCTATCTTACAGACGATGACCTGGAGACTCACTTGAAAAGAGTGAACACCATAATACTTGGGTTCGCAGCTGAAGGGTACAAATTTAACTTCAAAAAATCACGAATTGCCCATCTAACTGTTCTATTTTTAGGATATGAATTTTCAAGTGAAGGCAAAAGCCTAGCAGACAACTTCTTAGAGAAGTGTGCAGTACTCCAAGCTACAAAAACGCGGAAGAACTTACAATCAATACTAGGTTTTCTGAATTTTGGAAGAACATACATCCTAAATTATGCAGAGAGGGTTAAACCTCTCTACGAACTAATAAAACCTGATTTTAAACCAATTAATTGGAATAAAAAACACACAGAAATTTTAAGATCATTACAGACAGATATGTTAACTAAAACAAAACTGCAACCGCGCAAATGAACGCAACCTTGTAATCCAAGTCATCCCAGGAAGATGCGGATTCACATACCTGACCTCTAATGAGGGAGAAACTGTACCAATAGCTTACAAATCTTATTTGTACACACAAGCTGAAATGAAATTCAGTTCAACTGAAAAAATTCTAATTGCGGTTCAAACTTCTGTAGCAAAAGAAAGAGCCCTAGCCCAGGGGAAAAGGATATCTGTTTTAACAGCTGTATCAGCCCTTGAGGCAGTAACAATACCAGGCAATTCTAATGCTAAAGCTCTAGATCCAAAATGGATAAAATGGGAAACTTCTCTTGCAACAGAAGATGTGACACACGCATTTGATCCGAAAATGAAACAAGCATTTACAATGCAACGGTTTCGCCTTTGGAAAAGTTAGAGCTATTGGCATTGTAAATGACACATTTTTTATCTATGTGTTGGTTTTGAAAACAGATAAATAAATGGCATTGCCAATACCTTAATCTCTCGCAAATGTGAGACCTATTGTACCCTACGGACGAGCTCAGCAGACAGCAATTACTACCACACACAGAGCCACACATACACACACACAGAGCCAGCCACACATACACACACCCAGAGCCAGCCACACACACACACACCGAGAGCCAGCCACACACACACACACCCCCAGAGCCAGCCCCACACACACCCACCCAGAGCCAAACACACACACACCCAGAGCCACACACACACACCCAGAGCCACACACACACACACCCAGAGCCACACACACACACACCCAGAGCCACACACACACACACCCAGAGCCACACACACACACCCAGAGCCACACACACCCACCCAGAGCCACACACACCCACCCAGAGCCACACACACACACTCAGGAGAGCAAGCACAGCGAGGGAGCAGGGAAGCAAGCACAGCGAGGGGGCAGGGAAGCAAGCACAGCCATGTATCCAGTTTCCTGAGACCACTAATCCCCCCCACAGTCTCCCTGGGCTCCTCCTCTGCAGGCCCGCATAAAGCTCCGTACGTGCAGCTGCTCTCGTACAGGAGGGCTGAATCACCAACGCACATGCAACAGGAGACAGGCGGGGGTTCTCGGGTGACAGAATATGCCAGATGTGGAAGAAAGGCCTTAACGGTAGGATTGTTAGTAGGAAAAGGGAGCATTCAAACAGCAAAATGTCATTTTACCCCGGCTTCTGAAAATCCTCAAACTAGTGCTATATGACAGAGGAGCACTGGAATCTCATTTAGATAATTATGTACTCAGCCCATTTAAAGATATCCATCTGCGTAAGGGAGGTTCTGCTGTCATTTTAGACATTTCAAGAAGACTAGACACAATTATAAACTTTTTTCTGCAGAATCTCTTCATGGGGCTTTTGGAGGTTAGAGTGCCCTTCAAGCAGACTTGTAGTCAATTGGAGTGACTTTATTAAATTGCAGATGACTTATGAGCAGTGTTTCTCGCTTTCAGCCTATTTCTCTTGTTGCTGCCTGGATATTGTTTGACTAGCAGGCCTAGCATGATTTAATTATTCAAGGTTCAACGGGAAGCTACAAGTACATGCACTATTAGCCTGCTACGAAAAGCATTGGGATGGGCTGAAGGGTTTGGGTGCCTGGGGAAGCCAACCGACACCGGGAGGAGACAGGGCACGGAGTCGAACGGGCACACGGACAGCGGGGGGGCAGGAACAGGCACACGGATAGCGGGAGGGGGGGGTCGGGAACAGCTGCACTCTATAGCCAGACCTAGAAAGATGGACGACTATACATCTGCATGCAATAGTTTCCAGACGTGTGCCTGGCACTGGCTCCTTCCTGCACCGGCTGCATAGCCCAGGCCTACTGTGCACGGTTCCTGTGGGGCTGGCTCTGCATCTGCACACTCACTCTGCCAGCAGAAGCAAAGATTAAAAGCTGCTTGGAGCCGGTTTCGTGAAGGGTGCCGGCGTCACTAGAGCGCCCCGAGGAGCTTAGCATGAAATGTTCCCTTGCTCAAGTGATTACTGGAACTGCACGAAGTCACTGAGCTCTGGCTCAATGGCCTTTTCCTCACAGTTTCTCTGCCAACCCGACTTAGCAGAGGTTCTTTGAAATGAAACTGCTTAGGAAATGAATATTCCACATGAGGTCAGATTGCGCAGAATAACATGTAATGTGTTACTTTTGTTGTCATTGGAGGACGGCTGGCATGAAAGGAAAGACAAATCATGACTTTGCTGTTCGAAGGCGAAGCCCCGGCTAAGAATACTTTAAATTGTAATAACAGGTACTGGAACAGCTGTGCTCTATAGCCAGACGTAGAAAGATAGAAGACTATACATCTGCATGCAATAGTTTCCCGACGTGTGCCTGGCACTGGCTCCTTCCTGCACCGGCTGCATAGCCCAGGCCTCCCGTGCACGGTTTCTGTGGGGCTGGCTCTGCACAATCACTCTGCCAGCAGAAGCAAAGATTAAAAGCTGCTTGGAGCCGGTTTCGTGAAGGGTGCCGGCGTCACTAGAGCGCCCCGAGGAGCTTAGCATGAAATGTTCCCTTGCAATCCCGGAGACACGGACAGCGGGCAGAAGGCAAAAAATAAACAGTGCAATCAGGGGTAAAAGGCAAGAAACAAGGCAAGAAAGAACAGGCACTCACCAGAGGACGGACACAAGCGAGAGTCCCTAATATAATGTAGCGGGAACGGGCACAGGACAGGGGGGGGGGGGGCGGGAACGGCGCACGGACAGCGGGAGGGGGGGCGGGAACGGCGGACAAAATACGTAAACTTACAAAGTGAAAACACATTTATAAACAAAATGCTCCTTACCTGATTGCCTCGTGGGAACTCGAATCTTGCAGCCAACTCCAACAACAAACACTTGTAAAATGAAGAAAACAGGCCGACTCAAAAAAAAAAATAACACACCCCCACCGCCGCAATGACGATCCGAAGTGGGTGGAGAGCGAAAAAATCACGGGCACGCCCCCGAATCTGGTCCGGCCTTGACAGACAGATCCGGCACCCAATGGCTAGCCTCCATTTATGGAGCTAGCCAATGGGAGCCGGGGCACGTTCCTGAAGCCCTTATTGTAAGCAATGGATTTCAGCTGCGCAGAGCGCAGCCTTCGGCAGGTGGAACCCAAAAAGGTCGGAGATACCTGTAATGGTGCATATTTGCTCCTGGGAAAATCTTATGAGAGATTGCAGATCCGCGTTTTCCCCCAGATCAAAACAAATTCCCCATGAAACAACTTATTTTCCTACACCCACTCCATTTTCCGGCCCTTGAGAAAGTTTTACTCCTCTCCCTGTCAAGAGTATGTCAACTTACAATGCCGGAAGACATTGGAGAGAAATTGGTAAAAAATACTTAAACATGTAACTTTGTGGTGACACTAACTCACTGGCTATTCCATCCCTAAAACTTCTAGCACAATTCCAGCCCCTGTATGCAGATTTGCAGAAAGTGGCAAATTATCAGAGCAGTTTTGCTATACCAAAGCTGCCATAACGTCCCACCTCACTACATGGTAGACAAAATGAAATTTTTTAGCACAGGACAAGCCCACTTTTGAAGTATTGTGTCCCTTGGACAAGTAGATATTTTATAAAATTCCACGCCAATAAGATGGACCATGCTGGGAAAGCAGGGTGCCCGGTTGTCATCTCTCCTAAATTAAGAAGCATAACTCTTGCCACGTTTCTTCGGTCATCCCGCTCTCTTTGAAAACCCATCTTACAACCTGCTAATACCACTATCAAAAACTAGAGGACAACAGTTTCGTTTGAGGCTCTCTCACATGCATCTGACAAGTTAAAAAGGAACTTAAAGAAAGAAAATCACTTCAGGCGTGTTTTACTGTTAACGTCTTCTCAGTTCTGGCGTTCGCCGCTCACAAAAAAGAAAACTACCCGCTCTCTGCGATTGTCGTTTTCAATAAATGTAACGGTTGCTCTGATATATTCAAATATGGGTCGACATCTAACTTTCCATCTGAAGTTTCAATAAAAGTTTGCTTGCCAACTTTCCATACATTGAAACACTGAATGGCGGTTACCTACCTAAAAAAAACAAATGACGAAGAATGTGCACGGCACAAGAAAGTCTCCTAAACTAATTGCCAAATGTTTATATAACTATAATAGTGCATGCAAGTTTAAGGAATTGTGTTTGCTTTGCTAAAAACGTCATCACCGTTACAGAAAAAAAATTCGCGATCACACGTGTGATCCGTTATTCTTTCCACCGGGAGCTATACTAGGTTGAGTGCCAGATCCTGCCAGTGGTCCTGTGAGGGCGTGGCACTGTGCCTGTCAGAGTCCACTCTGCAGGGGCAAGCTGTGGGCGTGCCCTGTCTAACTTGGCAGAATCTATCGGCTGCAAGATCACGGTGCCAGGACACTTAGCCGCAGGGTGTACTGTAAGGTACCTCAGGATGTAGGCACTGTCCTACGGGCGGTTCATTTGGGTCGCTCAGTAAGGACCCCTATGGGGCTCTTGTACCAAGGTCTGGTGGGTGCTCGTAGGCAACTTACCCGTCAGAAGGTACAGGATCCTTCGTGCCCCCACAGGCCTCCCTTGGTCCGGGGGCGGCGGCAGGTTCTCCCCGCCGGCGGGGGTGGCGCAGCCCTGCTCCGGGCCCCCTCTGCGGCCTCGGCCTGCGTGCGCCCCCGCTGCTGCTGCAAGAGGAGGCCACGGAGCCCGAGCGCCTCCCGGGCCCCGAGGGGTGCCACTCCACGTCCATCTCCACCACCATGCCTTCCTCGTCCTCCTCGCCCATCTCCCCCTCCTCGGCCTCGAAGCCCGGATTGTCGCGGCTCCAAGCCTGCCGGGACCCGGAGGAGGGCGGCGACGGGGAGCCCGCGGCGGGGAACAGGGGCCGGTCCTGGCGAATCTGCGCCATCTCCAGCTCCGTCCCCGCGGCGCGCTCGGGGTCTCGCGGACGGGCCCCCGGGGCGGGGAAGAAGCCTCCCTCGGCCGCCAGCCTCCCTGGCCACGGCCTCCGGCGCCGCCGGTCCTCCACCTCTTCTCCAGGGCGGGGGCTCCCGCCCGGGGCTGACGCGCTGGGGGTTCACCATCCCTCCCGCAGGGCCCCGGGACCCCTGCTCGAGGCAGCCATCTTCAGCCCCACTTCCACCTCCTTTCGGGATTACTCCCACTTTCCACGCCCTCGGAGTCTGCAAGTCCAGGAAAAACAGGCAAAGCCGTCCACGATCCCAGTGTTTTGGCCGCTGTTGCCGGAGTGCTGTGCGGGGAGGGAGGCCGGGGGCGGGCGGCAGGACGAGCAGAGGCCGGGGGCAGTGCCCGCTGCAGCCTCACTTGACCACAGGGCAAGACTGCTTCCTTTTCTTTTAAGTCAAAAGATTGCTTTCTTTTCTTTTAAGTCAAAGACTTGTTCCCTGACCACCAAAAACATCCAATTTAATGAGCACGTCTAATTGAAAGAAGGGATTCATTATATTGAACTGACAGCCCCAAATCTGTGCCATTGCACTTAATACAAAGTCCTCCAAATGTCTTCTTTAAAAGACTCACAGACTCGATGTAGCAGCTTTTCTCTGGTTTCAATCTTAAACGCTTCTGATGAACCGAGAGCGGTGTTCACCCCCTAAGGATTTTGTTGCTCCATAACTGGTGTTGTAACTGTAACAAACAACTCAGGTCCCGGGCCGGCAGCCAATCACAGCGCGGCCCGGGAATGACGTCACGGGGGTGTCCCGGCCGGCAGATTCGGGGGCGTGTTTTTCGCGCTCTCCCCTTCCCATTGGCTGGAAGGTAAAATTCCAGCCAATGGGAAGAGGAGAGGGCGGTACTTAAAAAAAGACACAGAAACGCCCCCGAATCGCGTTTTCCCAAGAAAGCGTGATTGACAGCCTCTGTCTCCCAATGGCTAGCCTCCATTTATGGAGCTAGCCAATGGGAAACAGAGGCGGTCCGAACATCCCTACTGTAGACAAAAGTTTTCGATCTGGGAGGGGCACTGCGTGCCCCTCGCCAGGTCGAAACCTAAAAACTAGAATATCTGGAATATGAAAATGAATGTACTCTGCCGATCGAAATTCTGCCCCTCGAACAGTACACATGTGTAATCTACACGGACAGATTTGCACAACACTACGTTGTGGAAAAACAGATTTACAATGCAGCATGCGCGATTGTTAAAGGTCGCTGGCGCCTAGGTGAATTCAGACCGATGGTCACTAAAACTGAATCTCTCAGAAACTGTACAGCTCAGCGAGCTGAAATGAGATCTCTAAAGATGGCGCTTGAAAATGCTGATCGCGAATTCCCGACACTAATAGTGTGCGATTCGCATTACTGCGTCCGATCTTACAATAATTCCATGCAGACCTGGATAAAAAATGGTTACAAAGATGAGACAGGTGCCACAATAAAGCATAAAAAACTATGGGAACAAGTAGTTCTTTTGCAGAAAGAACTACAAAAGACTCACGTGATACATACGCATAGTCTTCAACGTGATGGCGTTCACGTTGAAGGGAATTCATTGGCTGATGTAGCTACAAAAAAGCGTACGAAAAAACAAATAGATGGCGAAACACTGCTTGCTGTAAAAGCCTCAATGGAAGGCAATTATGCGGCGTTACCTCTAAACTATCCACTTGGCAATACATACATAATTGATGCGAACTCCGTTCCGTTTGCTCAAATCCCTGGAGTGGGGGATAGAGTTATTCCAAACACGAAAAGGAGAGTCTTCTTGATACAAGAAGCACACATGGGATTGGGTCTGAGGCACCAAGAGATCCTGAAATCTCTAATAGAATTACAATCACAATGCTGGATGAGCGTAGAAATGTATATATTTGCAATGAATTGTGAGGACTGCAACAGAGATTGCAGTTGTGAACCGGACCAGACACCAGCCCAGACACCCCTATTAGACAGCATCAGGCAATCTATGCACAAACGTCCGACCGGACAAATGCAGTCCCATAAAAATTAAGACGAGATTCATTTGGATGTGGCCCCAGCGCTCGGCTGACGCCAGAACTGTTATAAAAGATTTGCGAGTCTTTATCGGCACATACGCAATTGCCATGCTACATTCTGACCAGGGTCCTGCGTTTAGCTCTCGGGCTTACAAGGAGGCCATGGCCAGCATGGGCATTGCATTGCGGTATTCTAGTCCATTCCATCCCGAGGGAAATGGGGTAGTGGAGAGAAAAAAACTGGACATAAAGCAATCTATAACAGCCAGGGTATTAGGTTCGGGTGATGGGTGGGTCAGACATCTAATAAGTGTTCAACGTAGTCTTAATAATATGTCAAGAAATTCTCTAGGAGGTATCAGTCCGTATGAACTTTTATTTGGTACCAGAATGATCCTTCAGGACTTGGATTGTCAGACTTCAGTGGTGCAACAAAAAGCCTTTAATATCAAAGATCGTTTCGCTGTTTTACAGGACTTAAATGAAACAAGAAAAAGTCTGAGTAACGAAAAGCTAAAGCCAACTACCACTGAAGAAAAACCACCTGTCCCAGCAAGATCTGTCTGGATTCCAAAGATTGGGGATCTGGTCAGAGAAAAGATCGCGGTGAAGAAGGAATTTGGGCCTTCTTAAAGAAAAGCAGTACCTGTCTTAGCTGTCAGCGGAACAAGATCAGTTGTACTACCACCCCTTGCTGGAAAAAAGGAGAACCGAGTTGTATCAATCGACCTGGTGAAAGCACAATCATGTGGCCAATAATAAGTAGTAGGCCCAGTGGACTCCCAAGAAATAGCAGATGACCAAATCTTGCTGCAATCCAAGAGGTTCAAACTGAGAGACTAATCACATTTGACAAACCTGCAGTAATTAAAAAAGGACTATGCAACAAAGCCATGGAACTTGTGCCTCTTGAAACCCAAATTGCAATAGTTCAACAAAAAAAACCAGTCTACAACGATGTAGCCTCGGACTACACAAATGTAACAAAAGAAAATGTAAAGATCAATGGAAATCCGGAAGTAATCCCACCAATTGACAGAACTGCATCTGGCTACTTTATCAACTTTGATGACTTTTCCGATGATCCAAGTGAACATGGAGACAATCCAGCAACAAAAACATTCAAAGAAAAAATCACAGAACTCTTTCAACAATTCAGAGAAACATATCTAACTTCACAATGGATTAAAATATGGATTGTGTTAGGCGTACTTTTCCTCCTTCTATGGCTCATCTTGGTTTTAAGTTTGGGTAGATTTATTGATGGAAAATATAGTACAATGGACACAGCAAGCCAGAACATCAACTTGGTCCTGAAACCACACAGATCATAACACATCGAAAAAAGAGAACTGTCATCAGTGAACATCACAGCCATCCCTATACCTGGTGGTATAGCATGGGACAAAACTGACTATGAAATTTATGGCCCGGTTGAGCTCTTGAATTATCCACACCGATTTAAGATTTCTTTAAGTGACTTTGTATCACCTAGTAGTTACTCCGATGATTGGGACTTCCAAAATATTAATAATATGATGTCAGATTTAGAAATGTCAGCAAAACTTACAGCACATGATTATTTACAGGGTTTGTTGAATTATGAGGAAATGTACTGTTTCAACCACTTTGGGCATCATTATCTGCATAAATCTGCAAATCCTAGAAATATTTTTAGTTATAATCAATGGGAACATTGTCCAACCCCGCAAAAAGGCAGCTCAAAAACATTTTATGAGAAATTCCCATACTTCTCGGGGTTTAATGTCACTGATCCAGAAACACTCTATTTTAATATGTTAAATAAGACAGGAGTGAAAAACATGTTGTCAAACACTAAACTGATTTATTCTGAAAAATGTTATGAGAAAATGTCTACATTTGGTTTTGAATTTTGGAAAAAAACATTGATACAAAAACCATCTGGGGTACAAAAGAATGGCAGGTACAAGGTGTAGAAGCATTGTTCAGAGCCTGCATGATCCCAGAACAAATAATGTTCCTGAATGACACAATTCAGCAAACAACCTTTCTTGGTTTAGCCAAGATAAAAGATTTAAACAACCCGTCTATACCAAAGCCAATGCCTGATAGAAACACCACTACAGATGAGGGGTTAGACGTGGCCTACATTTTAAAACAAAACAGAGCACTTCCTGGCTGGAACACATGGTTGATCTGGCCCACAGACACTAATAACTGTCATGATAGATTCCTGAACAAAATACAGGAGTTCAAACAGAACAGGCCAGACCCAAGATATTCCCAGAGACAACATCCAGGGATAGTTACAACATACAGTGTAGGAAAACTATGCCTCGACTGGCTACAGAGATCCACACTTCCCAAAATTAAGCAACACTTAACTTTACTTAAAGAAGGTGCTGACTTGAGAGATTTCATACTGGGACCTCGCAAACAGCGTCAAAAACGTTTCATATACGCCGGTATATACGCAGCATACAATGAAGCTTGGAAATTAAATCAAATTGAAACTGCTGAAAAAATACGAGAAATTGATCGTATTAATTTGGAAAAAACACTTTCTGTAGTGGACAATGGGTTAACGACCCTGTCCTCCAGAATCTATTTACTGGACAGCATTCTATCATCTGCTATTGATATAATAGAACAGGATATGATAATGTTACAACATGGTCAGTCCCAATTGCGTTCTACTGTACAGCTAGGCTGGACGTTACAAAACCTCCGTTCAGGTCACGTGCCATGGCGTCTAATCAACATAACATCATTATTTTCTATCTTTTTTTTTTGTTTTTTTGTTTTTTTAAACCTTTATTGATGACAAGAGTGATAGGCAGTACACAGCTTCACACCTACAACCTGCAACTGCAGGCCGGCAGCTACACAGAATACAGTCCAGGGTAGGTTCATAATTAAAAAGGGCACAACAATAGTACTTAAACACAGCATGCCGCCTACAACCCACTGGGCCGGCCGCGATAGAAAAGTGGTATAGTCAGGTATTACGTATGGCATAGCTACAGGGTTGAAGCATCCTGTATACAAGCAAAAAGCAATTGAGGCTTCTTTTATCATTTTTTGGTGAAAAAACTCAGAAACCGAAACTCAACTGGTAACAGTCCTTCCCATGATATACCACCATACAGTGTATGTGGATCCGAGGATCTTAGGGTGAGGAGCCACAATACAGTACTAAGTAGTGGGAGGAGCGACCTCCATCGAGGGTAGTATGTTCCGCACCAACTAAATACTTCTGGCTGGCATGGGAAGGGCAGAAAGGGAAGAGGGGAGAGGGGGGGAAGAGGGAGGAGGGGGAGATTCCATAACCAAACCTGTGAGGTCAATAATGTGCAAAGGTCGTGTAGGTAGTGCTACATGTAACATGTTAATAACGTGAGTGTGCAGTCAGGTATGAAGTGTGCTTCGCGGACCAGCCTAAAGCCGGGCATCGGGAACTGCCAGGATTTAGAGGAGGACACCTACTGGTTCAGAGGGCGATAGGGGAGCAAAGGGGAGGAAAGAGAGGTAGGGCATGGACTCAAGTGTCAGAATGCTCCTCGCTCTGTTGACGGAGGAGATAGGCAGTGAGGGGACCCCAGATATCTTTGGGACGTGACTTGTGTGGTAAGAGTTCGGCATAATTGTGGAGGTGATCTTGCCAAGTTGACATGGTGTTAAGCCAGATCTTAAATTTAGGAGCACGGCCTCTACCCCATCGACAGGCTACATGGCGTTTGGCTAATAAGAGGCCCAGTGCAAAAAACTTTCTATGTGATTTCAGTGCCGGGACCAATTGACCTAACAGGGCAGTCTTGGGACAGGGATCAATAGCAACTCCAACCATGTCCGAAAGGGCTCTAAAAATGGCATGCCAATATGCCGCGACGGAAGGGCATGTCCACGCCAGGTGGAAGAAATCGGCACCCTCCACCCCACATCTAAGGCAATGGTCAGTGTCACGGAGGCCAAGCCGGAATAGTTTGGAAGGAGTGAAGTAAATGCGGTGCAAGAATTTGAAATGAATCAACCAGACCCGGGTATTACCGGTTACTGCATTAGTGTGCGAGCAGCTTTCTTCCCATTGATCGTCAGACAGCGGGGAGCTAAGGTCATTGTCCCATGCACTGCGGACTTTGAGCGGAGGCGGCGTCGGGCAGGCTGGGCATGCTTGTACAGCATAGACACCACATGTCTGGGGTTGTCCGTTTGTAAGAGCGAGTGCAGGGGGGCCAGGGTGTCCGGCTCGTCAGGGAAGCTTGGAGTAACTGCCTTAACGTTCTGTCGCAGCCGGACATAGAGGAACGTGTCCATGACAGAGGGGGTGTTCTCTCCAAAGAATTGCGCCGATGTTCGGAACTGCCCCTGGAGGTACAGATCACGCCACGTGTGAATCGCCAGTTTCGTGAGTAGTTTACGACCAATCTCCTCACAGGTAACTCGTAATCTAGGGTCATGTGCTAGAGGCATACATGGTGAGTACAAAAACTCGACCTCCATGTGATCCGCTAATCGCCTCCATGCCTGCACAGTGCAGTCAACTGTGGTAGGGTCTCGGTCCGAAACACTCGGCGTAGTATAGAGATATCCCGACGGTTGCACAGGGCGCATATATCCGTCCTCCACCGCTAGATGGGCCATGAAGGGAGGGGGATGTAACCAGTACGCGACGAAGTGGCCCTGGGCACAATCGTAATAATGTTGGAAGTTAGGAACGTCGAACCCTCCCTGATGATAAGGTAACATGAGTGTCTTTAGACTGATCCTGGCCTGTTTACCACCCCAAATAAGCCTCGACAATTGGGAATTGAGGGCGCGGAAGAAGTGGGAACCCGGATTGTATGGTATGTTAGTAAAGAGGTATAACAATTTGGGGAGGACCACCATCTTTATAAGAGAGACGCGCCCTGCCATTGAAAGCGGGAGATGGATCCACTTGGTGATGGTATCGGTCAGTTTGTCAAGTACGGTACCATAGTTAGCCCTAATGAGGGTCTCACGATTCCGGGATACCACAACACCGAGATATTTTATTTCCTCAGTTTCCCATATCAAGGGATAGTCCAGGGGAAAATGCGCAGTCTTATCTGTTAAGGGGAATAGAGCCGATTTCGACCAATAAATTTGTATTCCTGAAATAGCGCCGAATTTGGTGATTTCGCGTAGAAGGGGGTTAAGGTTTTCTTTCGGTTTATTTACATATAGGGTCATGTCGTCGGCGTACAGAGCTATTAGGAGCTGACGCTCCGGGTATATTAAAGAGCGGTGGTTATGATGCTGACGAAGTTTGGCCGCCAGCGGCTGGATGGCAATCGCAAAGAGGGCAGGGGAGAGGGGGCATCCTTGCCTGGTGCCTCTATGTATGTCAAAGGGAGCCGACCTGGCCCCATTGAGTAGGACTGAGGCACATGGGTTGCTGTATAGCAACTTTATCCAATCAAGGAAGCTGTAAGGAGTGGAGAAGTGTGGCTCACTGATTAGAGCTGGCAGACCCTGAAGCAGAGGTCAGACCCGGGACCAGGGTTCAATTCCCGACGCGGCAGGGTCTTGAGCTCAAATGTCCATGGACTCGATAATTATCGCTTCGGTGCCTGACCTAATCATGGGTTCACACTCTGCAACTCTGGGCATTAAGCTTGCTTAATCTCCACAACGGCCCCCCGCGGCGGGATGCCTGGCTTTCACCTTGGGGATGCCCTGTAGGGGCTATCTCACAGGGAAAAGCCAGGACGGGTTCCCAAGGCAAACGCAGAGATACCCCTTCGGGGGTCGAATCAGGCGCTATATAAGAATATAATAATAATAATAATAATAATAATAAGGGATCCCCATGCGTTCAAGGAGGGCCAACAGGTAATCCCATTCAAGGGAATCGAACGCTTTAGTGGCGTCGAGGAACACAGCAGCAGCCTCGGATCTGGGGTTTATGTCTTGTAGTACAGCCTGAAGGGTGCGTAAGTTATGTGAAGTTGTCCTATTGGGGACGAAACCCGCCTGGTCGGGTAGGACCAGGCGCTCGATCAACAGGTTAAGGCGGGACGCCAGTACCTTCGCTAGGATTTTGACATCAGTATTGAGCAAAGAGAGGGGTCTATAGGAGTCGCAGTGTTCCGGTGGTTTGCCCGGTTTCAAGAGAGACGTAATAAGGGCCTCACGCATCGAGTGCGGGAGAGTTCCCACTTTGAGGGCAGAATAGTAAACTTGTAGTATTGGGGCAAGGATGTGGATATATGCCTTGTAAAAGTCGATTGGCAGCCCGTCAGACCCAGGTGATTTGCCCGATTTCATGGACATGATGGCATCCTTTATTTCATCAACCTCGTGGATGTGGTGGAGGAATTTTTGTTGGGATGGACCAAGCCACGCGATGGCCGTATCTTCCAGATAAGGATGCAGGTTAATAGGTGCCGATCTTTGAGAGGTGTAGAGGGTGGAGTAGTGATTCGTAAGGATGCAGAGTTGTTCAGGAAGGTCTCGTTGTGGGATTTGATGCTCATCAAGCAAAGTGGTGACGGAATTATTGTATCTAGGGGACCGGACAGCGGAGGCCAGTGCCCTGCCAGGCCTATCTCCTTCACCGAAAACTCGTGCAGAGTGCTGTTTGCCGAGGAATTTAAACTCCTTATCCGCTGCTTCCGCATATTCGTTCAGCTTCTCCCGAAGGAGGGCGTTGGAAGAATGGTCACGGGCCTCGCGAGTACTAATCCGTTCCAGATCTCGAAGTTCGGATTCAATTTTACGAAGATCTCTTCGCAAGGATTTAAGGACTCCTCCCCCCTTAGAGATGCACCATCCCCAAACGGTGACCTTAAAGGCCTCCTATACCACAGAGGGGTCCGTCACCGACCCCACGTTTCTGTCAAAAAAGTCTTGGATGTCCTGTTCGAGGTCCGCCTTCAAGGCAGAATCTGTGAGATGGGAAGGGTTGAGGCGCGAGCTCAAATAAGGGGAGGTCTCAATGGGAATGCGTAGTGAGATTTGGACCGGGGAATGGTCAGAGAAAGTCCTGGCGAGGTGTCAGGCTGTGATTAACCAGGGAGTGAGGCCTGCCGATAGGAACACGTAGTCAAAACGTGGCCATGTGTAATGCACTGCTGAGTGATGAGTGCCCTGTTTAAGGGACGGGTGTAGGTGCCGCCATGAGTCAATGTAGTGGTGTTCAGCAACAATGTAGGATAGGGCGCGTTGGGTTTGGGAGTAGTGTGCAGACTGGGGGTGAGATCTTTCAATGCTTGGTGCCACTGCAGTGTTGAAGTCCCCTCCCAGTATTACATGGCCTATGCCCAGAATTAGAATTTTACCCCACATCGTAAGCAGTGTGGAAGTATCGTCTACGTTGGGGCCATAGTAGCATGCAAAAAGGACCGTATGTGAGAGTAGTTTACCCCACACCATGCAGTATCTGCCTCCGGGATCTACCTCCGTCCTGGGAGGCGCAAATTTCATACCACGTCTAACCAGAATCGTAACCCCTCTTGCATAGTTGGAGTAGGAGGAGAAAACCTTACAGGAGGCCCAACTGGACGCAAAGAGAGACGAGCTATCCGGCATTAAATGTGTTTCCTGCAGCATAGCAATTGAAATGCCATGCCTATCGAGGTAACCTAAAATTTGCCTCTTTTTTCTAGGGTTATTCAGCCCCCGAATGTTCCACGACACCAACTGAAATTGGTGTGACGGTAGCGTATCACCTACGTCACCCATTCAGACACTGGATTAATCTTGTAGCATGTAATCACATATTTGAAAAACATAGCACATTTGACGTCTAACAGAGTACAATCCCCCCACAGAAACCCCCCACAGACTCCCCCTAGGGACATCATAGAGATCATCACCATGTCATTGGTAGTGGAGCAAAACTTCCTTCCCACCCACACCGGCAACCCCAACTGGCCGGGAATACAACCTCCATCCAACATCCCAGAAATGAAACAAATTAAAACCCAGAAAAGGCATGATACAGATCCCTACCCACAGGGGGGAAGGAGTGTTAGGGGGCTCGCCCATTTGAGGACCAGAACTAGGGGCACCAGACCCGCCGATCCACCTCCCTACTTATACCCACAGACAACAGGTAAAAAACCCTAGTTGTCTTTGTGAAACGGGAACAATACCACAAAGTAGTCTCTCAGTCCTGTTGCGACATTGGTGATTGCGACCTAGATCTACTTCGAGTTGCTTCGTCACTGTTTTGTTCCCTTCTGCAGTGCTTAAGGATGTCCTCAACCTGTTCCGGGTTTAGAAAGAAGTGATGTTTACCCTGAAATGTTACTTTCAACTTGGCAGGGTATAGCATGGCATATGGGATCTCTTGCCCCTGAAGTTTCTTTTTAACCATTGTAAATTTGCGCCTAGCCTCCTGAACAGAGGGGGTGAAATCAGGAAAAAAGGAGAGGGTAGTGTTGCAATATTTCACAGTTCCCATTTCTCTTGCCGGTTGTAACACCGCATCTCAGTCTCTATAGTTCAGGAAGCGCACTATAATAGGGCAAGGTTGGGCTCCAGGAGGCGGGCGTGCTGCTAGAGATCTATGGGCCCGCTCGATGATAAAGTGTGAGGAGAAGGATTCTTTCCCAAACAGTTCCATGAGAAGGTTTTCTATGAAGGTCTCCATTTTACCTGTGTTGGTGGACTCCGCAAGGCCTAAAATTCTGACGTTGTTGCGACGAGACCTCGCTTCCAAATCCTCATTCTTAGAAACAATCGCAAAGGACCGCACACCGCTAGCCCCTCCTCCGGATCGCCTCTCGGGACTCTGGTACGTGGAGTTCTTGAGTGGTTCACCCCAGTGGGTGCAAGTAGGTACTTGTTGAACTGATGATCTCTAGACCCGATACATGTCCCGGGTTTTTGGATATCGCCCGAGACATGGCTCGGGTTTCGGGATAACTTCCCTCTTCAGTAGAGAAAATAGTTAGGGGTGGAAGAGAAGGCCGCCAAGCAACCGTCAAAGGCCTCGATGCCCGAACCGGCACGCAGGTGCGTCGTCCAGGACCTCGTCAGCTCAAAGCTCAAGGGAGCCAATTTGTAGAAACAATCGCAATGGACCGCACACCGCTAGCCCCTCCTCCGGATCGCCCCTCGGGACTCTGATACGTGGAGTTCTTGAGTGGTTCACCCCAGTGGGTGCAAGTAGGTACTTGTTGAACTGATGATCTCTAGACCCGATACATGTCCCTGGTTTTTGGATATCGCCCGAGACATGGCTTGGGTTTCGGGATAACTTCCCTCATCAGTAGAGAAAATAGTTAGGGGTGGAAGAGAAGGCCGCCAAGCAACCGTCAAAGGCCTCGATGCCCGAACTGGCACGCAGGTGCGTCGTCCAGGAGCTCGTCAGCTCAAAGCTCAAGGGAGGCAATTTGTGGAAACAATCGCAATGGACCGCACACTGCTAGCCCCTCCTCCGGATCGCCCCTCGGGACTCTGGTACGTGGAGTTCTTGAGTGGTTCACCCCAGTGGGTGCAAGTAGGTACTTGTTGAACTGATGATCTCTAGACCCGATGCATGTCCCGGGTTTTTGGATATCGCCCGAGACATGACTCGGGTTTCGGGATAACTTCCCTCATCAGTAGAGAAAATAGTTAGGGGTGGAAGAGAAGGCCGCCAAGCAACCGTCAATGGCCTCGATGCCCGAACCGGCACGCAGGTACGTCGTCCAGGAGCTCGTCAGCTCAAAGCTCAAGGGAGCCAATTTGTAGAAACAATCGCAATGGACCGCACACCGATAGCACCTCCACCGGATCGCCCCTTAGGACTCTGGTACGTGGAGTTCTTGAGTGGTTCACCCCAGTGGGTGCAAGTAGGTACTTGTTGAACTGATGATCTCTAGACCCGATACATGTCCAGGGTTTTTGGATATCGCCCGAGACATGGCTCGAGTTTCGGGATAACTTCCCTCATCAGTAGAGAAAATAGTTAGGGGTGGAAGAGAAGGCCGCCAATCAACCGTCAAAGGCCTCGATGCCCGAACCGGCACGCAGGTGCGTCGTCCAGGAGCTCGTTAGCTCAAAGCTCAAGGGAGCCAATTTGTAGAAACAATCGCAATGGACCGCACACCGCTAGCCCCTCCTCCGGATCGCCCCTCGGGACTCTGGTACGTGGAGTTCTTGAGTGGTTCACCCCAGTGCCGACGGGCTCTTGGACGACGCACCTGCCTTCTCTTCAACCCCTAACGATCTTTCTCTACTGATGAGGGAAGTTATCCCGAAACCCGAGACATGTCTCGGGCGATATCCTAAAACCCGGGACATGTATCGGGCCTAGAGATTCATCAGTCCAACAAGCACCGACTTGCACCCACCTGGGTGATCTACTAAAGAACTACAAGTACCAGAGTCCCGAAGGGGGCAATCCGGAGGAGGGGCTAGCGGTGTGCGGTCCATTGATGACTAAACACAATATGGCTCCCTTGAGCTTTGGGCCGACGGGCTCTTGGACGACGCACCTGCGTGCCGGTTCTGGAATCGAGGCCTTTGACTGTTGTGTGGCGGCCTTCTCCTCCACCCCTAACGATCTTTCTCTACTGATGAGGGAAGTTATCCCGAAACCCGAGACATGTCTCGGGCGATATCCTAAAACCCGGGACATGTATCGGGTCTAGAGATTCATCATTCCAACAAGCACCGACTTGCACCCACCTCGGTGATCCACTAAAGAACTACAAGTACCAGAGTCCCGAGGGGCGATCCGGAGGAGGGGCTAGCGGTGTGCGCTCCATTGATGACTAAACACAATATGGCTCCCTTGAGCTTTGGGCTGACGGGCTCTTGGACGACGCACCTGCGTGCCAGTTCTGGCATCGAGGCCTTTGACTGTTGTGTGGCGGCCTTCTCTTCCACCCCTAACGATCTTTCTCTACTGATGAGGGAAGTTATCCCGAAACCCGAGACATGTCTCGGGAGATATCCTAAAACCCGGGACATCTATCGGGTCTAGAGATTCATCAGTCCAACAAGCACCGACTTGCACCCACCTGGGTGATCCACTAAAGAACTACAAGTACCAGAGTCCCGAGGGGCGATCCGGAGGAGGGGCTAGCGTTGTTCGCTCCATTGATGACTAAACACAATATGGCTCCCTTGAGCTTTGGGCCGACGGGCTCTTGGACGACGCACCTGCGTGCCGGTTCTGGCATCGAGGCCTTTGACTGTTGTGTGGCGGCCTTCTCTTCCACCCCTAACGATCTTTCTCTACTGATGAGGGAAGTTATTCCGAAACCCGAGACATGTCTCGGGCGATATCCTAAAACCCGGGACATGTACCGGGTCTAGAAATTCATCAGTCCAACAAGCACCGACTTGCACCCACCTGGGTGATCCACTAAAGAACTACAAGTACCAGAGTCCCGAGGGGCGATCCGGAGGAGGGGCTAGCGGTGTGCGCTCCATTTATGAACAAACACAATATGGCTCCCTTGAGCTTTGGGCCGACGGGCTCTTGGACGACGCACCTGCGTGCCGGTTCTGGCATCGAGGCCTTTGACTGTTGTGTGGCGGCCTTCTCTTCCACCCCTAACGATCTTTCTCTACTGATGAGGGAAGTTATCCTGAAACTCGAGACATGTCTCGGGCGATATCCTAAAACCCGGGACATGTATCGGGTCTAGAGATTCATCAGTCCAACGAGCACCGACTTGCACCCACCTGGGTGATCCACTAAAGAACTACAAGTACCAGAGTCCCGAGGGGCGATCCGGAGGAGTGGCTAGCGGCGTGCGCTCCATTGATGACTAAACACAATATGGCTCCCTTGAGCTTTGGGCCGACGGGCTCTTGGACGACGCACCTGCGTGCCGGTTCTGGCATCGAGGCCTTTGACTGTTGTGTGGCGGCCTTCTCTTCCACCCTAACGATCTTTCTCTACTGATGAGGGAAGTTATCCCGAAACCCGAGACATGTCTCGGGCGATATCCTAAAACCCGGGACATGTATCGGGTCTAGAGATTCATCAGTCCAACAAGCACCGACTTGCACCCACCTGGGTGATCTACTAAAGAACTACAAGTACCAGAGTCCCGAGGGGCGATCCGGAGGAGGGGCTAGCGGTGTGCGCTCCATTGATGACTAAACACAATATGGCTCCCTTGAGCTTTGGGCCGACGGGCTCTTGGACGACACACCTGCGTGCCGGTTCTGGCATCGAGGCCTTTGACTGTTGTGTGGCGCCCTTCTCTTCCACCCCTAACGATCTTTCTCTACTGATGAGGGAAGTTATCCCGAAACCCGAGACATGTCTCGGGCGATATCCTAAAACCCGGGACATGTATCGGGTCTAGAGATTCATCAGTCCAACAAGCACCGACTTGCACCCACCTGGGTGATCTACTAAAGAACTACAAGTACCAGAGTCCCGAGGGGCGATCCGGAGGAGGGGCTAGCGCAGTGCGCTCCATTGATGACTAAACATAATATGGCTCCCTTGAGCTTTGGGCCGACGGGCTCTTGGACGACGCACCTGCGTGCCGGTTCTGGCATCGAGGCCTTTGACTGTTGTGTGGCGGCCTTCTCTTCCACCCCTAACACTCTTTCTCTACTGATGAGGGAAGTTATCCCGAAACCCGAGACATGTCTCGGGCGATATCCTAAAACCCAGGACATGTATCGGGTCTAGATATTCGTCAGTCCAACAAGCACCGACTTGCACCCACCTGGGTGATCCACTAAAGAACTACAAGTACCAGAGTCCCGAGGGGCGATCCGGAGGAGGGGCTAGCGGTGTGCGCTCCATTGATGACTAAACACAATATGGCTCCCTTGAGCTTTGGGCCGACGGGCTCTTGGACGACGCACCTGCGTGCCGGTTCTGGCATCGAGGCCTTTGACCGTTGTGTGGCGGCCTTCTCTTCCATCCCTAACGATCTTTCTCTACTGATGAGGGAAGTTATCCCGAAACCTGAGACATGTCTCGGGCGATATCCTAAAACCCGGGACATGTATCGGGTCTAGAGATTCATCAGTCCAACAAGCCCTGACTTGCACCCACCTGGGTGATCCACTAAAGAACTACATGTACCAGAGTCCTGAGGGGCGATCCGGAGGAGGGGCTAGCGGTGTGCGCTCCATTGATGACTATACACAAGTCCTCATTCTTGTCCGCGATAAGTTTAAGCAACTTGTCCATTTGAGTGACTTGTTTACCCGTTGAGGTGGCTCTATCTTCAAGAACAGAAATTCTGTCCTCTGTTTCCTTGATGCGGGTGTCATGTTGCTCCAGTTTAGTAACCACACTGTCCATGCGTACATTGATGGTGTCTATTTTGGCGTCAATTGTGGATAGGCTTTGCTTCATCCCAGCAGTAACGCTTTCCAGTCCTCCTCCGGAGGAGCCGGGGAAGGAGGACCACCGTCAGGCTCCGGCGTCGTTTTTGAAGGTTTTTTGGATTCAAAGGGTATTTTGGACTGGCGCGCATCGTTACGGCCCATGTCTCTTCTGGGCGTCCGCGATGCAGTGGGGGAAATGGACGCCAGAGCACAGGAGGGGCCCAGTGAAGGAGGAGAAGTTGAGCACCCGACCGACCGAGCCCACGGAGACTGGTGAAAAAAGAGCTGTGGCAGGAGGCTCCGAATGAAGAGGGGTCCCTGGTAGGATTGGCAGCTTGGAGAGCTAGCACGGGGGAAACGGCAGCACTGCGGACCAACGTCCCACGCAGTGACCGCAGTCAGCTCTGGTCCCGTATTAGACCGCGCCCGTACCCTTGCTCCGGGAAGGGGTACACAGGAAGCAACCAGTATTGAGAGGAGGGGGGGGACAGAGTGATCCGTCCGTCACAGGTGGACTGACCTGGTGTGGATGGTTCTATGCGTCTTGATGAGGGCAGGCCCCGTAGTGCAAAATCACAGCAGGAGTAGTCGGCAGGGTGTAGGGCGGTCCCTCCAGCCCCGGAGAAGTGGTCTGAGAGGGAGGGCGGGCAGGGGGTCAAGTCTACGTGGAGGCTGCCCCTTGCGCCGTGGAAACAGTAGAATCGGCCCCGTCCCAGCAGGCAGAGGAGCGCTAGCCGCAAGAATGGGAGAAGCTGGGAGGGCGCCGACTTCAGAGCAGCGGGTGGCGGGCAGCAGCGGCAAATATCCAGTCAGGCCCAGTTGCAGGCGAGAGACAGAAGAGGCGTATTGAAGGAAGGCCGATACACACGGCCCGCAGACGTCTGGGAGGTCAGCCCAAGATGGCCGCGGGATAGAGAGCCGGTGAGGCGATGGGCCCAGCAAGAATCAGGGACAGCGCCGGCCGAGGAGGGGAGAGGAGGTTGCGGAGGCTCGCAGATAGCAGGCAGCTCTCACCTTATGCACCGACCGGAGGCCCCCCCGGGCGCGAAGGTGTAATTCAACGTCTGGCGGGTGGGTACCTCACAGCAGGCCAGGCTCACTCAGCCGCGCCGGGAAGGCCGCAAAGCACCGGACTTTCCTGTCGAGGCAAGGCTGCCCAGGAGTGTACAGCCAACCGCTCCTCGGGTCGCTCAGGTTTTCTCCGGCCGCCGATCATGCTGAGTCCAGGATTTCCGGGACAAATAAGGTATCGCCGTGATCAGCACGGTGAGATGCAGAGGCAAGTTTAAATCAGATTCTCGCGGTCAGGATCACTGCAGGATAGGCAAATGTGCTCGGCCGTTCGTGAGCCTCACACCAGTGCGGCCATCTTGGTCTGGCGCCACCTAGCGCCCCCCTTATTTTCTATCTTTAACCTTACTGATAGACAAATCTCGTTGGCACAAAAAAGGAGCAGACTATACGGTGCTGAGCATTGAAAAACTTGAGAGATTACCATTGACAATGTCAGAAAGACCAGTCATTGAATGGATAATACATGGCACCATTACAATCCCGATAACGACTTTTCAGTTTCAATATTGCCAAACGTATATACCAGCAGGCCTGTATGAAAGGTTGGTAAAGGATACATCAAATCAACCTGGAATTTACCTTTTACACATAGATGTTGGAGTGGGGGCAAGAAAAAGGTATTTCTTAGTAGTACTAATTGTAAAACATCACTGAGCGGTACACTCCTATGCGAAGGTATAAACTTGCATGGATCTTGCAAAGGTTCATCAAACAACCTTTCATGTCATCTGCACAGTACCCAGTGTTCACAGATAGAGCCATTTTTCAGACATCTTTCCAACGGTAGCTACGTTATATTAAGTGACCACAGCTGTTGTGGCATGATGCCAGGAAAACCCTATCTCGTGAGCGTTACTTCCAGGGTCATTTGTTGTATGCAAGTATTGTAGCCAAACAGCAATCCAGACATGGAGGCGGCATTGTGGCCTTCTGTGAATATCTCTTCTATTCGAATTGATACTTTAAGCAAAATGAAGTCTATTCTTTTACAGACAACTGTGCCTTTAACCTCGTCCAAAGAGACGTATGACCTGCAGGCTGCAAGGACAGCAGCAGAGATACATACCCTATTATCAACAAACTGCCCCGTGCATTTTGTAGAAATGTTAAGCCAAATTTTAAACATGTCAGATACCAGTGGCATTGCACATGTATTTAAGACAATATTTTCAGGACTGCTAACACCTTTTGAAACGCTTCTGGGCATCTTCCCGAATTTTGTGCAATCTCTTTTCGGTGGCCTGCCTCTTATTTTGGGCCTCGTAGCAGGAATTTTATTTTTGTTCCTTCTGCTCCGATATGGCAAGCCAAGTCACAGACAAAACTCAGGCTACGATTGAAGAAACAATCCTAAAAATACGATACCGAGACCGTATCACTAAGGTCCTCGGATTGGCCCGGCTAAGAGATCTGAATACTACCTGGTTTCTTTCATTCAGACCGATCTGGCAAAATTGCATCTTACCTGTGCTTCGATGTCTGCTATGCGGAGAAGAATGCATGTTGGGCGTCTGTCTTACACTACCATCAACAGACTTTGCTTTGTCCGGTAACGACTCACGCAACGTGTTGTCCCCAGCGGTTACCGATTCTGATGACGGCATTTGTTGAGACTTCATTATAACGATTAGGTGGGCGGTGGAGTACGAGATGAAAGCGACACCACACAGGTACAACCTTCCGTGAACATTGCTGATCTGAACACCGATGATGGCAATGCATCGCATATATGCACTATTTCTGATTTTTCAGCTTTGGCCCAACTTTCACCTACTGTTATCGACAAATTTTTTGCCGGTCTAGCTGAGGTAATGTTCTCTCCTAACAACAAGAATAACAATTAAAATAGCGAGCACACAGGGTTCCCTGAACTCTGAATTCGGCCTTCAGTTTTTATAAACAACACTGCTGAAAACACTTGGAACTATTTTTTCCCTTGAAAGAAAAATTATTTTTCCCAAATTCCAAAATATTTACCTTTTTTTGGCACAAGGTACTCTGCTTAAAGTAGAACTATTCTTAGAGAACAGAGCTTCTATTCCTAGAGACTCTAGAGACAATATTTTGAATCAGCCTCTAGCACACTTAAATCTTGTGTAAATATGTGATGAAATGTTCTCGACCTTCTCTTCTGTATTAAGAGCCATTTCATAAATGTAATTTTTGCAATTCATTCAGCTGATATTTATATTTGCATTATCTGAATGATACCACTGCTTGAATGCGTGCAGTATAATACTCATTTCCGTGTATCTATACCATTTCAAATGCATTTGATGTATTTTGGGGTGGACTGGAAAACACATGCATACCTATATGTTTATATATTGCTTAGTATTTAGTAATGATGGACATTATACGTGGTGTGGGTGTTGTTATCATATTTAGGACCCTCATTAAAAAATCCCGATTTATGCCCTTATGTGGTTATAACAAATCATACCCTTATAAAGGCATAAGAATCAAATCCATATTTACTAATAGCCAGTGCAAACCAAATACGGCAATGCTACTTCCTTAGACTCCTAGAAAGTACAACGAGTTCTTCCAACAAACCAAAACTCCAGCAACCTGGGAATTCCCCATGCTTTTGTTTTGATTTGTTCTAGAACTCCTGCGAGCACTGAAAGAACGGCCAGTTCTTAGTGACATCTTTTATTGATGTCTTATGTCCAACCTTACGTCAAACACGGCACCTTCCAGGTATAAATATACCAGCGTTTGCCTTAAGCAACACACGGTGGTGTGGAGCAGAGCGGCCATCTACTTATCCGAAGCCCAGCTGATGTGAGTGTCGAAGGAAGCCGTCCCTCCCAGTTGACGCACTGAGAAAGACGCTGTCTTTTTCTCCTGCCGAGAAAATCCAGCTCCAGTGTTTCCAGTCACCCTTGCGGGTAACTGGGAGATCGAGTCCTGAGAGCGAGATACAAGACCTCCTTCATTCTAAAACCAAGGTATGGAGCTGATTAGATCCTTAGAGAATTCTTGAGTCAGATTCTTGGCTAAAACTAACTTAACTTAAACTGCAGCTCATTTACTCCTTCCCACGTACTAGGCTTAGGTTAGGTACACCGGGGTAGGCGTATTTAGAAGCACCAGTTGAGTACGTTTAGTCAAACTTTTATCATTGTATGTAACTGTATATATTTTATACCTTTTAAGTATCATATGGCTCAGAAACCATATCAATGCTTTTACAGTATTATTTCATAATACTCCTTTTACTGTACACACTTTACTTTATAACAAGTATTGCAATTGTGGCAATTCATTTCTCTTGCATGAAAAAGAAGACTGCTCAATAAATAACACCTTTTATTGAAAACGCCCGTCTCTCTATTTCTCTGCACTCTGGTGAAACTAAGTATGCACGATTGACTGAGGGAAATAGCTATCTATTGTTTTCACACGACTCTGGAGATATACTCCTTATTCTGGGGGAGCAAAGTTGTCATGTCTATGCGGTTGTCAGAAGCTGAATCCCTTCTTGTCTAATCAGGGAAGTTAACTCCTTCCTGTTCATTTGAGAAAGTTTCTAGTGACCTCTGAGCTAGCTGGCAAACCTAAATTAAGTCTAACACATTCAATAGAGACCTAGTCGACCTCAGTCGTATGTCTAAACTATTGTTTATGTTATTTCAATGCGCAGAGCCTACTGAGAAAATAGGAACTACACTACAGTTGCTCATCTGGAGTGGTAGTGGCAGAGAGTTCCAGAATGTTGGGGCGAGATAAGAAAACCTACACCCCCCTGGCGTCTGAGCTTGAAGGTAGGGACAGACAGTAGCTGAAGGTGGGCAGATCGAAGGTTGCGGAGAGGTACATGCCTAACTATTCTGCAGCTGATGAATTTCGGGGTATTGCTGTGCAAAGCCTTAAAGACAATACACCCAGTCTTGAAGGCAATACGTTGAGACATAGTAAAAATGTAAATATAATCTCATTATACACAGTATTTTGTGTTGAAAAGGTGTTCTGTAGGTTTTGCTGTGTGTGTTTGCACAGAACACTCATAGAACAAGACATTTCCAGATTTATCATAAATCATAAATCTGAACATATTTGTGAATGCTACACCATCCTTCTAGTAGTATAGCAAAGCACAACGAGGAAAATTGTTTTCACTTCTCCTCATTTTTTCCCGTTCAATATATGCTGCAATGCACAGCATATATTGAAGGAGAAAAATGCCTTTATTGATTGTTTTTGTGCAGGAAGGTGTCCCTTCTTGCACAAAAATAATCTCCACATGACACGGACATCCTTGCACCATGGTGCAAGGGTGCCTGTGTCACCGCATGCCAGTTTCTGCAGCTGTGCAGAGGGAAGCACAGAGTTGCAACATATTTATGTACATATGTTACATCCTTGTGCTTCGGAAGTACCACAGCATGCTGTAGTTAAACAGTTTATAGTGTAATGCTGCAGCACTGCCTTATAATTCTGCACTTATGCATTCACCACACATCAGAAATGTATTTTTACAGTCAATTATGTACTACACATACATTCATCTCGACTTTCACACACTAGCATACTAGTTTAGATCTTTCTTTAACCAGAGTAGTTAGTTCTGAAAATAACTTTTTTTTTCTTTTTGTTGTTTTTCTTTTTGTTGTTGTTTTTTTCTTTTTTTTTCTTTTTGTTGTTTGTTGTTTGTTGTTTTTTTTCCGGATTTTTTGAAAAATTTTGTATTTTTTTTATTTGTTTAAAACAGGGGAAAACATGAGAACTAGGAACAGAGAACTAAAAACTGAGAATAGAGGAGAAAAGAAATCTAACAATGGTGGTGGTCAACAGCTCGACACACCAGATCCACCGACTGCTCTCCATATGCTATCAGCCATCCACATTTTACACAGCTCATTCTAAGTTTCCTAAATTGAGGACGAATATCAGGGTGTGCGGTAGAGGTTGATGGTGTTGGTCCACTCGTACTGGGGCCTTCTGATGAAGCAGGAGGAGCCTCTCTCAATCTCATTAACTCCTCCTTTGCAAAGTTGACCGGATGCTTAGATTGCAAGTGCTTCCGCAAACTTGCAATTCCGCATGAGTACTTTTTGTTGGGGTCTCCCCTTGAAAGCACTTCATTGCATATTCGGCATGTAACTTTTGTTGCAGTCCCCTTTTTAAGCCTGGTGGAAAGGTGAAACATTGCTGGTATATTTTTGCTTCAGTGGTGTTTCAGGAACAAATTCTTGCTCTGATGAGTTCTCTGAATCAGAGGATGATGGTGCATTAGCAGCCATAGTATCTTTAAATGAATCTCTTCTCCAAAAAAGAAAGAGCAGCAGATCGTCTCAGGAGGCCTTTCCCTCAGAAAAGTTCTAATAAGAGTGATTGAAATGGGTGGGGTCCTATAATAGTTTCAATAGGAAGTGTAATGAACCAATCAAATCTCTTTTTTTAAAGTCACATGGGGTGCGTGTAGGATGCGCGTAGGATGTGCACACTCAATATGCAGCCTGCTTGCGTCGTGCTCGCGTCCAGCGCGACTTCTTGAAATTGCATTAAAAAGTTATGTACTTTTTAAGAAAGTTAAAGAATATTATTTTTATAATAACCTCAGATAATCTCTTGTCTTAATATTTATAATAAATATATAGAAATACGTTTTCCAACATTAAAGAAATCGCAGAAGCAGCACATCCACCGCGTCAGATATGCATATGATGTCACTCGCTACCGTGCGTCCGTCACGTCACGTTATACGTACATCTCGCGTATGCACCAGGCGTCGCGCACAGGCCGCATAGCAACCGCGTTGGAAAAGTCGTACCTGTCGTGCACCCTACTCGGATCCTACACAACGACCGTAAAATGGCAAACACCTTCTGCGCAGTAAACGAGCAGGGTGTTTGTACAGTGCGCACCTCCCAAAAAAATAAAAATAAAGATAATTTAAGTATATTATGAACAATATATAATAATAAAAAAATATATATTTTTATGTAAAAAAAGTAATTAAAAAAATGTGTAATGTAATTTAAAAAATAACTTCTAAAAATAAAATAATTGAAAAATATAGTTAGAAAATATAACAAAAAACAATAAATATATTTAAAAATTATAATTTAAAAAATCTTTGAGATTCACAAAAAACAACATAGGTTTTCCATATGTTATAGTTACGAATTAGCATTTACAAAACCTTTGAAATTCACTGAAAAAAAACATAGGTTTCACAGACATCATAGTTAGGAATGATCATTTAAAAAACCTTTGCAATTCACTGAAAAAAAACATAGGTTTCAGACAACTTATAGTTAAGAATTAGCATTTAAAAAACCTTAGAAATTCACTGAAAAAACCATAAGTTTCAGGGGTGTTATAGTTAGCTGGATATTTCACTCGTATAAGACCATTTCAATTCCCCCATAATAGTTAGTTGTACTAACTACAACTCGCGCACCCGCAATTCATTGCTGATGATGTCACATATTACATCATTCATGACATGGTCAGTGACATCACTGATGACATCACTGATGACATCACTGATGACATCATCTATGTGACAAACTGATAAACCTCTTCATACAGTAGCATAACCTTTCAACACTCATTATAAAATATGAAGTACCATATTTGAAACCATTGACACACACCAGTACAAGTTTCTAAAAACCTACTCAGTGAATCCTATATCTACACACACATCTAAACACTTACCTATAGATTCACTCACACATGCTAACAAAGATCAATAGAACACAATTAAATATACTTATACACCTACATCAACATTCCACACCAGCACATATCCTATTCACTTATGCAGACATCCTACTCACTTATGCAAACAATTGATCATACGTATATTTACTAAGCTACACACTTACGCAAACACTACTTTATTTATTCACTAGCAGCCCAACCCGACGTTGTCCGGGTATGAATTGCTGCTGGCCAGTAGTATATAGTTTTGTATGATTTCGTTTTGATAGCATTTCCTATCTGTGACAGGCCTGTGAAACGCTCCGATTCACAGTGCACTGCTGATGCACTTAAGAGTGCGCGTTCAGTAGTGTGTGAACTCGAATTTCCCTACTTTATTTTTCCTTGCAATATTATATAGCGCGAACTCGACAACATGGCATGAGCACAATTTACATTACAGAACAACACATTCATTTGTGGTAGGCATGGGGAGACAAAGCGATTTGCCTGGAATCACAGGATGTTGAGCTGATGCCGAGATTCAACATGGCTCCCCAGCTCTAAAGTTCGCAATTCTAGAACTCGTGGCGGGAGGTGTGTCTAAAAGTGTATGTCGTGCTGGCCATCAATGAGAGAGACCTGTGCATTTTTCAAATCGGTGGTGAAAAAATATGAGTATGTTGCTGGAGATGTGGGCCGCCGTGCCACCAATGTACTTACCGGGGAAGGGTAAACACCCATTATTCTGCAACTTTCTTTCCGCATACCATCACTCCGCATACTTTCATTACGAAAGTACCATGACTCCGCAATGCCATTATAACGCATGGTATTACATTTTATATGCTTTTACCACACATACATTTACAACGAAATTCGTTGTAAATGCATGAATGGCAAAAGCATGTTTTTTTTAATGTTTGGATAAGTTAAGTGTGGGTATAGGGGTATATGTTTTGGGGTACTGAGGTATATGTTTTGGGGTGTTTGGGTATTTTAAGGATTCAGATATAGTTTTGGGTTATGGGGTACAGGGGTAGTTTTAGGGTTTAGGGATAGGTATGGGTTTTGGGGTACAGGGGTATTTTAAGGGTTCAGGGCTAGGTTTGGGTTTTGGGGTATTTTTTAGGGTTCGGGGGTAGGTTTGGGTTTTGGGGTACAGGGGTATTTTAAGGGTTCAGGGCTAGGTTTGGGTTTTGGGGTACAGGGGTATTTTTAGGGTTCAGGGCTAGGTTTGGGTTTTGGGGTACAGGGGTATTTTAGGGTTCAGGGCTAGGTTTGGGTTTTGGGGTACAGGGTTATTTTTATGGTTCAGGGCTAAGTTTGGGTTTTGGGGTACAGGGGTATTTTTAGGGTTCAGGGGTAGGTTTGGGTTTTGGGGTACAGGGGTATTTTAAGGGTTCAGGCCTAGGTTTGGGTTTTGGGGTACAGGGGTATTTTAGGGTTATGGGGTAGGTTTGGGTTTTGGGGTACAGGAGTATTTTTAGGGTTCAGGGCTAGGTTTGGGTTTTGGGGTACAGGGATATTTTTAGGGTTCAGGGATAGGTTTGAGTTTTGAGGTACAGGGGTATTTATAGGGTTCAGGGCTAGGTTTGGGGTTTGAGGTAGAGGGGTATATTTAGGGTTTAGGGATAGGTTTAGGTTTTGGGGTACAGGGTATATTTATAGGGTTAAGATGGGTTAGTGTTTAAGGGTGTTGGGGTATTTTAAGGAGTAAGGGTGGGTTATGATTATGGGGTGCAGGGGTATTTAAAGGGAGCAGGGTGGACACCCGAAGCTGGAATGTACAGAACCTGGGAGGAAAAAACAATGAAATATTGGGCACAACGCTCGCTTTTTTTCCGTAATCCCGCGCCCCGCACATGCCCACGCCCCAGCACACGCCCACAGCACGCGATATGAGACATGGCATGAAGGGCGGAACGTACCACACACCCCCAGCACACGCCCACAGCACAACACAGACACACCCACAAGGGACTACTTTGCTGGCACGGTTCTTTTACCTTTTAAATGTATATGGTGGGAGTCTGCATAGCCTATGTCCTTCTGCTGCAACTGCCCTTTCCAACGCTGTTTTGGGTGTTGTAATTGGTGCTGTGGTTCCTGAGATTACCCGCCTCAAAGGTTTGGGCTCTCTCTTTATTATATTAGTATAGATATAGATATAGATAGTAACTCATACTTAGTGTGTTATAAAATCACTACTACAAGTATACAGTTATCCATACATCAATCATACAATCACTGAGTCTTATGTATACTTATTTATATACAACAACTGTCACATACACTACCTTTTATATTTTTAGTTTGTTGGACATATATCATTGAGAAATATATTTACTCATCACCACACCCATAAAGAGATTCACTCACCGAAACAACTGTTTCCATATACAGTGTTAACCTCATATACCTACTAAATCAACTATGTACACATCTTTCGACAGTCACACACGTCCCACCCAACCACACACACATTCATTCACTATTCCATACAAATACTCATTCAACTAATTAATAACTAATGTAGACTTTCACATAGCTAGTAACCAACTTATGTAGTAGTTTGCACAACAAGAGATAGAGTGATACAGGTATTCACACAGTTTAATCACTATCCCATATATTTAGTGAGACACTTTAAATTCCTCACTTAGACAGTCAATCACATTGCTACTAAATCCTCCATTCACACATTTATACATCCACTTAGTCTTCAAGGCAGATTGATATATTTATATATATATATATATATATTATACTTATTTAAATATCGAAGCAAACCACATTCGCTGGATGATGTCATCAGTGATGTCATCAGTGATGTCATTTCAGATGTCATCAGTGATGTCATCAGAGATGTCACTGACCATGTCATGAATGATCTAATATGTAACATCATCAGCAGTGGATTGCGGGCGCGCGAGTTATAGACTATAACGGGGGAATTTCAACGGTTTTCAACGGTTTTAACGAGTGAAATGTCCAGCTAACTATAACACCCCTGAACGCTATGGTTTTTTCAGTGAATATATATATATATATATATGTAACTGTCCACTAATTGTGGCTGCTGTAAGCAGTTCTATTCCCACTCCCACTTTGCTGACTAAGTGATCTCCCATCTGCCCATGTGTTCGGTAGTTATTCTTGTGTATGCTTGTACCTTCTATTTGTAACTACATGCTTACTCTGCAATAAACTGTGTATATAAGCACCATGTTCTGTGTATTCAATGTACTACTCCCTGCAACACTTGAGGGTGTTGTATTGAAGTAGTTCCACTCATGAGTGATTAATAAACGTGTTCTTTGAATTCCAGCTTCAGTGCCAATCTCTATTTTGTTGGTCTATGGACCCGTGGACAAGATAAGGGTGAACCCTGCACCGGTGTGCTCATTAAAAGGCACATTTCCACACTGTGTGTTAAGGCATTAGAAGTAAATGTGTTTGGGAATAATAAGAGACTGTGAAAGCTTGATTTACAATCCAACACTATTAACTAGAAGCATTGAAAACGAAAGAGAGTCTTGCCCCATGGAAGGACTGTAAATGAATCAATACCAAGCCATCATCATCTTTCCCTAGATTCAACCAATTTAGAATCAAGCCAAAGACTTAACACGACCCTTCATTAGGAAGGCCCAAGGACTCCATTGAACCAAGAGACCTCTGCCAAAACTAAGCAAAACAGACATAACTCTTGTTCCCTTCTGAAAAAAGCCTTGTGCCAGAGCCCCAGAATCTTAAACCTCTAGTAATCTCTCACCATTTGCCCGGCACAAAAAACATTCCACTTGAACACACACTCAACCAAACACAAGAGTCTTATTCAACTGACCAGTACCATCTCACATTAAACATAGATCACACACTGCTGCTCATACTCAACACACTCTGCACCATGACATGCAAGTGACAACACAAGCATCATACCTACCTACAAATGGACTTTCTCTTTATCACAGAAACCTTGCTCAATACCACTCCCACACAGATCTTTGACATTCTAGTTCCATCTGTGTTCACTCACACAAGACAGGAAGTGTTTTTGCAGTCATCCACAAGTCCACAATGCCATATATTCTTTACCAGCTATTCTCAATCCTGTCTTTTGAACTCCTTGTATTCTACTCCCTACTATATGCAGAAAACACAGTCACATTTCACCTTATCTATAGACCCCCAGAACTCAGCACAGCCATCAATACTGGCCTCACTCAACTAATCCAAAACATTTTCCTTCGCCCTCGAGGATGCAACTAGTCTCGGCTTACTGAACACAATGAACAATAGACAAACCATCCCACTCCTGACCCAAATCAATGGCAACATGCTTCGCCTCACCTTCTCCATGCACATCCTTACCCATCATGTAATCCTAGCTCTGGACACACCACACATGCCACCCACTCACTCATTTCGGAAAACTACAGAGTAGTTAACAACATCCATCTTTAAGGCAGTTAAGTTCATTCAGAGACTACCTCACTATCTGACAATCTGTTTCGTGTGACTGCCTTTTCCACTTTGCCCTCGTGGAAACTCACGCAGAGCACAATAGTAGATTCCCACTCTCCCAAATACCTTTCAGTGCCCACTATATCTACAGAGAAATGGGTGGCGAATCTTCCAGCTGCTATATGTCAGTCAGCAAGTGCAGAAATCAGAAGGACAATGGATGCAGTAATGTTCAAAATGGGAGTACAGGTAACAGGGTAGTGCTTCTGCAGGTCTAGATTATGAAAATGAAGATATTTTGGTAGAACCAGGGAAACACAGAAAGGTGTAACTGCCCAGGCAGGTTTGGGAAAATCCAAGCTAAGATTAGGTCATGAGTAGGCTGCCCGTTTGCCCCCTTTTGAATGGTTGGCACAAAAGCTTTAAGTGAATACGGTGATCTATGAAAGCTGTTGTTCACATATATCCCCCCTGCTGCTCTCATCTTCCCTGCACCACTGAGTTCTATGCATCCATCAAGAAATCAACTAGAACCCAAAGAGACTGTTATCTGAATAAAACTTGGGACCTTGGAAAATCTTCCCTTGCATAATAGGTGAAGCTCTGAAATAGTTCAAGGGAAGACAATGGTTTGAGATACCGGTGGATCGACTTCAACCACTGGTGGGAAATATAGCCAGGATATACCAGTTCATTAACAGACCTGCATCTACAATATAGCTAAATGGAAGAACGCACCCAGACAAAGAAAGAAACAAAAACTGCATTGCACCTGAGGAGACCTGGAGGTTGAACTGAGCGTACACCTTGTGTAGATAGCTCCAGACAGTAACACAGTTTGTGAGAACCTCAAACTGCCTCACTATGTTAAACTCAAAACATTGCAGACATGCCTACAGTGACTACTGGAGGACTATAGAATGATGTCCAACAATGTTGGGATTCTGCTGTGCTTATTGTTTAGGAAAAAAACATATTGGGAAGCTCTAATACATGAAATTAAGGGGCAGTTTATATTTGTTTTCTCTCCATACAAGTATGCAGAACTAGTCATGAGATTGAAACTAGTTACTTTCAGCAAAAATGTATCAATTGATCAGGTGGCAGAATCTTCTGCTGGAGGAAGAGCGAGACGTCCTTGAGGAGAAGATATAGTTGATGACTACAACACTGAGACCATTCCTCTCTTGAAATGTGCAAATGTACTACCCTAAATAAAATGGTTTCTGGGCCTACCAGAGCCACAAAGCTTAGCATCATAACGGAGGCATGTGGTCACTTCAGGTCAATAAGAAACAACATGCATATTTGAATATTTGATTATTAAGTATATTGGCATACACAGTGATATGTGGCTTTATAGTATTTATTCACTAAAATAAACAAAGGTTAAAGGGACGTTATAGTACGGTGCAAATGTCTATTAAAATATACCATTTTAAATGAACAAAACCACTGAAATTACCTACTTATAGTTACCTCAAGTAACTATAACTTATGCCCTAAAGTAACTATAACTCGCACCCCCACCATGCACAGTGTTGTCATCAATGATGTAATTTTAAATGTTATTTTATCCATGATGACGCAGAACATTTCATGAGTGATGTTATATGTGGGGTCATAAGCAGTGCATGACATCTTGTTAATCGTAGGTTTCTTTCATGAATTTTTATGTTTTTTTAATGCAAAGTAATAATATTAATATACCTAACTATAACGTCACTTTAACCTTTGCTTTTTTCAGTGAATTTCTATGGGGTTTTTTAAAACATAAAGGAAGATGTCCATTGCAACTCTGGAAAATGTTTATAATTTGACTTTTGTCCTGATCAATTCACAATCGGTTATCAAACAAGAGTATAATTTTTTTGATTACATAGAATCACATTACCTGGACATAGTTTATCTTACTGAGACATGGACAGATGAGACATCAACCCAGATCTAGCAACTGCAATGTCAATAGGTTATATCACTTTTAGAGTAGACCAGGTATCTAAACGCAGCGGTTGATTAGCAGTGATGAATTGCAGACACCTGGAGATTCTATGTGAACCCATCAAACAATTAAACTGCAAAACTTTCACATTAAAATGTAAACTGGCCAATAATAATACCTTTAATGGATTATTGCTTTATAGGCCGCCCTACCCTAGGACCAATTTTCTATCATCCATGAATGTTTTCTTGGGATCTTGCATTCAATATTCAAAGTACGCCATCTCCGGCGACTTTGACTTTCACTTAGAGGATTCTACTAATAATGAAACTGTCCAACTCATGGATAATATGAGCTGTTGTAATCTAAATCAATTGGTAAATACTGCTACTCATATGGCCGGTCATACCTGAGATGGTATTTTCACAAGTAATCCTCACTTAGTTGGAAGCTGCGCAGCCGTTAATTTGGTCAGACCATAAAACTATTAACTTTAGTTTAAATTTCCCAGTTGCTAACCAGTCAACCAAGAAAAGTATGCAGCCCATACAATACCGAGCCGGAATAAGATTAACAAAAATTAATGTATTGATCTTCTATCTGCTACTAAGCCTCTTCTCCCGAATGCCTCCAGGCCTAAAAAAATCATAAGAATGTTACTAGACCTGCAGATCTAGTAACTTAAATAATCTACTCAATCTATTTGTAATGCTCTTGACCTATAAACTGGTTTCAAATGATGTAATCGTTGGCAAATAATTTAATTAATTGAGCCACCATTTTCTTCATTATCATATATGATGGCACCTTAAAACGTGCGAGTTCAGTATATCTGCTGTACGAAAACTCTTTAATTTGATTTAATAGCCTAAACTTTCTTTCCATATAATACAGATCTAGCTATATATAGGATACAGGTAACCCATGACTTGCCTCTTAGTTCATTAACAGCATTTTCATCAGGGTGGGCAGGAATGTTTCTGAAATCATATTTAAAAACTACAACTTTTAATAAATACATAACTAAAGCATAAAGGGCCATATATAGGTGGCCAAATACCGGTCGGTAACACCGAAAATGGCCCGTTTTCGGCGTTACCGACCGGTATTTAGCCATGTGAGATGTACGTAATACCGAATTGAATCGATAATAACGAATCAGTAAAAATTTGCCGATTCCTTATTTACCGACTAGAAAATACCGAAACAATGAATACTGAATGGGAATTAACGATTCGGTAAAACCCACAAAAATGCGATGTAGCAAACCTCGTTATTACCGAATATGACCATATTCAGTAATAACGATTCGTTATTTACCACGTTTCAAGAGCATGTGGTAATCATGTGCAGTGCATAAAAACAGGCTCAAAAGGCATCTGTGTGAACACAATGGCGGCCTTTTACCTCAATGCAAGGCGGCTACGCTTGAGAGCAGCAGGAGTGGGGATCTGGTGACGTGAAGAGCGGGTGTACAGACTACGCATCACATTGTTCCCCCAATTGACAGAACCTGAAATCCATGAAAGATACAGACTGCACCCAGACACCATCCTGGACCTAAAACGGGGACCTAAAACCCTATCTGGAGCATCAGACACCAAGGGCCCACGCTATCACCACCCATGTCCAGGTACTCTGCTGCCTGCACCTCCTTGCATCTGGAAGTTTCCAGGGTGTGATAGCTGCAGTGGGTGGAGTGTCACAGAGCTGTCTATCCCGTTTCTTCCACACCTTCCTGGATGCCATGATGGAAAGAATGGAACATTACATTTCCTTCCCCAGAACACAGGCGGAGCTGCAGAGAACCAAGCTGGAGTTCTACCAACTTGCACAGGTCCCACACATAATTGGCTGCATCAATGGGACCCATATACCCATCTGACCACCTGCAGCAAGTGAATACATATACAGAAACCACAAATCCACCCACTCCATCAATGTGCAGGTGATTTGTAATGCCAAATACACTATAACTGACATCGTGGCCAAATTCCCCGGGAGTAGCCACAACTCGTACATCTTCCGGAACAGTGGCATCCATACACGTCTGCTTGCTGGTGAATTTGGAGACGGATACATACTAGGTAAGTCAATGTGACACACCGTGAAGTACACCCTGGCACAAGCTGTTGGTCACACTAATCAATGCCACTTACTTCTGTACATAGGTGACAGCGCATATGCCCTCCGGCCATATCTACTCACACCATATCTCAACCCAACCACCCCAAGGGAGAGGAGATGCCATGTGGCACATAGGAGCACACGCGACGTGGTGGAGCGCACATTTGGATTGCTCAAAAGCAGATTCCGTTGCCTCCACAAAACTGGAGGTGCACGTCTGTACAGCCCCATCAAATGTTGCAAGATAATTGCTACATGTGCAATGCTACACAATCTGGCCACAAAAAAAGGAACAGCAGTGGAACTAACTGACTCAGGGGACGAGGACAACCCTCAGCCAGAGCCCTGCCTAACTGGTGTTGCAATTGAACATGATGGGAGACAGAGATGGGTAGAGATTACGTCTAACTATTTCTGAGTAACAACACTGAGCCAGTAACAGTTGCATGTTAAGGTGTTTATTGGGCACACCTCCAGTATTGTGAGCAATGTCCAATTGGACATGGGTTACATCACCCATCTCATGCATGGAAACAGCCATAGGTCTTTACTTCCTGCGTCTACGCGCTGCACGTGCACGCTCCCTATCGACACTGTCTGGTGTGTTGGACTGTTCCTGTGCAGCCACGTTGCGTTCACTACGCCTCTTGCACTCGGTGGGTGAGGGTGTAATGCTACCACGGCTGGTAGCCTCCTCACTATCCCCCCCCCTTCCATTGTGGCCGCCTTAGCATTCTGCATGAGCTCTAGCACTGAGGTCATGGACACCATCCTCCTGGCCACATCGCTGCTATGATGCGCCATCTCCTCCTGCATGGCGATGGACCTGCGACACATCAGTGATGTTGTAGTGGCCAGCCGGTTCACCGACTTGGTATAGGCCTGGAGCCTCTGCCTCTCCTCGTGCCTGCCAAGACGGTCCTGCTCAAGCTGGCTGCAGAGGTTGTCCACCGAGGTAGCTACTCTCTCCATTCCCGCACACAAGTTCTCCCCCATAGCACTGATGCCCTTCTCCATCATGTGCATATGCTTGTTGATGTTTGCCACCTCCCTGTGCATTGACTTCATCTCCCTCCATTGCAGGCGCTGGACCTTCAGCATGTTGCCTTCCAGTCCAGCAAACACACTGTCACCCTGCTCGGATGCTACTGGACTGTCCGGCCTTGCCCTGGGGCGTCTTGATGAGATGTGGACGCCCTCGGATGCAGAACCAGCCCTCTCCCTGTTGTATCTATCTCCTATGGGACTTTGTTCGCCCACTCTGCCCTCCTCCTCCGACTCCTCCATCTGCTGGAGGGTGGCCACGGCATGTCTCCTGCCTGACTGTGGTGGTGGTGGTGTTTGTGATCTTCGCAGTGGGGACTGAGTGAGAGGGGATTGCGGCCCTCCCTGGTGCTGTGGTGGAGGATTGGGTGGCTGTGATGGCGCCGAGCTTGTGGTCCTTGCAGGCATGCTGTCATCCCCATGTTGCCTCCCCTCTGGCCTGGCTGACTTGCCTCTGCTGCCCTCTGCTGCACTGCGAGATGACTTGCCTGTAATGACACAAATGTAGATATACTCAATGCTCTGTCTGTAATGGAGTTACATTAAACAACATGCCTACAGAGCACAGTGGTTATCCTGACGTAGCCAATCACTTTACCATGCTATTGTGTATGCTAGCCTGACTGTCCTTTTCATGAGTTCCCTCTGACTACATCACCCATAATGCATTGCAGGTAACCAGTAAGACATGGGGTGGAGTGGGAGCCCCTATGCCACTATGGGGATTGGGGTTGGGGAGGGGGTAGCACAGCATGCTTCTTACCTTGTTTTCTTGCTGCTCTGGCGGAGCTGTCTGCGTCTCCCACGCCACTCACACTCTCCGGCTGGATGGTGGACTCCACCATCAGTTCCAGTGGTGTTGGTGCTGGGGCTCGGTTTTTACCTCCACCTGTTTTGCCAGCCTGCTTCTGTCTCTCTGCCATCCTCAGTTTTGCAGTCTTCCTGAGGTTGTACCACCTCTTCCTGATGTCCTCTATGGTGCGCTGGGTCACACCTATGGCATTGATTTTGCCCCAAAGGCCACTCCAGATTTGCCTCTTCTGTGACTCTGGCACCTGGTGGGACTGGGCTCCAAAAAGCTTGTGGTGCTCTTGGCTGACATCCTGGATCAGGACCTCCAGCTCCTTGTCACTGAACTTCAGTTTTCTTTTTCTGTCACCTCCCTCCTTCTCCCTGTCCTGGCTTGCCATTTCAATGCTTGTTGTGTAGTTCTTCAGTCTTGCTTGTGGCTGTGTTGCTGTGTTGCTGCTGGCTCCTCAGCTCACCTGCCTGCCTGCCTGCCTCCCTCACAGTGAGCTCCAGGTCCTGTGCACCTGGCTGGGTGTGGCCACTTCCTGTTTGGGAGGTAATTGGGTGAATCAGGATTGGCTGATTCACCAAATTACGATTTTTTGAATTACCGAATCGGTATTTACCGATTCGGTAATGGATTCTGTAACACCGATTCGGTATTTGGCTTTAGGTATTTTTTTTTTTTACCGATTAGTTCAGATTCGGTATTTAATACCGAATTTTAACGAATCGGTAAACTTTAACAAATTTTTATCTACATCGCGTTTACCGAATTCTTAATACCGATTCGGTAAAATTCGGTATTAAGGATTCGGTATTCTCCATTTACCTACATATGGCCCAAAGTGGTAGCACACTGTCATTTGCAATCAGCAGATTTTACATTGAAATGGCCACAAACCTTCCCACTGCAGCTTTACTGATAAAACTATATAGTGTAAAAAAAATAATGTTTGGAAATAGAGTTTCTGCAAATATATGTCAGTTGCACAACACCAAGTAAAGTGTTCTGGTTTGTTTTGCTCCTATCTTTGCATCACACTTCTTAATTACCAAAAAATCACTTTTCGAATTCCTATTATATTTTGAAATATTGGTAATTTACAGGCTATGTAAATGTTATGTGTTAGAGAAAAGTAACTGAAATCCTCAGACAGCTCACTTGACAAAAAGACCTCTAACTCTAGTAAGAGAGAGAGAAAAATAAACCTCATTCTCCAAGCAGCAATTAGTTAAAATTCAAACTGACCTTTGACCTCTTTCCTTGAACAGACAGCTAACATAACAAGATTTAATGGCATCTTTATTGCTCATTCACTTTCAGCATGAACAGAACACCTGTTCCTTTCCAGCCTGAGTTTACTCCCCCAGATGGGACTCTTAGGTGCTAAAAATAGCTTGACCTGATAACATTTTACTCACAATTGTGAGTGGGCGAGTAGATTTGTCAAGGCGTGGCTTTTTTAAAAAAAAAAAATTTTTGAAAACCTTTATTGCACAGTATCATTAAACAAGTACGGGCCTACAACCATCCGGCTGGCCTCGACAACATTTGGAGCACATTTGCAAACAATACGGCAACTCAGTAGTATCTCAAATCAAAGTACAATCAGTCCAGGTTAAACTGAAGGTATTAGCACTACCGAGAAGCAGGAGAAATTAAGGTTAATTTAAAAAATGTTTTATTTTTTTTGTGAATCATATTGAAATAGTAGAAACTAGAAAGGATCAGAGTCCAAACAATCCGTACAAGACTGAAGTGGGCGACTTCCATCAAAGAACTCCAGCAAACATTAAAGCATAATCAAAATGGCGGCACAAGGATATCGCAAAAGGAGTGGCAATCGCACATTATATTGTGTGCCGGTCGCTACCCACCCCACATCAAACCACTCTATTGACCCAAGGAAAGAAAGAAATAGAAAAGAAATTAAGAATAAAGAAAAAATAAGGCCCATAGAAACTGAATCAGACAAAATAAAATCCCCCCCCTACCCCCCACCCTACACGCATGCAGAGGCTACGGCCTACCCCCCCCCCCCCCCTAGCAGTGTGCCTGTCGCCCAAAAAAGAGTACCCGAGATAAAGAAGGAAGAAAGGAAGAAAGAAGGAAACATGTAAAACCGGAGGAGGGCCAAACGTATGTGATCGAAACAACCAACATGGACATTCTCAGCCGCCCCTCTGAGGTAATTGAAATTTTTATGGTCAAGTGTGTCCCCTAACGTGTACCCCAACGACTCCATGTACGTGCTTCAAGTACATGTAATTTCCCTCCATGACCGAATATGAAGACGCAAATACATTTGCGTCCAACGTTAACATGTTCTCTTTCGGATCCACCATGAATGGATCGATAATTCAGTTCCTAACCATACCATGCCAACGTCTTTACATGGTACACTTTTACGTTTTTCCTGGCTCTGCCGAGCTAGGCCCTGATTTCTGTCTCCGAGCACTTTCTGCCTCCTGCCTCTGAAAGCTGCAGCATCCCTGACCTCTGCCTTGCTTCCTGCCAAGCGAAGCGGTGCCTGGCTCAACCTGGCCTGCCTGCCAAGATCGTGTTTTGCCTTCAAGTTATCTGTTCAGCCTCCTCGGAAATACATTCCTGTCTGGTGATTTAGGTGAACATCTCCCCGGCTGCAGAGCAAAGAGCAAGCTTTCCTGTCTCCATGCAAGTAATTTACAGTTCCCGTTGCCATAGTAGGCCCATGGCCCCTGCACGTAGACACGTAGATGCATATGCACGCACTCCCATTCAGTATAGACTAGCCTCTGCCCGAGAGACCTTTTACTTCAGAGAATACATCCTCCAAACATAAGATATCAGATATGTTATAGGTCCAGGTCGTTCTGACATCCCAGACTTCTGTCTCCTCTACTAGTGTTAAAGGTCTCCCCAGTTACACGAGTATGTCACGTCATGCTAGCTGCGCGCGCATCCGCACTTTTCTGCTGATTCTGCAACTTTCTCTATGCACCCACCCACATGTGACGATTCTTGTGACGTTTCTCTGACATGTACAGTGCACGCCTCCGTGTACGCCTTCTTTCACGCCTCCTCTTACGCACATGTGTTCTTATCTCGCTCATTTCCACCTGTTACGCCTACTGTATTGGATTCAATTATGTTACTTTACTATATATAATGTGTAATGTTAATAAAACGTTGACTGTCCCTTCCCGAACCCTAGTGGTGACGGAACATGATCTCCAACCTCGAGGTTTTTCCATTAAAACCCGTAAGACTCAGATACCACGGACTCTGCCTCTCATTTTTATGAGCTGTCTTGTAATGATAATTATACGGAAAAATGATTAGGTAAAACTATTTACCACATAATTTGGGCCCGAATAGGGACCCCT